>NC_135891.1:114802461-115523969 GCF_964194155.1 Cetorhinus maximus | reverse complement strand
TCTCTCTCTCTCCTTCTCTCTCTCTCTCTCTCCTTCTCTCTCTCTCTCTCTCCTTCTCTCTCTCTCTCTCTCCTTCTCTCTCTCTCTCTCTCCTTCTCTCTCTCTCTCTCTCCTTCTCTCTCTCTCTCTCTCCTTCTCTCTCTCTCTCTCTCCTCTCTCTCTCTCTCTCCTTCTCTCTCTCTCTCTCTCCTTCTCTCTCTCTCTCTCTCTCTCCTTCTCTCTCTCTCTCTCTCTCTCCTTCTCTCTCTCTCTCTCTCTCTCCTTCTCTCTCTCTCTCTCTCTCCTTCTCTCTCTCTCTCTCTCTCTCCTTCTCTCTCTCTCTCTCTCCTTCTCTCTCTCTCTCTCTCTCCTTCTCTCTCTCTCTCTCTCTCCTTCTCTCTCTCTCTCTCTCTCCTTCTCTCTCTCTCTCCTTCTCCTTCTCTCTCTCTCTCCTTCTCTCTCTCTCTCTCTCTCCTTCTCTCTCTCTCTCTCTCTCCTTCTCTCTCTCTCTCTCTCTCCTTCTCTCTCTCTCTCTCTCTCCTTCTCTCTCTCTCTCTCTCTCCTCTCTCTCTCTCTCTCTCCTTCTCTCTCTCTCTTTCTCTCCTTCTCTCTCTCTCTCTCCTTCTCTCTCTCTCTCTCTCTCCTCTCTCTCTCTCTCTCTCTCCTTCTCTCTCTCTCTCTCTCTCCTTCTCTCTCTCTCTCTCTCCCTCTCTCTCCTTCTCTCTCTCTCTCTCTCCTTCTCTCTCTCTCTCTCTCCTTCTCTCTCTCTCTCTCTCCTTCTCTCTCTCTCTCTCTCCTTCTCTCTCTCTCTCTCCCTCTGATATGTAATTATATATAATTTCAGCTGAATGCAGGAAATGAGTCTGAACCACTCACTGTTTCTCATTCCCATTGACTTCAATCCTACACACATGAAAAGGCATCTTTAAATCTTCAAAAGGATTAGTACTTCCCCACAAGGCCCTGGATAAAGGGATTCAGCTACTTTGAAGACAAGAATTCCTTGCATGTTTCTTTAGTTCCCCCAGTCCAAGAGAACAGTCTTCTCAATGTTCCCCTCCTCCACTCCCCCCAGCAAATGTCTTCCCACTTGCCTTGTGCTTTGTAGAATGATTCAGTGTCTGGTTTAGCTGCTGGCTTTGATTATTTTGCCTTGAATACTGTCAGCTTGGCTCAGTGGGTAGCTCCCTTGCCTCCTGAATCAGAAGGCTGTGGATTCAAGCTCCACTTCAGAGACTTGAGCCCATAATCTAGGCTTGTGCTACAGTGCAGCACTGAAGGTGTACAGCATTAACAACTTTCATTTACATCGAGTCTTTAAAACAGTAAGAATCTCGTTGCTTCACAGGAGCATTATCAGACAACAATTGGCACTGAGTCATGTAGGGAGACATGAGGACAGGTGACCAAAGGATTGGTCATAGGTAGGTTTTAAGAAGTGTCTTAAAAGTGGAGAGGTTTAGGAAGGAATCCCAGAGCTTTGGGCTTGGGCAGCTGAAGGCGTGGCTGCCAGAAGTGGAGCGATTTAAAATAGGGGATGTGCAAGAGGCCAGAATTACAGGAGCACAGGGATCTGGAAAGGTTGAAGAGCTGACGGAGGTTAGCGAGATAGAAACTTTGATCAGAATGTGACATTGAACTGATGCCTTGATGGTTCATTCTGGTGAACATAAGATCCTGTTGCACTAACCCCATGGACGTTTTATACTATGTTAAAGGAGCTATATAAATGCAGGTTCTTGTTTTGAAGAAGAACAGGAGAGTTCTTCTGTGGACGTGACCAGCATTCCCTCGAAAGGTGCCAACAGAAACAGATTGCCTAGCCATTAATATGGGATCTTGCTGTGTGCAAATTCCCTAGCATGTTTGCTGATCTAACAACATTGACCACATCAAAAGGAACTTTGAGAAGTGCTTTGGGATGCTCCAAGGGTGTAATTATATATTTTTTTCCTCTTGAATGCAACTCCAGTTGGGATGCCAGATTTGCTTGAACAATCCAAGTACTGTGGGGCAAGGGGGGAACGAAATCAGCCAGGGTTCATGTTCCAGTTTGTCCAGCAAACTCCTGCTGGGACTGCGGACCTTGAAACAGATCTGGTCAAATGGTGCTGTCTTGTCAGACTGTGTCATGAACAAGGGCCTGCCCCCTCCAGTTAGGAGAAAAGATTCTTAAGGATGAAAGAAAATTGCCAGGAGTTGTACGTGCTGAATTCTGCAGCTTTCTAGAGTGGAGAATGAGGCGTGAAATCCAGTTTGCTTGGATGTGGTTTGTCATTGGCCAAAAGCAATTAATGCTTAGCTCTCTGGCCTCTGATTTTTATGGGGAGAAAAGCTATTCCTTCCTCTTGGATTAGCTCTGAACAGCTAGAAACTTCATCCCATGTTCTCCCTGTTGACTGGGTGTGAGCTGTTATTACAGGGTTTTGTTGAAATGATCACTGTCTGCTTCACATAGCGCTCAGCTCCATTCCTCTGGAATGTTAAGTGTATGGTTTTGTGGGCCATACCCACACCATCCGCAATGTAACCTTTTAATCTGCCAGCTTGTTCTATCTGCTCTTACACTCTAGTGAGTGTACTGCAGATACCGCTCTTCAAACGATCGTCTCTTCCCACGCCCTGCCTCTCGACCTTCCTTTTTCCGATCACCGTGGGTTAGTCTTGGTCTGAACTTTGCCCGTCCAGCAACCCTGCAATTTTCGAATTCTTGCCCCTCTCTATCTCTCGTCCTACAAGAACTTGGCTCCCTCCTAACTCCAGCCTCCTGTGCATCCCTTAACTCATTCACAGTTACACAGGCACAGTTTTAAAAATAAGGGGTCTCCCACAGATGAGAATTTTTTGAGGGTTGACTCTTTGGAGCGCTCCTTCCCCAGAGAGTGCTGGAGGCAGGATCCTTGAATATTTGTAAGGCTGAATTCAGTAGATTCGAGGGAGTCAAAGGGTATAGGGGTGTAGGAAGGAAGATGGAGTTAAGGCCACAGTCGGGGTCAGCCATGATCTTACTGAATGGCGGCATAGGCTTGAGGGGCCATTTGACCCACTCCTGCTCCTAATTCATATGTTCATTCACCTCCCTGCTGGTGGCTGTGCCTTCAGCTGCCTAGAGCTTTGAAATCTCCTCCTTTGGCTCGGTGTCAGTATTTGCATGTAAAGCACCTTGTGAATTTTTTGCTACTTTTTTTGGTTTTCTAAAGGCACTATATAAATGTAAGTTTCCACTCCAAATTCCCCATTTTCCATCCCTATGTCTTCGCTATGTTGAAACTAACATCTCACATTGTCTCCTGGTGGATTTTAGGGGGCTCCTCACCACAAGCCCACAAAACTTAGTACTGGCAAAACACAAGAATCACAGAATGGTTATAGCACAGAAGGAGGCCATTCGGCCCTGTGTGCCCCTGCCAGCTCTCTGCAGACACAATCCAGCATGCCCCTCGCATTCTCCCCATTGCCCTACAATTTTTTTCTCTTCAGGTAATTATCCAATTCCCAATTGAATCTACCTTCCAACTCACTCTCAGGCTGCACATTCCAGACCCTAACCACTTGCCATGCATATAAATAAATAAAAATTGTTTTTCCTCATGTCGCCGTTGGTTCTTTTGCCATTTACCTTTAAATCTGTGTCCTCTTGACAGAACAGTCAAGAGGCAATGGGAAAACAATCCTAGCTTCTCCAATCCATCTGTGTAACTGAATTCTCTCACCCCTGGAACCATCTCCTCTGTTCCCCCTCTAAGACCTTCTAAAGTGCGTTGCCAGAATTGGATACCCTACTCCAGTTGAGGCCTAACCAGTGTTTTATAAACGTTCATCATCACTTCCTTATTTCTGAACACTACACCCCTTTTTAAAGGCCAGGAACATGTAACATTTTTTAATCGATCTGTCCTTCCACCTTCAAGGATTTGTGCACAGCTCCCCTGTGTTCTAGCACCCCTTATAGAACTGTATCCTATAGTTTCTATTGCCTCTTCCCATTCTTCCTACCAAACTGAATCACACATAGTTATCACTCAGTTAAATCTCATCTGCTACACATTCATATGAATGAAATTCAGTTGCAGGATCTATGGGAACCCTGTAGAAATTTACAACTCAGGAGGCCATTCAGCCCATGTTATAGGCTGAAAAGGGCTATCCAACCTAATCCACTTTCCAGCTCTTGGTCTCTAGGTTGCGACACCTCAAATGCAATTGGCCTCAATGTAGCTTAGTCTCACATCAAATTGATTTTTTTTCTTTTGCTTTCATTATCCCACCAGCAACCCCACTCCTGCTCTTGCTCATTCTGTGCCTAAATGTGACTAGGACCCACCAACGCGGTTGACCCTTCACTCTGAGGCAGCCAAATCACTCAGTTGTATCAAATCTCTACATTCGGTGGATCAAAAACAAGGTACATCACCACCTCCTTGGGCAACTAGGGATGGGCAATAAATGCCAGCAATACCAAATCCTGAGAATGAATATAAAAGTATTTACATATTGGGTGCACTTAAATTTGACCCCCTATCCCCAGACAAAACGTTAATGACTGAATGTAGATCCCACCCTGAGCTGAAATGAAGTATTTATGTTTAAATATTGTCCTCTCTCAATTGCTTTTTTTTCCCTTTCACGACTGAAAAGCCCACATTTTTGTAAATAATCGAGGAAATCACAAGCACACTGGTGCGTCTGTGATCTGTGTTTGTGTCAAGTGGGACTCCGCAGTGGAAAGTTTACTTGCTGAAAATTGGCCTTTTTACTGTTCTTGAAAACTTCTCGCATTTCCCAGCAAAAGCACCTTTTAAAGCGAATGACCTTTCCTCACTGATTTTAATGGGATGTGTAAACAGAACGCTCGCTCGATGTATTTTTCATTTGCTCTCAGGATGTGAGTGCCACTGGCTGGGCCAAAATATATTCTCTCCCTATTTGCCCTTGAGAAGGTGGTGGTGAGCTGGCCTGCCTTGAACTGCTGCAGTCCAGGTGGTGTGGGTACACCCACAGTGCTGTTAGGGAGGCAGTTCCTGGATTTTGATCCAACCACAATGAAGGAACGGCGATATATTTCCAAGTCAGGATGGTGTGTGGCTTGGATGGGAACTTCCAGATGATGTTCTCATGCATCAGTTGCCCTTGCTGACCTCCATGGTGGTAGAGGTCATGGGTTTGGAAGGTGCTGTTGAATGATCCTTGGTGAGTTTCTGCAGTGCACCTTGTGTATATAGTACATCCTGCTCCCACCATGCATTGGTGGTGGTGGTGGGAGTGAATGTTTAAGGTAGTGGTGCCAATCAACCGGGCTGCTTTGTTCTAGATGGTGTGGAGCTTTTTGAGTGTTGTTGGAGTTGCACTCATCCAGGCAAGTGAGGAATATTCTATCACACTCCTGACTTGTGCCTTGTAGATGGTGGACAGACTTTGGAAAGTCAGGAGGTGAGTTATTCTAGGATTCCTAGCCTCTGACCTGCTCTTGTATATGGCTAGTTCAGTTCCATTAATGCTAACCCCTAGGATGTTGATGGTGGGAGATTCGTTAATGGCAATGATATAGAATTTCACATGGAGATGGTTAGATTCTCTCTTGTTGATTTATTCTCCATTCTGTATGAGTTTTCTCAAAGTTCACATTTTATGTCTCAACAGCTCTTCACCCAAGATGTCTGTCACCGTTCATGAAAATCGGAAATCGCGCTCCAGCTCTGGGTCGATGAACATCCAGCTGTTCCACAAGCCGTCACATGCCGACAGTCTGCTAACTCACCTTAATCTCCTCCGCAAGCGCCACCTCTTCACAGATGTGACCCTCCACGCGGGAAACCGATCCTTTCACTGCCACCGGGTTGTGCTGGCCTCCTGCAGCCGTTACTTCGAGGCCATGTTTGCCGGTGGGATGAAAGAGAGCCGGGACAGTGAAGTGAACTTCCACAACTCTCTCCACCCCGAGGTCCTGGAGCTGCTCCTCGACTATGCGTACTCCGCCCGCGTACTCATCAACGAGGAAAACGCCGAGTCTCTCTTGGAGGCCAGTGACATGCTGCAGTTCCACGATATCCGGGACGCATCTGCAGAATTCCTGGAGAAAAACCTGCATCCCATGAACTGCCTTGGGATGATGCTCCTCTCCGATGCCCACCAGTGCGAACAGCTCTACGAGCTCTCTTGGCAAACCTGCCTTGCCTACTTTGCGGTGCTGTACAGGACCGAGGACTTCCTGAACCTGCCCAAAGACAAGCTGGTTGAGCTGATCTTGAGCGAAGAGCTGGAGGTTGAGGATGAGAGTCTGGTCTATGAGGCCGTCATGGGTTGGGTGAAGCACGACCTGCGGAGACGCCGGGATGACCTGCCGGAGTTGCTGCGGTGCGTGCGGTTGGCCCTGTTGCCGGAGTCGTACTTGTACAAAAGCGTGCTGGGGGAGGAGCTGGTGGCCAACCACAAGATGGGCAAAGGAGTCGTCGAAGAAGCCATTTGCTGCAAGATGAGGATCCTGCAGAATGATGGGGTGGTGACCCTCCTGTGTGCCAGGCCTCGCAAAGTGAACCATGATGTCCTGCTGCTGGGCGGCCAGACTTTCATGTGTGATAAAGTCTACGCAATCGACCAGAAGGCAAAGACCGTGATCCCCAAGACTGACATCCCCAGCCCGCGTAAGGAGTGCAGTGCTTGTGCGATTGGGTGCAAGGTGTACGTTACTGGTGGCAGGGGTTCTGAAAATGGGGTCTCCAAAGATGTCTGGGTGTACGACACACTCCATGACGAGTGGACGAAGGCTGCCCCGATGTTGCTGGCGAGATATGGGCATGGGTCAGCAGAGCTTGAGCAGAGCCTGTATGCCATTGGCGGGCACACAGCCGTGAGTGTGTCTTTCCCAGCATCTCCCTCGGTGTCCCTGAAGCAGGTTGAACACTATGACCCCCAGTTGAACAAGTGGACCCTCGTCGCCCCGCTCCGTGAAGGGGTCAGCAATGCCGCAGTGGTTGGCACCAAACTGAAACTCTTCGTCTTTGGTGGCACCAGTGTCAATCGGGAGAAGCTGCCCAAGGTCCAGTGCTTTGACCCAAGGGAGAATCGGTGGACGGTGCCCGCAAACTGCCCGCAGCCATGGCGATACACCTCAGCGTCTGTGGTCGGTGACCACATCATCGTCATCGGTGGGGACACGGAATTCTCAGCCAGCTCTGCTTACCGCTTCAACAGCGAGACGTACCAATGGTCAAAGTTTGGCGACATGACGGCAAGGAGGGTCAGCTGCCATTCGGTGGCATCTGGTAACAGGCTCTACGTGGTTGGAGGATACTTTGGTGCCCAGCGATGTAAGACTCTAGACTGTTACGATTCATCAACGGGCACCTGGAGTAACATCACCACCGTCCCATATTCGCTCATTCCAACCGCCTTTGTCAGCACGTGGAAATATCTCTCGGTCTAGCTCCTTGGAAGCCTTGAACGCTACAATCGGAGGTAATTTTTTTTGTGTGTTAATGTAATTGAGGAATAGTTTGTTTTCGTCCCTTGGAAAGTGTTGACACAATGCTTGCCTTTCCAAATCTATCTATCTGTCTGTCTCTTTTTCCCCACCCCACCAACCCAAGATCTTGTCGAGCCAGTTACATAATGGCAATGGCCGATGCTAAGTTCTTCCTGATGGATGACCTCAGTTGGACAGAAGGATCTTCTTGACTTATACTTGACTCATAACCCTCTGCAGACTCTGCTGGTGCCCACAGGGCCTCCCTTCTGGTGGTCATTTCCACATGGGTGAGACCAGTCCAGACAGGAGGAATGATTGCTGCTGACCTCAACCCTGACCTGGCGAAAATCCTTTTTGAGTAGTAGTCAGTTGCTTTTGTGGCCATTAAGAGTCAATTTCTGAGTCGCCAGTAGGCCCAGAGTGGGTAAAGATGATGGGTTCCCTTCCCTGCAGCACATTAATGAAGCGGGCTATTTAATCTAACTGTTTTCAGGATCACTCTCCTCTGCGATCGTCATGGTGGGGCTTGAACCCATGACATCTGTGTGGCTCACCCAGTGACATCATCAATAGGCTACTGTGCCTGTAAACTGAGCGCTCCAGGGTCAGGTTGTGGTGTAGGTTAGGTTTGGAGAAGAGGTCACTCACTGCTGCCCTCCCAAATGTGGTTGTAAAGTCATCTGATATTATATGTTGAGTCATCATTCCCAGACAGGCAGGCGACATTAGGTGGACTTTCCCTAATTCCTGGTTATGTCTCGATGGTGGGTGGTCCCTGTGATCCCAGATTAAATGAAGGGTTACTGTCCTGTGATATCGCTCACTGTGTCTTTGCTTTGTCGTCTCCTGGGAGGGTCAGGGCTCTGATTAGGAGCTGATAAATCACCGCCACAGACACTGGTACTGATAAGTGTCTCTACAACTGTATCTTAAAGCTGCCCAGACAGCTGAGACTTTCAGATTGTGCATTCTTTTACTCTCTCTCTGCAGCTTTGGGCGTGTCTGGTTTGAGAATTCAACAGCAACTATGCTTTCCAACTCACTCCCCTTAACTCGATCCTGTCTCTGCCTGAATTCTGGTGGGTAGCGATGAAGAATAAAAAGTATGTTTGAGATTTCCACTGGGACCGACTGTAATGTTCCCTCTTCCCATTGGAGATCCAAACCTAGTTCCCTGGGGTGTGTCACTCGTGTATAAACTGTCCTGGGTGGGTGAGAGTGAAAGTTAGTCATTTTAACTTTGTTTGGAGGTTGTATGGAGCACACCGAATGAAGTGAGAAGTTGATACGGTTATACCCATGGCTTAGATTCTCCCCCTCGGAATGGGCTTAGGCCAGTGGGGGAACCTCATTATTTTTGTGACGGCCATCAGCTGAACGCCTCTGAGCGATCTGGGCCAAATGGCCTCCTCCTCTGCTGTAATGACTCTGACTCCAGGCTGGTGCAATTACAGGTGATCCAGCCTGAAAGGAGATGCACCTGGAGGGGAGACCCGATCTCTGCAGCAGCCCATGTTGGCTTTGCGAAGTCTAAAGGAACACTCTCTCCCTGCTCCCAGCCCCAAAGAAACAAGGCGGTTCTCCAGCTTTTAGTGATCATCAGCTCTGTCCTGGGACACCAATTGGCATTTTGAGTAGGCCCTCCCATAGCCACTGTTTAGTGGGGCAAGCAATGACTTGGGGACATGGTAACTTACACCCCACCTTTTATGGGGAACTAATACCACCTCTTTCAGGTGTCTCGGGTGAGGGTGCAAAGCTTTTAATGCTTTGACTTATCTCCCTTTAGTAAGGAGATTTACAGTGGGACTAGACTTGAGGCAGATCACCTAGCAGTGAATGGATTCAACCATTCCTATTCTGTGATCAGATGTCAAACCATCTATTAGCTATTCTCTTGTGTATCAGCTCTCACTGGAATTTAAAAATGAGTGTATTATTTTGGTCGTTGCTGTGGAAATCAGAAACCCTCTGGCCTAGTTACCGAATTTAGACCGGGCCCAGTAGAGCATTAAGGAAGACTTCTGAAAACGCATTTAAACCGAACTCTGGGAGAACCAGTGTGCCAAAGACACACAATTCTGCTGTCAGCACATCGTTGGGGTCAAAGATCAAAAGAACGGTGTCCAATTACAAGCATAAACAGCTGTTAATAGCAACAGAGGTCCCGGAAGCAATTGAGCAGGGAATGAAAACAGAAAATGCTGGAAATACTTGGGCAGGCCTGCCGGTACGTGTGGAGAGAGGGAGGGAGGGAGACTGAGTTAATACTTCAGGTCGATGTCCTTTCATCAGAAGCAGAAAAGGTTGGGAGGCAGGGACACAAGGGAGGGGAAGGAAGAGGAGGTTAAATGACAAAACGGAAGATAGTGGAAAGTGAAGTGGACAAATAAACAAAGATGTGTCTAGAGGTGACAATTACCAGAATCTGCTGTCTGGAACAATACTGACAAGAGTTTATAGCCTGCAATTGTTGAGTTCAGATGCTAAGTCTGGAAGGCTGTAACTGTGAAGGGGAAGCTGTTTTGAGTGGTGTCAAATTGACAACGCTGCTTAAAAAGTGCTTTGGCATGTTTTACCAGTTGCTATGTAAATGCATATTGTAACTCTTTTGTTACAAAACAAACTAAATTAACAGTAAATGTGCGTTGTAGTTACAATAGTGACATTTAATGCAAATTGTTGACAGCTGGTGACCTCTCAAACCAGTGAGCCACACATCTAGCCAGGCCAGCATGTTCCCATGACAATAGGCCTTCACAGCTATACCTTGTGTAGCAGTCCAGGACACGAGCTGATTTTAATCTGCCTGCAGTTGTCAACCAGAGAGAAAAGCCAACTGGGCTGGGAGTTGCCCGATTGTTTTAAAATCCCAGCTGCTTCACTAATGCCCTTTAAAAGGACAGTAGGTTTCTTTCCCTACCTGGTTGGGACCTCTGACTCCAGTTCCACACACGGCCCAGCGACTTTTTTAACTACCCTTTATGAAGAGGCTGAGTGAGCCACTCCATTGTATCATTGTTATACTGCAGAGGTTCAAGAGGGTGGCCCACCACCATGCCCAGGGATGGGTAACAAATGGTGGCCTTGCCAACGATGCCCACATTCCAAGACCACCTGACCCATCAGCTACTGCAAACGCTTCACTGGTCCTCCTCCAATGAGAGATTGCCGTACCTGAACAGAATCCCTCCCCCCACTACCCATCCATACAATGTTTTTTCTCTACTCTGTTCAAAATCAGCATTCGAATTATCCAATGATTTGAATATTAACACTTGTTGCAAGTTTGTCGTGCCATTGCTTAATTCAAATTACACCCCGTGCAGCACTCCCTCAGTACTGCACTAGTCTTTCAGCTGAGACATTAAACAAATCTGCCTGCTTGGGTGGATGTAGAAGATCCCATGAAACTATTTTGAAGAGCAGGTGTCCTGACCAATATTTGTCCCTCAATCGACATCGCAAAAAAGCAAATCTAGGCATCATCACATTGCTGTTTGTGGTGTCCTACATTAAAGTATTTCTTTGGCTTGTAAGCACTTTGAGATGTCTAGTGGTCATGAAAGGTGCTATATAAATGCAAGACTTCTATTGGATAATTCCATTTCTTTAATGCAGAAACTAGCTTTGAATTGACAGGAATAGGAGTAGACTGCATTCACAAAGAGCTGGATCTTCAGTCCTTCAGAATCTTCGGGAGTGAGATAATAGTGATCCAGTCAAAAATCTAAGGCCAAATTATTGCCTTTTTTTATTATTTACCGCTTTGTGCATTTTGTTTCTGGCCTCTCTTGGGTCGCCTTGGAAAACTGACAAATTGGGAGGTGGTGGCATAGTAATATTGTTGCTGAACTTGTAATCCGGACACCCAGGGTAATGCTCTGGTGACCTGAATTCAAATCCCATCACTGCAGATGGTGAAATTTGAATTCAATATAAATCTGGAATTAAAAGTTTAATGACCACAAAACCATTGCCGGTTGTCATAAGAACCCGTCTGGTTCACTAATGTCCTTTTTTTAGGGAAGGAAATCTGCCACCCTTACCTGGTCTGGCCTACATGTGATTCCAGCCCCACAACAATTAAAATGTCTTCTGAACAAGGGCACCTGGGGATGGCCAATAAATGCTGACCTAGCCAGCGACACCCCTATTCCCACCCCCTGCTCAGTCAGAGGGATGTAAACGCACACCAAGAACAGTCTACCCTCTAATTTTCCATTTAGCCCTGGATGTGCACAGTGTTATGCGGGAATTCAATTATGCAGAGGTATGGGTCTAAGGAAATAGGAGTGGTGATTGGACAAATCAATCAATCATTTTTAGAGTATTCTTTCATGGGATGTGGGCATCACTGACGAGGTCAGCATTTGTTGCACATCCCTAATTACCCCTGAACTCAGTGGCTTGCTAGGCCATTTGGGAAGGCAATTAAGAGCCAACCACATTGCTGCAGATCTGGAAAGTCACATATAGGCCAGACCAGGTGAAGATGGCAGATTTTCCTTCCCTAAAGGAATTAGTGAATCAGATGAGTTTTTAATGACAGTTTCATGGTGCCATTACTGACACCAGTTTATTTTTTAATTAATCAAATGAATTCAAATTCCGCCAGCCACCATGGTGGGATTTGAACCCATGTCTCCACGGTATTAGTCTGGGCCTCAAGCCAAGCTGATGCAAAATCTTTCTTTTTTTTTCATTTGTGGGTCATGGCCAGCATTCATTGACCTTTTAATTGAGAAGGTGACAATTAGCCACCTTTTTTTTTTGTATATAGCTGGATGGCTTGCTAGGCCATTTCAGTCAACCACATTACTGTGGGTCTGGAGTCACATGTAGGCCAGACCAGATGAGGATGGCAGATTTCTTTCCCTAAAGAACATTAGTGAACCAGGTGGGTTTTTAACAATGATCTGGTGGTTTCACCATTATTGTTTCCCCCCACCCCTCTTAATTAAATTTAAATTCCCCAGCGTGGTGGCATTTGAGCTGATGTCTCCTCCAGGATCATTAATCCAGGCCTCTGGATTATGAGTCAAATAATGTAACCACTATTCTACCATACTTCATAGAATTTCTATCTGCCCACTTAGCTAAATCCAGAAAGCCTAGGAGCAAGTTGGAAGGGTCTGGACTTTGAGTTTGTGCAAGAGGTTATCTGTTGAACTTTAACCAGCTAATACTACCAGTCTACCAATAGAGTTGAACTTCCAGCAGTATCTCTAGTTATTAGTGCCTCACCTGTTTGGGAATCGAAGTGAAGTGGCAGCAATCTCCTCCCAGTTTGTCCCCCTCATTATTGAGCTAACCTGGTTGGTCAGTTTTTTGATGGTGCCCTGATGTACTGTAGACCTGTCAGCTTTGATTACTGAACCTCCATGGAGAGGTGACTTTGTGGCCAATATCCATTCACAGGTGTGTCACCTTGGAAACACCTGACGTCAAGAGGGGCCCCAACTCCCCTCCAACCCAAGAAGAATAGTCACTAGTTAACCATGTAGAAAACTAGTTAGTGTAACTTTGAGCCTTTACCAGGTACTCTAGGGGTTTCTCACCAGTCACTGCTGCCTATAAACCTGTGAGCAGATTGCCATTGAATAGCTGGAGAGGCAGAGTTTCAGCACCAAGCCCTGGATGTGTGAGACTATGTAATATTCAACAAAGGAAAAATGAGAAAATGGGATCTGAGTGGGTAGCCCCTGTATAACTTTCTGCTGTGCTGAAATTCCTATCTGATAAATATACATTATCATACTTTTGTTTTTTGACCTAGGGTTGAAGAATTGCCCGCCACTGTTGAAGGATGGAGAATATTGTGAAGAGCTTCAGATGGCAGTGCCATGTTCACCACCCTTTGTCCTGACGCTGGAAGCTATTGAGCCAGAGAGGATTGAGCGAGCTTTCCACAAGAGGTTGGTGCATGAGGCCAGCACGATTGCTGCCCTTCCAGCAAACCATACAATACGTTTTTGGTTCATAACAGACCCCTTGAGAATTTTAGACTTTGCCTCTATCTCATGTTTATCATTTTTGCCTGTTCCAAAAAAGACACTTGTTATGGTAACTGGTTAAGGATCTGAGTTTCAGTGGCTGATGCCACTATGTCCAGCATACCGGTGTTGGGTTCACTGCAGTAACAGGCGGCAACATCTCCCAAGCCTGTGACCACCGAGGAGGGCAAGGGCAGCAGGCGCCATCAACCCCAAGTCTCTCACTATCATGACTTGCAAATATGTCAGCAGTTGCTTCATGGTGGCTGGGTCACGATTCTGGAACATCCTACCTGGCTGCTTTGTGAGAGTCCGTTCGTTACACAGACTGCATCAGTTCAAGAAGGCCCACCACTTTCTTAACTGGAAACGGACAATTAACCTTGGCCATGCCAGTGCCCACATGCCACGGATTAATATTTTTAAAACTGTAACTAACTCCTTCTTTGTCAGGACCTCTGAACTGTGCGATTCCTTAACTCTTTAGAAGGTTAAGATAATCTACGCTGTCTTCAAACCAAACCCAAGTTTGAGGGGTCACCCAACTGGATGCTAACTCTTGCTTCAATCCTACGCTACGCACTTTGGTCCAGCCACCATCCTCTACAGATTGAGAAGCGCTGGTGCTGGTGAAGACGAACTGGTTGGGTTTCATTTTGTTCACGGTGATTCTGTTGACCCAGATGGGGGAAGGTTTAGTTTCCCCAATCTCTCCATAACCATGTAGATTTGCACCTTGTATTGTAATTAGGTGGTGTGCTTTGTGTATTTATTTTTGTTGGGAGGTTTTCTGCTCAAGTTTTCAAAGGAAATTGAATTGCTCGAGGGAACACCCAGCTTCTTGTTTAGTTTTCTTGCCTGCTATCTAGTTTCTGTTCTGTGACAAACAGCCTGGCTTTCCTCTTGCAACCAAATTGGGGTTTTTTTTAAAAAAAAAAAGAAAAGCCTCTGGTTTTGGTTGACAATTAACCAATTTGTTGATGAGTGCCCTGGCCACCCTCACGGGCCATCTCCAGCTCCCCCAGCGTAATCTTAGAAACCAGCATTTCCGGGGTAAGCGATGCACCCACCGAACTTGCACCGGAAAAGACTCCACGAAATTCACCCCCTTAATTTTCCCAATGGCTCATGGATCTCGAGGCTGTGCATATAATCAAAGTGTGGAACCCTGGGGGCGGGGGGAGGGGTGCGCAAGAGGAAGACACTAAGTTCCCTCCTTCTGTCTGTTCTGGATGTGGCGGGTATGGCACTGACATTGGCTTTCATTGCCTTTTTGGATGGGACTAAGCCAGAATTCCTGTTATCCTACTTTTAAAAAGGAACACATGGGTGTTGGGAAACAACAAGGTCAAGTTTGGTTGGTTGTGATGGCCACTGCAATGCATTAGCTGGCTGTCTACACTCCAGTTCAGTTGTGAAAAATCTGACTTTATGAAGGCTACCTGGCCTCCCTAGTGAACTGTACCCTGTCAAGAGGACAGAGAGTAAAATTGGATGGAACAAAATAGCCGAAAAGCCCATAGAGTGCATTGACTCTGAGTGAACATGACCACCGCTCCGCTTGTTTTTCTGTTGCTTGTGTCTGAGTTTGGATCATCACTGAGGTGATGCGTTTTAACATTTTTTAGTTGAAAACTCTAAACATTCCCTGCATACACTTGACAATTTGCTTTGGTGACAGCTGCCAATGCCCTCAGCTCTGGAATTCCCTCCCTAAATCTCTATACCTCCCCGCCTCTCCCATTCCCGCTTTAAGACGTTACTTTAAAGCCTACCTCTTTGACCAAGCTTTCGGTCGACTGTCCTAATATCCCCTGTGTGGTTCAGTGTCTAATTATATCTGGCACTCATGAAACACTTTGGGGCACTTTACTTCATCAAAAAGTGCTACATAAATGCAAGTTGCTGTTACTTGCCATTGGAAGATGGTTTTGCTATGTCTTTATCTACATTTCTCCCTGGCCCCACCCATTCCCCATTGTGATTAGGGGGCCACGTTCCACTCTACTTCGGCCCCCCTAATTTTGCATGTCCTGTACTAAAATGGGTCTGTATGTTAAGCCCTGGCAGAAGTGAGGTTGTTCCTTTTGCCTTACTGCTCCCGAGCAAATAAAATGGCCGAATGTTAGTGAGGTTTTTCTGATCAGATTCTGCCACTTCTCACTGGTTGCAGTGCGGCAATATTAGGACGCCTGCATAACGAGATCATGTCATTAAAATCCCCACCTTTTTGAATTCAGTGTCTCCTGCCGAAGCAATATAGCTGTCTGCAAATGCACAGTGGTTCATGCAGATGTCACTCTGCACCCAAAACATGGGTTTTGTAGGCAGGAAATGTATGCAGGTCCTAATGTCTTTTAAGTTTTTAAAATATTTTATAACTGCAGATGAATGGCAGAAAAATAATTAAATAATTACACTTCCACTAACAATGTTCAAATAGTACAGGCACCGAACAATAGCTGCACTCTTAATATTTGAATTATATTGAAAAATTGTAAAAGAGGCAAGAAAAATATTGCTGATGTTTCAACTCAAACAGAAAACTCTCTGGAGGCATTCAGCTGCCTGAGTGTTTCCCAAGATTTTCTGTTCATTAGTTTGCTGCTTTAAATTACCGCTTTACTTCTGTATTAAAATGGAGCAAAAGTTTATTTTTTTCCATTTTTGACACTGAATTTCAATCTAGCAGTGTCAGATCTATGAAATCCTGCTCTGCTACCAGCCTGAGATGATGTGCTCATGGCTGTGTGTGTCTGTGAAACAGTGAACATGGCAGAGAAGCAGTAGAACTGCGTGTGTGCGGCATTGGTAGCAAACGCAGCCTTCGGAATTAATCACTTGTGGTCATTTTTGTCACCAAGAATAGGCCCACAATACCAACGGCCGACTCCTGCCCGCCTGCACTGGACCCATTGTCACAACTTGCTGCCTACGAGAGTTGTGGAGCAGAGGCTATCAATGATTTCAAAAAGAAATTGGATGGGTTCTTGGGGAAATAAGCTTGCAGGTCTCTGGAGGATAGAGCAGGGGAGTGGGATTGACTCGATTGCTCTACAGAGACCCAGGATGGACTTGATGGGCTGAATGGCCTCCTATGTCATTATGCCTCTAAGCCCCTGCCGCCATTGCAAACAGTGCAAGAATGTTTGAACTCTTCATGCAGGAGTATTTATATTTTTTTGGTTCTAATCTAAAGACTGTCTGCACCTCTCGTTAGAATGTTTTTGAACTTTAGATGAAGGAAGCAATCCGAAATGTTTTTACTGTGTATGTATAAAAAAAAAAAAATTGCGACTCTATTCTGGGTAGGTTGTTTTGTTTTTATTACAATGAAAGGAAGTCAAGAATGAAGTATTTTCGTCTGCTTCCACCTCTCCCCATTTGATCTGCACAGTTGGAAGCCTCTCTTGTTTTCTGTCTTTGACTGTATTTCTGTGTCCTGTAACTTGTGAATGTTTGATTTTAATTTATAATGTCCTGTCACTTTAATTATGTTGAAGATTTGTTTTTGACAGCCTGGTGCTGGTTGGAAAATTTCAATAAAGAGTCACCAGAATAAAAATCCAGGCTTGTCATTCAATCTGTGCTGTCTCCCTCACTTTCTGTTTGAAGCTACAAGGAAGAGCAGTATTCAAGTTAGATGATTAAATGCTTGCTGAACGCACCACCTCATGCTGTAGACCCTATAGAATCTATCCCCATTAGGATGAGCAACTGATGTATTTTCACTCTCTGTGGGAAAGAAAGTCTAATGTGAAATATAGGAATAGAAAGGGTTTGACTACTGTAAACACAAGTCACTTGTCCTGCTTATCTTGGATGCGACTGCACTTGTTTAATGCCCAACGATGAAGTCCTATGTGAGTGCCCTATTCACTCTGAACTGAAAAGTTATACCTATCAACAAAGATTGAACAAGCTGGGGCTCTTTTCTCTTGAAAAGAAAAGGCTGAGCAGTGACCTGCTAGTGGGTGAGACCAGAACTAGGGGCTGCAAATATAATATAGTCACTAATAAATCCAATAGGGACTTTAGGAGAAACTTCTTTACCTGGAGATTGGAGCTCGCTGCCATGGGGAATGGCTGAGGTGAATAGCATGGATGTATTTAAGGAGAAGTTACATAAGCATCTCTCAAGGCTCCCTTAAATTATTGGGGAAGGAGGTGTAGTGGTGATGTCACTGGGTGAGTAATCCAGGGGGCCAAGCTATTGTTCTGGGGACATGGGTTTGAATCCCACCATGGCTGCTGGTGGAATTTAAGTTCGATTAATAAATCTGGAATTATAAAGTTAGTCTCAGTAATATGAACATAGGAGCAGAAGTAGGCTATTTGGGCCTGCACTGCCATTCAATAAGATCATGGCTGATCTGCTTGTGTTTCAAGTTCCATATTCCCATCTATCCCCGATAACCTTAAGATTCTTGTTAGGCTAAGGGAATCAATTTACCTCTGCTTTAAAAATATTCAGCAACCCCCACCTCCACCGCCTTTGGAGACAGAGAGTTCCAAAGTCGCACAACCCTCTGAGAGAAAACACTACTCTCATCTCTGTCCTATAAAGACGGTCTCTAATTTTAAAACAGTGCCCTCCAGTTCTGACCTCCCCCCACAATAGCAAACACCCTTTCCACATTCAACTTGTCAAGATCAGCATCTTATATACTTTTCAATCAAATCACCCCTCATGTTTCTAAACTTCAGTGGAAACGAGCTCAGCCTGTCCAACCTTTCCTCATAAGACAACCCATTCATTCCAGGTATCAATCTAATAAACCTCCTCTGAACCTCCAATGCATTTACATCCTTCCCTAAATAAGGAGACCAAAACTGCGCATGGTATTTGAGATGCGCTCTCACTAATGCCCTGTATAACTGAAGCATAACATCCTTACTTTTATGTTCAATTCCTCTTGTAATAAAGGATAGCATTCCATTAGCCTTATTGATTACATGCTGTACCTGCATACTAACTTTTTATGACTCATGTACAAGACCACCTAGATCCCTCTGCACCTCAGAATGTTGTTGTCGTTCTTCATTTAAGTAATACTCTGCCCCAGAGTGAACAACTTCACATTTTCCCGCATTATACTCCATCTGCCAGATTTTTGCCCACTCATTCAACTTATCTATATCCGTCTGCAAACTCCTTATGTCTTCTTCACAACATACTTTCCTACCTATACAAAAGCAAAATACTGCGGATGCTGTAAATCTGAAATCAAAACAGAAAATGCTGGAAAAACTCAGCAGGTCTGACAGCATCTGTGGAGAGAGAAACAACGGTTAACGTTTCGAGTCCGTATAACCCCCATTTTCTGCTTTTATTATACTTCCTTACTTTGTGTTGACTGCAAATTTAGCTACCATGCCTTCACTCCCCTCATCTAAGTCATTGATGTAAATTGTAAGAAGTTGAGGCCCCAGCACAGACCCCTGCGAGACTCCACTCATCACATCCTGCCAATCATATAAAGACCCATTTATGCATATTTTCTGTCTTCTGCCAGCCAGCAAATCTTTTGTCCAGGCTAATATGTTACCCCCTACACTGGGAAGCACTGTTCTAGTGGATCAAGCTTTGAAATAAGCATTGATGCTAACCTTCTGCAGCACTGGGGAAACAGGACATTGGATAAAACCAGAAGGTGAATGTGCTGTGAATGATCAGGAGGTTCACTGTTACTATATCTGATCTTGGGCAGGTTATCTGGGAATTGATATACTGAGAGAGGGACAGACTGCCTAGACAGGAGTTTGCTTGTTACTATATCAGACCTTAGACAGTTTCTCTGGGCTATTGTGAATTGATGTACCTTTCAATCAGCATCATATCTGATCATTAGCTGAGTTTCCACCCCATATCCTCTCGATGACCAACAGCACATCCTACCACCTTCATAATATTTCACATTTCCACCACATCTTTAGCTGAACTGCTGTTGATAAATTCATCAATGCCTTAATACCTGTACAATCTACTATTCCATTGCTGACTTCTTGTGTCTCCTACTTTTCCTTCTCTGTAAACTTGAGCTCATTCAGAAATCTGGTTTCCTTCTTCTAACTCACACCTTGTTCTGTTCACATATCAGATGCTTTAAAATAATAAAACATGCTGTAAATACTCAAATCAGTAGGCAACAGTGAGCAACATCCTGGGGATAACATTGACCAGAAACTGAACTGGACATGCCATATAAATGTGGCTACAAAAACAGGCCAGATGCTGGGAATCCTGTGGTGAGTAACCCACCTTCTGGCTCCCCAAAGCCTGTCTGTCGTCTACAGGGCACAAGTCCAGAAGTGTGATGGAATACTCTCCACTTGCCTGAATAAGTGCAGCTCCTACAACACTCAAGAGGCTTGACATCATCCAGGACAAAGCAGCCCACTTGATTGACACCCCATCCATCACCTGAAACATCCTCTCCCTCCACCACCGACACACAGTAGCAGCCGTGTGTACCATCTACAAGATGCACTGCTGCAACTCGCCAAGGCTTCTTCAACAGCACCTTCCACACCTGTGAACCCTATCACCTAGAAGGACAAGGGCAACAGATACGCAGGAACACCACCGCCTCCAAGTTCCCCTCCAAGTCACTCACCATCCTGACTTGGAAATATATCACCGTTCCTCCACTGTCGCTGGGTCAAAACCCTGGAACTCCCTCCCTAACAGCACTGTGGGTGTTCCTGCATCACATGGACAGCAACAGTCCAAGAAGGCGGCTCACCACTATCTTTGGGCAATAAATCCTGGCCAACCAGTGATGAAGATCTCCTGGGAAAGAATTTTTTTTTTAAATTTGCGAAGAGAGAAGGACTGTTTATGTTTCAGATCGATTCCACTTCATCACTTCAGTTCTAATGCAGTCATCAAACCGAAAATGTTTCTCTCTTCACAGATGCTACCTGACCTTGAGTGTTTCCAGTACCTTTTTTTTTACTTCGGGTGTGCTCGCCAATTTCTAACAACTCAGTCTGACAATCTATTGATTACAAATATTCTCACTCTTGTTTTCAGATGCTTCCAATGACCTCACCTCTCCCTATCTCTGTAGCCTCCAGTAGACCTAAAAAACTCAAGAGATCTCTGCATTCGTCCAAACTGACCTCTGTGCATCTCCAAATTTCACTGTTCCACCATTATCCGTCAATTCTTCAGCTTCCCGGGCCCTAAGGTTTGTAAATCCCACCCTGAACCTTTCCAACTCTCAATCCAAGTTCCAAGATTATTGATTTGGGACCCAGGCAAGCTATCTGGGGTACTGTGTGAACTGAGAGAGGGAACAGACTGTGAATAGACAGGAATTAAATTGTTGTTGTTTCAGAACCCAGGCTGGTTATCTGGGATATTACCTGCAGGCTTATAGTCACCTGATCACAGGTAAAGATTACTTTCATTCTGAAGGTGCAGAGGGGCATCAGAGAGATGATTTAAGATAAATACTGTAAATACACAGGCAGCATCTGTGAAGAGAGAAACTGAGTCAATGTTTCAGGCCAATGACACTTCGCCACATCAGGTCTAATATAGAGTCATCGAACTGGAATGTTCTCTCTTCTCTCTTCCTAGACCTTGGCAGACCTGCTGAGTGTTTCCAGCATTTTTTGTTTCTGTTTCAGAGTTTCGACATCCACAGCATTTTGCTCTTATTTCAGTCAATGAATTAAGGTAATACAAGTTGAGATTGAGGGAAGGCTGAAGGGCTTTTATGGATTTTGTTTGGTCAAGAGACTTCAGTATTGAAATGTTTTACTAGAATTCACAACCTTAGAGGTATTTCCTAAATTCACTCCTGAAATGTCTGGCTCGAATCTTTAGACTATACAGCCTAATCCAAACTCCACAACCAGAGGAAATAGTTTCTCTCAATCTACCCTGTCACATTCCTTTAATACCTTGGAAATTTTGATCAAATCGCCTTCATCTTCTAATTTCCAGGGAATGCAAACCTGGTCTGAGGAATCTCCCCTCATAATTAAACCTTAATTAAACATTTTCTTCTGTCTGTTAATTCCCTCTTGGCAACATTCCTGAAAGAGTTCTGGTGAAGAGTCATACTCGACTTGAGACATTAACTCTCTTACTCTCTCCACATATGCTACCAGAGTTCAGGTTCATTCTAGTAAATCTACGCTGTACTCACTCCAAGCCCAATATATCCTTCCTCAAGTGTGCTGTCTGCATGTGGAGCTGCTTGTCCTACTCCAGGGGCCATCTAACCAGGGTTTTGTACAACTGAAGCATAATTTCTACCCCATTGTATTCTGATCCTCTGCGTAAAAGGGTCAGCATTCTATTAAACATTTTGATTATTTTCTGTTCATGACATTTATGTACCTGGATCCCCAAGTATCTTTGGGCCTCCACTGTTTCTAGAGTTTCATCATTCAGAAAGTACCCTGTCCAAGCCTTTTTATAACTGCCCCTGTCAGATCAGCAATAACTCGAGTATTAGACCTCTTGCCCACTTCACCACGTAGTGTCCTGTTAGGGGAGAAAACATTTAAAGTGCATTCCAACTGATCGACCAATAACTGTACCCGCTAATTTCATTTTGGTCTGAGTTTCCTGTAATGCAGGTTTGGGAAAACCTAATTATATTTCAGTTTGTCATTGCGTTTAATAAAAATAAATTAAAAGGGCTATTCTTCGAGTAGAATATGGTTCTGTCTCTCACTGAAATTAGGAAGCTAGTCAATAACTTCCCAGTTACCCTGAACATTGGCCGGGATTTTCCGTGAAATTGGCAAAGTCCGTTAGCGGGCGTGAAAATTGGCGTTTGACCTACCAGCTCTTTCTGCCGCATCGTATGTCCCCAGCTCCAGCAGTTTCTGATCCACAGGTTTCATGCTGTATCGCTGGCTGGGCAGCCTCTGATTCGCCCACCCAGCCATGACCTCAGAGCTCCTCCACTCTGGGTGCCATATTTAAAGGGAGACCATGCACAGTGCTCGCACTCTCTCAGCTTAGGAAAGCTGCAGGAAACCAATGTCTTCCAAATGGAGAAAACATGCCACCCTTGAATTTAGTGACGCCTCTCTGGAGCGCCTGCTAAGTGCAGTGGAGGCCTGCCGTGAAGACCCAAACTCCGCCGTGGCTGACAAGCCTCAAAAGGTGACCAGTCCAGCTTGGGAGGCAGTGGCAGCAGAAGTGAGCACCAGCGACCTGCAAAAGAGGTCAGCCACCCAGGGCAGGAAGAGGATGAATGATCTCCTCGTTCTGCCAGGGTTAGTCACCCTTCTCATCACTCCCAACTCCCTCACTCACTAGCCCGTCACACACTCACAAGGATCTCACTCACTGCCAGATCAAGAGACATCACCACTCACCCTCTCACACATGCCTTCACCTCCTCTGCAAATCACGTCTTCATCCTGTCCATGGCACCACTCACCACCCACACATGCCAGGCAGCCTTCTCATCTGGCCTTGCAAGGGTCTTGCTTATACTCTCTCCATCTGTCTTCATGCAGGACAACCTGGCACAGAATAAAAGGCAGAGGTTGCAGACTGAATGGCGGAACTCAAGGTGCTGAGTGATTTTGAGAATCGCACGATCACACTGGCAGGCGAGGATGTGGACCATGCCTACCCTGACAGGGAGGCCGACGGCGCTCAATCAAGTGAGGATCCTGCACTACAAAATTCATCAGCCAACCATACTGTGAGTGATGTCTCCTGTTTCACAGTCCCCTGCCATGCACTAATTATCTCTCCTTTCTTTCACAGGCACATCTGGGAAGCAGCTGAAGGCAGGCCATTGACTCCAGCCCCAAGGAGACCTCAGATGAAGAACCTGAGGGGACCCATATTGAAGATCCATCACAGCGCTCACCCACACCCTCCACCAGCGCAGGGGCACACATCTTATTGGGGCCTAGTTCTAGAGTAGCCTCGGGGTCACAAAATGGTGAACACAGCACACTATCTCTTCTGCAGCAGGCGGAGGCAGGGACATCCCAGGTTGCCAGCACTTGCAGGACTGCTGGATGCTAGGAATCTGCTGAGTCCGAGTCAGGTTATCAGCCTCTGGACTCGATCCTATCTCAGTCACTGGAGCTGCAAAGGCAAGCTCGGGAACATCAGGAAGGGATGTCCGCTGTACTCCTCAGATTGCAAGGCACCATGGAGGAATCTGTGCACCTTCACTCTGAGGTGATAGCGCAGATATGCCAAAGCATCGAGGCCAACACTGGTAGTATGGCAGCCGCCATTGAGACCTTGGTCCAGGACATCGGTCCTGCACTGCTGCATGAGCTGCGCTCCATTGCTGAGGCCCTTGATGACATCCATCAGGGTCATCATGAGAAGGGGGCAGGGCACCTCAATCTCTCCTCAGCTGCCCTTCTCCTCAAGGAGTCAGCCAGTGGCCCTCAGGCACCCATAGGAAGGAGGGTCAGAAGCTCGACACCACAGGGCCATCCCCCTCGGGTGACTCTGGGAGTGTCTGGCTGACCTGAATCCCCTCCTCGTGTGACCCCATCAGCTCCAGTTCCACTGGTTGAGGAGGGTGCAACTGCCCTACAGCAGGACCCTGAAAGCAGGCTGGGGCCTTCCAGGTCTCGGCCCTCCAGAAGGTGCCCACCAAGGTCTTCACAGACAACAGGGTACAGCAATCAGCAGGTCACTGCCACCTCCACTGTGGATGTCAGGGATGCACCAAGACGTAGTGGAGGGTAAGGAAAGTTAACAAGATATAGTTGCACAACATTGGGCACGGGTGTTAAAGGCTTGTACATAATTTTCACAATTGTAAATACACTCCCAATCATTTCATGCCTCCTTGTCTATGGTTACTTGTTATGATGAGTAGTGTTCATGTCAATCAGGCATGAATCCTTGGTTCGTGCAGAAACTAAAGACAATTGTCAGTGCCCTGGGCCTCTCTTCTGTGCAGTGTGTTACCTCCTGACCACAGTGTGTCCAGTCTCAAAGTCACTCTCCAGATCAGTGATGCCTGCAACTTGATGCAAAGTGTATTTGCTGCAAGAATCTCATACCCAAGTTTTGCAGGTTTTAGTGATGTTCTGTGTGGTCTCAGCACTACTGAGGTGGGGTTGCCCCGCTATCTCAACTGCATTCTTGACAGGAGAAGGTGTGATGGTGAAGGGAATAGGTGATGATGCCTGCAGAAGGATCAAGTACTCTTAAGCTCCATGTGCCTGCTGTTTCTCAACAGGGTTTCCATGATATGAGCCTCTTCAGAGTGTATGTGTGCTGCCCTCAGCCACACAGGTGACAGACCTTCCCAGATGCAATATGATGATCTCAGGAGTGCCCCCACTGCATCCCGTCATCCTCCTCAAGGAACCTTGTGGCAGTGAGGGTCTCACGAGCACATCTGCCTTGTCTGGACAGCGCAATGGCCTCTTCGTCTGCATCTTCACCTTCCAGGACCTCATCACCCTCAGCCCCTTTAATTTCCTCCTCATTGGAGGAGACGTGTAGCTCTTCAATCACCTCATCATCCAGGACCTCCAGCTGTTGCATCACCAGGTTTTGTAGCACACAGCAAGCCGCAATGATGCATGACACCCACTGAGAAGCGTACTGGAGTGCTGCTCCAGATCTGTCAGGGCACGAGAAGCTCATTTTCAGGGTCTCTGTGGTGTTTTCCACCAAAGCCCGGGCTACAGCACGAGCCTCGTTATACCTTCCCTCAGCAGGAGTCTGAGCCGCCACACAAATGTCACCAGCCGTGTCCTTTGTAGGTAGACCTTGTCCACGAGGTGCCAACCCTGCATCGCATGTGGTCCCTGCAAATGTGTCAGGGATCTGAGACCTACTGAGGACGTAGGAATTGTGGATGCTTCCGGGGAATCTTGCACAAACCTGTATGATACGTTTGGTATTGTCTCAGACCAGCTGAACAGTGAGCGAATGGGAGCCTTTGCGGTTGACATACTGGGGCTTCTTGTTGCCAGGGAGATTTTAAAGCCACGTGGGGTGCAGTCGATCGCACCTGTGGGAATCCAGAAATTTCAGCAAATACCAGTGCTCTTGCCCGATCTCTGTCGCAGTTGACAAAACCGCGCCTGATGAACTGATGCTAAACTGTCTCAGCTGTGGCAGCTTCCTCATTTTCCATTTGGGTGGCCTCTTACTTCCCCAACACCCCCTCCCACCACCCCCCAAAACCCACCCCCACCCAATGACGTGTTTGTGTTCAACCTCCCCAGTTCTTCGCTCAGAGTAGTGCCCTTGCCCCGAAGCCCCTTTCCTTTACTCAGTGCTGCCTTGCCCCTCTCAGAATGGAGCCCTTGCCCCGCAGCACAGTAAAAGCCAGCCACAAAGTAACCCCGGTCTGGTCGATGTGGAGACTTGCCTCAGAGATGCCCCTGGTTCCACGGTGCGCGTCCTTCAAATCCTAGCTCTGATCCTCGTGGGGGGGCTGCGCTAAGTTGTGTGAACTCACCTCAGGTCTCCCATCAAAGTGTAGGCCGCCAACAGCAAGTCGTTTAAATGCTACTGTAAAACGCGTCATTCTCCATTCACGCTGACTCGGGATTTAAATTTGACAAACGGGGATGATTCCACCAGGTATGAGATCAGATTGAGGTGCAAATACACACTCATAATGTTCACAACATTCAGCGGTGGGAAATGCGGCCCACTATTGACAGGGGGTGCATACAACTGCCCCTCCCGCATCCACATCGCCAAGAAATGCACCCAGAGCCCTCCCACGAGGCCCTGCGATCTCGTCCGCAATTATGCCTGCCCCGATCAGGATTGGAAAATCCAACCCATTGTCTTTTCCTTAAATTTCATCGTGGATTAATGTTCTATTGTTAAACACATTCTCAGGTGGAATCAAACATTTCCTGAGATCTCATTTTGTGCTGTGGAAGGACAACATTTTAATTTTTCTAATTACTCCAACTCTTCCCCCTACAGTTTAAGGCAGGGCAGAATACTAGGAAAGCAGTTAATCCTTCATATCTGGCTCAAAGATCTGCATTTTCCTTGCGATTACAGAGTGACTATGCCACACATATGTTTGTAATAAGATTCAAGGTCCATCGGGATCCTTTTTTTAACTCATTCATGGGATGTAGGCCTTGTCCTAATTGCCCCTGTGTAATTGCTGGCAAGATCGCAAAATCACGCCAGAAGGCCCTAGGTGCACCACCCCCACCCCCACCACCCCTCCCCAAACGGTGCAAAAGCAGGAAGCAACTGCGCACTCCCCCCGCCAATGGCGGGCCACATCTCCCGTTGCCAAATGCAGCGGGCTGCCTTCTTGAACCATGTGGTGTAGGTACACCCACAGTGCTGTTAGGGAGGGAGTTCCAGGATTTTGACCAAGTGACAGTGAAGGAACGACGATATATTTCCAAGTCAGGATGGTGCGTCACTTGGAGGGGAACTTCTAGGTGTTGGTTTTCCCATCCATCTGCTGCCCTTGTCCTGGTAGCGGTCATGGGTTTGGAAGGTGCTGTCTAAGGAGCCTTGGTGAGTTCCTGCAGTGCATCTTGTAGATGGCACATGTAGCTGCCACTGTATGTTGGTGGTGGAGGGAGTAAATGTTTGTGGATGTGGTGTCAATCAAGTGAGCTGCTTCGTCCTGGATGTTGTCAAGCTTCTTGATTGTTGATGGAGCTGCACTCATCCAGGCAAGCGGAGAGTATTCCATCACACTCCTGACTTGTGCTGATAGGTGTATATGGGGTTTCACAATACATCAAAGTCCTGACAGGTGTGTAACTTCACAAGTGATAGCGATCTGTATGTTTACAGGAAACATCAGAAATCCTACGAGTTGCAATGTTCCAGTGAAGAGCTGTGATGACGTATCCATGTAGCCTTCAATCCAGCTTTCCCAGCCTTCGAAGTTCTAATTCCCAGATTCCGACAATCTCTAAACAAATGGCTACAGTCAAACATCCTGATTCTCACAAATGAAATAAATGGCTTGAAATCTCCATTTCATCATTAACCTTTCAGGTGACTGGGTACTTTGGATGTGTCTTGAGTGATGGTCATATAACCAAATGCGTCAGAGCCAAGTTTCTGGTGACCATGTGACTATCATCGATGGTTGTAAAAACCCATCTGGTTCACTAATGTACTTTTAGGGAAGGAAATCTGCCGTCCTTACCTGGTCTGGCCTACATGTGACTCCAAACCCACAGCAATGTGGTTGACAATTAAACACCCTCTGACATTGCCTAGCAAGCCTCTCCATTCAAGGGCAATTGGAGATGGGTAACAAATGCTGGCTTTGCCAATGACGCCCACATCCCATGAAAGAATAAAAAAAAACTAAAGATCCATTTCGAATATGTTCAACAACTTCCTCCTGCCCTAGAGTTTCCTTTTTTTATTTATTCGTTCATGGGATATGGGCGTTGCTGGCTAGGCCATCATTTAATGTCCATCCCTAATTGCCCTTGTTCAGAGGGCATATAAGAGTCAACCACATTGCTGTGGGTCTGGAGTCACATGTAGGCCAGATCAGGTAAAGACGGGTGATTTCCTTCCCTAAAGGGCATTAGTGAACCAGGTGGGTTTTTTACAACAATTGACAATGGTTTTGTGGTCATCAGATTCCAGATTTTTATTGAATTCAAATTTCACCAGCTGCCGTGGTGAGATTGGAACCCCAGTCTCCAGAGCATTTACTCAAAGGAGATTTATTTTGTTATTTGAGTGGCAAAAATGTTGAAGCAAATTTTATATGTATTTTTAACTAGTGAAGGAAGGACGAAGGCATGATAGGGACTGGCCCTTGGCCCCTTATCCTCCAAGCCTGAACGCCCAGTTTTTCCCTGATGCTGGTACATGTTAGAATATGATGCCTGGGCTGCTGAAGAATGCAGACACTCACCTAATGTGCTTCCTTCCTATTTAAGTCTAGACAACGAGTATTGACTGGCTTATTCAATCTCAAGAGCCTGGAGTAATCCTGCACTCACCACACAAGTCCACACATTGCAATCCTGTAACCCACACTGAACAATCAGCACCAGTGACACGAGCTAACTTTTCCACTCCATGCAGCCCCTGTGGTTGCACTACCAGGGATCAGGAGACCTGCCACAGGCTGGTGACCAGAATTGCTCTCAATGGCCAGTGCGGCACACTGCATTCACAAACTGAAGTATGAAGGTGTTCAAGGAGCACTTTTATACACTATTAAACACCCTCTGAAATTGCCTAGCAAGCCTCTCCGTTCAAGGGCAATTGGGGATGGGTAACAAATGCTGGCTTTGCCAATGATGCCCACAAGGTATGATTTTGAAATATACTTACCTGAATGTGCAGCAGGAGTAATCCTTCCAACTTCAACTCAAAGAGGGTCCCCACATCCAGCCAATGCTACCCCCTGGCCCAATCCCATGTCCTTCCCTGGTTATTGCATCACCCATTACCTGATGGCCGAATTGACTTAAAATAAAGTTGCAATTTCCACGCAATTTCCCATATACATTCAGCCACGTGTCACATGTTCACAGACCACCTGTGGATTTGTGTGAAGTTTGTAAATTCTGCGTGTTGACTATCCTCAATTTCTTAATGTTCATTCTCTGGATGTGAGCATTAAGGCCAGCATTTATTGCCCATCCCTAATTGCCCTTGAGAAACTGGTGATGAGCCATCTTCTTGAATGCAACAGGGTGACTTGCTCGGCCATTTCAGAGGCCAGTTAAGAGTCAACCACATTGCTGTGGGTCTGGAGTCACATATAGTTCAGGTCAGGTAAAAATGGCAGATTTCCTTCCCTAAAGGGCATAACAAACTAGATGGGTTTTTACAACAATTCAATAGTTTCAATGGTCACCATTACTGATAAAAGCTTTTTATTCCAGATTTATTGAATTAACTGATTTAAGATCCACCGCCCCCCACCCCCCACCCCCTATTTTGGTGGGATTTGAAGTCTCATCTCCAGATCATGAGTTCAAGCTCCTGGATTACCAATCCAGTTAGATAACTTCTGGCATGCCTAAATTCATTACTGAAACTCTTTTGTAGATTGGTCTTTGTATCAATGGAAGAAAGACTTGAATTTATATAGCACCTCTTAAAATGTTAGGATGTTCCAAAGTGCTTTACAGCCAATGAAGTACTTTTTGAAGTGTGGAAATCAGTATGTACAAAGCAAGATCCCACAAACAGCTATGTGATATAATGACCATGTCACCTGCTTTAGATGTTGGTTGAGGGTCAAATGCTGGCCAGGAGACCTCCTCTGCTCTTTCTTCAAATGGTCAGGTTGCTGTGGCTTATGATCATCTGATGATTTATCGCTTTGCTGTTTGTGGGAGCTTGCTGTGCATCATTTGGTGCCGCGTTTCCAACATTACAATAGTAATTATTTTTCAAAAGCACTTCATTGGCTGCAGAGTATCTTGGGATGTTCTGAGGTCATGAAAGGTGCTGTATAAATGGAAGATCTTTATAGAATGCATGATATCCTATCAGGCAGAGCAGGCTGGAGGGGCCGAATGGCCTAGTCCTCCTAATTCATATGTATATATTTATATTTAAAAGCTAAATTCTAACATTGTTATGAAATAGGAACAGGAGGAGGCCATTTAGCCACTCAAGCCTATTCCACCATTCACTAAGATCATGGCTGATCTGTGACCTAATATACCTGCCTTCACTCCAATCCTTTAACACAATTGGTTAACAAAAATCTATCAATCTCAGATTTAAAATTAACAATTGAACTGCCATCAATTGCTATTCGCGGAAGGGAGTTCCAAACTTCTAGCACCCTTTTCGTGTGGAAGTGTTTCTTTACTTCACTCCTGTAAGATCTGGCTCTAATTTTTGGCTTTTACCCCCTAATCCTAGACTCCCCAACCAGTGGCAATAGATTTCCTCTATTTACCTTATCTGTTTCCGTTACCATCTTGTAAATCCCGATCCAATCACTCTTAATCTTCTAAATTCCTTACATTTAACCCTTATTAAAAGAGCTTCTCGTGCAACTGTGGATCGGACCTGGTCAGCTGAATCCTGACTTACTCCAGGTCTCAGTGTTGTACAGAAACCCCCCAGCACAATGATTCATTCATTGCTCAGGATTTCAGCCTTCTAACAGGTTTCAAAGAAATTGCCCATCTTGCGTTGGCTACTTCGTCGTCCGCCCACTTCCAATTAGCACCCGTGTGGCAGGAAGCCTGAGGAACATTCCTTTCTGCAGAGGCGATAGCACTTCATCAAAAAGGAATGCACCCACACCGAAGGAGTTCATGAACGAGCCGGGTCACAGACAGCAGGCTCGGGCACCACATTGAGGGCTGAGCAATTGAGGTGGTGAGTCACCGAGGAGACATTTCTCCCCCAGACCTGGGCGAACCTCGCCCTTCACCTGGCAGCCTCGGTGCAAGACAAAAAAACTCCTTTTCGACGAATATCCGATGTACTTTTGGTAAACAGACCGTACTTTTTGGACCGAGGGCCAAGGCGGCATCAAAGAGAGGCAGTTTAGTCAAATCCAGAACCAAAGGCGAGGTGAACTCGGTTTTAAATGCCTGGCATGTCCCAAGGAAAGAGGAGAAACAAACAAAGTAAGGTGTCCCGCAGGCGTGAGATCCCGGAAAAGAAGGGCTTGGAGTAGTAGATAGTGTGAGGATTTTTGACAGAATTGAGATATTAAAGTGGTGTTTGTTTAAAGTATTTCTCCAGCAAGAGAAAACGTAGAGGACCATTTCTATTGCGTTCTGAGAGACATTCTCCCCTTTCTAACGAAGCTGAGGTGCAGCCTCACAGCGAGGTGTGCACCCCAGCCATTCACATTTTAAACGTAAAATCAGAGAACGGTTACAGCACAGGAAGAGGCCATTCGGCCCATTGAGTCTGTGCCGGCTCTCTGCGAAAGCAAACCAGTTAGTCCCACTCCACCACTCTTTTCCCCATCAATCCACAGATTATTTCCTGTTAAGTACTTATCCAATTCCCTTTCGAAAGCCATGGCTGAATCTGCCTCCACCACGCTCCTGGACATTCTGGACCCTCACTACTCGCTGTGTAAAAAGGTTTTACATCGTCTTTGGTGCTTTTGCCAATCACCTTAAATCGGTGTCCTCTGTCACTGACATGAAAGGAAATACCTGCCTTTGTATGCTGTATGAATCCCCCCCAATTGCAATAGCCCTCTCTAACTCACTGGGCGGAACTTTACAGTCCTTCCCGCCAGCGGGATCTCCCGCCGCAGTCAATGGACTTCTGAACAGCTCACCGCATTTCCCGGCCCCGCCCCCACCACGACAAGGCCGTAAAATTCCACCGACCGTCTGAATTGGGACATGAAGGATGACATCTGGGTGAACTACCGTTAGGGATCTGAGAGGAGAGAAGATAATGAGATGCCACAGTGATTCTGTGACCAGTAATCCAAAGGACAAATTCCGCCATGGGAATTTGAATTCGTTTTTATTAAAATCTGTGAATAAAGAGCCGGCAACACTAAACGAGATCATGAGGATAAAACGAAAGCAAAATACTGTGGATGCTAGAGAATGAAAGCAGGAAATGTTGGAAATACTCAGCAGGTCAGCCAGCATCTGTGGAGAGAGAAACAGAGTTAACGTTTCGAGTTCGATACAACTCTTCTTTGGAACAGCCAGACCGTCTTGAGTTTTTCCGGCACTTTCTGTTTTTATTTAAGATCACGAAGCTGTTGGGTGGTCATAAAAACTCAACTCATTCTGAAGAAGAGTCTTACGGACTCGAAACATGTTTCTCTCTCCGCAGATGCTGCCAGACCTGCCGAGCTTTTCCAGCATTTTCTGTTTTTATTTCACTCTGAATGTCCTTTAGAGAAGGAAACCTGTCGTCCTGACCCAGCCTGGCCTACATCTGTGTCAAGCCTCAGTCCTTTGTGATTGACTCCATTGCCCATTGAAGTGGCCTCACAAGCCCCTCAGCGGATGAAAGCCACAATGGACTTTTGGCTGGGTGGGGCTGGAAAATCCCGGCGGATGGCTTTGTGGTGCTTCGAATTCGGCCTGTGGTTCAAGTTGAGGCCCGCACATCTTCAAAATTTACCTCTTCCCCCCGAAAATCTTCTCATTTTTCTCACTGTTTGCGACTCCGCCCCTCGCAGAGTGACAGACAAAAATAAAATCTGAGATGCCGTTTCTGTTCGAATGAATGGGCCGAAGAAATAGTCAGAATGTCACAGTGTGCGGAGACAGCAGATGGTTTATCCAGAAGGGCAGCACTTTAGGGATCCTGAGTGACAGCTGACCAGGAGGCTGAGATCCTTCACATAATCACAGCTCCTCCTGGAAAGGACATAGGCTCCACTTTGTTGCTGAAACTAAAACACAAGTCATAACTGTTGCAAAAATATTCTGCAATTCTCCCCTGATTGTTTAACTGCTCTAAGTAGCTGGTGTAACACAGAGCCACACACCAACCATGGTGACAGAGTTGGGCGTGTGCTCCCCTGCATGAGTTTCCCCTGCCTAGCCCATGACTGCAGATGAACTCAGCACCACTGGATGAGGAGGGGGACAAAGCAAGTTTGAGCTGATGCCCCGATGGTTAAGCAGTGTTGAAGAGTGCATGCACCATGGATGTCAGATGTGTCCAGGATCAGATTAAACTCGGAACCCTCCACAGTCAGAATGAGTGCCAAAACTCTGGCTCACACATGAAGAATGGCCAAACAGGCAACTGCCTGATGATTGTCTGAGCCAGCACAAGTCATGAAGGGTGATTAACCTCTTGTACATAGATGAAAGTGCACACAAAGTACAGAATGGAATCCAGAGCATATCTAGCAGTGGTGTGTTACAGTTTACTCAAGGATTGTGAGTTGCTATGGTAACATGCACTTTAACATGCTATGGGTAGTGATGGTAGAGGCTCCAATTTCTTTCCATTACATATCTGACCAGGAATCTCTCCCACTCTTACCACCAGCCATTAGGATATGTTGGAAGGATTTACAGGCTGATACTCAACCTCTTTGGCCACGTTACGAATGCCATCAAGTCCTGGAGTGGGACTTGAACCTGTAGCTTTTGGCTCAGGGATAGGGACACTACCCACTGTACCGCAAGGCTACCACTAAAGTAGAACCAGAGGATGTTTTTTGCAGAATATACCACGCCCTCTTTGTCCTTGAATAGACTTACTTTCATGTTAAACTTTGATCACACATCAAAGTAAAACAATCCAGCTTCTGAAACATTCAGTCTGCTGGAGTCCCTGGGATGATTGTTTTAATACTGGAGTCAGAACGATTCTACTCCACTGTTTCTCAAACGTTTCCTGCATAAGGGACCTTCTTCCAGTACCCAGAAAATGGCCAGACTGTGGATCTTGTTACCCCAATGGGTGGGTGAGCAAATAACAGAGGTGCATTTAAGAAAAAGCTTGAAAAACACAGGGGAGAAAGGAAGGATATAGTGAAGAGAGACGAGATCATTAATACCAGCATTGGGCCTGTTTGGGACAAAGGGTTTGTTTCTGTGCTGTGAAGCACTTAGTAATGACATGAGTGGGGACCTCCTCAAATTATTCACACTCTCATAGACCACCCAAAATTCTCCATACACTCTCAAAGATGCCCTGAAAGTATTCGCCCATTCTGAAAGACACCACAAATTAATTTAGTCACGGCCAGGGAGCATCATATACACTGACACCCTCTGACAGACCCCCTTTCCTAATTGGGTTGCCAACCCTCCCGGAATTGCCAGGAGTCTACCAGAATCGGCATCAGTCTCCCTGTGGCAAAAGGAAGCAATCCGGGAGACTTTAGAACAATATTTTAAACAAACCAGTCCCATAATTTGACATCAGCGACCACCAAGAAGGGGAAAAGAAACTACGACTGCCATCATTATGAGGCATTGCCATGCGGTGACATAACATCCAGTGCAGCACCATCCAATCAGAAGCGAGATCTCGGAGGAACCTGGTCCCTGTAGGGGTGAACAATATGTCCCTCCTTCCCTGGAGGAGCTAACCTGGAGACATAGGGGTTCTCCTAGAGCCCATGGTTGGCGATTGAGATCAGCGGTCTGAAGCAGTTGATAACGCCCGTTTCCCCCAAAGTTCACAAGTCCATCTCCAGCCCGGAGTCGCGCACTGTCAGGAAACGGCTGGCAGCCAGTGACTTGTCTTGCTTTCCCAGGCGAAAGGCCAGCTAAGTGCGGGTGGCGGAGGGGTCTTCCCCTCCCGGAGGCTGCATTGCTCCAGGTGAGTCTGCAGGCTCTGAGTAATCTGGCAGAGAACAAGGCCTCCAGCCTGCGCTCGGAAGCTCAAAGAGCGGGCTGAGGAGTTGCTGCTGATCAAATACCCCAGAGGTTTGTCCCCCAGACCAAACTGCCAGACTGTCCCAGGGTGGGGGACACCACATGCCCTTGCATTTGGGAAAAATACAACAGGCAGAGCAAACATCCTCCAGGAAGCATCCTAACACTTTATTTTTTATGTTCACACACAATGAAATAACAACGAATTAAAAATATCAACCGATGAAGAAAATGGTTCATTGTTTGCATTAGGCCCTTATTCACCATTAAACAATTTCCCCTGCATATTGCCCAGAGATGTCACCCGTAGAAGCTGCTCGCCAACAGCTTTCCGTGACGTCACTTCTGCTGAGGTCTCCCGGAATCAGTCCAGCCAGAGTTGGCAACCCAAGATGCTAACCTCTGAAAGAAACAGTTGTTGCATTGTCTAAAGAGTCTTGCATCGGTCAGTGTGCAGCCACAGAACGAACGAGACAGCAAGTCAACAATACCGAAAATTGAGCAACTTCACCACACCCCAGGTCACCCTTTGCCTTCCTCTAGGGCCTATGAGCCCCAGTTCCAGCAACGAACACTGAGGCTCCTTAGGTTGAAGAAATTCTCAGTGAAGTAGAAAGCAGTTCAGCAGCGTCATTAGCTCTATTGTTAGGGCACAGCAGCAGAGCTGATTAATCAGAGGCTCTGTTTCATTATGTCTGGGACTCTGAATGGTAATCAGAGAGTGTTGGCTTCAGTTAACCTGACCCTCTAACCTCATATACATACAGCATGTGCGTGAGGTTCAGCATTAAACAGCTGTTCCTTTCTACGCAAAAAACCAGAAGTAATTTGATCAGGTTTAAACAAGAGGCCCCTCTGTGCTGTCTGCAATAACCCTCTGACTTCTGCTGTATTCTTCTTCTCATTTTTATCACTAAAGATATTGAATATCACTTCCCCAGGGCCTATTCTGTTTTTCTCTGTGTCTCTCTCATTTTCTCTTTTCCACTGACCGACGTGGTCTAGTTGGATGGCTTTTTATAATTCATTCATGGGTTGTGGGTGTGGCTGCAGGCCAGCATTTATTGCCCAACTCTAACTGTCCGTGAGAAGATGATGGTGAGCTGCCTTGAACCGCTGCAGTCCATGTGGTGTAGGTACACCCACAGTGCTGTTAGGGAGGGAGATCCAGGATTTTGAGGCAGTGAAGGAACGGCGATGTAGTTTCCAGTGGGATTGCGACTGAGAGGAGAACTTGCAGGTGACAGTATTCCCATGTGTCTGCTACCCTTAATTGTTCTAGGTGGTTGAGGTCACGGGTTTGGAAGCTGCTATCGAAGGAGCCTTGGTGAGTAGCTGCAGTGCATCGTGTAGATGGCACACACACTGCTGCTACTGTGCACCAGGGATGAATGTTTAAGATGGTGGATGGGGTGCTGATCAAACAGGCTGCTTTGTCCTGGATGATGTCGAGATTCTTGAGTGTTGTTGGAACTGCACTCATCCAGGCAAGTGGGGAGTATCCCATCACACTCTTGACTTGTGCCTTGTAGATGATGGAGAGACTTTAGGGAGTCAGGAGGTGAGTTACTCACTGCAGCCTCTGACCTGCCCTCTTGTAGAAACAGTATTTATATGGCGGATTCAGTTTAGTTTCTGGTTTGTATCTGTGCTGTAGATACTACATAATTCAACTGTTGCATAAAGACCTGTTTCTATACTGCAGATAGATTGATGATGTTGCCATCTCTCCAAATCCACCCATAATATATGAGGTTTCAGCCCTGGCCAAGTGGGTAACTCTCTTATGACTGAGTCAGAGGTTGTGGGTTCAAGTCCCAAGGCTTGAGTGCAAAGTCTAGGCTGACATGTCCGTGCAATACTGAATGAGTGCTGCAATTTTGGAGGTTGAGCATTGCTGAAAAGAGACATGTCGAAGCTTTTCATCTGGCACTCATCAGGACACTTTGCAAGAATACCAACATAAGGGGAAAAACAACAATTGATATTGTATGTAAAGACAGTGCTGATTGGTTGGCAAGTGGACTCTGATTGGTAGAGGCATTACCATGAGAATGCACCAATTGATGGTAACTGACAGTTAACTGCCAAGCATTATTTGCCATTTAAACCAGACTGATTGGTCAAGGTATTCTCTACGGAATGAGTCAGGGAATGGCTGTCACTTATTCTGTTTAGCTGAAACAGGCGCAATGTGTGTACACGTTATTTCTGTCTACAAAGAATAGGGTCCTGTGTATTAATATATGTAGCTTCCAGTACATGTAAATTCGCCACATTGAAAGCCCAACTGACAATCTTAAATTGGCTGTCAGCCTAATTCTGAGCACACTGAGCATTATTTAGCAAATGTTGTCCAATCTCAGAATCACATCTAATGTTGGAGACTGTGTGTTGAGTTTTGCAAGCATGGGCTGGTTGGGTACGGTCTGTACCTTGCGAGTTGCAAATAGCAGAAGAGACATGCTGCTTGATATGATCCGCCAGTCTTAGGGATGTTCAGCCTAAATGCCTAGCATCACACTAGCACTGAGATTCATATCCCACATACCTCATGTACCTTGACTACAGCTCCTCACACCCTACTTCCTGTGAGGACTCCATTACACTCTCTCAGTTCCTTCGAACTGTTGCATCTATTCCGATGATGCCACTTTCCAAAATGGCGCTTCAGGCATGTCTTCCTTCTTCCTTAACTGAGGTTTCCCCCCAGTGTGGTAGACAGGGCCCTCAGCCGTGTCCGACCCATCTCCCACGTCCCTGCCCACACACCTTCCCCTCCCTCCCAGAACCATGATAGGGTCCCCCTTGTCCTCACTTTTCACCCCACCAGCCTCCACATTCAAAGGATTATCCTCCGTCATTTCCGCCAACTCCAGCATGATGCCACCACCAAACACATCTTCCCCTCACCACCCACCCACCACCCCCGTCAGCATTCCATAGGGACTGTTCCTTCTGGGACACCTGATCCACTCTTCCATCAACCCTAACATCTCATCCTCCTCCCACGACACCTTCCCATGCAACTGCAGAAGGTGCAACACCTGCCCCTTTACCTCCTCCCTCCTCACCATCCAAGGGTTCAAACACTCCTTTCAGGTGAAGCCGTGCTTCACTTGTACTTCCTTCAATTTGGTCTAAAGCATCCGCTGCTCCCAATGCAGTCTCCTCTACATTGGAGAGACCAAACGCAGACTGGGTGACCGCTTTGCGGAACACCTTCGGTCTGTCCGCAAGCATGACCCAGACCTTCCTGTCGCTTGCCATTTCAACACTCCACCCTGCTCTCATGCCCACATGTCCGTCCTTGGCCTGCTGCAATGTTCCAGTGAAGCTCAACGCAAACTGGAGGAACAGCACCTCATCTTCCAATTAGGCACCTTACAGCCTTCCGGATTGAATATTGAGTTCAACAACTTCAGACCATGAACTCTCTCCTCCAGCCCCACCCCCTTTTTAATCCCTTTCCTTCTACATTAATTTTTATTTTTATCCACTTGTTTTATTTTTATTTTTATTCATTTACCCGTAGTTTTATCCCCTTTTTTATTTCATTTTCTATCCTTTTATCCCCCCTCACCCCATCTGTCACTTGTTCCACGTTATTCTTTCACACAATGCTACCCTTGTTCTGCTATTATCACATTCTGCTTTCTTACCTTTACGCCACTATTAGCACCTTTTTTTAGCACTAGCCACTACCATTAACACTCCCTTCGTTCTTTAGTTCATGACATCTTTCTCAATCCCTCCTTCACCCCCACCTATCGCTGGCCTTCTATCCAGCTCCACCTGCCCCACCCCACCTTAAACAGTATAAATTTCATCACACTTCCACTTCTCTTCAGCTCTGAAGAAGGGTCACATGGACTCGAAACGTTAACTTTGTTTTTCTCTCTCCGCAGATGCTGTCAGACCAGATGAGCTTTTCCAACATTTTCTGTTTTGTTTCATATCCCACATTACTCATTTGTGTGATAGGAAGAACATCTTTTTGGCTAGACAGCAGCATCCTGTTAGTGGCGAATACCACCCGTGTTGCTACTGCATAGCGGCAGCGTGAAACAGCGAGCTTCACCTGTTGCTTTGGAGGTGCTGTTTGTCAGGTGAGATGTTAAGCTGTGGATCTTTCAGGTGGATGTAAAAGATTGTGTGTTCAAAGCAAAGGTCGATAGATTTCTAGATGCCAATGACAACAAGGGATACGGGGATAGTGCGGGAAGATGATATTGAGGTAAGAGATCGGCCATGATCCAGTTAAATGGCGGAGCAAGTTCGAGGGGCCGAACGTCCTACTCCTGCTCCTATGCTCCTATCTCATGGCACTATTTTGAAGAAGAGCTGGGGATTCCTCCCCAATATTTATCCCTCAACAAACATCTGAAGCAATTTTTTAAAGGGTTGTCGAATCTTGCAGGCCGGACCAGGCCGAAGATGGACTGAATCGGTGATGTTGAAGGGAGAGGTTGAGGTGTGCATGTGGCGGCGCATGGTGTTGAGTGCAAATCTCAAGTACGGCGAGAACACTGATTCAAGAAACATTGAATATTCATGAAGATATCCATAATCGTGGGTGGATCTGAATGCAAAGGGTGGAATTTTATTTGGAATCCACATGGAATAATTCGGAACCAGAGCCAGTTGCTGAAGAAGGAGATGTGGCTGTGAAAGTGCAGTTTTGATTGATACCTGATGAAACATGAAAAAGCAATGAAGGTGAACAAGGTAAAGAGACAAACGAAAACCCCATGAGAGAGAAGAACAGATTGACTCAAGGTGTGCATTCCTGGAAAAGTGTGCTGGTGAATCAAACATTGTTGCACATTCTAATGAAGGACGATCGACATGAAACATTTGCGCTGTTTCTCTCTCCACAGATCCTGCCTGACCTGCTGAATATTTTGAACATTTCCAGCATCCTCATTATTTTGCTTTAGCAAATTAAACAAATTCAGTATCAACATCAATTTGCTATTTGTGGGAGCTTGCTGTGCACAATTTGGCTGCCCAGCCACCGCCACCTTCCCAGGGGCAATTAGGGATGGGCAACTAATGCATCCCATGAATGAATAAAAAAAGTTCCTACACCAGTGACTAAATGCTTTAAACAAAAGTTCATCATTGGCGTAAAATACTTTGAGATGTCTAAGTTTGTGAAATACACAATCAACATTCTTTCTTCCCAGGAAGGAAAGACAAAACAACAACAGTCTCGCTGGAATACTACTGCTACAAAGTGGAAAAGAGAGATGATAGACATACTGTAACAAAATCCCTTGCCTCAAGAGGACTGTGGTGTTGTAACAAAGATTAAAAGGCCACATGCCAATACTTTCATGGTCTAATTGGTTAGGTTGATCCCATTGAGGCTTGGTGTGAAAAGCTTGAGGTGAAAATAAGACCATAAGAATCTTAAGCATGAGATGTGCTCATTTGAGGCTTCACACCGGCTGGAGGGGCACTGCTGTTTGCCCCACCCATCATTATCCGCCATCTCCTTACCATTTTTAACCTCCACCAATTATCTCTTCTCTTCAAGGCATTGACTTCTATTCTCAGGTATGGATAAGACACATTAATAACCCAAGCTTATTACTGTATGATAACAAAGCAGCTCCTCGGAAGTCAACCACATCATTTGAGGTGGGAGCTACATGTAAACCAGGGCAGGGTAAGAGAAATAGACAACCTTTCTAACCCAGCAAACAAGTTACCAGATTCATTGAATTCAATTTCACACCTTAGTACGATGGGATTTGAACTCCAAACATCTTGGGGTACTAGTTCAGTATTGTATTCACTATACTACCCTCCCTAACTCGGTACCATTGTAAAAATACTACTCCCTATTCCCTCACTAAAACAGCTATAAGTTATTTATAACCAAAAATCAATCATAGAATAATACTGCACAGCACAGAAGGAAGCCATCGTGCCTGTGTCAACTTTATAATATTCAAACCAATTAGTCCTACTCTTCCCCATTGAAATTGTTTGAAATTGTTCCTTGTTTACCTCCAATTTCCTTTTGAAAGTTGCTATTTAATCTTTAACATGTTTCGGATGAACCTCCATTTAAAAGAGTAAATTCAACCCTATCTTAAAGCATCAACCCGGAAAACATTGACACCGTTACCAGATTGCAAAAGTTGTTCAGCAGAAATTCATACCCTGTCACGTAGGAATGTAAACGGGAAATGGTCAACACTCAAGCAAATAACTTGGGCAGTTTCATTGAAACACAGTCTGTTGCAATGTTGCAATTTATGAAGAAACCCTGTCCCTGTGGGATAAAGTAGAAATTCAACTTGCCAATGTTAAACAGTTAAAAGTACAGAACTTGACCAGCGCTGAAAAGAGAGGCATGTTGCCAAAGCTTTTCATCTTGCTCTCATCAGGACAAATGCAAGACTGTCAAAAATCTCATGGCGGCATTAAGAACCAATATAAAGATAATCAGTCAAGCTCGTAATGTGGTTCACTTATTCTTGCTAGAAGTGACGTACATTTATATGCGTGGACCCATTCTCTGCAAACAAAAGGAATATGTTCAAGAGATGGGCAATAAATGCTGACCTTGCCAGTGACACTCACATCCCATGCAAGAATTTTTTTTAAATGGACGCAGGTGAGGTAATCATCACTCGAATAGTATGTCCAACCTCCAATCCTTGCTACAGTTGGTGAGACAGAGTACCGTGTACAAATTTAATCTCCTTATTTAAGAAAGGATATAAATGCATTAGAAGCAGTCCGGAGAAGGTTTACTTGACTGATTCCTAGAATGGAGGGTTTATCCTACAAGGAAAGATCGGACAGGCTGGGCCTGTATCCATTGGAGTTTTGAAGATTGAGAGGTGATCTTATTGAGACATATACGATCCTGAGGGGACATGACAGGGTGTATGCTGAAAGGGTGTTTCCCCTTGTGGGAGAGACTAGAACTAGGAGACATTTTATTAAAAATAAGGAGTCTCCCATTTAAGATGCAGTTGAGAAGAATTTTTTTCCCTCAGAGGGTCGTGAATCTTTGGAATTCTCTTCCCCAGAGAGTGGTGGAAGAAGGGTTGATAAATAATTTAAAGGCAGTGGTAGATAGATTCTTGGCTAACAAGGGAGTCAAAGATTATCGGGGTAAGTGGAATGTGGAGCTGAGGCCACAATCAGATCAGCCATTATCTTATTGAATGGTGGAGCAGGCTCGAGGGGCTGAATGGCCCACACTTGCTCCTAATTCTTGTGTTCATATATTCTCTCAGAGTGCTGAATTTTCCTAAATTTAAATTAGCGGTCAGGCTAAGAGGGTGCACATGGTATATTCCTGATAGCCAATTGGTGAAGGAAGGAAGCAAAGCCAGCTTTTACTTGGGGTAGATTTACTCATAGGCCAGGATTTTCCCCTTGGCGATTTGGGGGTGGGGCCCGCTCGCTGAGGGGAAAATGACGCGGGATGACGTTGGGAGGAATCCCCGACGTCATCCCGGTCCCTTTAAATTTTTAGGAAGGCGGGCGGACAGCAAAATCAGCTGTCCACCCGCCGACCTGTCAATGGCCAATTAAGGCCATTATCAGAATAATTAACATTATTAAATACCCTGCCTGGCCAAGCTTAAGGCTGGCGGGCAGGCCAGGAGCCCCAGTGGGCTCCAGATTATTAATGAAACTTCATCCACTGGCGGGATGAAGTTTCATGTCCGTTTTTTAAACATTTAATAAATTTTATGTGTTTATTATTAACATGTCCCATCTTGTGTGACATTGTTACATGAGGGGGAACATGTTAATAATTTTAATATCTATTTATTTTTAGAGTTTACTTACCTCTCACGATCTCCCTGAGACAGCACTTAGTCTCAGTGCGCGCACTTTGACAGATGGGGATTCCCTCCCCCCGCCAACCCACAGGAAGTGCATAGCGCTTCCTGTCAGGCAGGCTGCTGGGCGGGCCTTAATTGGCCCGCCCACTCAAAATGGCGGCAGGCCCTGTTTCAGCGGCGGGGTTCATCTGCCCGCCCGCCCATCGAGGTAATAATTCTGCCCATAGAGTGCAATATTACAGTTATATATCTCCTGACACCACTCAACTCTTGTGTCAGTAAGTGTCTCTTTATACGTGCTCAACTAACCATCCAATCAATGTCCTCCACCTGCATGTGCTTAACCTCAATTGATACAATTAACAACACATTCAGAACAAAGTACAGTCCTCATTACCCACACTTACGGAGGACAACTGTCCACAAGAACAGCAGTCACCATTCACACATTCAAACCATTCCACCATCCATGTTAATCATGCCTGATTAATTTTCTGTACCTGCCTTGGTTCTATAGCCATCATAGAAGCCAATTACAAAGGCGATATTTACAACATGTTTAACCTGCGGGTATTTGGGGCACTGTCATGAGCTTTTTCCATTGTTGATATAGTGCGATTGGCTTAATTGCTTAATCCTCTCTGCTTACCACTGTAAAAGCTCCATTGATCTGAGATAAATTGAAGGGTTTAGTAAATGCCTTGGACAGTTAACTATTCACCTGGTGTTAGGAGCTGAGTGCGTGAGTGCTGAATTGCATTGCCTTTTTTGATACCTGGGGAGTATGGCGAAATAGTGACTGAGTGGATTACATGCATTTACTCACTCTAGAGACTGACTGTCCTATTTAGGATGTTGGTGACTCCTGCACGAGCAGGTAGAGCTTGATAACGGTGCCATGGTACACTTTTGGGCCAAATACCAGAACGTGACTGACACTGTCTTTATTTTGCACCTCTCGGTTTATTACCAAGGAAATCACGTTAGCACCAAACGCATTGGCAACTCACGGTGAAGGAACACCCTTCCCCGATCCAGTATCTCAGTTTAGGGTGAGGTGGTGGCGTAATGGTAATGTCACTGGGCTAGTAACCCAAGGGCCCAGACTAATATCCCAGGAAACAAGAGTTCAAATCCCACCATGCTAGCTGGTGAAATTTAGATTCAATTATAAATGGAATTAAAAGTTAGTTGCAGTGTGAAACCATTATTAACACTAAAGTAAGAGCAAAATACTGTGGATGCTGGAGATCTAAATAAAATCAGAATCGGAAAAACTCAGCAGGTCTGACAACATCTGTGGAGAGAGAAACAGAGTTAACGTTTCGTGTCCATATGAACCTTCTTCAGAGCTCTGAGCTTTACTCAAAACGTTAACTCTGTTTCTCTCTCCACAGATGCTGCTAGACCTGCTGAGCTTTTCCAGCATCTTCTGCTTTTGACCAGACAAGTTGGCTGCTCTGTGTATGGGGATTAAAGACTTTGTATACCAGACGCGGCGTTCAGAAACCCAAAACCCTGCCTTATGAACAGTTTGAGTGACAGGATTAAGCTCAATATTTTCTTCTTCTGTGAAGCTTTCTGCTCATCGGTGACTCAGTGTCAGCATCCAGCAACCCTGAATCAGGCTGCTGAGTAAACCCTGTCCAATCTGACCCCAGTAATGAAGAGATCACCCTACCACACGTGTGACATTCCTATTTCCTTCCCAGTCATTGTTATGACATCCGAGAGCGCCTATTAAAATCCTTCCAAATTAGGGGCAGTTTGGAGTCAATCCTACAGAGAACTGGATTGTTCAGAACTCTCTCCGCCCCACAATTGATAGGAGCTCTCTTCTGACCAATTGTGAAATGATTCTGTACTCGCAATTTAGTTCCTAATGACCAGTTGTGAGCCAGTGCGACCCTAATAAAATAACATTACCCATTAAGCAATACTACCTGAATGAAGCAGTGTTACCCGAATGAAGCTAACATTAATAAAGTAATGTTATCCTAATGAGGGGATATAACCTTAGCATGGCTTGTTTCTGTGCTGCAAATTCTATGTAATGAGATAACATTACTGTAATGCAGTGTCATTGTTATCTGTTTCCCTAGACTACTTCTGATAAGCAATTTCTGAAGAAACATGTTTACCATTTCAATATGTTAGTCATTTTCATGGAACTCAGCCATGCTGATCTGGTTTGATCCAAGTACACACTGAGTTCTCTTCCATCGTCTCCAAGTCTGTGTCTATTCCACCGAGTTTCTATATCGTGGAAGTTTGATGGGGTGAAGAGCGAAAGGGTATATCCTCTGGTTGGGGGGACTCAGTGAAAAGGAGCCACCAACTTGTCAGTGAGTGAGAGGAGAGGGGCAAGGAGAAACTTCTTTTGTCGGAGTGTTGTTTGGAAGAAGCCGTTGAGGCAGAGACAAGCATCTTTCATGGAAACATTGGATAAATATTTGAAGCAACAGCAACTTTTGTAATATGCCTTTAAGGGATAGCAGCATGCCATGACCAGAAGGGAAGTGTGTCATGTGACCCAGTCTTAGTTTCACTTTGGCCTGTGAACAGAACACAGCGCACACAGCCCTGCTGCTGATGTCTCCAAGCTTTCTATCCATGCATATGTGCTCTCATGTGCCTGGTTTAAATAAGTGAACCCACAACGTGTTTACACAATCCCTTATGAGTGATTGGTGGCTTTATATTATTATAAAAACATGACATCAACAATTTGTACTTATATAACACCTAAATATAGTAAAATATGCTGAGGCACCTCATAGGAGCATTTTAGTTTCCTTATTTAAGGAAGGATATAAATACATTAAAAGCAGTTCAGAGAAGGTTCACACGACCGATTCCTGGGATGGGGGTGGGGTTATCTTATGAGGAAGGGTTGGACATGTTGGGCCTGTATCCATTAGAATTTTGAAGATTGAGAGGTGACATTATTGAAACATAAAAGATCCTGAGAGGACTTGACGAGGTGGATGCTGAAAGGATCCTTGTGGGAAAGGCTAGATCTAGATGGCACAGTTTAAAAATAAGGGGTCCCCCCATTTAAGACTGAGATGAGGAGACTTTTTTTCTCTCAGAGGGTCATGAATCTTTGGAATTCACTTCCTCAGTGAGCGGTAGAGACAGGGTATTATATATTGCTGTATTATCTGGAAATATCTAGGAACTAGTGCTTAATGTGTAACTGTTCCAAGAGGCCACATTTCACAGTTGCACTAGAGACTGAAATGATGTGTGCATAACCAGTTCAATCTGGTTTTTCTTTTGAACCAGACAGCATGGCAAAATTAAACATAAAGAGTTTCTGATTTTTACAAACATGATTATTAACAACATCTGGGAACCAAAAGATAACAAACACACATAACACAGGGTCGTTGAATAATATTAAGGCAGAGGGAGATAGATTCTTGACTAACAAAGGAGTCAAAGGTTTACCAATAGTCGTTTGGTAGTACAGAACTTGAGTATTGCTGAAAAAAGAGATATGTCAAAGCTTTTCATCTTGCACTTATCAGGACATGTTGCAGGAATACCAATATAAGGGAAACAACAATTTATACTGTATGAGAAGAGAGTACTGATTGGTTGGCAAGTGGACTCTGATTGGTAGAGGCATTACCATGAGAATGCACCAATTGATGGTAACTGACAGTTAACTGCCAGGCATTATTTGCCATTTAAACCAGGCAACTTGACCCTGATTGTTCAAGTCATTGCCCTGAGGAATGAGTCAGCGAATGCCTGACACTTATTTTGTTTAGCTGAAACAGGCACAATGTGTGTATATGTTCTTTCTGTCTGCAAAGAACAGGGCCCTGTGTATTAACATATGTAGCTTCCAGTACATGTAAATGCACCACACTGTAAGCCCGGCTGACAATCCTAAATTGGTTGTATGTGTAATTCTTAGCACATTGAGGATTATTTAGCAAATGTTGTCCAATCGCAGAATCACTTCTAAGATTGGACACTGTGTTTTGAGTTATGAACATACGAACAAAGAAAATAGGAGCAGAAGTAGGCCATTTGGCCCCTCGGCACTGCTCTGCTATTCAATAAGATCATGGCTGATCTGTTTGTGTTTTGAGTTCGACATTTCCATCTACCCCCAATACCCATTGATTCCCTTACCTAACAAGAATCTATCTACCTCTGCCTTATAAATATTTAGTGACCCCGCCTCCACCACCTTCTGAGGCAGAGAGTTCCAAAGTCAAACTACCCCCTGAGAGAAAAAATTTCTCTGCATCTCTGTCCTAAAAGGGCAACCCCTAATTTTAAAACAGTGCCCCCTGATTCTGGACTCACCCACAAGAGGAAACATCCTTTCCACATCCATCTTGTCAAGACCATTCAGGATCTTATATACTTCAATCAAATCACCCCTCACTCTTCTAAACTCCAGTGGAAACAAATCCAGTCTGTCCAACCTTTCCTCATAAGACAACCCGCTCATTCCAGGTATCAATCTAGTAAACCTCCTTTGAACTGCCTCTAATGCATTTACATCCTTCCTTAAATAGGGAGACCAAAACTGCACACAGTATTCGAGGTGTGGTCTCACCAATGCCCTGTATAACTGAAGCATAACATCCTTACTTTTATGTTCAATCCCCCTCATAATAAAGGATTGCATTCCATTTGCCTTCTTGATTACTTGCTGTACCTGTGAACTCACTTTTTGTGACTCATGCACGAGAACACCCAGATCCCTCTGCACCTTGGAATTTTGTAGTCGTTCTCTGTTTAAGTAATGCTCTGCTTTTTTAAGTTTTGCAAGCATAGGCTGTACCTTGCCCATTCTTTTTTCAGCAATACTCGAGTCAAAGGTTATTGGTGGGGGGGGATAGGCAGGAATGTGGCGTTGAGGCCACAGTCAGATCAACCATGATCTTATTGAATGGCAGATCAGGCTCAAGGGGCCCACTGATTCTCCACAAGGCAATCTTCTTCTTGAGTTGTCTGTACAAGGCAGGTCTGACCCACAGTGCCACAACCTCCACTGTGGGCAGGGTAAAGAGGCAAGCCCCAAATCCACCCCAGCCAGAATGGGGATAAAACCCCTTTGCCCTGTGCTGTTGGCACAAACCTGATACACACCAGCCGTCTAGCCAACCAAACCCTCGAGGAGTCCGAGCTGCTGTGACAGCCTACACTTTTACACGTATGTTGCAGCCCGGAGATACAGATAGTGATGGTCGGACTCTAATTTCTTTCTATCACATGGCACACGAGGACTTTCCTCACCTACCATTGGTGTGGGTTGGAAGGATTTGATACTCAACCTGTTTGGCTCTATTAGGAACACATCTTTCTTTGACCATCAAGTCCTGGAGTGGGACTTGAACCTAGACCTTCAGGCTCAAAGGTAGCGACATTACCCACTCCACCACAAGAGGATATTAGGGCACAATGTCATTATGATGCTATAGAAATATATATTGTTGTTATGGGGAAAGGGCAGGAGGATGGGACTAAATGGCCAGCTCATTCAAACAACTGCCACAGGCTTTTTCTAAGCTGTAAATTTCTACCATTATTAAAACATTTTCACCCAATTTAAATACATTTAATTACATTCTTCTTTGGCCCAAATTCCAGAAGTGAGAAATGAAAAATTGCATTAAAATAGGCAAAGTATGGCACAGGCAAGGAATCCTGATTCTCAACAAAATGATGCAGAGTGTCCCTGAGTAAGGGGACAAATGAAGCAGTTCACAGTTTGGCAGAGCTTCCTATAACCCTCTGAAGAATTCTACATCTAATTACATCGCAGAGCCTTTTAAAGGGATGTGCCAAGCCTTTAAGTATCAATTTACTGCCCTCCGAACCTTTCAGCTGTTTTGGCAACACTGACTGCCTCACCACTGCATTGTGTAAGAACAAGTGTCACCATTTTCAGGCTCAATTGTCAACTTTTCTCGGCAGGGCTTTTGTCGTTTGGCTTGTAGCTCCTGCTGCGGTAAAAGTTTGGATGTAAAATGGGTGCACTGATTCCTTTGTTTAGACAAACAGCCTGTGGCAGCAAAGCAAGTGCCAGCAATTTGTGCCAAATATGCTTTTTTTGAAATGCCTCTTCATGGGATGTCAACATCACTGGCTAGGCCAGCATTTACAAAGCAACCACATTGCTGTGGGTCTGGAGTTACATGTAGGCCAGGTAAGGGGACTAGATGGGCTTTTATTGCCAACAATTGGCAATAGCTTCACAGTCAGATTCCCGATTTGTATTGAATTCAAGTTTCACCATCTGCCATGATGGGATTTGAAACCAGGTCCCCAGAGCATTACCCTGAGTCTTTGGAATACCACTATGCCACTACCTCCTCCTGAGACATTAGGACAGATTTCCACTAACCCTTGGGCCTCTTGTTCAGGCACACTGGTCAAGTGTGGGCATGAGAACAGGCCCAGATCAAAATCTACCACAGGGTCTGTTGGCTAACAAGGACATTTGGATAGTTGCCTATTTGTACTCTTGCACTTTAATGATTAGACATTCTCCTTTGTATATGCTCTCTGTTATTTTCTACCAATTGCACTTCAGCTGTGAAAATTCCCCTTGAAGAATATTTCCATTGTGACAACATTTTTCTCAAGTTAAATCTTCATTTTTTTTTTCAATGACCTCATGCAAAGAGATGTAAGAAGTTAAGAAGAGAGTCACTCTTTGTCATCTTATATGGAATCACACGGCCATTCAGCCCACCATGCCTGTGCTGGCTCTTTGAACAAATCCAGCACAGGTTGACTAACCATTTAGTTTCCTTTCCCACAAAAGAGAAAAAAATGCCTCATCTCCATCCTGTGCACCCAGAGTGAAGTTCCCCCTCTTCTATCTTAGTCCCAACCTCAGATGAATGCGCACTACTGGCCATTGGGTAGTATTATACTCTGAGCTTTTCCTGGCTAAGGGCTGGGTTGAGACAAAAAATCATATCACATATAACTAATTTCAATCCCACTTCCTAAAATCTGGACTTGATTATTTATTTAATTTGAGAGGGCCTTTCACCTTTTCTCAATCTTTATTTGCTGTAGTGCTGTATTGGGGTTTACTAAGAGAAGAATATCCTCAACGTGCATCTCAAAGGAATCGAGAAGGAAATAATAAACTTGCATTTATATATCACCTTTCACTACTTCAATGCCCCAAAGCACTTTGCAGCCAATTAAGTACTTTATTTGAAAAGTGAAGTCACTTATAATGTAGGAAACTTAGTGACCAATTTACAACAAGATTCCACAGACAGTAGTGAAATAAAATGACCAGACAATTTGCTTTTGTGATGTTGGTTGAATGGTAAATGTTGCCCAGGACATTGGATGGAACACACCTGCTCATCTTAGTGCCACTTGATCTTTACGTAGACCAGACGAGGGCCTTGGTATAATGGCTCATTTGAAAGATGGCACCTCAGACAATGCAGCACTCCTTTAGAACTGCACTGAAGTGTCAGCTTAGATCCAGCCCATACGGTCAAAATCCTTTCCTGGGGAGGGTAATGTCAATCCTCACTTCTTCTCTAATTAAATATCCAATTGTTACCGACCACAATGTCTACTTTTCTGCGATATAAGTTGTGAAACTCAGCTGAAACGTTTTGCAGTCTGGTGATTGGGGAATGACGATGTGGCCAATCCCACAGAGAAACCCAACGATTCATAGCAAGGTAAGGTGCACAGGAGAGTTCTGAGCCCTGTAGATGATAGTCAGAAGGAAAGATGAGCCACGCATGATCTTATAGATATGTCAACAGTATGGAAAATATAAATGTGAAACATTAGCTCAAACTAAACCACAACAGCAAACCAACAGGATAACAATTCAAAGGCAAGTTTTGGATTGTGCAGGGAAATTCTCCGCACACTGAGGGAGAAATATAAGGAAACACAGAGATAAATGTCTAGGGTTCAATCTGTGAGACAGTCATCCTCATTATAGCTGAAATTGATTACAGCTTCCCAAGTGCTTTGGAAAGTTTTATTACGTTAAAGGTTCTACATAAATCTAAGTTGTTGCATTACTGAGAGACTTGATAGGATAGATGATATTCATACAATTGCTTTGATTTTAATAAAAATATAGTTTTGGCATTCTAAATAACATAGACACACCTACTATTGAAATGGAAGAAAACCATCAAAATACAAAATGGGTCATTTATTAAGTTAAATACAATGTTATTTATAAACCTTTATTTGCCTTAAGCCAATTCAATTCTCAGAATTCGCATCATGTATTAAAAATGATTCACCACATACATTATGTGTTTTATCTAAACTCTGAGGTAAGCTAAGTCCAATTCAGTGAGTCAAACCTGGAGCTGGCCAGTTCACACACCCTCTTGCTGTGTGGAGAGTGCACTCTGCTGAGTGGCTGACAAAGGATCAATGCTGAGGGACACATACGGCCTCAACCGTAGCTTGATGTCACCTTACTGATGCCAGCCCTTTGGCTACTGTTCTGCTAACCGATCTGACCCCAGAGGTTTGTCATCCTAGCAAAGTCTCACTACGGCCATCACCAGTCGAGTTCCTGCCTTCCTCCTCTCATGTTGACACCGATTTGGTGTTTGCCAGTTCCAAAGAAACAAAAGCAGATCAATTTTTCCGGGACCTCAAATCTGTTATCTCTGTAATCCAAGTCTTCTCCCCCTCCAACAAGCTGCGGGCTTTTTAAAAGCAAGCCTGGTATTACTGTCTTGATTCTTCATGTCTTCTTCTCCCTTATTCTTCTTGTCCGCTGATGGTGGCACTATGCCCACGACAACTTTGTGGGGAAAAAGATGCACATTTTTAAAGCACCTTTTGGGACTTCAGGACTTCTTTGAAGGGTAATCCCTGTTGTAATGTAGGCAACATGGCAACCAATTTGTGCACAGCAAGCTCCCACAAACAGCAATGTGACAATGACCAGATTATCTGTTTTAGTGATGTTGGTTGAGAGATGAAGATTGCCCAGGACACTGGGGAGAACTCCCCCCTGCTCTTCTTTAAAATTGTGTCCTAGGGTTTTTTTTTAACATCTACATGACAGGGTCTTGGTCTCATCCGAAAGATGTCTCAGTGAAGAAAAGGTGGACAAACCCCTTCAGCAGCTAACAATGTGGGAAGGTGACCCACACGGACCAAATACAGGTCCCAAGTGAGATCAGTCAACTCAATTCAATCAGTTAACTAATCTTTGCCAGGCCAGCTTCCTCACCCAGCCCTGACACCTTTAAAAATTAGACTGTGGCCAGAAATAAGCTCACTCCCCTGCTTGCGGGTTACTGGTGGTCTACGTGAGTGGCCCTCTTATGAGGACAGGATTGTACACCAGCTGCCGGCACTTTCTGTCTGGGCTCACACATTAGAAGCAGCCAGTTGGTGAGGTAATGGAAAACAGCCAGTGCCCAGGGAACCACAGCCCAGAAAGGATCAGCGCCTTCCGAAGATGGGGAGGGACTGGGAGGGGGAAGGATTGAGGAAAGAATGTATAAAGTTATACCACACAATAATCAGGAAACAGTGGATTTAAACCTTGAGTAATTCATGTTGCAAAGGATTTTACGCAGCCTCTCCAGAAGGGAATGGGTTAAACCAGTAACATTTAAAGGTTCAATATAGGGTCAGTGACCAAGGACACCAGTCTTACTGAGGCTGTCGGAAGAAACAAGGTCATTCACCAATTAGTCCAACTGCAATTTACCATCTGCTAAACACTGGCAACCTGCCAATCCACTCTCCTAATATCTACTTAACGGCAATAAGGAATAGATTCCCAAGACAAATGGGGGGTTTTATTGGACATTTCACAGCAATCTGAGGCCCATTCTTTCTATGTGTCCTCAGGAACCAAACATAATGGCGTTGTTAATTTCCTCCCTGCCCCACCTCTCGCCATCCATTTTACAGGCCTCCTCCAGCCTCTCCCATGATGGAACTGGCTCTCTTTGACTGCAGATACAGCTCTGGCAAAGGATGTGAATGATTCTGGGAACTCAGTTTGAATCCAGTTAAGATTATAACTTCTCTCTCTGTATGGGCCCTAGCTGAAGTGAGTTTGGCTCCACGTGCAGATGGCTTCTTGTAGGCCCAGATCAAGGGCAACAAAACTAATGAGGGCATCACACTTTATTGGCCCTGGAAGGAGTGAAGCACAGATTCACCAGAATGTTACCAGGGCTTCAAGGGTTAGACTATGTGGAGAGATTACATAAACTAGGATTTTATTCCCTGCAATACAGTGAACAGGTGATTTTGTTCAGTCCTTTTAGGATTTTGAAAGGAATTGGTATGGTAGATATCGAGAAACCTTTCCCCCTGGCTGGGGAGCCTAGGACAAGGAGCCATAAGCTAACAAGCAGAGCAGGCCATTCAGGAAAGACGCTTGGAAACACTTCTTCACATGAAGGGCGTTGGAAGTGTAGAACCTTCCACAAAAAACAGTCGATGTTAGTCAAATTAATATTCAAGATTGAGATTGATAGATTTTTATTAGGCAAGGGTGTTAAAGGATATAGCAGACGAATGAAGTGATGCAGGTCAGCCGTGATCTTATTGAATGGTGGGACAGACTCAAAGGGCCGAATGGCCTACTCCCACTTCTATTCCTTGTCTGCTTATGAAATGTATTTTGTGTTGGAATTTGGTGCAGTGATGAGTGCTGTTCACAGCTTGGGGGAAACTTCACTGTGTATCTCACGATGGCCCGTCCAAACCCTCAGTTAATGAGCTCGTGGCCACATTTGAAGAACATGCTGGAGATTTCTCCCCCTGTGTCCCAGCCAATATTTACCCCTCAATCAACATCACCAAAACAGCTTAACTGCTCAACCATGATCACATTGCTGTTTGTGTGACCTTGCTACATGCAAACTTCCTACAAAACAACGGTGACTATGTTTCAGTAAGTATGTGAATGGCTGTAAGGCACTATGGATATGTCCTAACACTGTGAAAGACATAATGCATGCCTTCTTCTCTTTAACATGGAAAAGGTTGACAGTGAAGCTGAGAATGGGTTAAATGGTTTTCTGCGTTCAGAGAGATACCACGCTCTGTCTCTGGAAATGTGCTTATGCCTCTGGATAAACGTTACCATTTGCGATACACCCAGGAATGCAGGAGGAATGTACAGAGGAAGAGAAACATTAATCACTTGGCTGAGTTTGATCAGAAGGAACGCTGAGTTAATTTTATCTGATCCTGCTCTGTACAATATTTACACAACACAAAAATTGGACAAGCATTTCCTTGAAGCAGAAACATTAAATTTATCAAAGGATGTTTGTGTTCTGTCAGCTCTATGCAAAAGCACACCAGTGATGGGAAAATTACAGGAACAATGGTGCCTTCAAACTGAAATGACTGCCCTGGAGTCTGCAAGGTCATGAATCCAAACCCCAAAATTTCCTTACATCAGGACAAGTTTTCGTGGAGCCTGGGTCATAAAAGATTAAATCAAGGTTCGCGTTAATCTTCACATTTTTCTTAAATAAAAGAATGCCAAAGGTTGTGGGGAGTGAGCAGGAGAGTGGGATTAGACAGGGGGGGGGATATTAAAGGATATGGGGAGTGAGGAGAGTGGGATTAGACTGGGGTGATATTAAAGGATATGGGGAGTGAGGAGAGTTGGATTAGACAGGGGGGTGATATTAAAGGATATGGGGAGTGAGGAGAGTTGGATTAGACAGGGGGGATATTAAAGGATATGGGGAGTGAGGAGAGTTGGATTAGACAGGGTGGGATATTAAAGAGTGTGGAGAGTGACCAAGAGCCAGGCTCTTGCTTATCCATAAACGTGGCTCACTCACCAGCACTCTGTACTTGTGCATGATGTACACAGAGGCAAGGGTACACATATGACTCTGTGTTATTACTGAAGCTTGATTGCAATATATAAAATAGGAAGAAGCCAGGATGATGTGAAACAGAGAGAGACAGAGAGAGAGAGAGTGAGAGTGAGAGGGAGAAACAGAGCTAATATTTCAGATCAAAGACCTGTCATCAGGGCTGAGGTGGAAAGTTGTGTGTTCCAGTGTCTAGAAGTTCCCTGAGCCTGGGGAGCCTATAGTTCCCCATTGCTTTCTCAATGGCAACGCCTCAGCCAATCACAATCAATTTGCCTACCAATCAGTACCCTTTCCTCCTGTAGTATAAATTGTTGTGATCATTTGAAATTGGGCATTCTTGCGTTTGTCCTGATGAGTACAAGATGAAAAGCTTTGACAACATGTCTCTCTTTTCAGTAATATTCGAGTTCTGTACTAGCAAGCAATTGTTTGTTTTATAAAGGTTCATCATGACTTCCCTGTTTTTATACTTTATGCCACCATTTATAAAGTCCTTGAGTCCATATGCTTTATTAACTACTTTCTCAACCTACCCTGCCATCCGCAACGATTTGTTTACATATACCCCCAGGTCTCTCTGATCCTGCATCCCCTTTAGAGTTGTACCCTTTATTTTGTTTTACCTCTCCACGTTCTTCCTACCAAAATGAATCACTTCACACTTCCCTGTATTAAATTTATCTGCCACCTGTCTGTCCATTCCACCAGCCTATCTGCGTCCTCTTGAAATTTATCACTCACGGTTCACAATATTTCCAAGTTTTGTGTCATTCACAAGTCTTGAAATTGTGCCCTGTACCCCCAAGTCTTCATAATTAATACATATCAAGAAAAGCAGGGGTCCTAATACTGATCCCCGCAGAACCCCACTGTATACCTTCCTCCGGTCTGAAAAACAACCATTCGCAACTACTTTCTGTATCCACGCTGCTACTGTCCCTTTAATTCCAGAGGCTCTAACCTTCAACAAAGGTGAAGTACCATATAAATATAACCCTTTGAAATACGCAGCTGCTGTCCTAAAAAATAGATAGACTTGCATCTATTCCACAAACATTCACTCCCTCTGCCACCGATGAACAGTAGCAGCAGTGTGTGTACCATCTACAAGATGCACTGCAGGAACTCAGCAAGGCTCCTTAGACAGCATCTTCCAAACCCACGACCACTACCATCTAGAAGGACAAGGGCAACAGACACATGGGAACACCACCACCTGGAAGTTCCCCTCCAAGCCGCTCACCAGCATGATTTGGAAATATATCGCCGTTCCTTCAAAATCCTGGAACTCCCTCCCTAACAGCACTGTGGGTGTACCTACACCACATGGACCGCAGCAATTCAAAAAGGCAGCTCACCATCACCTTCTCAAGGGCAATTAGGGATGGGCAATAAATGCTGGCCTAGCCAGTGACACTCACATCCCATGAATGTATATAAAAAATTATATAGCGCCATTCCTGACCTCAGGATGACCCAAAGCACTTTACAACCAATGAAGTACTTTGAAGTATTATAGAAAATGCAGCAGCCAATTTGTGCACAGCAAGCTCCCATAAACAGCAATGTGATAATGACCAGATAATCTGTTTTTATGATGTTGATTGTGGGATAAATATTGGCCACGCCACCGGGGATAATTCCCATGTTCTTTGGAATAGTGCCATGGTATTTTTTGTATCCACCCAAGAGAGCAGATAGGGTCTCAGTTTAATGACTCATCTGAGAGGCAGCACCTCAGACAATGCAGATTGTCTCAGTACTTTGAGTTCATTTGAGTTCAAGTCTCTGGAGTGGGAATTGAACCCACAATCTTTTGACTCAGGAGTGAGAGTCCTGAAAATCTGACAATACCGAGCGTTATTAATTTTGGCAACCCTTCGTCTCCAACCAAAACGTTAACTGATGTATATCAGGATTTCAGGAAATGCAGATAATTATCTTTTTCTGATCTGCTACCCAATAGCTTGCCCAGCCCAGTGACAAACCATTTCCTTGTCTGTATGTTAACAGTCAGATAGCTTCCTTGGCTTTATATATAGTCGCATTGAGTACTGTACAAAAGCAAGGAAGTCATAGTAAACCTTAACTCACTAGTTAGACCTCAACTAGAGTATTGTGCCCAATTCTGGGCTCCACACTTTAGGGGAAGGATATCAAGGTCTTGGGGAAGGTGCAGAATAAATTTTCTAGAATGGTACCAGGGCTGGGTGGGAGGGGCTTCAGTTAATGTGGAGAGATGAGAAAAGCTGGGATTGTTCTTAGGGCACAGAAGGTAAAGAGGCAATTTAATAAAGGCGTCCCAAAGTTATGAGACATTTTTAAAGAGTAAATAAGAAGAAAGGGTTTCCATTGGCAGGATGGTCGGTAACCAGAGGACATGGATCTAAAATAATTGGTTAAAAGGACCAAGGGGAAATGAGAATTTATTTTATACTTGTTGTGACCTGGAATGCATTGCCTGAAAGGGTGGTGGGAGCTGATTCAATGGCAACTTTCAAACTCTTTCGAGTTATCAACAGTCACAGATTGCAACTCTTTCGAGTTATCAACAGTCACAGATTGCAACTCTTTTGAGTACAATCACAGTTCTTGGTTTCCAGGAGTGGGACATGAACCCACAACCCTCTGATTCAAAGGCGAGGGTGCTATGAACTGAGCCACAGCTGACACCTCCAATGGCAACTTTCAACTCATCAACAGTCACAGATTGTAACTCTTTCGAGTACATTCACAGTTCTTGGTTTCCGGGAGTGGGACATGAACCCACAACCTTCTGATTCAAAGGCGAGGGTGCTATGGATTGAGCCACAGCTGACACCTCCAATGGCAACTTTCAAATTGGACATTTACTCGAAAGGTAATAATTGCAGGGCTATGGGGAAAGAGCAGGGGGAATGGGACTAATTAAATAATGCTTTCAAAGAGTCAGCACAGACATGGTGGGCTGAATGGCTCCTTCTGTGTTGTATAATTCCATTGATTGGTGATTTATTTAAGAAACGACAATTAAGCTGAAGGAGAAACATGTGTAATAGGGCTTAGAGCTTCACATAAGTGTAAAAAGTGATTTGAAATACTTCACAGCTGCTGGTGAGGATTTATAACCCGTCCAACCTGTTTAGAATCTATTACAGTTCTGCTGACAGGAAAGAACATTGGAGTAAATTATATCTTTATAATGACTTCAATTAAAACTTGTTATAAACTTGGCCTAGTCAGCAATATAGGATTGGTTGCCAATTAACCATTTCACTGCTGCAATGAACTGAGGCTCAAAGAAGCAATTTGTTTTATTGTCTACAATCCTTAAATGTGCTAACTCTAGGCAGACCATAGGCGCCAAGCGGTATCAGCCTGTGAAACTACTCAGTGAACCTTGCTGGGCTACTGGAAAACAGGGTGCCTCAAAACCAAGCCTGGTCCTGTCCTCCACCCAACTCTGCATGGACCACTTGAGACCTCAACAGCAATCTGAAGCAGGGACCTTGCTTGATTTCCCCTCTGGCTCAGTTGGTAGCACTCTCACCTCGGAGTCAGAAGGTTGTGGGTCCAAGTCCCACTCCTGAGACATGGACACATGATGTAGACTGATTTTGGAGGTTCACACTGAGAGAGTGCTGCACTGTTTTAGAAAGATGAAACATTGCATCAAGGTGGAGGTAGAAGATTCTATAATGCTATTTGAAGAAAATCAGTGAAGCTCTCCCTGGCATCTTATCCAATATCTATTTTTCACACAACAGCAAAAACATATTAACTGGTCATTCGTTAACTCGCTGCTTGTGGGATCTTACTGTGCATAATTTGCCTGTCACATTTGCCTGCACAGTGACAATGCATTAAAAGTAACTAGCAGGCTGAGGATGTGGAAGGTCCTATATAAACGCAAGCTCTTCTTCCGAGGTTCAAATTGCACATCACGGACCCCCACCCAACCCCTAAACACTGGTACAAACCCTGAAATCCCATGCACTTTATAGAATATGCGACTTATTCAGTTACCAGAAACCAGTGGAGTTTTGAATATAAAGACCAATTGTTTGAAATTAGTGGAATTATTTTGTTTCAATACAGAACAAGCCCAAACCAATGTTCATGGGAACAACGCTGTACAAGACCTGTCAATAAGATTTATAATTGTGCTCATCCCAGCCACACCAACACAAATTTACATTGTCACTTGTTCCAACTTTGGCCTGACATGCTCCTTTAATGTCTGATTGGCTAATTTTACGGCCCTCCTTTATTTCTGATTGGTTAAAGTACCATGGCAACATTGTTGGTATTGGTGAACATCTTCCGATGCAGCTTCATTGCTGGATTATCTTGCTCAGCGATTAACTGCAGTGCTCACTGTTGCTGCCCAGTCTCTTAAAAGGCACAATACCTAACTGATTCAATGTTGGTCCAACTATTATTTTTGCCTTGTGATATGTGTGTGAGTCATAGTTTCATGCTAGATATCAATCCACAGTAGTTTCGTGGTTACTCTGCATTCAATCCCTGTGGCTGTAGCCACTGACATTGCAGTGGGCTGGGGGGAATTTTAATCCCTAAGAAGACCAGTTGAGGGGGGGTTGAAAATAGATGAAATAGCAAATTTACCTCTTCAGTTTTAACGGAAGGTGGTTGGGCCTCAAGAAGCAGCTCCATCCTTAAAATATTTTATTCAGGTTGCTTGCCTCAATTCTAATTTACTTTGCATTTACCTCCCACAGGCATTCCAGACCTCAGGAACCGCAGCAGCTGAAGGGAGGTGGGGCAGATTAATGTCTTTACAGCATTGGTTGCAGGCCAGGAAGAGCAGGGGTGCTTCAGCATCCTGGACCCCTAACTACCTTGTAAACCATCCTGCAATTCAAACCCCTTGATTAACCAACCTTCACGCCCATATCAGACCCCAGATGTTTGCGCCCGCCCCCCCCGCCCCCCCTCCAATATCTATCTCTCTATTCCCCCAATGCCTAATGTCCAAAATCCGTTCACCACCTACCACCCTGCCACCACCCCCCACCCCCCTCCACCACCCCCAGCACCACCTCCACTTGTCAATCTGCACAACCTCTCAATTGAGCTGGTTCCAGTCAGGCAACCAAAATCAAAAAACTCACATCTAGCTCCTGCCCATATTTCTGGTTCTCCCTGTTGTTACATTCCCCTGCCCACCTCCCTGTTATTATTGGGTCTGACCTCACAGATGGCCTGTGGAGGTAGAAGATTCTATAATACTAAGCTCTCCCTGGCGTCTTATCCAATATCTATTTTTCACGCAACAACAAAAACATATTAACTGGTCATTCATTAACTTGCTGCCCGTGGAATCTTACTGAGCATAATTTGCCTGTCATATTTGCCTACACAACCACAGTGACCTTGCATTAGAAGGCATCCAGGGCAACTTGACCTTAAACAGCACCACCAAGAAGAGCACAGCTTCCAAACAGCAAAAAAGCAGCTGATTTTTCAGCTTCTACAGAAAACTGCTCTCCCTCTCATAAAACCATCCCATAGGCTACCCTCTCAGTGCCTGGCAGGCTGCAAAGGTTGCTGAAGGATGTTCTATACCAGGCCCAAACATTCAACCTTCTCAGGTGGGCTCAACTTCCAACACCGATGCCATATACACGTAAAACTACTAGTGCTGCGATACTGGATGATGCATATAAACCAACATGCTGATGTTAGCTGGGCTAACAATGACCCTTTGGTGTTACCATTAATAAGTATTAATCACCAAATTGCACAGGACTATTTTAATGGAAAATAGGGAGGTGAAGATATATACTTATCATGAAATTAATATTTGATTGAAGATCAATATTTCAACACTGATTGAAAGGGAATTTAACTTCCCAAACATGAACCAATACCATAGATAAAAGCAAAAAACTGCGGATGCTGGAAATCCAAAACAAAAATAAAAATAAAAATACCTGGAAAAACTCAGCAGGCCTGGCACCATCTGCGGAGAGGGACACAGTTAACGTTTCGAGTCCGTATGACTCTAGAAGAGTCATACGGACTCGAAACGTTAACTGTGTTCCTCTCCGCAGATGGTGCCAGGCCTGCTGAGTTTTTCCAGGTATTTTTATTTTTATTTTTGTTATGAACCAATACCATGTCACTAAACCACAATTAAAATTATGTGAAGGCTACAGAACTGTGCAATATAAAGAAAGAAATATGTGCATTTAAATAGCATCTTTCACAATGTCCCAAAACGTTTCAAGGCCAATTAAATACTTTTTGAAATGTAGCCACCTTTATAATGTAGAGAATGCAGCGGCCAATTTGCACACAGCAAACTGCCACAAACAGCAATATGAAAGTGACCAGATAATCTGTTTTTGTGATGTTGATTTAGGCATAACAACTGACCAGGACACCAGGGATAACTCCCCTGCTCTTCTTTGACGGAGTGCCCTGTGGACTTTTTACACCGGCCTGAGATGGCCCCTCGATTTGACATCTCACCAAAAGGCAGCAATTCTGACGGTGCGCGGTGCTCCTTCAGCATTGCACTAGAGTGTCAGCTTAGAGTTTTGTGCTTATGTCTCTGAAGTAGGACTAGTCTAAACCCACAGCCTTCTGGCTCTGAAGCAAGAATGCTACCCACTGTGCTACAGCTGGAACAACTTAGATTCATCAACTATTGGAACTGACTCTTGCCTGTAAATCACAAAGCTTGTCAAACATTTGTCATTGTCATTTTGTTGGCAAACATATAAATGATAGAAACCTCTAGGCTTTTGGCAAGGGCAGAGCTCAGATCATAAAGAAGCCAAGTGGATTAACAGATAAGGTTCAACATGATCTTCTGGACTGATTCTGTTCACCTGAGGGGGGTCAGAGTGGAATTTTCCAGAGCTACCCCCTGCCCCCACCCCCCCACCACTTTTTGGCCTGAATTTTATTCTAGTTTTTTTGTTGTCCCTCCCAGAATAGCATAGCTCCGAGAGGGGGCTGGAGAGTCGGATGGGGTCAGCGGAACAGGGTTGGGTGGGGGGCAGTGTGGTTAGGAAATGTTCAGTCATGACGCTCAAACTATTCTGAGTGGGGAACAGTTTCCCTGAACCAGCAGATCATTTGCTGCCCACCATTTCCATCTGTTTTTATTTTAAAAACGGCGGGTTTTTTACTCTGGCAGCTGTGAAATAGTGAAAACCTGTCGGCTTAGTGAGGGGAGAGGGAGGACACTGGAGTCGTGTTGGCAGTCTAAGGGTTAAAACTAATGTCTTAGCTCAATCTCCTCTTATGCAGAACCTCGGGATCGAGGACAAATTGCCTTCACTCCGGTTGGATGGGTTCTGAGATGGCCGGTAAATCCAATGCGCAATCTGCAGGCTCTGCCACATGTGGGGCAGGTGGTGCTTGAAGTGTTGGGTAAGCAGGTCGTTTGGAAGTTTGTTTGCTTGCTCCGATGCCTTTGTTCAATAAGTAACTGTACCCTGGTAACTTCGCTCTAGTCAGAGATTCTAGCACTGGACAATAGATGGATGTTTGGATAACTGAAGCTGGGGCACATATTTCCACCTTCCCATTTGTAACATTTGGGACTGATATTAACTCATGCTGAGGTATAGTTTCAGATTTCATGCTTGTGAATTACTGCGATATCCTGAAAGCATGCTACTTGACACCTCAGGTATAAGCCATTGCTACCTAGAAGGAAAAAGACAGTAAAACTTGGGAAATGATCAGTACTGGTCTTGTATACCTTAAAATGGAACTCCAGTTCGGACCAGTGCCAATCATTTCCGAGTTTTACTGGCTTTTCCCTCTGGGGGCCATTCTGGGCTTTAAGAAAAGATCAAGGGGGAGAGAGAACCTGGAGGTTTTTGACTGGAATGGTCCCAGTGTTTCAGGAAATGGCCAGGCTATGGAATAGGGCTCTGTCTCTTTGCACCACAAGTGGATTGGACCATGGCTCAGCCCCGCCTCATGAGCAGAGAGGCACAAACATGTTTGTGCCAGCGATCGTTCCGACAAAGGTTTTCCATTTCATTGTCCAGTATCAGCAAGGACACAACAATCACAAAGAGGAAGCTTTGAACCACTTGTAACTACATTTTCCTGACCTTTGTGAGAGTGTTTATTGATTGTAAAATGCTAAGTTTCGGTGAGTCATGCCGGTGAGTAAGGTTATTTATGGTTTCTATGGGGTGGACTTCCATTCCCTTTCTTGACCGAGTGGATTTGGTTATCGTAAAATCCATCATTATCACCCGTGATGAATGGGCCGCTGATTGTAAACGCCAGCTGGTTGTGTAACTGGCTTGCTGTTATGGAGCCCTTGCATCCAATTAAATTAGATGTCCGGATAATATTATCATTTAATCTCAATCATGAGCTCTGGAGGAACCTTTCAATAAGCTACATGCAACCAATTGTATTATATCTCCAATTAAAACAAACATTAATAGTTCCCTCACAATGCACCCTCAATACTTTAAATTAATTTATTAAACCCTTCCAGGACCCCTTTGAGAAATATTATGTTTTAGCCATTTCATTCATGTTTTCAGCATACAAGTCACCTGTCCCAATGTTTTGTGCAGATAAGATTGTAAATTCTGGGAGATTGTTGTGTGTTTGCAATACCCATACATCCTTGGCTTGATAAAGGATTTGTATTGCACCTTTCACAGCCTCGGGGCTTCTCAAAGCGCTTTACAGCCAATGAAGTAACTTAATGCAGTGTAGTCACTGTTGTAATGTAGGAAAAGCGGCAACCAATTTATGCACAGCAAGATCCCACAAACAATAATGTCTGATCATCTGATAATCTGTGATGGGGGAGTTTGGGAATAAATATTCATCAGAGGAATGGATTGGAAATCTAAAAGGGAATTAGAGGGGATTGGAAATCTAAAAAGGGAGTTAGATGGGAAAAGAGAGAATATGAGAATTTTTTATTTATTTAGTGAATGCACCTCCCCAAAGCCAAGTGATAACCTCTTCATTTACTGAGTTTAAGATGATTAATCCGCCACTTAGCCTGTAGAGGAGACACTCCTCGGTAATGTTCAGCATTGTTTGTGTCTCTCCACAAGTGCATAAGGTCCCAGCAGCAGAGGTTGGCTGCACAATGGCAAGGACCTCCCTTGCAGTGGTAGTTCCAAGGCTGATGGGGTTTGTCACAAGGAACTTTTTTTTTATTCATTCATGGGATGTTGGCATCGCTGGGCCAGCATTTATTGCCCTTCCCTAACTTCCCCTGTTCAGAGGGCAGTTAAGAGTCAACTACATTCCTGTGGGTCTGGAGTCACATGTAGGGCAGACGAGGTAAGGACAGCAGATTTCCTTCCCTAAAGGGCATTAGTGAACCAGATGGGTTTTTATGCCAATCGACAATGGTTTCATGGCCATCAGTAGTCTTTTAATTCCAGATTTTTATTGAACTCAAATTTCAACATCTGCCATGGTGGGATTTGAACCCGGGTCCCCAGGGCATTACCCTGGGTCTCTGGATTACTAGTCCAGTGACAATACCACCATGCCCCTTGCTAGTGACTTCCCGTGTTTCCCATTCCTTGATCCAGCGGACGCTTGCTATGCTTTAAGATGCATGAGAATTGATTTGTGGTTAAAGTAAATGGGAACCTAAAACTATTTAAAAAGCACATACATAAAGGATAGTCAAAGGAGGGGTGGGGCCAACTAAGGGGCAGGAAGGAGATCTCCCCGGAGGGAGAGGCATGGCTGAGGTACTGAGATATCGCATAGGATTTAAATAGATAAAGAGGAGGTAATTAAAAGGATGGCAGCTGGTGTGGACAGGATAGGATGGGATGTGTTCTAAATTACTGAGTGACTAAGGATGGAAATTGAGAAGAATGGGTTTCATATATGGGTTTCAGGAGGCCATCAGTGGACTGATGAAATGGCTGATACAACATGGCAGATGAAATTTAATACAGAGAAATGTGAAGGAAGAATGAGGAGAGGCAATACGAACAAAATGGTACAATTTTCATGGGTATGCAGGAACAGAGAGATCCAGGGGGGTGTGTACCTAAATCTTTGAAGTTGGCAAGTCAAGGTATGAGAAGGCTGTTACAAAGCAAGTAGGATCCTTGGTAGAAGGATACAGGACAAAAGTAAGGAAGTTGTGCTAAATCTTTATAAAACACTGGTTGGGCCTCAGCTGGAGTATTGCGTATAATCCTGGACATCACACTTCAGGGGAAGGAGGCCAAGACCTTGGAGAGGAGCAGAGGAGATTTATTAGAATGGTCACAGGGATCAGGGACTGCACTTGTGTGAAGAAGCTGGGATTGTTCTCCTTAGAGCAGAGAAGTTTAATAGGAGATTAGATAGAGGTGTCCAAAATCATGAATGGTTATGATAGAATAAATAAGGAGAATTTGCTTCCAATGGTTGAAGCATCGCTAACCAGAAGACACAGATTTCAGGTGATTAGCAAAACGGTGACATGAAGAAACATTTTTTTTACAGAGCAAGTTATTGTGATCTGGAATGCGCTGAATGAAAGGGCAGTGGAAGCAGGTTCAATAGTAACTTTCAAAAGGAAAAACAATTACAGGGATATATGGGAAACAAGCAGGGGAGTGGGACTGGATAACTCTTTCTAAAAGAGACAGCACAGGCATAAAGGGCTGAATAGCCTCCTTCTGTGCTGTATCAATCCATGACTCTACAGCACTGAGGAGGACTCCACTGATTTACTTTGGAATCATGTTGTCAGATCTTTTCTATCTGGTAGAAACAGCAGACTGTCTCATCACACGAGACACCTCATGCGAATGACAGCACCTCTGACAATGCTACCCTCCCTCAGTACTGCACTGGTCTTTGGCATGGGATTTAAACTCACAAGCTTCTGACTCAGAGACAAGATGCCACCAACCAAGCCACAGTTGATGTCTAGTAGCAAGCTCATTACTCCTCTTCTCCCAGGTCACCCCAATGGTTGTGGGTTCAAATCCTGTTTCAGTGACTTGCTCTCAGTGCAGTACTGAGGGAGTGCTGCACTGTCAGAAGTGCTGTCCTTTTGGATAAGACGTTAAACCGAAACCCATCTGCTCTCTCAAGTGGGCATAAAAGTTCCCATTGCCACTATTTCAAAAGAGGGGAAGGAGAAGTGTTCTGGCCAATATCTACCTCTCAATCAACATCACAAAAACCTGTTAATTACCACATTAACTTTTGATATCACAGGCAAATGATTTTCAGGTTTGACATTCGAGACAGGAGTGCTTGATGTTGCTTTCCAAGTTAATGGAGGTTGAGAAAGGAAACTGAAATGGTTAAAACAGGACTTTTGCGAAGGACTTTTGTGATCATGTTTTGAAAATATGCGTTGGCTATTGACATTCTTCGAGCTTCCACTTGATTGGTCCAATCTGTCGGTAGTGTTGCTTTAAATTCTAGTTCCCTCAGTTGTCCTTGACCGTTTCCTTCTCAGACGATGTCTGATACTGGTAGCACCCGTTGATAATTGGTGTTTTATAGCTGTCTGGCAATGACTTGCTAATTTAAACAGCTATTTACTTCAGCAATAAGGCTTGTTTATATTTATACCTTCAGCTGGGGTCGCTCCACTCACACACTGCCGCTGAATGGACTTCAGACTCCAGACACACAGGCGCCTGGGAGAGAAGACACTGGCAATGCCTTTCAGCAAAGCTGGCATCTCTCATCTTCCCCAGAGATAAGCAGTGAAGATCAAAGGTAATCCCTGGTCTTCTTAAGCTTTCTGTTGAAACTTTGCTGATCTGTAAACCACTCCTTAGAAAGACCAAATGAGCCCTCAGATTAAAGGAGGCAAGGCCCCCATCCAGTTTCCCGAAATTGCAGGGTCCTGAGTCATAGCCAGGCTGTTCAAGGCATACGCAGAACAGAGAGGCTAGGAACATTCCTTCAACTGCGTCACAGACACTCCCAGTACAGTACTGAGGGAGTGCTGCACTGTCAGAAGTGCTGCTCTGTGGGTGGGACGTCAAACTGAGGCCCTATCCACTCTCATGGCCACTATTTCAAAAGAGGGGAAGTGTCCTAGCCAATATTTATCTCTCAATCAACATCACAAATACATTGTAATTACCACATTCAGTTTTGTTGGAGTTTGCTGTGTGCAAATTGGCTGCCATGTTTCTTACATTGCAACAGTGACTGTAGTTCAAAAATACTTCGTTGATAAAACTCGTTGCGATGCCGTCTAGCTGTGAAAGGTGCTATATAAATGCAAATCTTTCAGGTAAGGTATATCAGATGACAGGACAGACACTCTAAACTGTTCTCAAACATCTCACCGCAGCTGATCTGATCCCTCGTATGGATCATGATGATCCTAGGGTTTGATCCCTATCAGTGCTGAGCTAGCCAATCACAGCTGAGCAACTGCAGTGGGCAATTCCCCCAGTCCCAGTATCCATGGTTCAGGGAGTGGGTTAAGTCAGTCAGATCATCGGCTCCTGGTATGTGCCAGCGTTGGGTTGTGAGGTGAAGTCTGGATTTATTTCGGGAAATGATGCCTCCTGTAGTCAAACAGCCCACCCACACTCACCATCCGTGCTCAGACTGAAAAAAGTAGCCACTTGGGTTCACACCAGAGCTACAAGATGTTTGAGAAAACTCCAGAGTTTGCCATGTCCTCTCATATTTCTTACCTTCCCTGAAAGTCTTACATTTATATAGCACCTTTCACAGCCCCAAGACAGCCAATGAAGTGCTTTTGAAGTTACAATTGCAATGTAGGGAAAGTGGCAGCCAATTTGCATACAGCAAGATCCCACAAACAGTAATGTGATACTGACCAAATAATCTGTTTCAGTGATGCTGCTTGTAAGGATATCTGCCCTTCCTATCTCTTGAAATAAACTTAATATACGAAACCTGTATCAAACAGTGGTTAGACCACACTTAGAGTACCGCGTGCAGCCCTGGTCGCCATATTCTAAAAGGGATATAGAGATACTGGAGAGGATGCAGAGCAGATTTACAAGGATGATACCCGAAAAGCGTGGATATACAGATCGGGAAAGGATTGACAGGCTGGGTCTCTTTTCTCTTCAAACAAGAAGGCAGAAGGTAGAGGTGATGACCTAATCGAGGTCTTTGAAATTATGAAAGGTTTTGATAGAGTGGATACCGAGAGAATGTTTCCTCTTGTGGGGAAGAGCATAACTAGAGGCCATCAATATACGATAATCAGCAAGAAATCCAATAGGGAATTCAGAAGAAACTTCTTTACCCAAAATGCGGGGAAAATGCGGGACTGACTACCACAGGGAGTGGTTGAAGCAAATAGTATAGATACATTTAAGGGTGTTACATCCCGGATGATGTTACTGCTAGACAAATCAGATCCCAGAGTGAAAGTTGGCTTGATAGATCCTAATTTTTATTTTTTTTAGAAACCGTGACGGGAAGTGACTGAGTAAATTCACAGGAGTCTGCTGATGAACTTCTAACACAAAGGCCAGAATCTTACGATGATCGGGGCGGACGCGCGCCCGACACGAAAGCACGTGAAATTGCGCAAAATGATGTCAGGCGTGCACCCCGACGTCATCGCGCACGCGAACGATATTGATGTTGGCGGACGTGCACGGGAGTCGGAGCTCTGCACGCTGTCAATTAAAGGGCCAATTAAAGCCATTAAAAACCCTATTGTCCACGAGCTTACGTTGCCCATGTGATTTTGCGCTCGTCGCACGGGCAAAACGGACAGGTGGGTAGGCCGTTTTTAACAGAACCTCATCCAAGGGCGGGATGAAATGTCTGGGGTGAAATATAATAAAAAATGATATCCGGGGACTGATGCTTTTTTTGAGTTCTGCTGTCAGGTGCTTGAATGTGCTGCATAGGCACAGTCTGCTGCATTTTTTTCCTTCTCATTTAAGTTTTACAGGTCTGCAGCTTCCTGAGGCAGCTCCGCAACAGCTGTCTGCCTTCAGGGAGCTCGTTAGGAGTGCCCCTCCCACACCCTCACTTCTGTTGGCACCCGCCCTCCTCCCGCCCTCTCCTTGACAGTGCTGAGGCTCCCTCAGCACACATTTCACACTGGCTGCCCGTTAATTGGCCAGCCGGCGTGAAATTGCGTTCGGGGGGGCCGATCGCAGGCGCAAGCGCATTTCACGTCTGCTTCTGGGCCCACCGAATTGACGCACACGGCAAGGGTGAAATTCAGGCCAAAGAATAAGACGTTTATTCAACAAGGAAAATGAACTATAATATGATCTCAATGCAAACACAATGATATGATTCAAATATTCACGATTCCCTCACCCCAGCTATATCTTTACAGACACATGCAAATTTGGAAAGTTAAAACAAATTACCCTATCTGTTTATACTCTAACAGTATACAGTAAGTATACAGTATACATGAACCAACTGGCAAATTGTGATCAGACACACCACTCTCCAAAGTAAATGACAGATGCGATCAAAGCAGATTCCATGGATTTGTCAACAACCCGCCCAGACACTTGTCACACCCGTGAGCCAACCGGTCTCACTGAAACTCTGTCTTTCTCACGAGGGTTTCCAAGCTCCACATTTGAAGAACTTTCATAGAATTCTCTTCAAACGTCAGTCCCACTCAGGCTGCTTCAACCAGGATTCACCTCCAAAGTTTCAATCTCGCCTTCTGAGATTCCTTCCCTCTGGATCTCCGCGTAGACTCAAGCTTCACCTTCCAAGCACATTTTCAGGTCTTTGGCCATGCCAAGCAGAACACCACTGCTCCAAGAGGGTGCTTTTGCCCTTACAGCCCGCAGCACAGAGTCATGAAACCTTTGGCTGACCTCTTGGATCTTCTGGGATTCTCTTGAGCTCATTTCACTTCAAGTCTGCTCCCCGCAGCTCTCTCTGTCTAATTCGGAGCCTATTGCTCTGCTCAACTTTACTTAACAGGACCTGTTTCTGATCTCTGCCTTACCTGGGACTGTCTTCTGAGACCCTTTTCTGTCCTGCTCCCTTGTTTGAGACCTTCCTCTTGGTTTGGGACCTTCTCCCTGTGCCCCTCCCATGTCCTGCTCCCTGGGACACCTTCTCTTGAATGGCGCACCTCTTCGGGTCACCTGACCTGCAGTTTCGCGCTGTTTCACTTTTCCTCTTCTTCTTCCTCTGTGAATGTGAGCAGGGCCGATTCCCGGCCTGAAGACCTGAAAATGGACGTGGCCCTTTCCCGGCCAGTGCCTGTGCCGAAATCCCGAGGCCTGAGAAGAACTGTAGTTCCTGAGCTCCAAACTCTCCAGCCTCCAGCTTTGATTCAAAATTAAGGTAAGTATCTGGAGTTTGTTACAAGGGGATACTAGACAAGCATATGAGGGCAATGGGAATAGAGGGTTACGATGGTAGATTTAGATGGGAAAAGATGGGAGGAGGCTCAAATGAAGCATAAACACCAGCATGGACTGGTTGGGCTGAATGGCCTGTTTCTGTGCCATGCATTCTATATAATCTAATGTAATAGTGCAATAGGATCTCTTAAATCCACTATCAGAGAGCAAATGGGGCCTCGGTTTAACATTTAACACTTCCTGTAGAAGTGAGGGAGTCAACAATATTGGGTAAAAAGGAGATGGGTGAGTAAATAGTTATCACATTGCTCAGGAGGACTGTTAGGGGCTAAGGTTGTCACTGGCTGGGGAGCAAAGGATACAGTAAAAGGGAGGGATCAAACGAGCTCAAAGATAGGGGCTATATTTCCCGAACAGAAACAATATACTTTGAAACACTTGTCCAACCTCCATCCAAATGAAGCACTAAACCAGCAGTCTCTGCTGTAGCAGGTATGGTTTCTCTACACTTGGAGCTGTGTTAACATCAATCATTAATCTAGAGAGTCTACTGATTTTGCTGTTTAAACTGTGTGCCTTGGTTAACCACCGGGCAGCAGAACACCTCCACATCTGTTCTCCCACGGTGATCTCTGTTTATACAGTAATAAATCAGCAATCCAAACTGACAAGAGACAAAGGGGAGATTAAAGAAAAGGTTACTCTGAGCAGAAACAAGAAACAAAGAACTTAACCTCCTGCACATTAGTCTCTGCAACACATTCTGATTAAAAGATCTCCTACATGTTTACAGATGATTACCTCACAAGGATTGCACTGTACCCTCAGAGGATCGGCAATGGTTCAGCTTGGACGGAGGCCATTGCCGATTCTCAGCTGTTCTCCGTGTTGGAGCCTGTCAGTGAGGCTCGGCACTGTTCCATAACCCTAACTTTCATTCTCATGACATAGGCGTTGCTGGAAAGGTCAGCATTTGTTGCCCTGATTTTGATACATCCAAGTGGCTTGCTAGGCCACTCCAGGAGCTTCTTAAGACTCAAACAATACCGTTAGGGACAACTTCAATGGTCACTCTGCCCCTGTGACATCGGGAGCCAGCAGAGGAGCTGGGGAGCCGTGTGGATCATTTCACAGAATCACACAGCACAGAAGGAGGCCATTCAGCCCATCGTGCCTGTGTTGGCTCTTTGAAAGAGCTATCAATAACCCCCACTCCCCACTACTCTTTCCCATAGCCCTGCACTATTTTTTTTTTACTTTTTTGATGTTTATCCAATTCCCTTTTGAAATTAATGAATTTGCTTCCAATGCCCTTTCAGGCAGCGCATTCCAGATCACAACAACTCGCTGTAAATAAATATCTCCATCTGGTTCTTTTGCCAATTATTATAAACATGTGTCCCCTGGGCACTGACTCTCCTTCCTGTGAAAACAATATCTCCTTACTTACTCTATCAAAACCCCTCATAACTTTGAACACGTTCATTAAATTTCCCCTTAACCTTCTCTCCTCTAGGGCAAACAATCCCGGCTTCTCCAGCACAGGAGTCCCTCACCCTGGTACCATTTTAGTAAACCTCCTCCGCACCCTCTCTAAGCTTTTCTAAGTATCATGGGGCCTGCCCATCGATCTTTCATCACATTTGACTCCAGGCTGGGCCCTGTGAAAGGTTTCTTCTCTCCATTGGTGGCGGTAATAGTGATCTGTCCAAGGGCAGGTCCCTCTGCTCATTTCTCCATGCCCCAGGGTCCAGCACTTGTCTCTTCAGTTGCCTTCCATTCTCAATTCCAATGAGCAGCCAAGGACAGTTCAAGGGTGTTAGGCACCCAAGGTGAGCATGCATCCTTGTGCCCCACCCCCCACCCCCACGGCCACTTTCAAAAATGAATATTCTGCTTTGGAATGAATACATTTCTGTGTTTATAATTACAGATCTATTTTACATGAAGAAGGAGAATATTATGATACTGACTGCACTACAGTTTTCACAGTATATGTTCTGTTGAAGGGTCATGAGGACTCAAAACGTCAACTGTAATCTTCTCTGCCGATGCTGCCAGACCTGCTGAGTTTTTCCAGGTATTTCTGTTTCGGTTTTTGTTATGTATTAGAAGAAATGCACTTTATAATGCGCAATATAGCTCACGTGACGCAATGCTTTGTGTTCCTGGAATGATTACTAGATGATTCCATGTGCAACTTACACAATCAATAATTATTCTGATAGTATGGGCTAGATTAAATTAAGTTCTTTGATATTATTTAGTGGTTTGCAGTTTTGGAATAGTCATGCAGAAACACAAATTTGAAACACTGCGGTTTAAACAAAATGAGGAATATCATATGAAATTCTGGGAAAGATTGCAATGTAAATACATGGAAATCTATATGTGTGTCAGTATATGTGGATGTATTTCAGTAGATCTGGATCTTTCATTCCCACAGCTGAAGTCTGTTTGTTTACATATGTAGTTTCATTAATAGGTTATTCAGTTTTTGCGCCACGCCCCCACCAAATTTTTCCGTTCTAGATGATCGCCTAGTTTGACTAGTGGTTGCAGCTGCGAGCAATATGACTCAGGAAAAGCATTCATGAGGTGGTTACCGGTTACCTTCAGCAGGTGTACTTAAAGGAAACAGAAGTCCTCTTCCCAAAGGATCCCCCCCTCTGCCTGTGAACGGCCGTTGTCCCTCAAAGTTCCAGCACTTCCGCCATCACCACTGAAGGTTTATTCTTTCCACCATTGGCCTTGGCTCATAACCCTGAGCATGGGATCCTTACCTGGGCCTGCGCCTATGTGCTAAAGGGCGGGGCTGACCCCTCCCCATGAGGTCTTAAATCACAGAATCACAGAATCTCACAGTGCAGGAGGCCCTTTGGCCCACCGAGTCTGCACCGACACCTGCCCTACCTACCTAATCCCATTTACCAGCACTTGGCCCATAGCCTTGAATGTTATGACGAGCCAAGTGCTCATTCAGGTACTTTTTAAAGGATGTGAGGCAACCCGCCTCCACCACCCTCCCAGGCAGTGCATTCCAGACCGGCACCACCCTCTGGGTAAAAAAGTTTTTCTTCACATCCCCCTAAACCTCCTGCCCCTCACCTTGAACTCGTGACTGACCCTTCAGCTAGGGGGACCGCTGCTCCCTATCCACCCTGTCCATACCCCTCATAATCTTGTACACCTCGATCAGGTTGCCCCTCAGTCTTCTCTGCTCCAAATGATCCTGCTACCCTACCCACTGGTTCAAAGGACCCAATTGAAAATGAGTTTTCCTGTTTTCAGCCTATTTCTGACTTGATGAGGACCCACAACAGAAGGTAACCACAATTTAGTCCACTTTGGCAATCAGAGAGGCTACAAGGTGGCTGGTGGTCACCTTGGGTCACTTGGAGTCAGCCTTTTGAGTTTGGTGAGTGTAAAATGCTGACACTGAGGGAAACCATTTTATTCCCCAATCAGACATCATGTCCTTCAATATGTTTGTAGAAATCATCTCCAAAACGTTCTAAGATGCAACACCTCCTCCTGCTACCATGCCCCAAGGGGCCATTGGTGACCATAGGCTTCCATTGGATTGAACCATGATTATGCTTGGCAAAGTACTGCAGTGGTTTGCCATTGCCCCCAGCAGTATGGCTGGCCAGGAAACTCTCCCGCTCTTCCCGCCTGCCATCGGGCGTACTGGAAGGATTTACGGGCTGATAATCAAACTGTTTGGCCACATTATCAACACACTTTCCAGGACCATCAAATCCTGAAGTGGGACTTGAACCCAGAGCTTCTAGCCCAGAGGACACTACCACTGCAGCACAAGACCGCCAAGACATGATGAGGCTAGTTAAATTTGTACTAAGTGATATAATCTGAGCTGGTGTCAAACCCCCATATCATCAACAGGGAGAATCTGGGAAGGTGAAGTTGAGATAGAAGATCAAACATGATCGTTCTGAATGGCAGAGCAGGCTTGAGGGGCCGAATGGCCAACTCCAGCTCATATTTCTTAAGTTCTTATCAATGGTTTACCTTCCCAAAGTCACTGCTGGATGATGCCTGGCTTTTATCCATACGATCCTTAAGCATTAACCTAGATGATGATGGGTCTAAGGTCACAGATCGTACCCTGCTCGTCCAGTTCTGACTGAGACACCCCTCGTTATCCCCACCTAAGAGGAAGCCCCCCTACAGGTCGAGCACACTTGACCTTGAGGACAGCAGCAAATAGAGCTGATCGCTCATTGAGACTAGTGAAGAGAGAGGTCAGGGAGGAAGGAATTATCTGCAGTGAGTGTATTAGAGACTATGTAAAAGAGTAATTTAATCCCAGTGGCCAGGGGAAGCTTTTTAGTAGTCAACACGATGGTGCAGGGTACGCAATCAGCAGGGCGCTAGTAAGGAAGTTCTTGGTTAGTGGGCAAAGCGTATATTACTTAGGAGCGTCTGTGTAAACTGTGCAGTAAAAGAATACAGCGCCCATCACAACCTCAGGACATCCCACAGCAGCTTACAGCCTCTGGCCAAGTATAGCCATTGTTGTAATACAGGAAAATCCGCAACCAAATAGTGCACAGCAAGATCCCACAAACAACATCATGATAATAACAAAAGCAACACTTATATACTACCTTTAAAGCAGTAAAACATCCTAAGGCAGTTCACAGGAGGGGTAGTGAACAAAATTTGACACTGAGCCACATAAGGAGATAATAGGACAGGCTAACTAAAAACTTGGTAGGCTTTGAGGAATGTCTCAAGGGAGGAAAGAGAGCAATATAGAGAGGTAGAAAGGTTTAGGTAGGGAATTCTAGAGCTTAGGGCCTCCGCACCTGAAGACACAGCCACCCCAGTTGTGGACCGTTTAAACTTGGGGATGCACAAGAGGCCAGAATGAGAGGAGCGCAGATATCTCGGAGGGTTGTAGGGCTGGAGAAGATCACAGATGGGTAGGGCGATGCCATGGATGGATTTGAAAATAAGGATAAGAATTTTAGAGTTGAGGCGTTGTTAGACCAGGAGCCTGTATAAGTTAGCGAGCCCAGGTGTGTTGGGTAGAAAGGACTGAAAATGCAGGCAACAGAGTTTTGGGTAACTTAAAGTTTGTTTCCTTTTTATTCTTTCATGTACGTGGACATCACTGGCAAGGCCAGCATTTGTTGCCCATCCCTAATTGCCCTTGAACTAAGTGGCTTGCTTCTACTTCAAAGGGCAGTTAAGAGTCAACCACATTACTCTGGGTTGTAGGCCAGACCAGGTAAGGACAGCAGATTTCCTTCCTAAAGGACATTAAGTGAACCTGACAGGTTTTTACAACAATGATAGTTGTCAACTAGCTTTATAATTCCAGATGTATTACTTGAATGTAAATTCAATGACATGGTGGAATTTGAACCATGTCCCCAGAGCATTTGCCAGGCCCTCTGGATTACTAGCCCAGTGACATTACCATTATGCCACCATTGCCTCTGGTTATGGAAGTAACCAGATCATAGCTTTTTAATAGTGATGTTGATTGAAGGATAAATATTGCCCAAGACTCCAGGAAAACTCCTCTCCTTTTCTTCAAAATAGTGGCTGTGGGATCCTTCATGTCCACCTGAGACAGCAAATTGGGCCTTTGTTTAATGTCTCATTTGAAAGATGGCATTTCAGCTTTGCCGAACATCACATTCTTCATGTATGCGTTTGAACAATGAGCATCAGGGTAAATCCTAAGATCCCCAGCCCTTTCCTGACGTGATATTCCCATTTTTTGATGAAGCATCACTGAAAAGTCACCAGATCTGTGAAATGTGAAAAAGAAACTTGCATTTATATAGCACCTTTCATAACCACAGAACCTCCCAAAGTAATTTCAGCCAATAAAGTACTTTCTGAAGTTTGGCCAATGTTGTATGTATGAAATGCGGCAGCCAATTCATGCACAGCAAGCTCCCATAAACAACAAGGTGATCATGATCAGATATCTGTTTTTTATTGATATTGATTGAGGGATAAATATTGGCCCAGGACACTGGGGAGAACTTCCCTGTCCTTTGAAGTAGTACCATGGGATCTTTTGCATCCACATTAGATTCAGAATGAGGGGTGGTCTGCCTATCAGCTGACCAATGAGGAGAGCTACCCCAACCTGAATTTAGGATCCTTGTTAGATTGTGTTACCTCTTTGTCTGTCTCATTATTGGCAACATGTCACACAGCAGGAGAAAGGGATGCATTGAGCTAATTTCAATTTTAAACATATCCAAATTATGTTGCTGGGGTGGAAATATAATCTGAGATAACAGGTACTCAGGACTTTTTAAACACCTGTACAGCACTGACTGACATCAAACACCCAATGTTCTGTTTCTTTAAAGGTGATTGTTTTAGTGTAAACCTTTGGTTCTGTTCCTTTTATCTCAGGTTGATCAACAGCATTTTCTTAGGTGTAGATCCAATCAGCTGGAGTCGGCTGCTACGGAGGCATGATTCATTTTTGATCTGCCGTTTGATTTGATTCGATTGCCATCAAGAATGGAGCATGCCAGGAGCTGGGAAGTAATTGAAGTAACTTCTTCCATCTTACTCAATTTGTATCGTTCTTAATGAAGTCAATCGCATCTAATCAAATAGCATCTCAAAAACGAAATGTGTCTCCCTGGCAAATGAACCCAGCCCACCAGGTTCCGCGTCTGAGTAAATACTTACTCCTTGGCCAACACAGAAAAAAAACAGATTTCGCTGCTTGTGGCAGCTTGCTGTGCAGGAATTGGCTGTGGTATTTTCTACCTTTCCAGTAGGGAGTACCGCACTGTCAGAGATGCCATCTTTTGGTTGGGACGTTAAACTGAGGCCCCATTTGCCCTCTCAGGAAGAAGGGCAGGGGAGTTCACCCCTGCTTGGTGTCCTGGTCACTACTTAATCCCATCTAATTCTACACTGGATTATCTGGTCGTTATCACAAGGCTATTTGTGGGAGTTTGCTGTGTGCAAATTGGCTGCTGCATTTCCTACATTATAGCCAAAGTGAGGAGCAGTCACTGTTGTAAAGTGCTTTGGGAAGTCCTGAGACCACGAAAGGTGCTATATGGATGCAAGTCATTCTTTTCCTCCTTTATTTTCTTTGGGAAAGTGCTTGTCCCCCTCAGCAACTATTCCCAGTGTAAGGATTAGGGTCGCCAACTGTGATTAAATGTATCCCTGGAGGCTTCATCACGTGACTTGCCCCCACACTCCAGCCATTAGTTGGCCAACACATCAATCCTTATGACGTACTGTCTTCCTATGTCAATTGGAAAGCAAAAAAACTCATTACCCAATTGGATGATGCTTGAATGTCAAACAAACAGCCTTTCCCCACCCCCCACCCCCCCTTTTCAAGTTTTCCATCTAATAAAGAGAAATGTTCAAAGAAAATGAAGGAAAAAGCTAACTTTTTTAATGTCCCAATGGTTTTTCTCCAAGATTGCACACAGCAGTGTGACCGATCTTCAAATCCTGGTGACTCCAGGCCCATCCTGGAGGGTTGGCACCCCTAGTTAGGATTCAAGTCTGGACGCTGACAGTGTGCAGAATTACAGGCACAGGCCCACATCGCACTCCTTGAAGCATTAGCCCTCGAGCAAAACACTGACTGCGATTGTACCTACAGCTGAACACTGGCCTCGGAGGTAAGCAAACCTCAATAATGAAACCATTCAAAGCAAACAGTCTCCTTCTCATGGTCCAGATTTAATCTGAAAGAGATGAGGGATGTTTTGGGGAAATTGTGTAAACAGTTTTGATTGACTGCATTACCGTTTTTAAAAAATGCTCTGTTCAATTCCTGGGAACAAATGTATGACATAATCAGCATTAACTTCTGCTCCCACGGTCCAGCTTCTCTTTATCTGAACTCCCACCACTCAGCTTGGGTTTAATTGCATCAGGTAAGATTTGGAACTGGTTGATCGAGAGTTTAATCCAAATATTTTTTTTTTAGCCTGGAGCATGAAACACCTGACACATTAGCTATTCTATACCTTTGTGTCTCTTGTGAAATCCTTCCACTAAAAGACTGAGAACAAGACTGTGCAAGCAGCCAAGTCACAGCCACAACCTATCTTTAGAAACAGAGGGGCTGTAAACTTTATTCCAAGGGGGTGTTTCTAGACTGAACAAAACACTGTTGAAAGTGCTGGGCAATGCAACACGTACACATTTGGGAACCTGTTTGGCATCAGGCACTCCCCAGGCCAGGTCTAGCGTGGTCAGGTGCGGAGTAAAGCTCCTCCCATTGTGCCTAACAATACGTCACAATCCAACGCCTTTCCCACCTGCAATTGTATCAATCTGACATTGTGTAACCCCTCTGACTTACATTATCAATTTAGTGCCAAATTAGAACTATGTGCCCATGTCCATTAGGAGTTGGACTAACCAAACTCATTTCATATGGGACTCCCAGAGTAGGCAGATAAAGGAGTGCTTCAGGGAGCTCCGGTTGGGGCTAAAACTGAGTCAAAGGCCAGAGTATAACCCATCTCATCACCCAGTCTTCTACTACTCCTTCATCAAAGCTATCACATTGCAGGTGGAATGATTGTAGGGTTAACAATTCTGATTGAACATATTCCTGGAGGTTTGATTACACGGTACTTGACCACAGCTTGCAATAAGGTAAATGTTATCACATCTACCTTATAAAGGGGTCTCCTGTAATTGAGTATCTCTGCTCGTGGTTTCACACTCGCCACATGAGGAGTTAGGAGAGTGAGGAGGCAAGGAAAGTAGCCAGCCACGACTATGGCTGCCAAATGACAGAGATTCACCTTCCATTCTGGGACACACTGTGCTCCCACTGTCCTGGCCAACAGCGATGGGATGGACAATAAAATGTTGACCTTGCCAGTAATGCTCACAATCCCACGAATGAATAAAAGACAAAAATTGATTCAAGAAAAGCTTCCATTTACACAGCTTTTTCGAGACCTCAGGACGTCCCAAAGCGATTTAGTCACACACTTAGTTTTGAAAAGTAGTCACACTTGTAAAGTAGGAAACCTGGTGGCCAATTTGTGCACAGCAAGATCCCACAAACAGCAATAAGCTCATGACCAATCTCTACATGATTTCACAGTGCCCAGGGAGTGCCAATGCTGCCAACTCCTTTCTGGGTTGATTTTGGAAGGTGCTCGGTAAGACACTAGATGCTCCCCCACCTCCCAACGCCACAAGGTTGAAGGCAGAAATCAGAGGTGGAATGACTTCTAGAGGTGGTCTCCCCCACCTTAGACAGAAGCTTGGAAGCCGGAAGTGCTCCCCCTCTACCTGTTCCCAAATACAAATGTCAGCCATGTCTCAGAGTCAGGAGTTGTAACCACACTGAACAGCAACTAAAATATCCTGAGGTGTTTCACATGGAAATTCTAATTGTTTTATCAAAATAACTCTCGAAACAATATTCAAAGTAGACACACCTTCCCTTAGAGTGACCCAAAATAAAAAAAATGACAAAACCTCAAATAATGTAAACAAATATTTGAAACAATATGCTGGGTAAGTTTCTCATCATGTAACCTGGCCTCGCACTTTTTGCTATGGATACAAGAGTCCAAATCAGACAAGCCAGTTCACAGGACTCTTGTGTTGTTTGGTTGCCTTGAATCCTGTGGCAAATTTTCATTCAGAACGTGGTGAACAGTGAGATCCGGGTGACCACAGTCACATGCTGGGCTGTCCTTGAAAGCCCATTTGCAGAGAAGGTGCGACATCCTTGCACGGAGGCTGCAGATCACGTTGACTGTTTGCAAGAGGTCGAACCCCGTCAGAGGCTCTACTGTCCGATGACTCCCCAGATCTTTGTTAGCGATATTGGTTTCAGCCCAGAGGTTGCACCGTTTATCCTTTTTGTCAAAATCAGCATTACTCAAAACATTCGCAGAGCTCCAGAAAGATTTGTGAGATCTGAGTTGCACATTCAGTTGGTTCGTCATGGACCAGCAGTTCTGGGTCAGCTTCAAAACCATCAAACTATTTCGGCGCTTTTGCCTTCTAGTTCGCATCAGGAGGTGGGATGTTAGACAGGACTGGGAGCCAGGGTACAGCTGTCAACGTGTGGCTTTCCTGCTTGGTTAGCTGTTACAGAGTTGTGGCATGTATTTATTTATTTAACTTATCCATATAACACCCCAACTAGCTCTTGCAGAGTCCAGCGTGCTGAGTTTATTTTTTTTAAATTTGGATATATTAAACGCTGCTTGAGGGCACTCTTCAAAATAAGTTTTTGTCCTTTGCCCACCTTCTCCTCCTTTTCCAAAAGCAGCTGAGGTTTTGGACTGCCGACCACATCAGCTGCAACTTCATCTATCGATGTTCTCAGTCTCACTTCCTTCAATGGATTCAAAAACATCATCCATTTTTCCTCCGTTGCTAAAACAGGCCCAAGAAATCAGTTTATACTTGCAAATCAAAAACTTCCCCCTCAGCAGTTCTTGACTCTGCAAACCCAATTTTTCCACAGACTCCAATACAAGTCTTGGATCATTCTTATACATCAATGGATGGGGTTCATTCCTACACACAAACATCTCTTTCAACCTCTATTTTCCTTGTCCTTAATTTATTATGGTCAACACTACTCTGATCTTTGACTTCCAAATAACTCCCCAACATGATCTTTCACTCCAACTTTTTGTTTTGGTAAAAAAGACTAAATGAATTGTCTCTTACTTTAACACATTCTTTCCCAGGTGCTCAAGATGTTGAAACTCTACCTCAGTCTTTCTACCATCGACTGGCTGCTCAGCCCCAAAGTTTAGAGACACTTACTGAACTATCTTAGTCTTTTAGTTTTGGTGCTGTCCAACATAAATTGGCCTTGAAGCATAGAATCTGAAAGGGCTTGATGAGTTCGATGCTGAAAGGCAGTTTCCCCTGGCTGGAGAGCCTAGGACTGGGGGTGGGGAGGGTGGACACAGGGAAGTCATAGGCTCAGGATAAGGTGTCAGGCGTATAGGACTGAGATAAGGAGAAATTGCTTCACTCAGTGGACTGTGAATCTTTGGAATTCTCAACCCAGGGGCTATGGATGGTCACATTGAGCATGTTCACGATTGAGATAGATTTTCTTTTAGATTCTCTGGGAACCAAGCAGGAAAGGAGTTAAGGTTGAATTTCACCGATAATCTGATTGAATGGTGGAGCAGGTTTGAGGAGCATAATGGCCTACTCTTGCTCCTATTTTTCATGTTCCTACACATGAAACAGCATGAGCGCACACTCCCAGCTCCAACCCACTCACAATGAGCTTACACAGGCAGCACTGAATATAAACAAGGGTTTTTTTATTGCTGGAATCAGATTCGCTCTAGGCAGCTCTTTATTTTGCCATGACACTTAATTAGAATAATAATCCATCATAAAAACAAATTGTTCGACATGCTACAATCTTGTTTACAGTTCATTAAAGACAACTGAGGTGCACAATTCTGACAGAATATCAACAATTCCTTTCCCCTTTAAATTTTACAACATGTAACAAAATTAACTACAAGAACCTGTCAACACCATTAATGGCAGTCAGTGACAGGATAGTTCTTAACTATATACAATCTATACAGTCTAACATGATATATGATCAATAATACTTCCCCCCCCACCCCTTTTCATTAAATGCCATGGTCTAAACAAATGATCAGGTGACTTTACATTATAAACAGCAGTCTGGGACCTGAGTCTTTAATTGTGTTAACTGGGGCAGCAATGCAGGATTAGCAGGGACATCTCAGACTCCACTGCATTGACAGGGGCCCACACTCTCTGTTAATGTTCTCCAAACATCTCCTGAAGACACTAGCACAGCTTGACACTCAACCTTCCCCCAGCCGCCTCATCCCCAAGTGGCCTTTCTTCATGCATGAGCTCAAGACAAGAGAGCTTTAATGGGATAGTCATCCAATGGCCTGTCCACGTGTGCATATTTCAGTAGGGGCTGCTGAACAGTGATCAGCAAGGGAAGTGCTGGCTGCTTCTGCCCCTCCGTAGCCTAGGAACATAGGGTCCAATTATAGCATCCCTATCATGCGAGCAGTGATCAGTGAACACAGGGGGATTGGAGTTACACTGACTGAACTCCAGTAATACTGCTGCCTTGCCATCCTGTGAGATTTAGCATACTAGATAGGTTGAAGTGGTGACAGAATGCATTCGATTTCCTTCATCATGGGTTAGTTCAGTTGAAAGCCTGAGTAGAATTTCTATGTTGGAAGTACTGTAGTGATATAAGGTGTCTCACTCGCTCACTCTCTGCAGTCCTCTTGCACTATAGCTGCAGCTACTCCAAGTTTCATTCTGCAGCCTTTTACACTACATATAGAATCTTGTGATTTTTCTCTCCTCCTACCCTGATTCCTGGTGGAATACAGTTCCATGGGAACAGGTAGCACCCTAGTACCACACCTGAGGGGAGACTAAACAAGTACTGGCTGGGTATTGGAGCCCCCGCCTGTCCCTGGTCGTTTCAGTGGGAGTTATCCGTTGGTCAGGAGTAACAACCCTAGTTCATTTTTCCCCCCCACAGCTAGGGACCACTAAAGCAATTTGTATATTGTAATGCTACTCAGGTGGAGGTCAGCACACAGCACAGACCAGATAACAAGTAGAAAATCTGCTCTGGGTATTGTTTCTGATGATGTCCTAAGTTTTGGGGTAGAAAGTGAAAAGAGGGATGAACTGGATTTCACACTGGCAGCTTTAATGGGTTAATCATGAGAGCGGGTTTTTACTTCAACTGCTGAACTACTTTAAAGGAATCAGTACTCTTGCTGCCTTTGGTAAATTTACACCATTTCTTTTAAAGAAAAGGGAAAAAATACTGGAATATTTACAAGGGGGGGGGCCAGGTTTGAATCCCATCATTACCGAAAATGCCTATTTGAGCTTCTCCCTGGAGAAGATATTGACTAAGCTGTGAGACAGACGGAGGGGGACTTGGCTGGAGAGAGAGTACTTTACTCCAGGTAAGCCGATCTCCTGCTTAACCAGTGTCCAGAAATTAGTAAAATGCAAACTAGACATCCTAAACGTGATTTTAAAAATAGAAAGCCAATTCTATTCACTCCATGGTGTCCTGATGTGTAGCAAATAATGATTAAAGTCCTTAAAAGGATTTTAATCAACAGATTATTGGAACTCAACCTGTAATCCCACCCCTTCCCCTACACCCCCTCTCCCTACTTGTACAAAGTTGTTGAGACGTAGGCACCTTAGCTCAGAGTTCCACACACCACCTGCCAGAGTGACCAACGGAACGTTATCATTGGAGTCTGTGGGGAACCATGATCTGTAAGGACAGTCAGGGGACAGAAGTGCTGGAAATTCTGTTTAGCATGAAATGTCCCCAAGCATTTCCCTCCCACCCACCTTGTCTTTTCCCTTGTCCCTTATGTGAATAAGGAATGAAATCTCTTGCATGGTCCAATAGGCACTGATTTGCTGTTAATATTGGAGACTCAGGTCCCGGGTGGCGCAAAATGTAACAATGAATAGGGCTAAAACCTCACCCTGGAGGAAATGAAGAGTATTGCAAAGATCCAATAACGCAGAGATATGCTTCAGTAATGAAGAACCCTATCACATGACCAAGAGATCATGTGACCAGGCATTAGTCACATGACTGCACCCATTGGTGGAATGTTTCTGGATGCGTTCTTTTGCTTTTTTCATGATTTCCACTTTTCCTCTATCCTAAGACCCAAAGTACAGTAACAATTTATACAGAGTGCAATAAAGTGCTCCATGACTTAAAAAAAAATAACCACTACAAATTCAGGGAGAATAACCAGCTATAAACAAATAGGGAAAAGAAAATTGTGCTTAAGTGCAAATCGATAGAACCCGCTCAAAAAATACAAGTTTAAGATATTTCTAGTGGTTAAATCTAAAATTTAATATCTTAATTTTTTTAACCTGCCTAAAGTAACTTTCTGGAATTAGAATAGGTTGGAATAACCCAAACCATTCAGGGCATGAGGTGGGTATTCTTGTGATCTACAACTCTCCCCAAATTAAGTGTGTTAGTTTATTGACATAATTGGGCTTATTGAGAGGTTTTAAAATGGCAGTGGGAGGGGGTGAAAAATAGAGAAAGAGACGGGTCAAATGTGGTTTCACCTATACTCTTGAGATCCTATCTGTCCCTCTGGTCTACTGTCAGTAATATTCAAAGCCACCACACTCCCTCCTGGCAGAAGTTGGAGATGTTCTCCTGCTCTAGCTACTTTGCCCTTAATCTCCAAAACCTCAACCATGCATTCTGCATGAGAACTTTTTAAATAAATCAGCACCAAGTTCATATCAAACAGAGACTAGTTCATCCTCCACTCTGGAGACCAGCTCAAAAGGTCATCTCTGCTCTCCCCTGACTGTGGAGATTATAAACCACCCTAATAGGATCAAGATCACAACCCATCTACAGCCCTTCTTTGGCTTCCTTAACATCAATCATCGAAAGAAAGCGAATCCCCTAAGCCCAACGAGAATAAACTGATAAAGTGCACTTAGATAGTACATTTCCCGCTTCCTGGAGTAAAAATCAACATGGTGTCCATTTATGTTTAAACATATTAAAGACATCTGTACAAATACATGTACAATCAAGAAGTTAACTTCATTAAGTTTGGATTTTGTCCTTTTTTGATTTACATTCATTGACACCTCGTGAATGGAACACAAGATGGTCTTCACCATCAAACAACACCCTTTCCTACTCTCTCCTGAATAAATCTCAGCCGGGGGGACCTACTGTGTTATGTAGACTGCTCAATGATTGGCCAAGAGAGGGATTTGCAACATTTAATCGCCAGCTGTGCAACAAGGCTGAGTCAGGTGAGTTGTAAGGGTGCGACAACTGGCCTTAGTTCTCCCTATGGAGGGTATAAAAAAAAAAGCTTTACCCATCCTAATCTCCATCTAGTGACCACTGTTGGCCAGTGTGAGGGCTGAAGACAGGATCGTGAAGTCCTCCACAATGGAATGGTCTCTACTGACGCACGCAATCTGGGCTTACACAAGGAGAACGGTCACTTTAGTAAGATGCTGGAAGGGTAACTGGTGGGACCATAACCACAGGAACAGTCAAGAGCTTCTGGACAGGAAGGTGGAACAGGCATGGAACAAAAGGAACATGCGAACTACACAGCGCCCAGAATGCATACAGTCCTTAACTATATACGGAAAGTCTTTAGTGGGCCAAACAACCTTTACCGAAACAAATTTAACTATGCTATTCCCAAACAACAATGTGCTTCACACGTGAGAAATGAGCAAGGGGCTTGAATTGGTTTGGGTATCTGAAGCACTATTGAGCCTTTGTTTTTTTCTACCTGCACCCCCCTTGCTTCTGATTTCTGTACTACCTCTGATTATTCTAGCTTTGTGCCTCCATTTTCTTTCCATTGTGCCAGCCCCCAGTTGCCGAAAGACTAGTGTCTGGTTTTAAATATGACAATTTTGGGCAGTTGGAGGGAGTATCAGTAGCCTTCCAGTTTCGCAAAGGAGCGAGCCTGGTCACTGCTCTCTTAGCAACTCTCATTGGCCCAGTAGACAACGACCAAGATTGGACTTACTATGCTTACATGCCTAGGGCTGATCTGGAGTGCCACCAATGTGACAGCCTCATGTGCCCATGCACGAACTTTCATAAACCATCTGGTTTTTTTTCTCCCCATCTAATGAGTCAAAAGAATTTCTTGCTGTTGACACACAGCCACAATCTCACATCAAAACCTTTACACCCTAGGGCTGAACAGGACTTGCTAATTTTGTTGCAGTATCTGATCTATCACAAAGCCTGTAAATGACTCATGCGAATGCCACAACCTCAAAAGGTGGCAAGAGAGAAGCCCAAACAAAATCAATTATTTCTGGAGCTCGGGCATTGTTAGGTAGTTTGACTAAGCTTCAACATGATGACATAAGATTTTAAAACATACGCCACCTAAACCATTACAATTGTGACCTAGAATAATGTCAGCCTTTCCACTCCCCACAGAGGAATGATACCATCGAAAAAGTCACCATTACATTTTCTTTGATCCTTGGCAAAACCTTGACTAATCGCACGAAACTCATCCTCTAACTACAGCACCACATCTTCCTTCTGGCTGCACTGGTCACATGACAAAGTAACTGCTCACTATGCATGCCCCCAAAATGCCATCAACCTATAACGTTTCTCATCACAGAAAAGGCCACAGAGATTTTATTATGACTCTGGTGAAAGGGTTTCCCCCCCGCACCCCCAAAATCCAAACCTCTCACTCTCTTTTGTCCCCTTGCCACCTTACTCACTCACCAAAAACAGAGATATTCTCCAACCTAAATAGCCGTATTGTTTTCCAACTGGGATGCAAATGCCCTAGTGTTACACGTCAGTACTGTGAAACACACTCCACTGTCGGAAGAACTAAAAACACTTCCAAAAATACAAGTCACAGGTTCATTAAAAGAGCATAAGCACCCTGAAGGCATTCTCAATTCCAGGACATGGAATTAAGGTTCCATTCAGCAGCCCCATCAGTGGAAAAGATGCTTGAATTGTGCTTGCAATCTCTGGGTGGGGAGGGGAAGGGTTAGCAATTTACAGCCTCTGCCCAGATGTCCCCCATCACCACACCCCGACCCACCCCCCCCTAACCCTTTCATATCTTGTAGCCCCATGTGTCCAACCATGATTTGCACTGGCAGGGTGCCTTGAATTACTGAATGCGCCTTCAAATACGAGTGGCAGTAACCTCCAGACTATCTCCTGATAACAGGTGAAAAAACATGCACAACATATTCATGTCAATTTCTAAAAAGGACCCTCCCTTTCAAAAACAGTAGAGGTAAATACAAGTTGCTGCTGGTAATGACACTGCCATGCTTTCCGGGCAGTCAGGTTCTGGTCCCACACTGGCAATGTCTCAACTCTGAGCAGGATTTAAACGCGCTTGTCTGGGACATTATCGGCACATTTCGAGCAGTTCCTGTTCCCATCGTCAGTTCTGACACACTTCCACCCACCTCCCTCCCCCCACCCCCATCCTTTACTTTGGGAATTTCTGGGGTTTCCATGTCTACCAATGACTGCGCTGGACGTTCTGCTGCTGCTCGGGTGTTTCAGAAGAAAATGATCTCAGTGCCAGAGTCGTCCTTCACACTGGGTGGCGTTGGCTGCTGAGTCACTGCAACAATGGGCACACCCTGGGGCTGAGGGCTTCCACTCGGCACTGATGTGCTTACTGCATGCTGTAGTTCATGCTGAATGTCCACGGGGATCGAGGATTCTAGGGTGGCAAAACAAAGTTTAATTAAATCGAGTAAATTGCTTATAAAAAGATACATGAAATGGCCCAATTCTTTTTCTCCCCCACCAAGCCCACACTGATTCAAACTGACCCCAAGTCCAGTTATCCAATTTATGAAGCAGTTTGGGAAGTTTAACCCTTTAGTGGCCATTTGTCTTCTGAAAGGCAGGCACAAGAGTCAGGGCAACAGGAGAGACAATAAGAGAAAGTAGAAAACAGAAAGTTCTGGAAGGATTATTGTTTGTCAGTCCAACATCTGCAATTACAGAGTCTCAGCTTTTAACATTTATAATATACATATCGCTCTGGTGCATTGAAGTCTCACAATCTGCTACCCAATGAATAATTTCTGGGCTTTCTGTAAATAAACACAGCAGCGATTTTGCATGTAGTAGGTAATAGTAATGAGGTTAATTGAGGCCAGAATGTTGGTCAGGGCAGTGCGAGGCAGAATTCCTTTCTTCATACATTGCTAAAAAGAGAGACGTTGCCAAAGCTTTTCATTGTGCACTCATCAGGACAAACACAAGGTGTTCAAATTTCAAATGTTTGAAATTTGGCATTCTTGCATTTGTCCTGATGAGTGCAAGTTGAAAAGCTTCGGCAACACGTCTCTCTTCTCAGCAATATTCTTTTCAAACAGGCTTTTAACGTTCACATCAGCAGACTTACCACAGTCTTCTCAAGTCAAATGCACGCTTATAAAGCACCCCTCTCAAGCTGCTTTACAGTGGGCATGGAAAAATAGAGGCTCATGACGCTGAGCAGGAAGCAGAGAATTTTGGAGAGGTGACTCAAGGCCCGATTAAACAGGAAGGTCCTGGGGGAACTCCTGAAGGCGCCAAAGTAACAAGGGTTTTCCAGAAGAGTTTAGGGACGATTGCAGAGATGTAGTTAGTGGCTGAATAAGGCAGGATGCATTCTCCGACGTAGGGTTGGAGAATATCGTTTGTGGACCACCGATGGGAACTAAACGGCTGCACAGTGACTGTCCTTCAAAGTAAATCATGTAAAACACAATGGGCCATTTCTGAGAGAGACTAAATAAGGCGCTATACAAGTGCAAATTTCAGATCAGGGCTACAGTGAGGCATGGGGGGACTTCAAAATGGGGTGAGAACATTAAAGCCAATGAGCTGGTGATGGAGAGTCAGTGGGGGAATGGGTGAGGATGCACAAGGACAAAGAAAGCCTTGGAAAAGGGGGGCTGTTTCGGGTGCAGGAGATTACTTGGTGATTTAATAGCAATGTTGACAAATATGAAGAGTTAGGGCAGAGAAGATGAAAACATACAATGCCTGTGGCTGAGCGGTATAGACAAGGAAGCACAAGATCAAATGCAAGAAATTTAGGACAGAGAGCATCAAAACTTTTTTTTTTATATACACAGTATATTATAAGCTTTTGGGATACACGTACAAAGTTTATAATTGAAGGAGAGATCAAGGCAACATTTAAGAATGGGATAGATGGGTAGCTAAAATAGAGGGAAATAAAAGGACATAGAAACATTGGGTACATGGGATTAGGAAGCTATTTGTATGGAGGATAAACACCAACATGGACCACTTCAGCCGAACAGCCCATTTCTGGGCCGTAATTTCTATGTAGCTTCCACATTTGTAGTGATTGCTGCATAGTCTCTGTTTCTAACAATAGGTTAAATAAGCAATTGGAAGAATTGAGTATATGAGAACAGGGCAGGCATTTGAGATTAGGACGACAAGATGGATTAGGAGGGCTCAAAGGCATTTTTCCATTTCCCTATAATTGCACGGGCCTTGGTAAGTTTGAGTGCAAACTGAGCAAGAAACTTTGGAGCTTCACCTTGGTGGGAGAAACTTTGGCTGCTCGATATCATTGGGCTCGATGACCTCCTGCCTCTTAATGCCCCATCATCCTTTGCAAAAAACTTCACCGGGTTGTTTTGTCGGAGGTCTCCAGTGACTGATCCTAAATGGAAGGAGAATGCTTGTTTTATTCATGGATGCATTAAGGGAAACAAGTAATAAGAAGAGAGAAAAGGAACAAAGGGCACAGCTAACTGCTTGGTTAAGTGCGGAACTGAATCATATTGACCAAGGACACAGTATTTAGTGCCTTCATCTGTTCTGAGTTAGTGAAATCAGCTAAAACAACAATGGGCCACTGTGATTGCTCTGTGCCCTGGGCTAGGGAGGATAAATATCAGCCAGGGCTCCTGCACGTAACTTCTATCCAGTTGCAGACAAGCCTTTGACGCATTGGGGATATTGTGGTTAAAGCAGATGGTAGAGCTCCCTAGGAGATTGTTTTAGACTTTTGGTAAAGTTCCACATGAAAGACTTCTAATGAAACTAAAAGCCATGGGAGTCGAGAGCTGGATATGGGGTTAGAGAAATAGATGGTTTGAAAGGAAAAAAAAAATGAAAGCAGACAGTGTTATGTAATGGGAGAGTGAGGGGGAAATCCATTGATAGCCAGTGTTGGGATTTGAGGAGGGGAGGGGGGGCGCAGGGTTGGCGGGGGATGGCGCTGACTGGGTCGTACAGGGGAGTGTTGGAATTTGAGTGGGAGTGAGATGGTGTTCAGTGGGTTCCACAAGGGTCACTGGTGTTGAGAGGCATCTGTTTGGAATAACAGAATGGTTACAGCACAGGGTATTAAGTGGTTTTCCAGGAATTAATGCTAGAAGTGGGGAGGCCCGTGAGGGGGCTAGAAAGGGGGAGGCAGTGATGGTGTTGAGTGGGTCCTACAGTTCAGGCTGTAAAGAAGGTAGCGCAAGGACAACGTCACTGAAGTATATGAAATACTAAATGGTGCACAAACTAAATCCAGCATGAACAAGGAAGGTAGTGCCAGAGGTCAGAAATAATGATATCAGATAGTGAGAAAAATATTTGGAACAATTTGCCCACTGGTGTAAAGGAACATCTTTACAAAAATATTAAGGTGTCCAGAATGTCAAAGGTATTGCTGAAAAGAGAGACAGGCTGTCGAAGCTTTTTGTCTTGCACTCATCAGAACAGATGCAAGAATACCGAATTTCAAAGGAAACATCAATTTATAAACACAAGCAAAAACAGTGCTGATTGGTTAGCCAGTCACCTCTGATGGGTCGAGGCATTGCCACGAGAATGCCCTAGGGAGCCATTGTTCCCCATGCTTTTGTTTAATTTAAAAAGATGCAATGCCTGTATACGCTCTTCTGCTTGCAGGGGGCAGAGCCCCATGTATAAATATATGTAGCTTTCTAGCAAGTGTAAGTGAGCTACACTGCGAGCTTGACTGATACTCTTAAATTGGTTGTCAGCGTAATTCTTGGCACACTCAAGATTATTCAGCAAGTGCTTCCCAATCGCAGGATCACATCTAAAGTTAAACATGACATTGAGTTTTGCATGCTTGGGCTGGTTGAATACTCTGATTGGCCAACCGATCAGCACCCTTTTCCCGTGCAGTATAAACTGACGCTTCCTTTGAAATTTGGCATTTTTGCGTTTGTCCTGATGTGTAAGGCAAAAAAGCTTTGACAACACTTTTCTCTCTTCAGCAAACCTCAAGTCTTGTGCTAGCAAATGTCAAAGGTGTTAAACAGGACGAGATGGAGTACAGTGGGATGGTCTTCCAAGAGAAAGTTAGGGTCCCAGAGTGATGGGTTTTGATGAGGGTGTTGTCTTACGAGTGTGGTGGGTTTCGTGGGATGTTTGGGTGCTAGAATAACAGGCTTCAGTGGTAGTTAGGTTAACAGAAGGCTGCGCTTCAAGTGGGAGAGCCAGGGTGTTAGATGGACAATTTGTTGCCCATGAAGGTTCTTCTGCCCTTCGGACCCCTGTTTGAAACTGCAAATGAGAACACAGGATAGATCTTGGTTTTCAATGTCATAGGTAATGTATTAGGGAGCTACAGCCAGTCCTGGGCTAAATCCTAAAAAAGGAGCCAACACTTGCACGCTAAAATGGGTAAACAAAATAACAATTCAAGTTGGAAAAGACCGAGTAAAAAGAGAAGACAGTGAGGCGTACCTGTGCCATGTGATATTGAGAAGGAGGGCATGCCAGAAACGGACTGCCGGTCCTTTCCTTTTCCACCCTTCTCCTTTCCTCCTTTCAAGGTGGCAAGTTTGGTGGGGATTTTCTGCTGGACTCCGGTGTGCTTCATAATCTGATTGGTGGCACTCACGAGGTGGATGGGTACCTCGGTCTTTGGCCCAAGGGACGATCGATTCTCAGTGCGTACAAACATCGAGGCAGTGCTGTTCTCCCTGTGAAGCTGGATTTCAATGGGTCGCTCGCAGAGTTCTGCCACCATGTTCGGCTGTCCATACTTTAGGCTGTGCTGGGCCATTCCCCCCTCATTCAGTGGTAAGGGGTTCACTTCCATTCGGTCCCCGTCAAGGCTCTGTGAGTGAGGAAAGGCTGGGATCTAAGAGGCAAAGATAAACTGCATGAGTCCAAGGCAGTTCAGCTATCAACAGCCTATGTGGACTGGGAAACAAAGGATACTTCATGGCTGCATAAAACAATGACCCTGGGATTAAGAGTCCCATTATCTACCAAGTGAGCTACCAGGGCTGCATAGGAACTTGCTGCACAAAGCCTTAATACACTGCGTCTAGCTTAAGGAGGCAGCACTCATAAAATATCTGACATTTGAGATCTCATCATGGATTGTGAACTGGAATGAATTGCAGTAGTGAAATCAATGCCGTTCACACATATTCCAAACACCAGACACAAACTGGAAAGCGTCATGAACAGAAAATGCTGGAAAAACAGACTCAAAATATTAACTCTGTTTCTCTCTCCACAGATGCTGCTAGGCCTGCTGAATTTTTCCGGCACTTTCTGTTTTTGTTTCAGATTTCCAGCATTCGCAGTATCTTACTTTTAGCTTCACGTGTGCCGGCAGCCACACTGTGGGCTGAGTGTGTATGCACAACTCTTCCAGATGCCTTTCTGGTCGGTGGCAGGAGATATAAACACACAAGCATAAAAGCTAAGGCCATACAGGAATTTTTTAAAAAGTCACGAGCAGGAATAGGTTTCACACCCCCTCAAGCCTGCTCTGCCATTCAACAAGATCTTCCACCTCAGCTCCACTTTTCCACTTTCCTAATTGATATGGCTCGTGTTACCCCAGAGTTATTTAAACATGGTAAACGGTCAGTAGCCAGAGTACACGTTATTCATATTTTGAGCAACATTTAGCTGAAAACCTTACTTCAGTTGGTAGCATTCATACCTATAAGTCAAGAGGCCATGGGTTCAAGTCCCATTCCAGAGACATGAGCATGTTAGAAAGACCGGCACTCCATGGCCCAATTTCGAAGCAGAGGTGGAGAGCACCCAGCCAACATTCATTCCCCTATCAACACGTAAAATGGATAAGTGATCATGAATTTCATAATTTTGCTCCAGTCTGCTGGGTTTACAGTGACTACACGTCAAAACTCATTTTTCCAGTTGCAAAGCTCTTTGCAACTTCCCAAGTCTTAAAAGCCACTATACAAAAGTTCTTTTCGCTCTTACACTGAAGTTATTTTCCTACACGCCTGAGCAAGAGATCAGCTCACTAGTTAGTGACAAGCATGCAGGAGACACAATGGGCACATCCCCAGGCTTCACCTTCTCCGCCAGCAAGAAAAGTGGAAAAGTACTCCATCATGTATAGCGGGGATTACCCAGGTTCAACTTCCTGACCATTTCCACCTTAGCCAATCTGGCTTTCCTGTTAAAAAATAAATAGCCATCTCTTCCCAAATGATGAGCTCCAATTGCACTTATCCGAAGGCTCAATAAACCTCAAGCTTCTTTGCACGATGGCCTTCATAGAGAAATCAGGTCTTGACTGAACCAACGCCCCAGAGCACAAACAGCTGGTGAATAGAGTCCCCATCTTTGGCCCTGTTTCCAAAGACATTTTCACCTTGAGGTTCTGACCCTTTGAGGCAAGCTGCAAAAATGGTTACCGCATTTCTCAAAATAATCGAGACTGTGTCCTGGAATGCAATTCATTATATCAAAGAGCTTTGGAATGTTTGAGGGCTTTTGAACCTGTATATAAGTGTAGGTTCATCCTTTACAGGGGCAGGGGAGGCATGGGGCCCAGATTGGGAAAAGGGAAAAGTCATCCCTCACGTGTAAAGAATGCAAAGATATACTGAAATGCAACTTCAGTCACTGCATTGTTGATAAGCAAAAACATTTTTCCCCATTATTAGTTAGTAGCTTAGTCCCAGTGACAAGCTATCACTTTTACATTGACTGTGACTATTCTTTATTGATGCTGCACTGCACAATTGCTTCACTGAACCAATTACCATGGCTGAATTACCATAGAACAGCAACCTTACAATTATTCTGATCAAAGAGCCACTACTGCCCCCCAGTGGGTCTTTACCTCTATCACAGTATAAACCAATTTGGAAAATGGGTTTGAAAAGGCAAGATCTGGCCATCTACAGCAATAGTTCCAGCTGCTACTTCTCTCCATAACCCAGTTTTCAGCCACGGCTCAGTTGGTAGCACTCTCACCTCTGAGTGAGAAGGTTCCAGGTTCAAGTCCAGGGCTTGAGTACAAAAATCAATCCGGTGCAGTTCTGAGGGAGCGCTGCTCTGTTCAAGTAACTGTCTTTGGATAAGACATTAAACTGAGGCCCCAGCTGCCTGCTCTGGTGGATCTAAAAGATCCCATGACACAATCTTGAAGTTATCTCCCGTATCCTGGCCAATATTTATCCCTCAATCAACATCACAGAAACAGATTATCTGGTCATTATCTAATTTTTTATGGGAGCATGCCATGTGCAAATTGGCTGCCATGTTTCCTACATTAACATCCTACACCTCAAAAGTACTTCACTGGCTGTAGAACGCCTTGAAGTCTTCGGTGGTCATGAAAAGCACTGTGTAAAAGCAAACCTTTCTTTTTGCCATCTTTTTGTAATACAGTGGCTACCTGCAACACCCTCACTGCCTCCCAGCTCAGGTCAATTAACTCATTACAGACCAGATCAGGGGGTAATGCTGGAAGCACTCTGCTCCCCATGGCTCTATACCTCACTGGCTGGTACATTCAGCCACCCAGGAACCACACAGAAGAATCCACAATGCATTTTTACCTGGGCCTTGTTTCTGTGGATTTTGCACCCAGCCTTTTGCTAACCATTAGTGTTTCAATCACGCTTATTCCGCTTGTTACGAAATTAAAACCATGTGACATTTTTGTTAAGCTGGCTCTCCGTGTTCCTTTCATTCCTCAATGCAAGGCCCTGGTGAACTGCCTTATGGCAGCTTTGGGGACCCTTGGTGCCCTGACCAATACTTATCCCCTAACGACCATCGTTAATCACAGATTACTTGGTCATCATCTCATTGCTGGTGTGGAAGCTCCTGCGCGCCGATTGGCTGCCGTGTTTTCTACATGACAACAGTGACTACACTTCAAAAAGTACTTCACTGGTTGTCAAGCGTTTCAGGGCTTTCTGAAGTTGACAGGGGTACTATAAATGCAAATTTTTTTTTTAAAACTAAAAACCAGGTCCAGATACCAACGAAGGCCTGATTTAACTCTGTTGATTCAGTTTGTGCATAGTGCAAGGAGCATCAGCACTGCAGCAACCAGTCAAAGCGCTAGCAGGTTCAGTGGTCCTGATTAGTACAAGGTTTTCAGGGAGATTTCTGCAGTTGATCAACCCACTGGTACCAGAGCTGTATCCAGCCTGATTCAGCATCTTCAGCAGGGAATTGAGAATTAAGATGTAGGAAGAATGGCTTGCATTTATATAGCACCTTTCATGACCTCAGGATGTCGCAAAGTGCTTTATAGCCAATTAAGTACGCTTGAAAATGGTCATTGCTGTATTGTAGGAAATATGGCAACTAAGTTACATACAGAGCACTCCCACAAATAGCAATGTGATAATGATCAGGTAATCTGTTTTTAATGATGGTGGTTGAGGAATAAATATTGACCATTCTCGCCGTGGGAAAATTTTCCTGCTCTCCTTCAATGTAGTGCCATTTGGAATGTTTTACTTTCAAAGTGGGGCTTGGTTTAACATCTCATCTCATCTCAAAGATGGCACCTCAGACAGTGCAGCACTCTTCCAGAACTGTCCTGGAGTATTGGGTCTATATTTTTAAGCTTAAGTGTCCACAGTAGGACTTTGTACCTGCGACCTTTTGACTTAAGCACAATGAGCCATGGCTGACATGTCATCATACAGGTCATTCCAGTGAAGATTAAGCCCAATTCATTACCTGTCCAGCTTCAGTTGGAAACAGGACTGTGTTGTGCTTCAATTGTTTGCGCTGTCGCTGCTCCAGGCGTTCCCTGTCTTTCTCTACCGTCCGCTGGGACTCTCGGAGACGCTCCAGGTCCTGCTGGTAGTCCTGCCGGTGTCGTTCCAACTCCTCCTGGTCCCGAGCTAACCGTTCCTTCAGCTGCTGCAAGTCCTCCTCGCGCTCCTGGAGCCGAGCCTCCTGGGCATCAAGTTCACGCTTCTGGCGTTCTCTTTCCCGCTCCCATTTCTGCTGCTCCTGCCGCACCTGGTTCTGCAGCTTCTGGACGTTGGCCCATTCCTCACGCTGTTTCTCAAAGTTCCGCTGCTTTTCCTGCTCCAGAAGCAGGCTCCCGCGCGAGGCTGGAGGGCGAGACTGCCTATCCCGCTCCCCACTTGCACCTGTGCACCGCTGCATCTCAATGTAGCTGTCCTGTTGGGCAATCAGAACCTGAGGGACACACACAGGGTATAGGCCATGAAAATCCAGAGCTGCTAAATACACAGGCATGGAATATACAGCCCAACAGGAGGTCACTGTGTCTGCCCCATTGCTAGCTCTTCAACTGGAACTATCTACTCTATTCCTGAACCCCCCAATCCCTCTGCTCCTCTACCCCATTCAGACACTTATTTTCCAAGGACTGCGTGGTTTCCTTATTTTTCCTACCAAAAAAATACCATCTTGCACTTATCTTTATTGAGGTTCATTTGCCAATTCTGCAACTTTATTAACATCTCCTTGTACTTTATTGGAGTTCTCCTCTGTATTAACTACATCCTTCAACTTTCTATCAACAAATTGTTTATGTAAATTGTGAACCACAGCACTCCCAGCACTGACCCTTCTAGGAATCATTTCCCACCTTTTGTCAGTCTGAGTAACTCTGGTTTATTTTGTAGCTAGCTTGCTATCTATTATGATACCAGTCCCCTGATTCCACATGTTCTGATGTTAGTTATGAATCTATTTGTAGTACATTATTGAAAGTCTTTTGGAAATCTAAATATATTACATCTACTGAATTACCCTATCAGTTACATTTTCTAAGAATTACACTGTGTCAGACACGCAGGCACTGGCTCAATAAAATGAGCTGATACCATCAAGTCCTTCATACAAAATGGTGACACTTGAATACAGTAGGGGAAACAAACCCCTGAAATTATTTAGTTAGCTCTAGACGCTATGACTGGGGGAGGAATGGGAGGATTATAAATTCTCACTAGATGGGGTGAATTCCCTTAGTCATCTGTGTCCATCTTGTGAACTTGTATTATTAGAATTATTTTAAAACACTCACCTTCAGCTTGTACAGCTGTGATGTCAGTGTCTGCACACTCTGGACCAACTAGAGAGAGAACCAGACAGCTGTTAGAAGGAGAAATTATGCAAATTTCCTACAGCGAGAATGTTAATTTAAATCAGAATCTGTTAAACCTGCTACTTTCCTGTGTATTTGTTGTATTGCTATGGTCAGTACATCTCTCAACATTCCCCTCATGTTTGTCACAAGTTGTAAATGTACAGCCCAAAATGCACTACCTCCTTCCTTCATTTCCCATATTAAGAGATATGGAGCAAGGGCGGTACAGAGAGTCAGGCCATAGGTCAACCATGATCTCATTAAATGGCAGAACAGACTCGAGGAGCTAAGTGGCCTCCTCTTGTTCCTATATGCTAAAAACCAAGTTTAGCATCACCTTATGATTACTGCATTACTGTTACCTCATCTGTTCTCCTGCCTCTTTTCAAGCTTGGTTGGGTCCTCCTACATTATTGAAAATTCATTCTTAAGTTGCAGGCATTATTGCTCATCCCTAATTGCTCTTGGGGAACGTGATGGTGAGCTGCCTACTTGAACCACTGTGGTCCATGTGGTGAAGGTACAACGTACACCCATAGCACTGTTAGGCAAGGAGTTCCAGGATTCTAACTCAACAACAATGAAGGAACAGCCGATAGCTGTCCAAGTCAGGACGGTTGGAGCTTGGTTCTCCTATGCCTCAGCTGCCCATGTCCTTCTAGGTAACTGCAGGTTTGCGGGGTCGGGGGGATGCTGAAGATGCCTTGGTGAGTTGCTGCAGTGCATCCTGCAGACAGTACCACTGCAACTGTGGTGTGTCGGTGTAGAAGTGGGTAAATACTTAGACTTATAGATACCTGTTCTGAACACTTAGGAAAATATCTTTCCTTTTATTATTTTACTTTTGCAGATAACATCGCCTTGTTTTGTCAAAGCCATTTATAAAACAGTAGTAAGAATGACAGAATCTTACCTCTGTATCATGTAGAAAACTGTTACTAATGCTGCACCATCGGGATAGATCACTCTGAAATAAAGCGAATGGAGCCACCAGGTTAAATACTGCTTCAGGGAATGGCCAAACAGACACTTCTGGCACATAGTCAATCCAATAACTGTTCAAACCAGTGCAGTAACAGGATGGGTTGCTGTGAAATCTGGTGGCTAATGCTGCTGCCAAATGCCTGATGTTTAAAGTGTTAATTTCTGCACACAAAGGTGTTTTTTCTTCTGTTCATTAATGCCAGCAGATTAACCATGTTTCTCCATTTTGTATCCATGCTGGCTTTTGCGTGAATTAAAGGAGGAAAATCTTCCCCTTATTTCTATGTCTCAATGTGAGGAATTAATCACAGGATCTTTACAGTACAGGAGGCCGCCATTCAGCCCATCGAGTCTGCACTGGGTAGAATGCGCCGTAGGTATTAGATTAAATGCACAAGATTTAGGACAGAGACGAAGGAGGGCAGTGAAACAAATTAGTGGAGTTTGTGGCTGAAGTAGAGACCAAGTCCACATTTCAGATTTGGGTTAGATGGACGGTTGAAGGAAAAGGTATTAAAGGGATATGGAAACAGAGCAGCCAAGTGGGGTTCAGCATAACGGTCATGTGGAGATTAACAATACAGGCTAATTAGGCCAAACGGCCTGTTGGAGTGTTGTAATTTCTATCTAATTATGATTTCCATTATGTATGGGATAATTATTATTTACACCATTCTATCAGATAGGAAGGGGATTACAATCAATTGCATGTCAAAGGTTAGCATGTTAGATTTTATTATTGAGGAAGTAAAGGGAAATATGGTGGACACTGGACACAGGGATGAAACCTCTACCATTAAAGACTTTTTAGAATTACTGTACCATTCGTCCACTCTCACTGTCACTGCACATGTCCTGCAGCTGAGGTTCAGAACTAGCCCGAGATCCAGCCTTTTCCTTCAACTTCAGCTCGCTGCTGGAAGAGAGTGTGTTTGACTTTTTTTTGATGGAAGCATCTAAAAACGAGAGGTCAAGAGGTAAGTGGAAAACTGCAGACCCGGCAAAAAGACCATTGCAACTTTCACAGAGCCAGCCGCTCCAACTTACCTTTGGTTAGATTAGCGGAACTGCTGTCGTAGCCTCCAAACGTCTCTGCTCGCCGCGGCAACCCTGAGGAGCCCAAGCTGTCGTCCGACTGCCAGCTTATGCTGCTGGGCTGAGCGGCAATTAAGTTTTGAAGGTTTTCAACTGGAACAATAAACAGTCTGCTGTTTATACAGGATTTGATCAGAAAAACCCAAGGGGTCTCGGCACCCTCAATGGCCAATCCCTCTTTCTAAAGAGTGTGTCATTTTATTCTTATGAAAAGAAAGACACTTTTCGCAGATTGGTCACTGGTTTCTTTCTTGTTTTTGTTTGCTTTCCCCGGGAGTGAACATTACTAGTGTTTGGGGAGAAGACTGGTGTGCAAATTGATACCATCAAACGGACAGATGAGTCAGTGGGGACATCAATGATGGTCCTAATGGCCTTCTCTTCCAGGTTGTTTCCTGAAAGGCAGCTGCAACTTCTATAATGAATATGTACAAGTGGGTATCACTGGGAAAGGACGTTGTCCTTTAAACTCTCGTGGGTTGTCACTAGAGTGACAGGCATAGGAGTAGGCCATTCAGTCCCTCTTTCACCATTCAATTAGATCGTGGCCGACATGAATTGGTCTTCAATCCACACACACACACACACATCGGATGTCAGAGAAAGACCAAGAGTTTGTGCCACTTGAAAGTGCAATGGTCTAAAGTCAGGTCCTAGAGATGAGACCCACAATATCGGTGTCCATGAGCTGAGAGGAAGATTTTTTTTTTTTTAAATTCCCAGTTAAGCCAATTTAAAACACATTTGAGAGCTGTTTAAAACAAATCTGAGAGCTGTGCAGGGGATTAATAGTACAGCACGGCAGATTTGTTTTGTTAGATTTAACAGGGAGAGGCGTTTCAACAGTGAAGTTTTCACCTACACCTATTCTAAACATGCAAGAGTTTAAGATTAAAAAATGCAAGCCATTCCACTGCCAGCACTTGGTCAGGTTAAGATCAGGAAGGTCAATGATTAGATGCACAGTCAGTAGTGAGTTAGTTGAACTTAGTCAGGGTGGCAAGAGGGGAGGGTGACAATTGTCTCTGTGCACTGGGCCAAAAAAATGAGGATGGGGGCACAAAATGTCAGGTCTTCTTTCAGTTGTGATGCTTCCATGGTCAAACAGCCTGCTAACACTCATTGTCACAACTTAGCTATGAAGAATGGCCATTGATTGAGGTGCCAAAGAATGGCTGTGCTCAAGTGTCAGTATCTTTAGTGGAGGAAATAAGAAAACCAAGGGAGGAATAAACAAGGACTGTTTTTTTAAAAACATTTGACTTGTTCATTATTATTCAAGTACACAATAGGTGAGTGGGTTCTCGAGAGTAGATACACACTTACCCTGTAACTACATTAACCAAGACATAGAATTTTCATGGCACATCTGCATTCTTAAAATCACTTTGACCCCACCCCCGTCTCACTGCTAGTTCCAAATACACAGCTCTAACTCACTTTCTTTCAGCGCTTCATTAAGTATGACATCTCGCTGAGACTCCAGGGTGTCAGCTCGAAGCAGCACACGTGGTCTTCCGGCATCCAGATACCCATTAACTTCCGCTATATCGCTGTAAATTTCCAACTTCTCAGTCAGGGTCCGCTTGAGCACTTCGTCCTTTGCGCTCAGAGATTCTAGAGACGGGGCAGACAAGAGCAGCGGTGATGCAAAACTGCCGATCACTTCACCAGGTTGCATAACACAGGGCACTGCCACAATCCAAAACTTGACATGCCCAAACTAACCAATTGCAGCTCATCAACTGTGCTGGGGTTAAAGGCACCACCAGATGCAGCACGAAGCCACACAAACCCAAGATCAACAGTAAGGGTGTTAACAATTCAACATCACCCTGGGTTAGAGGGAGCGCAATGTTTCCACTCCTGAGCAATGTCCAGCGAATCTCCTATACCAAGTGCACGCATACTGCTATACTGTGCGAGGACAGAATTTTATTTGGCTGTGAAGCCTTCCATAATCAAATAACTGGCTAACACTCAGTGTTTAGGTTCACAGGTCAAGAGGCAAGGCCTGCTAGTACCTGTGCACCTCCAGCATAGGCCAACACCTACAATTCTGGGTGCCTGAAAAGGACAATGTTCCAAATACCCACAACAACAGACCTCACCTCGATGGGAGTAAAGAAAAAAATGACAATATGGAAAAACAGAATTATTTAGTCTCAAAACCCCAGTAGCAGGTTCTCTGCGATATCATCTTACGCTGGAGCTCTTTGATTCGGGCTGCTCTTCTCTCATCCTGCTGCCGTTCTTCACCTAGGGCTGCCTCTTCCATTGGGTACCTGGGGGAAAGGGAAAGCTGTTTAGATACTGACATGAAATCAGCTGATCTCATCTGCAGGCAGAGCCTCTCAGGTGTGGCAGTTTCTGCCTTGGTAAAGAAATAAAAAAAAAACATTTCTATTGAGCCTTGAACAACCACAGGGCATCTTAAAGTGTTTCATAGCCAACAAAGTAGTTTTTTTAATCACTATTGTAATGCAGGAGACATAACAGCTAATTTGCACACAGCAAACTCCCCATGAACAGCAACATGATAATGGCTAGGTAATCTGTTAGTGATGTTGGTTGTAAGGAACTTATTACAGACCCAACTGGTGATTAAAAGAGGGAAGGGGGTGCAATGGGGGTCAGCAGTTACTGGGCCCAGGTCCTGTGAGGGAATAAGGGGAGGAAGAGCTGTTCAAGGCCAGCTAACAGTCTAAAGATAGTTCTGAATGACAAATGAAGGTAAAAGTCATGTTTTTAAATGTATATGTGTGTCACAGACATGGCGTGGGATTAGCAAGGTTGCTTGGAAAGAGGCATAGACACTCATGGGTTGGCACTGCTCTCCAACTAATGAAGTCACCATAATACACACAACGTTGGCACTTCAGAGAGGAAGCAGGGTTTGCAATGCCACGTTACCTGTCAATTGCATCCCGGATAACAGCCATCCAAGTGTTGCGTTCCTCCTTAGAGTTGGTGTGGATCTCGTACATCTCGGGCCCTTCGTCAGAGGCACTGATGAGGAACATTCCTTTCTCTTCATTGGCCACTTCCCTGACAATCAGCTTGTGCAATGAGATGCCAGCTGGCTTCTGGTCCTGAGAAGTTGGGAAATGTGGAGACCAAATTAGAGTGAGTGTAAAATGACTCAAAACAGCCAGAGCAGCAGTAACAGAAAATTAAAAACACAGAAAGGGAACAAATAATTCCCTTTTCCTCTAACCTTCAGCTCCCTCTGCCAAGCATGTAGGGTTAAAAATCAAGCTTTTACTGACTGGGCCTGTCTGGAGAACTGTCAGTGCCATTGGAACCATACTCCAAGCTGGACTGACTCAACTTCTTCAAGGGGACAAGGCATACAGTACATTAGAAACAAAAACAGAATTACCTGGAAAAACTCAGCAGGTCTGGCAGCATTGGCGGAGAAGAAAAGAGTTGACGTTTCGAGTCCTCATGAGCCTTCAGCAGAGGGTCATGAGGACTCGAAACGTCAACTCTTTTCTTCTGCTGAAGGGTCATGAGGACTTGAAACGTCAACTCTTTTCTTCTCCGTCGATGCTGCCAGACCTGCTGAGTTTTTCCAGGTAATTCTGTTTTTGTTTTGGATTTCCAGCATCCGCAGTAGTTTTTTGTTTTTATACAGTACATTAACACTGATGCCTTGCACCGCCCATGGCTTACATCCTTGGTTCATAAGCATACAGATAAATATGTTCTGTTAATAGACTGTGCTTTTCACCCTGCACTTACCACTGTAGCAAACGAGTATTTCTGGTCCTTTTCCTGAAGTAACAGAATCACATCTGACAAGACGAGGGCTAGAATATCTAAGAAGTGGAACACAAACATAATTAATGAAATATCAATACTCTCTCCCCCAAAAATCAAACACATCTTTGCTGTCTAATTCCCCAAATTTCAGACTGTTACAGCCAGAAATTCTTCAGGGATTTCAAGCTCTCCCCAAACCTTGGTTCCTGAGAATCTCTTCCAACTTTCCCCTTGAAACTTTGTATTCCATCATGGTGCACCTGTTCTAATGAAAGGCCATCAACATGAAATGCTAACTCTTTCTCTCTCCACAGGTGTTGCCGGACCTGCTAAATATTACCAGCATTTTCAGTTTTTATTTCAGATTTTCAATATCTGCAATATTTTGCTTATATATGTGCCTCATTTTTAATTCCACTATGCTGCATATTTTATTAATCTCAATCAACTAAATTTGCCATTGGTCTGCCCAGGTATAAACTGTATTGAGATCTCATTAAGATCTTGACTCCTTTCTTTAGTCCATAGAGCCCTCTTCTTTGCTGTTATCCATCAAGTGTCAGTTCACCATATAAAAAAAATTGTGAGTTATAGTCACACAATGAATTTAACCATAACACTGGCTGGAACTAATTCTGAGAGTGCGCAACGTTATCAGAGGTATTATCTTTCAGATGCAACATTAACCCCAGATTGCCATTTTCCTGTTCAGCTGAACTTTATCAAAAGCCTTCTGGAAGTCCACATTTTTTCATCAACATTATTTAACAACAGCAGTTAGCACTGATGTTAAAATAATGCCAAGCGAAAAATGAGGGTTGCTTACCAGCTCAGACCCAGTCTCCCTCTTGATTCGACTCTTGTTGGTGCGTTGTACAGGCTGCATGTCCTGCAAAGGACACTTCTTACAGTCAGCTGCCTTTTAACACTTCTCCACTTCCGTGAAACAAAGTTGTAAACATAAAGGGATTTCTACCTTTTAATCGTCCGGATGCAGCCTTCCAACAGACGACCCCTTCATGCAAAAGTCTCCTCTTTGCTCTCAGCATGTCTATTTTACGAAAGGTGTTTCTATTCTTGAGCTTGGCTATCGACTTGGGTTCCATCCGATTCGCAATCTCCTTCAAACGCCGAGCTTTCTCGTGCTCGCTCACTTTCTCGTCCACCTCAGTTATTGCGTCCTTTATCAGAAGCAACGCCTTAGTCAGCTCTTCATGATCCTCCGAGCCAGCTTTGAAAGACACAGGAGCACTTATCAAACATACGACTGCATACCATCTGGAACCTCCGCTTGAGGGATGGAAATTCCCAAGTATTTACTTCTCCCAGTGTCGTTCAGCAGCCATAATGCCATCCAGTCTCCTATTTCAGATTTTCTCTGAGGAATGTTGCACCACAGGATAATGCAGTGGGGTCTGTGCCTATAATTTCCCCACACTGTAAGCTTCTGATTTCAAATCAGAGAACAAGCAGCTCTTGGGTGGAAGCCTGCACTTTCACCACAAGGAGAGAGGAAAAAAAAAAAACACTGTAGGACCCTTGGTTCTATTAACTAGTCCCATTTTAATGAAACCTTCTCGCTCAAAAGTATGGAAGCTGCCCCCTAACATCACTCTCTGTGAGCCAGGCAAGGAGAAGGTATAATATTGCAACCCGGCTGGGTCAACATCTCATAGCTGGACAGGCTGTGAGTACAGGGCCAGAGATGATTGGGGCAACAGGATCCTGGAAAAGAATGAGTTAAGGGTAGGAAACAATGTGGTGAATCTTGACATTTCATAATAGAGGAACAGGTGTCAAAAAAAGGGGGGATTTGAAGCTGATGAGGAACAAGGGTGAAAAAAATCTCAGAGCAGCAATGAGCACACTGGTGCTTGTTAGAGAAAGACAAGGAAGGTTGCGATGGAAAAAGAGGGTTTGGATCATCAAAACGTTTTGTGCAAAAACTATATGGTTGACATATCCCAGTTACACAACTAACATCGTTTCATTCTGCTAAATTTTTGAAAAGTGGAGTAAAACAATGCAATCTCGTCGAATAAATGCTTTGACACACTGTAGCATACCTTCAGTATTCTGAATAATCCTCTCCACCAGGACAGGATATTTAGTTATACGTTGGGTGACCAGTAAAATGCATTCCTGCACTCCAAGGCGTCTCACCACAGAGTAATTATTTAATTTCTGGAAAAGAAGAAATGTGACACCGTGAGATTTGCCTTTTTTTTTTAAAAAAAAGGTTACGCTTTTCCTGGATGGGGAATTGGATTGTGCGATGGGTTAGACACTCCTTGCTGCTACTTGTGTTTCCCCGCAGAATACGCACCTTGATTAGGTTCTGGAACTTCTTGTTCTGCTGGTACATTTCTTTGTAATAATTTACTGCCTCGTTGTGCTGACCACAGAAATCCCCATACTGCATCTTCAGTTCCTCTCCATATTCACCTGAAAACTGAGGCAAAATACGTTTGTCAATACCCCAAAAAATTACTTCACAAGATTACACTGTTAACAGCTCTGCTGAAACCTGTTCCTTTTTTTTAACAAATATTGATTTTTGGCAACAAATGACAGTGTTGGATAGTTGGACATTTTTTTTTCCAGGGACTCAGCATAGAATAGATACGGAGTAAAGCTCCCTCTACACTGTCCTCATCAAACACTCCCAGGACAGGTACAGCACGGGGTTAGATACGGAGTAAAGCTCCCTCTACACTGTCCCCATCAAACACTCCCAGGACAGGTACAGCACGGGGTTAGATACGGAGTAAAACTCCCTCTACACTGTCCCCATCAAACACTCCCAGGACAGGTACAGCACGAGGTTAGATACAGAGTAAAGCTCCCTCTACACTGTCCTCATCAAACACTCCCAGGACAGGTACAGCACGGATTAGACATAGTAAAGCTCTCTCTACACTGTCCCCATCAAACATTCCCTGGGTCGGTACAGCAAGTTGTGCTCCTCCTAAAAGACAGTGTGGGACATCCCTATTTCATGCATCAGTCACTGTGGGGCCTTTCCCGAGTGAGAATGAAGATTCAGTGCAACATTAAAGGCTAGTTTCGTGCTCCAAATCCACCTCTGCAAAGAATTAGAAAGAGACTGCCCAAAACTTGTTCCATGCAAGATCTGATACCTTGAAAAAAAATCATTAAACTAACAAGAGGCATGAAACCAAAATGCTAAGAGCTATGATACAGAATTTGTTTTCACAATTTGATCAGCTAAAGGCCCTTTCATGGATCTACTCCCAGGTGTCTAGCGTGTTTTTGTACAAATGGCAGCTTTCACAGATTAATAGCTACCAAATGTGAACACACAACTCAGTATACACCAGATCTCAGTGCAACACCAGGAGGGGCAACACCAGGAGGGTCTGCGACCAACCCACGAGTGGCACACACACGTCTATCTATTGACAGGGTTGAGCTCATTTATTGTTGCCCCAGATCTCCCACGGTCAGTTAGCCTGCCAACATTCACTATCCGGGACATTCCCCAGTGCTGTTTTTTGCTTTACTGTAAATGTCACGTGGCAGGAGATTCTTAAGGTTTGGCTCCTGCCACAATGTTCAGCAATAATAATAGGTCAATTATCTCTACTTGTCAGTATAGAGCTGAACTGAGCCAGACTGATACTCAGCTGTGAGATTAGCAACTGTGCTGCACATAACATTCCTGTAGAACTCCAAAGAGGCTAGCAGCTGCCCAACTAACTTTAAAATACTTTATGACTCAATAAAATGTTATTGTTGTATTAACAGCATTTAACAGTGACAAGGCACTAATTTGCTCTCTTTGAACTCTCTTCACCCACCCCATTTTTCTCCTCTCCTGAAGGCACTGCTTCACACTAGGGTACAGTTGCATGAAGACCAAGAGTTCCCTAGTCCTTTCCTCCAGTAGCTCATTACTATGGTCTGACAGTGATTACCAGCAGGTTACTGAACTATAGGGGGGGGGTTGTGTTATCAGGATCTGACTGACCTGGAGCCTGTGGAAGTTGGGGGAAATGGATAGTGATCAGGAGCATGAAGTCTTGCTAATTTTTTCTCTCCTTAACTCAGGGATGTTGAATTGCATTAAACAATGCCTTTTACAGCCTCAGGGCATCCCAAAGCACTTTACACCTGATCAAGTGTGGTTGCAGTTATAATGGTGAGACCAAATGCAGCACCCACATCATGAGGTCAGCAGACTAAACGCATTCATTAAGTTTTAATATACCGAATGCACCTTGGAAGACACATAGGCAGCAGCTGCCCAACATCATGTAGCAAAAGAAGGTTTCAGCCTCCATTAATTTCTGGTGGTAGGAGTAGTAAATAGCAAAAAGTGGCAAAAAAACAGCTTCCTTTGGAAGTGTCAACAAAAATGTTTATTGAAGTCAGAGTAGTACAAAACAGACATCAATAACTTGGTCCACTTCACTCTGTGGCAAGAGTGAGGAGAGAGGTAATGGCAAGGCACTACATTTATATTATAAAAGACAAGAACACCACTGTAAACTGCTCTAGTTCAGTTCCTCTTTATAACGATAAAAGCATTGTGGTAAAAATTGCCTACATTAAAATCATTTCCAGTTCCCACTATCTCTGTATGTAGAAACTGGAGCCTGCAAAAGATTAAGGTCCTTTAATTATTGTATCAAAATATCAGCCCTCTAACGCCTCATCTAAGCTTCATGCTCGAGTTGGGACAGTGACTGTTGGCAGGGTATTCAACCATAGGAGTCATCTCTGTGGGGTCTGCAGGTGAGGAATTCCTGGGAGAAAATGACAGGTGCGGATTCAGAATCAGCCAGTATACTGAGGCCAACTGTAATGATTCTTTCAGCTCTCTCAGCTAACTCAGTGCAGACTGAACAAACATGGCACACCTTTGCTCCCTACCTGTTGTGAGAGGATATCACCAATTCGCTGGATGAGATAATTCTGTTCACTCCCTTCCTCGAAGGAATCTTTCCGCCGCTCCTTCAGCCGCAAGAAGAAGGCTCTGTGAATTTCCAGAAGCTGGTGTAAGCAGGGAAAGATTCTGTTGACTATGTGCCTGTCACTATACTGAAGCTCCTCCGTTATTCCCCGATTGTACACGTGCAGCATGATTTTCAGAGTTCGAAGGTGATGCATCTCTGTCTGCATTAGCTCTGAAGAAGAAAGTTTTTAAAAACAAAAAGGTCCAAGTTAGGAGGTAGGTAAGTAATTTAGCATAAGACCTTATGAACAATTGTGGAGCCAGCTGTGCAATTTATTTCTGCTGCAGTCAATCTCCAAGTTCTCCACTCGCTGGCGCCTCCATTTTATTCAGCCATGGATTTTAAAGTGTCGACGTCCTTCCCCCCCTCTCTCTGCCCATCTCACCTTCACCGTCAAGAACTCCAAACAGCACCAGGAGAGCAAAGTTGAGAGTCCGCAAGAGAATCTCTAGCGAGTGAAGTGGAAGACTGTGTGTGTTCAATCTGTAGGAGGAACTCTTACTGTAAACTGTGCAGATGTTATGCTGTCGGGTGAAAATTTTAGGGGCTGTGAGAGATCCCATGCATCAGTTCAATATCACAGTTCCAACTTCAATGGTGGCTCATTAAAGCACACTGAAGCCACTGTGGAACTGCACCACGCACACTTGTGAATTCTGGCCAGTTGCTGATCTATGCTGAATTAACTAATCTCAGCGAAGGAAGTGGGGGAGCAGAAGCAGCGGGAAGAGGGGCAACAAAGATGTTAAAATTGGCCTCTGTGCCTTTGAACTGGGGCGAGGGGGCGCATGGGGAGAAGAAACCTCAGCCAGGGTTTCCACTCCTGAAGCCAGTCTAGTGACTCCTGCTGGAAAAGACACGGGGACAGACATTGAGTGAGAAGCAAATGAGTGAGGGCCAAACACGACTATAACCTTGGCTATCAAATTAGCCGATAACATCATTCAAGGTGACACATGAACGCTGGCCAGGTATCTGAAGGTGGGGTGCTTGATATTTGTGGAACTCTATTGCAACAAGAGTCAATGCCTTCATGAGAGCGGGGGAGAAAATAGAAGCAAAGCCACAAACATCAACTGAAAATCTCTCCCGATTACAGAGGCTTATATGAAAGCTCGCACCAAGCTAGAGATGGAAATCACACCGAGCCTCAACTGTAGTCCAGAACAATAAACTATTAGGTGCATGCATGTGAAATCCAGATAAAATGCACCAGTTGGGAGAGGTTTTACGTTGGAAGCAAGAGATAGTTAAACTTAACTCACTGTTAAAATAGTGGTCTCACATCAAGTGTGATACCTCAATTCACCGAGTCACTGTGACCCACAGAAACGAGGCATGCTGGCCTCCCTCAGTGGATTCTGAGCACACTCAAATTCACTGAGTAACAATAAAAGCAAAATACTGCAGATGCTGGCGATCTGAAATAAAAACAAAGTGTTGGAAAAACTCAGCAGGTCTGGCAGCATCTGAGAGTGAGAAACAGAATTAACGTCGAATCCAATATGCCTCTTCTTCAGAACCCCTTCTTCACTGAATAACAAGACTGACTGATGTACAGGGATCGCAGACTAGCAAAGCGGTGATTAATGGGGCATTTTTCTTACCATAAATCACATCCTGCCTTTTGGTTACTTCTTTGCTCTGTTTCTTTGCATATGCCTGGTCCACTGCAAGACTCCATGATTCAGCTTCAAAGTCCTGGCCGTCTGCCTCCAACTCTGCCTTCAGAGAAGCATAAATGGTGTCTGAACCAGGACAGAGGGGGGAAAAAATAGATTAGCCATGACATCACTTTCCCTCTGTCTCAGAATAATTTTACAGAGAACATATTGCTTCCTGGTCTCACCTGGTGTTCTGTAATCAGTCATGAGCGAGAGTGTGAGTGAGAGAGAGAGACGGAGAGAGAGAGAGAGACGGGGAGAGAGAGAGAGAGACGGGGAGAGAGACGGGGAGAGAGAGAGAGAGAGAGAGAGAGAGAGAGAGAGAGAGAGAGAGAGAGAAGGGGAGCGAGCATGAAAGAAAGAGAGAGAGGCGGAGCGCGAGAGAGAAGCTCCCATCATCCAGCTGTGGGGACTGGGATGGGGGTCCCCGGCCTCCCCGCATCACACTGGAGTCAACAATCAGCAGATCCTTCAGTTGCCCTTACTCAAGCCTCACTTTGCCCCATTTTCCAGCTCCTGCCCTTTACCTTTCTGAGCATTGTTTTACATGATTTATGTAATCAAGGCTTTTTTTTAAAGAAGTTCTCTCTCCAAAATGAAATCTCACCCAATGGAAGAGCAGCTCAAAAGGAGCTATAGCTTTCTCCTACCTTTGTGCACTCCATGGTTGGGAGCAGCCTTATAGAATGGTCACTACTGTATCAAACCCCCCTTCATCAGCACTGTGGTCAACGTGTCTCCTTACCCTCTGCCACAAGGGACTCGGCAGATGACGAAGCCAGATTCGGAGTTTCCTCGGCACAAGACTTGCTTTTTGGGATTCCATTCTCCACCTCCTGCTCCATCTCCCCTGAAGTTATTCTAGATCATAAAATACAAGTATGTACACACATTAAAATTCAGATAATGGTTTGGGTGCTACATTAGTCCACAGTCCAAATTTCATCTGATAAAATGCTACATCAAAAGGTTATTGCAGGAAATAAAAGCTCATGGTGTAGGAGATAACATACTAGCATAGGGAGAGGATTGGCTGGTTGGCAGAAAACAGAGTATGCATAAATGAGTCTTTGTCTGTTTGGCAGGATGTGATAAGTGGAGCCTTGCAGGGGCCCTCAACTTTTCACAATTTACATAAATGACTTAGGTGAGGGAAGCAAAGGCATGGTAGCTAAATTTGCAGATGGCATAAAGATGGTTAGGAAAGTATGTAGTGAAGAAAACAAAGGGAAGAATTTCCCCCCTGTCCCGGGGGGTGGGGTTCAGGAGCAGGCGTGTGTGGGCGCCCCTCTAGTCGGCGCCCCGCCATTTTACGTGGGCGGGCCAATTAAGGCCCACCCAGCATGACGTCCACCAGGACAGTGTCACATGAGGGGACATGTCAGGGAAATTTTATTTTTCTATATTTCACATTTTTGAATTTGGCGCCGATCTCCCCGAGGCAGCACTTAGCCTCAGGGAGATGAGTTGGCACATGTCCATCACTTTTAATTAAACTTTTGTTAAATTTTTAAAAGCCTACATGAAACCTCATCCCGCCCGTGGATGAGGCTTCATGCTTTTTCTGAAGCCCGCCAGGGCTCCTGGCCTGCCCGCCAACCTTAAGGTTGGAAGGGCAGTTCCTTTAACTACTTCAATTAGTTTTTAAATGGCCTCAATTGGCCGTTGACAGGTCAGCGGGCGCACAGCTGATTCGACTGCGCCCTCGCCGACCTGAAAATTGAAATGATGCGGGGTGACGTCGGGAGTTCCGCCTGACATCATCCCACGTCATTTTACGCGTCGGCGAGCGGGTCCCGCCGCCCGCTCACCAAACTCAATATCCTGCCCAAGGAGTTTGCAGGTGGATATAGATGAGTAGGTGGGCAAAAATCTGGCAGATGGAACATAATGTGGGAAAATGTGAAGTTGTTCACTTTGGCAGGAAGGATAAAAGAGCAGGGTGTTACTTAAACGGAGAGCGAATGCAGAATTCAGAGGTGCAGGGGGATCAAGGTGTCCTCGTGCATGAGTCACGAAAAGTTAGTACGTAGTTACAGCATGTAATTAAGGCAGCTAACGGAATGCTATCCTTTATTACAAGGGGAGTTGAACACAAAAGTAAGGATGTTATGCTTCAGTTAAACAGGGCATTGGTGAGACCGCATCTCGAATACTATGGCACTTTTGATCTCCTTATTTAAGGAAAGATGTAAATATGTTGGAGGCAGTTCAGAGGGGGTTTACTAGATTGATACCTGGAATGAGTGGGTTGTCTTATGAGGGTAGGTTGGACAGGCTGAGCTTGTTTCCACTGGAATTTAGAAGAGTGAGGGGAAGTATGTAAGACCCTGAACGGTCTTGACAAAGTGAATGTGGGCAAGTCCAAGACTAGGGGACGCTGTTTTAAAATTAGGACAGAGATGAGGAGAAATTTTTTTCTGAGAATTGAGACACTTTGGAACTCTGCCCAAGAAGGTAGTGGAAACAGGGTCACTGAATATTTTTAAGGCAGAAATAGATGGATTCTTGTTAAGCAACACAAACAGATCAGTCACGATCTTATGGAATGGCAGAGCAAGCTCAAGGGGCTGAATAGCCTATTTCTGCTCCTATTTCGTTCACTCGTATGTTTGTATTCACCTCTGGAACCAAATCAGGCCGAATGGTCTCCTGACTCTGCTGGCTAAAAGACCCCGAGTGAAATTTGTTAGGTAGTGTCAATTCAGTGCTTCTTTTTTCAATCAGAAAGGAGTATTTTGGATGCAGATTGCACTGTTACACCACTTTTTGCTGTCGCTGATTAAATTCACTTATCTGCCAAGACTAAATAGATCAGGTTAGATTCTAGCCTGTAAGTTATCCGTTATTCTATGTTTCACCCATCCAAACCTCTCGATTAAATTCCGGCCTGCAATTCACTCTCAGGATCCAATGTCCTCAGCGAGGTGGATTTAAGGACTTAGTTGGTGTCACTGTGTGGTCTCTGGTTTTGAGGTCAAGCTGATGCAGAACAGATGACGTGATAATGAAATGTGGTGCAGAGGCAGTATGAAATGTTGCTCAATAATTTAACTGTATGAGGTTACAGTTTCTGAATCTACAGGAACATCTTAATAAATCAGATACCTGAGGCTTCACCAGTTTATCAACGTGAGCATTTTCTAGCAGTGTATTAAGTTGTGCTAACCCGTGACTAGCGATGCCGTTAGTGCTTGTTGAAGACGGTTGGGAAGGTCGCCTTGGTGGAATGGTCATGCCGATACTCTGCACAGCGCCAGGCGTGCCATCCGTGACCAGCAGTATGCACCGAGGCTGCTCCTTCACTGAAGATACTGAAAGAGAATGTAAGGAGTCAGAAAACAAGTCTAACCCTGCCCCCCTCTGCCTCATCAACTTTTCCCCCTTCCCACCCCTTCAACCTTGCCCCTTTAAACAATCCTTTCTCCAACCTCACTGCACTGATTTCCCTGCCCCCCCCTCGGCCCCACCAAGCCCTGCCCCTGCTCCACCTCCACTTCGTACACAGATTAGAGAAGGCTCTGTTCTGCAGATCAGCTTTTTAGTATTGGACATTCCTTCATGAATGGGGACAGGTGAAAATTAAGAACTGGTCATGTTGCATTGTCTCAGTTAGAAATTAATTACTCCCAGGTTTTTACAGGGCATAGAAAGGCTCATTTCCACAACAACTTATTAGATCGCTCAAAGGCAGAAGTGCTCAAACTGCTTCATCCATAAAGATAAGCAAATCTAGACTGCCTCTCCAACGCAGTGGTGAGGGAGTATTTTTTTTTGGATGGAGTGTTGGACATGTTGCACTTTAGATAACACATTAAAATGAAGTTCCTCCTGCCTGTTTCTGTGGCTTTGATGGACATTAAAGGTCTCAGGGTTTTATTCAAAGAGGAGCAGAGTCTGGGATTCAGTCGATTCCTCCAACATGATCAAGCTTCGTTGTGAAACCATTGGTGATGGAACAGCCCACTGATACTCAATATCCGGGCTTCAACATTAAAAGTGGCCATTTAGCTGGGGCGTTACAGGCAAAAGACATTCATGGAACTGAACCTCAACAGGAAACAGTGCCTTCAAAAGTGGGTGGTGAGGAGGGAGGAGAAACCCTCAGACCCAGTTTCAAACCCAGCCTTAGTATGGAAATGTGCTCTGTCTGTTGACTGCCAAGAATCTTCTTGGCTCAGGTCCTGGTGAGCACAGTTCCATGGTACAAAACTATACCTAAATTTGGCACAAGCCGACAATCTCACTCTGAGGAAACACGATGGATCTTGGGAAATGATGTGGTAGGGAGGTGCTATTCTACAACTGGAGCTGAGACACATTGGACAGAATGAAGAGAGTTTTATTCTACACCTAAAACCCCATGTCTCTATCCGACCTGTGAGTACTTAATGCTACTGAGTGTCTAAAACTGAAGTGTAAACATTATCACCTCAGTGGGCAAAAAAAAATCCTTCCTTACTGTTCCAACCCATTAATCACACAGGGCAGCACAACCTGAGGCTGCCTTGAGTCAAGCTGTAATGTGCTCCTTTAATCAGTACTGCCTGACAGCTGTGAGGCTGCAACCCCGTGTCCATTAATACTGCAGCCTCTATGACTACGTAGAGCAGAGTGACCTGGATTAGACAATCTGGTTTCTGAGGAGCGCGAGTGGTGCATGAAACAGTAAGCAGCCACATTTTGGCAATTTCAAAAACTCAAGCTTAAAACAGCCAGCGTTCTCAATTTAGCACAAAACACAGGATCGTTCAAAACTTTCCCTTCAAATTATCCCACCTCGCCAGTACATCTTCTATTTTGCAACAGTGCATCTCAAACTTGATAAAGTATCTGGGATATTTAGGCAGGAAAGGTGCAGTTAAGTTCAAACACTATAACTTAATAGTGGCTTGCCCATGGCATTGCCCAGAGAGTCAGGGTGAAGTGACCTCCCTCCAAGCCCATTAGTAACACTGTTGGTGCAGCTATCAGGATCTGCAGTTCTAGGAATTACTAAGTTCCATCTTGTGGTCAAGAAGTCGGCAGTGGGAATGATACCACCAATCAAGGAGTTGGTTTTTTTTTATTCTTTCATGGGATGTGGGCATGACTGGCAAGGCCAGCATTTGTTGCCCATCCCTAATTGACCTTGGCTTGCTGGGCCATTGCAGGGGGCATTTAAGAGCCAACCACATTGCTGTGGGTCTGGAGTCACATGTAGGCCGGACCAGGTAAGGATGGGCAGATCTTCCTCCCTAAAGGATATTAGTGAACCAGATGGGTTTTTACAACAATCAATGATCGTTGTTATGGTCACCATTATTGAGACTAGCTTTATAGTCTTGATTAAATGAATGTAAATTCTCACCAGCTGCATTGGTGGTATTTGAACGCATGCCCCTAGAGCACTGTTACAGTGAAGTTTAAAACCTGTAATCTCTTGCTCAAAACAGCTGTATAATGTGGAACATAGGATCACAAAAATCACGATCGTTACAGTGCAGGAGGAGCCTGGCCATTCAGCACTTCGTGTCTGCACCAGCTCTCCAAGTGAATAATTCAGCTAGTCCCACTCCCCCACCTTCTTCCCATAACCCTGCACATTCTTCCTTTTCAGATAACAGACTAATTCCATTTTGAATGCTTCAATTGAATCTGCCTTCCTTACACACTCAGGCAATGCATTCCAGACCCCAACCAATTGCTGCATGAAAAAGATTTTCCTCGTGTAGTTTTTGCTTCTTTTATTAATTTATTTTAAATCTGTGCCCTCTCAGCCCTTTCATGAGTGGGAACAGTTTCGCCCAACCGACTCTGTCCAGGCCCATCCTAATTTTGATTACCTCTGTCAAGTCTCCTCTCTACTCCAAAAGAAAGAGTCCCAACTTCTCCAATCTAACTTCATAACTGAAGTTCCTCATCCCTGGAACCATTCTCGTGCATCTTTTCTGCACTCTCTTTAATGCCTTCACACCTTCCCTAAAGTGTGGTGCCCAGAACTGGGCACAATACTCCAGCTGAGGTCCAACTGATGTCTTATACAAGTTTAACATAACCTCCTTGCTCTTATATTCTACGCCCCTATTAATAAAGCCTAGGATACTGTATGCTTTAATAACCATACTCTCAACCTGCCCTGTTATCCTCAATGACTTATGCACATCCACACCCAGGTCCCTCTGCTCTTGCACCCATTTCAGAGCTGTATCGTTTATTTTATATTGTCTCTCCACGTTCTTCCAACCAAAATGAATTACTTCACATTTCTCCACATTAATCTTCATCTGCCATTTGTCTATCAGAGTCCACCAACTTGTCTATGTCAAATTTACATTCTTTTAAGGCACAAAAAACCATTAAGAAAACTGATCCAACCATGGCTAACAAGAGAAGTTAAAGATTCTATTAGACCAAAGGAAGAGGTATATAAAGTTACCAAAAGAACGTACTAAGGCCTGGGGATTGGGAGCATTTCAAAATTCAAAAGGAGAACCAAGTAATTAATAAAGAAAGAGAAAATAGAATATGAAAGTAAGCTAGCGAGCAACATTAAAAAAGTCTGTAAAAGCTTCTATAAGTATGTAAAAAGGAAAAGGTTAGTAAAGACAAATGTAGGCCCATTACAGGCAGAGAATGGAGAATTTATATTGGGGATAAGGAAATGGAAGAGAAACTAAACAAATATTTTGCGTCTGTCTTAATGGAGGAAGATACAAAAACCTCGCTGAAATATTGGGGAGCCAAGGAACAATTAAGATTGAGGACCTGAAAAAAATTATTAGTAAAAAAGTATTGCTGGAGAAATTAATTGGACTGAAGTTTAATAAATCCCCTGGGCCTGATGATTTTCAACACACCAGGATGTAGGATGTGGCTGAAGAGATAATGGATGCATTGGTGATCATCTTTCAAACTTCTACAAATTCTGAGACAGTGCCTGTAAATTGGAAGACAGCAAATGTAACCCCACTATTTAAGAAAGAGAGGGGGGAGAAAACAGGGAACTAGAAACCTGCTAACCTGGTATCAGTAGTAGGGAAAATGCTAGAATTTGCCACAGAGGTAGTGTAGCGAAGGTTCACCAGGCTGGGATGGCAGGATTGTGGTATGAGGAGAGATTGGGTCAATTAGGCCTATATTCACTGGAGTTTAGAAGAATGAGAGGGGTTCTCATTGAAACGTATAAAATTCTGACAGAACTGGACAAACTGGGTGCAGGGATGATGTTTCCTCTGCCTGGGGGCATCTAGAACAAGGAGTCACAGTCTCAGGATATGGGGTAGGCCATTTAGGACTGAGATGAGGAGAAATTTCTTCACTCAGAGGGTGATGAACCTGTGGAATTCTCTACCACAGAAGGCTGTGGGGGACAAGTAACTGAATATATTTAAGAAAGAAATAAGCAGATTTCTAGGTGCCAAAGGCAGCAAGAGGGATGAGGAGAGAGGGGCGTATAGTGTTAAGGTAGAAGATCAGCCTCGAAAGGACAAATGACCTACCCCTGCTCCTATTTTCTATGCTTCTACGTTTCTAGAATCTATTTCAAAGGATGTGATTACTGGGCACTTAGAAAACAATGGTAGAATTGGGCAGAGTCAACATGGATTTATGAAAGGGAAATCATGTTTGACAAGCATGTTGGATTTTTTTTTTGAGAATGTTACTAGCAGGATAGATAATGGAGAACCAGTGGATGTGGTGTATTTGGATTTTCAGAAGGCTTTCAATAAGGTCACACACAGAGGTTTGTAAGCAAAATTAGAGCACATGGGAATGGGGGTAATATTCTGTTATAGATTGAGGATTGGTTAATGAACAAAAAACAGAATAGGGATAAAAGGACCATTCTCTGGTTGACAGGCTGTGACCAGTGGGGTACCACAAGGATCAGTGCTTAGGCCCCAGCTGTTCACAATTTGTGTCAATGATTTGATGTGGGGCCAAATGTAATATTTCCAAGTTTGCTGATGACACAAAATTTGTTGGGAATGTGAGTTGTGAGGAGGATACAAAGAGGCTTCAAGGGGATTTAGGCAAACTAAGTGGGAGGGCAAGAACATGGCAAATAGAATATAATATGGAAAAACGTTATTCACTTTAGTAGGAAAAACAGAAAGGCAGAGTATTTCTTAAATGGTGAGAGATTGGGAAGTGTTGATTTCCAAAGGGACCTGGGTGTTCTTGTTCATAAGTCACTGAAAACTAACATGTTGGTGCAGCAAGCAATTAGGAAGGCAAATGGTATGTTAACTGTGGAAGCTCAATCATTGAGCACATTCAAGACAGGAATCAATAGATTTCTGGATGTAATGACATCAAGGGATATGGGGGGGAAGATGGCATTGATGTAGACGTTCAGCCATGATCTAGTTAAATGCTGGGAGCAGGTTCGAGGGGCCAAATGGCACACTCCTGCTCCTAAGTTCCGACGTCCTTTTGAAGTTCTACACTATCCTCCTCACAGTTCACAATGCTTCCAAGTTTCGTGCCATCCGCAAATTTTGCAATTGTGCCCTGTGCACCAAGGTCTAGGTCATCAATATAGTTCAGGAAGAGCAAGGATCCCAACACTGACACCTGGGGAATTTCACCACTTAGCTTCCTCCAGCCCGAAAAACATTCATTAACCACTACATCTGTTTCCTGTCGCCCAGCTAATTTTGTATCCATGTTGCTATTGTCCCTTTTATTCCAAGAGCTGTAACCTTTCTGCCCTTGTCCTTCTAGGTGGTAGAGGTCACGGATTTGGAAGGTGCTGTCAAAGCAGCCTTGGCAAGTTGCTGCAACTCATCTTGTAGATGGTACATACTGCAGCCACTGTGCATCGATGGTGGAGGCAGTGAATATTTAAGGTGGTGGATGGGGTGCTCATTAATGGAGTTGCTTTATCCTGGATGGTGTCAAGCTTCTTGAGTGTTATTGGAGCTGCACTCATCTACTCAAGTGGATAGCATTCCATCACACTTGAGCCTTATAGTTGGTGGGCAGGCTTTGGGGAGTCAGGAGGCGAGTTACTCTCTGCAGAATTCCAAACTACCAAGCCACTCATGGTAAAGGACATTGAGGTCCCCCAACCAGAGTACATTCTGCCCTTTGCCACTCAGTGCTTCTTCCAATTCTTCAAATTGGCGCTCAACATGGAGAAGCACTGATTCATTAGCTCAGTTGGAGGGGGCCGGTGAGGGTAGGTGGTAACCAGAAGGAGGTTTCCTTTCTCATGTTTGACCTGATGCCATTAGACTTCATGGAGTGCAGAATCAATGGTGAGGGCTCCCAGAGCAACTCCCTCTTGACTGTGTACCACTGTGCCACCACCTCTGGTGGGTCTGTCCTGCCGATGTGGAAGGGTATACCCAAGGATAGAAACATAGAAAATAGGAGAAGTAGGTCATTTGGCCCTTTGAGCCTGCTCCACCATTCAATATGACCATAGCTGATCCTCTATCTCAATGCCATACCCCGCTCTCTCCCCATACCCCTTGACGTCTTTAAAGTCTAGAAATCTAGAACAAAGAAAAGTACAGGCCTCCAAGCCTGCGCCAAACATATTGCCTGTCAAACTAAAACATTTTTCACTTCTGGGGTCTGTATTCCCATCCTATTCATGTATTTGTCAAGCTGCCTCTTAAACACCACTATCGTACCTGCTTCCACCACCTCCTCTAATTTCCTTCTTAAATATATTCAGTGACCTGGCCTTCACAGCCTTCTTCACAGAACTTCACAGGTTCACCACCCTCTGAGTGAAGAAATTTCTCATCTCAGTCCAAATTGACCTACCCTGTATCCTGAGACTGTGACCCCTTGTTCTAGGCCCCTTGCTAGAGAAACATCATCCCTGCATCCAGTCTGTCAGCCCTGTCAGAATTTTATACTTTTCAATGAGATTCCCTCTCATTTTTCTAAACAAATGAATACAGGCCGAGTTGGCCCAATCTCTCCTCATACGACACTCCTGCCATCCCAGGAATCAGTCTGGTGAACCTTCGCTGTGCTCCCTCTATGGAATGTATATCCTTTCCTAGGTAAGGAGACCAAAACTACACACAATACTCCAGGTGTGGTCTCATCAAGGCCCTGTACAGCTGCAGTGAGACATCCTTGCTCCTGTACTCAAGTCCTTTTGCAATGATGGCTAACATGCCATTTGCCTTCTTAACTGCTTGCTGCGCCTGCATGCTTACTTTCAGTGATTGGTGTACAAGGACATCCAGGTCCCTTTGTACATCAATATTTCCCAATCTATCAGCATTTAAATAATACTCTTGCCATTCTGTTTCCCCTGGGACATTGGCTGTAAGGCATGATCCCATGAGTATGACTATATCAGGCTGTTGCTTGCCTAGTCTGTGGGACCACTCTCCAAATTTTGACACAAGCCCCCAGATGTTAGGAGGGAAGACTCTGCAGGTCAAGAGGACTGGGCTTGCCATTGTCGTTTTCATTGCCTAGCTCATGTGGGTGGTCCATCCAGTTTCATTCCCTTTAGACTTTGTTTGGGTTTGATACAACTGAGTGGCATGCTAGGCCATTTCAGAGGGCAATTAAGAGTCAACCCCGCTGATGTGGATCTGGAGTCACATGCAGGCCAGACCATGTAAGGATGGCAGATTTCCTTCCCTGAAGGGCATTAGTGAACCAGATGGGTTTTAATGACAATCAATAATAGTTGTCATCATCACCTTTACTGAGACTAGCTTTTAACTCAAGATTTATTAATTTAATTTAAATTCCACCTGCTGCAGTATGGTATTTGAACCTGTGGTCCCCAGAGCATTAGCTTGGGCTTCTGGATTACTAATCCAGTGACATTATTACTGCCCCACCGCCTCCCCAAATAATACCTCAGCTATTCCTGCTGCTTCCGTGTGTAAGTCCCCTTTTTGGTCCCTAATCATCCCTACTCCTCCTTTTGCCACCCTTTTACTATTTAAATGCCTATAGATAAGTCTTTGGGATTCTCTTTTCATACATGCTATGAGGCTCGTGAGGAGACAGGAGACTACTCCGGAGTGAGTTGGACACCAAATGAGTAGCGAATTAGGCTCACGTCATAAGTTCTGACAAGGCCTTCTCAGGTTTAACTATAGATTAAGAATTAAGATCTGACATAATTAAGTTCAGCTAGCTTGTTAAGTAGAGAACTGCCTGGACTGGCCATTATCTGTCAATCGCCTGAAAGCAGTTGGTTCAAATGGTGTTAATTACTGTAGCAGGGAGCTAAGCTAGCTAGTGACTTTGAGGGTCTACAAAAGAGACAGGCTTTTCAAACTGCACAGTCAGTAAGGAGCATGCAAGGAGACAGGCAACTACGCTGGAGTGAGATGGGGACCGAGTGAGTAGCAAATTAGGCTCATGTAGGAATTCAGTGCACGGGGGAAAGAGGTATGGTATACAAAGGAATTATTCTAAGTCAGGAACAGGAGCAGTTGAGCAGAAATGGACCTGGGTGTCAACCTCCCCTTCGGAGCTGAGTTTGGGGGAAAAAAAAATCGAACAGTGATATCACAGGAAAACCATAAGTTCATTGGTTAATAAGAAACTGCTGTCAGAGAGTGTTTTTAAATAGCAGAGGGGGGTGGGGGAAGCTTTAAATAGCTGAGGGGGGGTGGGGGAAGCTTTAAATAGCTGAGGGCGGGTGGGGGAAGCTTTAAATAGCTGAGGGGGGTGGGGGAAGCTTTAAATAGCTGAGGGGGGTGGGGGAAGCTTTAAATAGCTGAGGGGGGTGGGGGGAGCTTTAAATAGCTGAGGGGGGTGGGGGAAGCTTTAAATAGCTGAGGGGGGTGGGGGGAGCTTTAAATAGCTGAGGGGGGTGGGGGGAGCTTTAAATAGCTGAGGGGGGTGGGGGGAGCTTTAAATAGCAAAGGGGGGTGGGGGAAGCTTTAAATAGCTGAGGCGGGTGGGGGGAGCTTTAAACTAACTCGGCAGGGTGTGGGAACCAGGAGAGAATATTAGAGAGTAATACCAAAGCACACAAAATACTGGGAGAGACAAATAGTACTAGAATAGAGAATAGAACGTTATTAGGCACAGTCAGAGTAACGGAGAAAGTAATGAAGTCTAAAATCAGGGTTACATTGCATATTATGTGAATGCATGGAGTTTGGTAATAAGATTGGTGAGTTACAGGTGCAGATTGCCATGCAGAATTATGATGTTGGCAATAACAGAGACCTGGCTCAAGGAAGGGCAGGATTGGGTGTTACATATTCCTGGGTACAAGGTGTTCAGTAAATATAGGACAGGAAGAAAAGGAGGAGGGGTGACTGTATTGGTTAAGGAGAGCATTGCAGTGCTGGAGAAAGAGGACGTCCCAGAGGGTTCAAGGACAGAATCAATTTGGCTACAGCTAAGGAACAAAAAGGGTGCAATTACATCACTCAGTGCAGTCTATAGGCCACCAACTAGTGGGAAGGATGTAGGGGAACAAATCTGCAAGGAAATTACAGAGGGGTACAAACATTATAGAGTAATTATAATGGGGGACTTTAATTACCCAAATATAGACTGGGATAGTGGTAGTGTGAAGGGCAGAGAGGGGAAAGTGTTCCTAAAGTGTGTTCAGGAGAATTTTCTACAGCAGGTGTGCAGTCCAATAAGAAAGAAGGAAATGTTATACCTGGTTCTTGGAAATAAGGTGGGCCAAATAGATCAAGTGTCAGTGAGGGAACATTTAGGAGACAGTGATCATTGAAACAAAGTTTAGGATGATGGTAGAAAAGGATAATGGGCAATACAGAGTAAGAATAATTAACTGGGGAAGGGGGCAAGAATGGAGCTGGGCTGGATAGACTGGAGCCAAAGGTTGGCGGGAAAAACTGTAGCTGAACAATGGGCTACCTTCAAAGAAGAAATGGTTCGGGCATAGTCAATTCCCTCCAAAGGGAAAGGTAGGACAAAAAAATCCAAAGCCACCTGGATGATTAGAGAGTTATAAATTAAGATAAAGAAGAAAAAAAGTGTGCTTATGACAGGTATCAAGTAGTAAATACAACTGAGAACTAAATGAATACAGAAGGTTCTGAGGAGAGGTGAAGAAGCAAATAGCGATTATGAGAAAAGACTGGCAGCCAACATAAAGGGGGGTTCCAAAATCTTCTATAGGTACATAAATAGTAAGAGGGTGGCAAAAGGAGGAGTACAGCCAATTAGGGACCAAAAATGGGATTTACACATGGAGGCAGGGGGCATGTCTGAGGTGTTAAATGCATCTGTCTTTACCAAGGAAGCAGATGCTACCCAGGCCAGGTAACAGAGGAGGAAACCCGTCACTAGAAGGGCTCAAAATCGATGAGGAGGTATTGGATGAACTGTCGGTACTTAAAGTTGACAAGGCATCAGGACTGGATGAGGTGCATCCAAGGGTATTGAAGGAAGTAAGAGTGGAAATTGCAGGGGCACTGGCCATAATCTTTCAGTCTTTCCTAGACTCAGGGGAGGTGCCAGAGAACTGGAGAATGGCAAACTTTAAGCCCTTGTTCAAAAAAGGTTGTAAGGATAAGCCCAGCAATTACAGACCAGTTCAACTACAGTGATGGGGAAGCTTCTAGAAACAATTATTCAGGATAGAATTAATAGGCACATGGAAAAACATGGGTTGATTAGGAAGAGCCAGCATGGATTTCTAAAAGTAAAATCGTGTTTAACTAACTTGGGAGTCTTTTGAAGAGGCAACAGCAGGTTGCTGTTGATGTGGTGGACTTCCAAAAGGCATTTGACAGGGTGCCACATAACAGACTTGAGAAAAGTTATAGCTCATGGAATAAAAGGGACAGTGGCAACATGGATATAAAATTGGTCGAGTAATAGGAAGCCGAGTAATGGTTGATGAACAGTGTTCGGGCTGGAAGGTTTGTAGATTTCTTTCCTCCTTTCTGGCTGTATGGTGGCAGCAGCTGCTAAATTATGCTATTGTCCAACCTCAAAATGGGCACTACCAGCCTCAGACCCTTGGCTAACAAGCCACTCAATGCATGCGTCGTATGTTGAACCGAGCCTCAAAGACTGGGAGTCCAATATAAATTCACAGGCAGGGTTGGAGAAGAGGCTGCTACAGAAACGTTTTTGTCTCCAAGAGCTAAGGAGGCTTCTACTAATATTTATCCTTTGACAAAGATCACTAGAAACAAGGTAGATTATTTGACCATTACTGCAGTCCTGTCTGCAGGAGCTTACTGTGTGCAAACTGGCTCCTACATTTCCTATATTACAACAGTGGCTACACTTCAAAAAGTGCTTTATTGGCTGTAAAGTGCATTGGGATGACCAGAGGTTGTACAAGGCGCAATATAAATGCAATTGTTTCTTTTTAGTCCACCTATGAAGATGGAATATCTGGACAACTTACAAGAAGGCACGAGGATTGTGGACCTACATCACATTAGGACAGGATAGAAATTTGGGGACAAAAAAAAAAGTGGCTCTGCAAGCTCAGGGCAGGGGGTGTGGGTTGGAGGGGGCAGGATGCCATTCTTTCCTTGATTTATCCTCTAGTCTCTTCTGATTACACAGGGTTAAACACACTCTCCGCCCACAGCACTCAGTGACTTTGTGCAGTTGTGAAACATGACCAGTCTAGTGAGGCACTGAGGGGCTGCTGGTATCTTTGGAATTACATCCAACACATTGAACTGGGCAAGGGTGTCAGAGGAACTATGCGCAAGTTCTCACACGGCACAAAGATATGGGCTGGTGTAAGGGCCTTAGATGACAAGGCAGATTGCAGGCAGAACTAGATGAAATGGGGAAATGAGGTTGCGTCGTGGTTTTCAAGACAGTTAAGTATTGGGTAATCCCAAGCATGCGTACATCATGCAGCAACATACACTCAACATTGCTGAGTGAAAGAAAGGGTTATAATGCACAAGTCACTGAGGACCAAAGACCACTGCCACGAGACAACAGCAAAAGTAAGGAGTGTTAGGGTGTACCTGTAGGACAATTAAAACACAAAATAAATTAATCTGTATAAGATCTTGGTCAGGCACATTTTGAATACTGGGCCAACACAAAAAAAAATAAAGTACTGCAGATGCTGGCAATCTGAAATTAAAACAAAACAAAAATCTGGAAATGCTCAGCAGGTCAAGCAGCATCTGTTAAGAGAAACAGAGTTAATGTTTTAGGCTAATCTCTCCTGTCCTCCACCCTATCACAGGCTTTCCCTTTTATTCTTCTTGCTCCCTCCCCGCTTCTAGTGGCTTAATTCTCATACATTTCTATATTTCTTCAGTTCTGATGAAAGGTCTTGAAACATTAACTCTGTTCCTCTCCGTAGAAGCTACCGGAGCCGCTGAGTATTTCCAGCACTTTTTTGGCTTATATTTTGAACACCGGATCTGGTTTTGGTCCCCTCGCATTGTGGGCGATATAGAAACGAGCCACTAAATAACTAGTTTAAGAGCCCACAAACTCCATTCACTAACCACTGATTCCATCCCTTTCCCTAACAAGTGCCAGACTTTTAGGAATTAGAGAATAATTTCCTGGGCTTTTTCCCCCTTTAATGCAGCTTCAGTAAGTTGTGTAATTGTTTGGGGAGGATGGGAGGGAGCGGATATTGTTGCAAGTTATCCCCATGCTGGTATAGGACAGGCTCGATGGACCAACTGACCTTCACTTGTCCTTTCTCACAGGTGCGCGAGAAATGTGGGGATAACAGTAGGGGGGTTAAAAACAATCATCTCCCTCATTACATCAACATCAAAGTGATAAAGAACTCACCGGGCTGGGCAGTGCTCTGTGGACTTCTAGTATACTTCTGCTGGGAATCCTTTTGCTGTGGAAACAAAGTATAAACTGTTGACTGTATAACGTATCAACGCATTGGTTCCAACAACATTTGTGTCTGCTGAGTCATTAGATCTCAGTCTTTGTTAACTTTCTAGTTCACCATCACTGTTACTGTAGACTACTGATTGTGCTATTGTGACAAACAACAGTTTTCTATGTATACCTGGCGCACTCTTTTGAAAATTAAATCACAGGTCTATGAGTGTGTTACTGTTTACTGGGAAACTCCAGGAGAGTGCACTTTGTAACATTTACCTGGGATCTCCAGAGAGATGTCAATATTTACTTTATTTTCAACTATTACGAAGAGTGCGCTTCACATAGAAAAGTTTGAAAACATGGTCAAGAAATTTTTAAAGTTATGAAGGAATTTAATAGAATGAAAAGACTTTCCCAATGCTGGCGATTTAGTGATGAAGAGTCAACAAATTGAAACCATCATAGAGAAGGGAGGGTAGTGAATTTCTTTATGCAACGAGTTGCTGGGAGTTGTTAGAATCCTTTGCTGCAGACAATAGTTGAGGCAGAGACCACTGCATTATTTTAAAGAAAATAATTGAAGCAGAAAACAATGAAGTACAAAGCAAAGCAGTAAGATTTGTTCCACATTGCTTTAGCAAAGAGCTGGCACAGGCATGATGGGCTGAATGGACTCTTGTGGAGTAAACTGCAATGGCTGAATAATCTGAGGGGATGTACTAGGGTGACAGCAGTGGCGGGACCTGTGAATAGTGAAACATTCTGCACTGCAATAACTTCCATGATCTCGAAATATCCACACTTTATTAGAACACGGAAAAGTAAATTTAAGGTATCATTTTACAGCTGGTAGGTCTACCTAAATATTGACTTATCCCAAAAGGCTGCAGTTAACAGTACATACAGCATGTGTGCTCACTGTGCCCACAGGCAAAAACAGTAAATAATGTTGCATCCAGTTCTAAATGCTTCAGGTTCAATCCCTGGTCTGTACTTGAGGTAGCTAATCTCAGGCAGAGCAATAGTTGGTTGGGCGGGGGCCAGAGGGCAGTCGCTGTAGTTCCAATGCCCCTCCTGTTCTAGACAGAACAAAAATCAACCACTGATCTTGCAACTGCACACTACTTGATGGGCCAGAGATTAGATAAGAAGCAGTGATGATTGTGATGTACACACCGTGGAACAGCCCAGACTTTCAATGACTAATTTGATGCACGCAGACTGACTAATTTGACAAAGTACAAAGGATTTTTCCCCTCTCTACCCTCACCAAACCACAAAACTGTGATAAAAACAAAAAACTACTGCGGATGCTGGAAATCCAAAACAAAAACAGAATTACCTGGAAAAACTCAGCAGGTCTGGCAGCATCGGTGGAGAAGAAAAGAGTCGACGTTTCGAGTCCACATGACCCTTCAACAGAACTCAACATCGACTCTTTTCTTCTCCACCGATGCTGCCAGACCTGCTGAGTTTTTCCAGGTAATTCTGTTTTTGTTTCACAAAACTGTGCCCCAGTTTGGGTCAGCCTCAGGACAGAAAGTAAGTTTGAAGGAAAGGAGCATAAATGAAACTTCCCTACTTTCCTAGCAGCTGTAAATGAAAATTTCTCCAAAATATTTGTCCAATTTGCCTTGAATATATCTAAACAACTTCCCCCACGCCCCATGCTGTTTTCCTTAATAAGCTGTTCTGAAGACCTACCACTGTCTCAAGTGATTTCTTGCAAGACAGAGGCTATTAAAGTCTCGCTCCAGAGGGTTCTGAACAGAAATTTAGATCAGTCCCAAGCCATATCCCACTGGATTTAAGCCCACACCACAAGCCTCTCTAGAATTCTGCACCCAGTTGGCAGACTCAGAAAGGTTGGTGCAAGAGAGGAATGTTGTCACGCTAGAGTAGGGGCTGCTTCACTGGAGGTTAGGGATAAGGTGTGCCAATGGGAACTTTACTGCGCATTGAACCCATCAGAGGTCCTGACCTGGGAGTGCTTGATGCCATCATGACAAGCATCACAAGTTAACCCAGTTGAATTGGCTTGGAGCTGGGAGTGACCTCTACTGGACTGTGAAAACCACTTCCAACCTCTCAGTACTATGCCAAGCATTTAAGCTTTTGAACATTAACTGTCTTAATCTAAAGCACCAGCTGTGTGTCTGCGGGTGCATAGGTTTATCTGTGTATTTAAGCACAGAGATTGATTGAAGTTGAAAGGGGTGGGGGAGGAAAATCAGATAATGATTGTAATCAGAGTTTTAAGTGCATGTAAATAAACGCACTGTGTTCCAAGTCACTTCTGTAACTCCAGGGCTGTCCTGCAGCATTTTGAAGTCTTTACTGCAGTTGGGCAATCTGAATTATTGAGGCATTATGCTGCCCAGTATTTTCCTTGAAGTGAATGTTTTGTTAACACTTTGGCACTCCTCATTGGACTATACCTTTGGGGAAGGGCCAAAACTCTGGCAGTGCAATGGTTACAGAAATCCACTGGCATACTGAGCTTATGCCATATTTACATTACAATGCTGCCACTAGTGCCAGCCCTGACAATCCAAATGACACAATACAGCTGGAGTGATGTGAAAATTAACGCCTGCTACTGTGGTCACTGCCTGCCACTTCAGTTTTTTTTGTCAACCAGGAAAACCCTGCTCTTCCTGATATAAATTAATGACCAAGGTCTTGGTGTACAGGGTACAAGTTCAAAATTTGCAGATGATACAAAACGTGGAAATACTGTGAACTGTAAGATGAAATTTAATGCAGAGAAGTGTGAAGTGATTCATTTTGGTAAGAAGAATGCAGGGAAACAAAATATAGGGTACAATTCTAAAGAGAGTGCAGGAGCAGAGGGACCAGGATGTATATTGGCATACTCGGGCTGTACAGCTCACAATGAATGTATGCATTGAATACTAGTTGTATTGTAATTGTATTGAAGCACCTCAGAGTGCAACATGATGTATGTTGATAACTCCAATACCATTGTCTGACTGTCTGTAATGACCATATTAAAATGATTGTAATATTCATTGATTGTATTGAAGCACCTCGTGATCCATGTGTAAAAGTTGAATCTAATTGTACGTTTTGTGATGGCGATTTTGAAATGTTTTGTAATGTTCTTCCAGATATTTTATGAATAAAGTATATTTTTCAAAAAAAACATGTGCATAAGTCATTGAAGGTGACAGGACAGGTTGTGAGAACAGTTAATAAAGCATACAGCATCTTGGGCTTTATCAGTGAAGGTAGAGGGTACAAAAGAAAAGGAGTTATGTTAAACCTGCATAAAACACTGGTTCAGCCTCAACTGCAGTATTGCATCCAGTTCTGGGCCTCTCACTTTCAGGGATGATGTGAAGAAATAAGAAAGGATGCAGAAAAGATTCACAAGAATGGTTTCAGGGATGAGGAATTTCAATGACATAGGAAGATTGGAGATGTTGTGACTGTTCTCCTTAGAAAAGGTTGAGCAGAGATTTGATAGAGGTATTCAAAATCATGATGGGTCTAGACAAAGTAGATATGGAGAAACTGTTGCCAAAGGTGGAAGGATCGAGAACCGGAGGGTACAGATTTAAGGTGAATGGCATGAGAAAAAAACTTCTCTTACACAGTGAGTGGTTAGGATCTGGAATGCACTGCCAAAAATATGGAGGAGGCAGATTGCATTGTGGCTTTCAAAAGGGAATTGGATTATTATCTGATAAAGAAAAATTTGCAGGGCTACAGGGAAAGGTAGGGGAATGGCACTGGGTGAATTATTTCTTCAGACAGCCAGCACAGACATGACGAACCATATGGCCTCCTTCTGTGCAGTAACTATTCTATGATTCTCTAGGACATGGGGGATCTTTCCTTAAATGTCAAATACACCTTTCCAAACCATACCAGGGAGACCTGCACCCACTAATGAAAGTCGCAAACTTTCAACACTGAGTTCAATTAAAACCAATTCATAACACACAAGTCGGTCAAATGACACAACATGCGCATTCCAACCTTTGAAGCCTAGACCTTTTGCACCTTTAAGCAGCCCATGAGCCCCAAGTTAGGTCACCCCAAAACAGCTACAGTTGCTGAATTTGGACTTGCGTATCCCTTTAAACAAACAGGATTAGAATATAATAGGCAACACATACTCCAATTCTGAAAATGTGGTGGGCACCAAGCACGAGAACGCAATATCATCAGCTCGTAACTTAAGATTGTACCTTTCAATCATCCAGCACTATTTACAAAGACCTCGCAATAAAGCAAGACAGCAAACAGCCAAATAGTATGTTTGAAAATGTTACTGCATAAAGTTCCATTCTGAATTTCTGCTGTTGCAGATGGTCACAGGGAATGGTGCTGGCAAGCTGCTTGAGATACACCTGGGGACCCTGTATTAATGTTTAATTTAATTCTCAAACTATGATACCTAGTTACAGCGAAGATGATGCCCAAATATTTCAAAAAACATAATTGGTGGTTTGGAACCCACCATTCTGCCTTCATTCTTTCAGCAGGTGAGGACAGGTCTGTCACCATATAACACTGGGGCACAGTCCTGGAGGGTATGGGTCTGTCACTATATAAAACTGAGGTGCAATATTTGTGGAGACCAGTCTGTCGCTGTAAAAACTGGGGTACAGTGCGGGTGGGAACTGGTCTGTCACTGTATAACACTGGGGTACAGGTCTGTCACTGAAGCAGGAACAATTTAAAGGAATTAAAGTCATCATACAAGACGCATATCCAAAATAATAAAGGGTATCAGCTTCAATTAGAATTTCCTGATGTAATTCCTAACTTCAAGTTGGAGAAAGGCCAAGCTCCCAGTGCATGACACAAACAAGGTCGAGAAAAACAAAAAGGGGAATCTTGATAGTCAAGAGGCAACACCAAGCCTGGGTTTGAGAAAGCTGTGGATGATTGGAGGAAAAGAGATACAGGGAAGTGAAGAGCTCCATCAATTCAAGGTCCAGGGAAAGAATTAGTTACACATTGTGAAGTTTCTTGATTTTAACACAACGGTACAATCTGCTAAGTGATATAACCCAGTCAAAGCCATGCAACATAAGGGCACAGAGCACTGGTAAGCTTCATGCTACTTGACTAATTTAGAGCATCCTACAACATTTGAGTGTTAGCTTGAAATGAGAAGTATCCTTCCAGCCTCAGACATGTTCCAGTAATGAGCCAGGCTAGCTGCTCAAGTACTCTGCAGTACTGCAAACCTGTCCAGTTCAGTGCGCCATTGAAAATTGTGTTGGATCTAGGCTCCCATCACCAGGCGCATTACCTCGAAGCCATCTCAACCCCAAAGAGATCCCCCTCCTCAAAACAGGATAGGTCATTATTAAATAATGCAACAACCAACATGCCAGCAATAACAGCACAATAAACACCACCTACACAAACACAGACACACTAACCTTGCCCTTGGAAGTGGAGCATTCAGCTAGAAGTGTCCTGCAATTCTTGTGTACGTTCACTGCACAGTCTGCAAAGAAACACACAACTGTCAACAGAATTGATCTCACCTTAATCAGCTTTTGCACTGATAACAACTACTTCAAGTGGTACTTATGAGCAATTTACTTTAAAGGTAAAACAGTATCAATGAGCATTGACCATAAACTATGCATCACAAAACAGCTCAACTGCAAAGTTAACTCACCACCACCCCCGCCACTTTTCTGAGGTTACTTTAAGGGGAGGGGGTACAGCTCCAGGAAGTCAACAACCTCACATGGCCATTTTTCAGGAGTGAAGTCCAGACAGTGTCAGCAGGCTATTGAAAAGTGGGGTGGGAGAGCACCCACTGCATTGTCCACCAGGAGTGAGGGATAATGAGCAGCAGCAGGAACCAGAGCGATTTTTTTTACTGCCCACTTCCAGCAGCAGAGATGGCAAGTATGGTGCCTGTCCTGCCAGCCTGACTGAGACCAGGGATAAAACCTGCCACTTTCCTGACCTGCATGGCTGTAATCCATGCCCCACCCGCCCTCCCATATGGCACCATTTAGCCAGTCATCAAGCCAGTAGACGAATTTTAAAAGAAAGAACATTTAAAATTTCACATAAATAAAATAATAATGGTCCATTAACACACATTTGGATTCTCCAAGCAAGTGGCCGCAGAGAGCGATAGATACATGCATCTTGCTTACTCATGCAACTCCACCCTTGGATGCTCTACATACCACACAGAGTTACAGGCAGGTGAGAGATGGGAGGGAACATCCTCAAGGAAGCAAGTTAAATGAGCAGCTAGTGCTCCATTCATCTACCAATAAATAATTGGCAATAAACTCCCAACAGCAATCACATACGAAAGAACAAACACTCAGAATTAAAGGTTTAATAAGCGTCACTGAAGCATGGTTAGAGTGAACATAGCACATGATTGCTGAAGGTGTGGAAACATCTCTCAAGTTGGCATTGATATTATTTATATAACATTAAGAAACCTCACTTGTCTGACCGCTTTGTACTGCCCAGGTCACCCCTCACTGCACTACCAGTGGGATTCCCTTTGACGCAGTTAACGATCTCTAACTCTGGGCTTCATCACTATTGCATAGCCCGGAATATACCAACAACTTTTGGTCAGGAGAAACCAAAAATACCTGGGTCTGAAAGCTGTGGTCAAAGTGGAGTTTGCCTCCATGATAAGAGACAAAGTGAAGCCTCAATAGCATTATCAAAAAAACAAATCTGCTTTATAGCTCTGTGGAGAATATCAAAGTAAAAATTACTGCTATAATTTTTTGCAAGGACAACAGTAGTCAGTTTAGGCCAGACAGTCACACGTGGTTATGGATTTAAGCCCCACTTGAGCACAAACTAGGCTGAAACCTCAGTGCAATACAGAGGGAGTACTGCATTTTCAGAGATGCTGCCATTTTGGATTAGACATTAAACCGAAGCCCCAAGCTACCTGTTCAGGTGGATATAAAAAGATCTTATTCAAAGCATTACTCAAAGTGGGGTAGGAAACATTCCCAGTGTCCTGGCCAAAGTTCCTAGCTCATTGACAAATAAACTAGTCACACATCTCCTTCTGTACCTTGCTGTGTGCAAATTGGCTGTGGAAATTTCGGACCAAACAACAGTGAGTGCACTTCGAAAATAATTCACAAGGTGTAAAGGGCTTAGGGAGGAACCTGTATATAAACTAACTAACTTCTCATGCAATCTTAGCAAACTAAAAGTGTACTTTGAGCCTGTATAAAGTGACTTGATGTTGATCCTTCATTTAAATGGCTCATTGCTGATAAATTGTGCTCCAAAGGAGATTTAATGGATCTTAGCACTAAAAGTATCAAGTGTCGCCAAAATCAAAACACAATAATAGAGATAGTAAATATTTAGTTAAATTACTGACTGCTGTTAGCTGTCTCTTCATAGAAAGGTATTCCCAGCTCACACGACAGAAGAGTCTCAATAATCATTATTCTGCCCTAGCACAGTTTGTTTGCAAATAGGGTGACTGTGGTAGCACTGAACTTTAAACTGTGTTTACATGGCACCCCTGTTGAAAAGTTTAAAGGCCAGGATCAGACTTTAGACACAGAGTTAAAGTAGTATCAGAAATGGCAAATATCAGGATCGAACACTGGATTAACAAACTAAAATTCATTGTTTCGTTACAGATGTGAGCATTTCTACCTCTTTCCTCTAACAGTTTTTAAAATTCATTCACGGTACATGGGTGTCGCTGGCTAGGCCAGCATTTATTGCCCATCCCTAATTGCCGTCGAGAAGGTGGCGAGCTGCCTTCTTGAACCACTGCAGCCCAAGTGGTGCAGGTACACCCACAGTGCTGTTAGGAAAGGAGTTCCAGGATTTTGACCCAGCGACAGTGAAGGAACAGTGATATAGCTCCAAGTCAGGATGGTGAGTGACTTGGGGGAAAACCTGCAGGTGATGGTGTTCCTATGCATATGTTGCCCTTGTCCTTCTGGATGGTATAGGTCGCAGGTTTGGAAGGTGCTATCAAACTAGCCTTGGTGACTTGCTGCAGTGCATCTTGTAGATGATACACACCATGCCCACTGTGCGTTGGTGGTGGAGGGAGTGAAAGTTGAAGGTGGTGGATGGGGTGCCGATCAAGCAGACTGCTATGTCCTAGATGGTGTCAAGCTTCTTGAGTGTTGTTGGAGCTGCACTTATGCAGGCAAGTCCAGATATTCCATCACACTCCTGACTTGTAGATGGTCAATCAGCTTAGGGAGTCTGGAGGTGAGTTATTCACTGCTGGGATGTGGTTAGGCTGCAGGCTTCACGGGTTACTAAACAGGATGAGATATCCCGCGGATGCAAGTGAGGGGTATTCTTCCTTGCAGGCACCGTCAAGTTTTGCTCAGTAGGTAACTCTCCTAAGGTTGGGGGTTTAAGTCCTACTCCATGACTTGAGCTCATAACTTAAGTAAACATTCCAATATAAAACTGAGAGCAGTGCTACACTGTCGAGTGTGCAGTCATTCAAATGAGGCATCAAACCAAGGCTCCGTGCTCCACGCAGCTGCATGTTCAGGGTTGAACAGCTGCAACATCTCTCTATACCCCAGGAAATAGAAACCGATGAGTGTATTTAAGGCTGAGATGGACAGACTTTTGGTGTCTCAGGGAATCAAGGATAATGGGTAGCGGGTCGGAAAGTGGAGTTGAGGTAAAAGATCAGCCATGGTTGTACTGAATGGCTAAGCAGGCTCAAGAGGGCTGAACAGCTGACTCTTGCTCCTATTTCTTACATTCTTACGATCATGTGAAGTGTAATGGTAACGTGACATGAAGTGACAATCTTCATGTATAAATGCTTGTGTTACTTAATTTTTTTTAAAAAAGGGTGGATGTTTTAAATCGAGAGAGCACGGATTTGGCACAACTCCAAGCTCTGGGAATCCTGGCAGACAGGATTTTAATATGGGTATGAGCAGAAGAATGATGTGTACAGTAACATAGGACACCCAACAGAAAAGGCATCTGACACAAAGTAACTTGCATGTGACTACTTAAAATACAACAGCAATGTTTTTGCTACAAGCCCACCAACGCTGCAGAGTAATGACATGCGGTTGATTGTCCACTACAGTCGCACACCTGCATTATTTCTGAAACCATATACCAGATATTCCGCTTCAACACTCGAGATGTGGGTGTCCCTGATAAGGCCAGCACTCATTGTGCAACCTCAGTACAACCGAGTGACTTGTTAGACTGCTTTAGAGGGCAGTTAGGGGTCAACTGTTAAGGATTGGAGTCAAATACAGACCCAGTCTTGGCAAGGATAGATTTCCCTCTCTAAAAAGGGCATTAGTGAAGCAGCGGAGTTTTTACAACAGTCCAACAGCTTCATCTTCACTTTTACCAAGACCAGGTTTTTATTTACAGATTTTTTAAAAACTCAAATTTTGCCATGGTGGGATTTGAACTTGCTCTCTGGGTGACAAGTCCAGGCTCCTGGATTACAAAGTCCAGTATCATGGCCACGAAACCATCATAACCATTAGATTCACAGGTGTTAATTTTTTGTTGCCCAGAAAATTTCTCCCCTTCCTGTTCACAACAGCAAGATTTCACTTGTACCCATTCTCCCATCCTTGCTGAGTTAATTAGCTTAGCGACATCACTGGTAATGCAAAGATTCAGACTTCCAAGTGTCAGAAGTGATGCCCCAGAGCAGCGTACCATATGTCTCATCCCAGATATGAGGGGACTCAAAGAGATAAAACCAAAATACTTTCTGCCCACCTCAACCCCTGATGGAGAAACCTGTGAAATGTGAAAGTTCTCAATTAAAACTACTGGGCCCAGGTACATGATTGGAAGTCTGGCCCCTGGGATTCTGCCTGGGTCAATGGCCCTAGGAACACAGAACAGGAGGAGGCCACTCAGCCCCTCAAACCTGTTCCACCATTCAATGAGATCATGGTTGATCTGTGATCGGACTCTACGTACCACCTTTGTCTCATATCCCTTAATATCTTTGATTAACAAAAATCAGTCACAGATTTATAAGTAGCAATTTGTCTAGCATCAACTGCCAATTGCAGAAGACTGCTTCAAACTTCTACCAGGCTTTTGTACTTGGAAGTATTCCCTAATTTCCTAAACTCCTAAAAGGTCTAGCTCTAATTTTTAGATTAAGCCCTTCAGTGCCAACTAGAGGAAACAGTTTCTCTCTACTACTCTACCCATTCACCCTCTTGAAAACTTTGAACAAATCACCCCTTAATCTTCCAAATTCCCAGCTGAAATTTTCCAACTGAACAGAGGCAGCAGATTAATACATTTAATAAATTAACAAAGCAGCCCTCCCAGCTTACACAGCATTCTAACCCCTAATCGTTCTCTCCCCACATTAGACTGAGGATAGTCAAAGAAACATGTACCATTCATCGCTATAGTCTGGGTTACCCCTGTTACAGGCCATACAGTAAAACAACTTAACTACAATTGGGAATCTCTTTTGCATGCAGAACTGTGTGTGAAGTACACTTCAAGCAAGTGACCAAGACGCCATCCTTAAAAGTGTGCAGTCAAGCTCTCAGTACAATGAATACCGGATGAATCAGTGATATATTCCAAATGCTGTTTGCTTAGCCTCCCGAGTATCAGAGAGCTTTTCCTGCGTAAATGAACATTACTCAATAGATTGCGTTCTTCAGTACACCAGACAAATAAAAACTTTCATTAAAAATATGTTTAACTCTGTGCTTAGCAACAAGAGACAGTGACTATATAAATCTGGCAGCACTTGTCACCAGGTTGCTACTAAGATATATGGCTGCGTTCGTGAAATATTCACACTGTGCCCAATTGTACAGTGAAACACATCCAGCAGTACAGTTATAGATTCTGTCCTTCAAAACTCAAGGTGTGTCTGAAGACAGCTGTAATACCAAGTCTGCTGCTGCCAATGGGAGCAGTGAAGTATTTTACACTTGACATTGGCTTGCTTTGAGAAGGACACCCTGCAAATATTAAGACTTTCCAAAAAAAAAACTGATTTAATTCTCCATGATCCCCTACAAATAATGGGGACATTGTGCAAATACTGAGGATCCTGGAGACGTCTGCATGTACTTACACGCTCTCAGGGACAATACCCTGTCCACCTCACTCTCAGGTGCCTCCTGCAGATAACGAAACACTTTCAGGGACTCTCTGTGGAAATTAGAAAGCCTGCTAATATATAGACAACAGTATCAGCTGCCCAAAAGAAAACAGCGCTTTCATTGCTGCTACAGTGCGTTTGAAAAGCAACTAATGCAGAAATCTGATGACTCTCTGGGGTCTCCTCACAGACCATAATTAGTCCTGGGTCCCCAGTTAGAAAACTTAGTGCTCAAGTTTGATCTTTTCCCCTCTTCCAGTATTTGTACTGGAAGATACAGGGTGTGACAAACATAATATTGAAGAACAATCTGGACACATGGTGCACTGAAAATTATTGTTCATGGTTAAATCAGTGAGATCAGTGGCTCCACGGCCACCTCTGTCTGAACTGAACCACGTTTTGCTGCATTCTGTACTGGCAGCAGGCAGCCCAACCCATAGGTACATAGGGGCAGGCCTAGGCCATTTGGCCCTTCTAGCCTGTTCCGCCATTTAATAAGATCATAGCTGATCTGATTGTGGTCTCTGCTCCACTTTTCTGTCGGTCCCCCTAACCCCCGACTCCCTTGACTAACAAAAATCTATCCAACTCAGCGTTGAGTAAATTCAAGACCCAGCCTCCACTACTTTCTGGGGAAGAGAATTCCACATCCCAATAACCCTTTGAGAAAAAAAAAATTCTCCTAATCTGTGTCTTAAAAAGGAGACCTCTTATTTTTAAACTATATCTGCTAGTTTTAGTCTCCCCACAAGAGGAAACATCCTCCAGATATCCACCCTATCAAGTCCTTAACATGTTTCAATAAGATCACCTATCATTCTTCTCAACTCCAATTGGTACAGGCCTAACCTGTTCAACCTTTCATCATAAGGTAAGCCCTTCATCCCAGGAACAAGTCGAGTGAATCTTCTCTGAACTGCTTCTAATGCATTTACATCCTTTTTCAAATGAGACCAAAGCTGTACACAGTACTCCAGATGTGGTCTATCAAGACCCTGTACAGCTGCAGTAAAACTTCTCTACTTTTATATTCCATTCTCTTCACAATAAACACCAACATTCCATTTGCTTTACTAATCACTTACTGTACCTGCATACTAATTTTATGTGATTCACCTGCCAGGACACCTAGATCCCTCTGTACCACTGAATTCTGCAATCTTTCTCCATTTAAATAGTATACTGCTATTCTATTCTTCCTGATGAATGTTTTTAGCTCCGTATCTTTGGTGGAGAGGAGCATTCAAAACATTTCTGGGTTCTGGGAGCTGCTTCTCGAGGCAGCATGATTCAGGGATCCTAATCGTTGGTGCAATGCACAAAACCATCAGGGCAGTGGGACTCAAAACATCACTGCTCTTCACTCAAGTAAAGACAGTGCTGGTGCAGCAGATTGTAGGCTGCATGATATAGGGTCACCCTGGGTGACCAAATGATCAGAATTCAAAAGTCCCTGGAGACTACTCCGGACAATAAAGGTCTTTCGCTATATGCTGCACCCTTCCAGAGCAGCTTCTGAGACTGAAGCAGACAGAATGAAAACACTGTCCCTATAAACAGTTCACAGCATGTCTTTAATCTAGCATCTTAACACTGGGAAAAGAGGCACCAACACTATGAGGCACTGCAAGATGGAACAGCTATTTCTGCCCAGCTCAAGCATCAAAGTGCCATCTGCAAAACCCTCTGAAGTACCGTTGGGGCACCTGCAGCAGTAGTCGCTGTTTAATACCAGATAGTTACTTCTCCAAGTGCCAACACCTGCTACTCAAATCAAACATCAATTAACCAGATGCCTACTGATTGCCCATTATTAGCATTGCTTTATATTATTTGCTACTCCCTCAAAGTCACCATACGGAATGTGATCCCACAGGAGGTTTCCCAATAGATAATGCAATCGCCCTTTGAGAATAAAGACCTGCAGTACTGTCTAATTATCTAGTGTTTACAGTAAAGCTCAGCACTGTGGAAGAGGAGGGTGAGGTGGGTGTAAAAGGGAGAAACTTGGGTTGATAAGGCTGTAAAAAAAGTTAATAGTATTCTGGGGTTTCATCGCAAGAAGTGAAGAAAAACCAATGAACCTACAAATTGTAATAAATTAAAAACTTACATAAAGCTAGAGTGCTGTTTGCACTTTGAGCTCCGTGCTGTAACAAACATATTGAAGGTACAGTGGACATTCACTGTATATGTTTCCTCATATCATATCAATGACAACAACTTGTATTTATATAGCATTTTTAACTTAGTAAAATGTCCCTAGGCACTTCACAGGAGCATTAACAAATACATTTTGACACCAAGCCACATAAGAAGATATTAGGGAGGGTCGTTTTTAACTAACTTGTTTGAGCTTTTTGATGAGGTAACAGCGAGGGCTGAGAAAGGTAATGCTGTTGTGTACATGGACTTCCAAAAGGCATTTGACAAAGTGACACACAACAGACTTGTAAACAAAGTTAGAACTCCTGGAATAAAAGGGATAGTAACAACTTGGATACAAAATTGGCTGAGCGACAGACAATAAACAGTAGTGGTGAACAGCTGTTTTTCAGGCTAGTGGAAGCTTTATAGTGGATCAGTGTTAGGACCCCAGCTCTTGTAGATATATATTAATGACACAGACCTTGGCATACAGGAAACAATTTCAAAATTTACAGATGATATAAAACTTGGAAATATTGTGAACCACGAGGAGGATAGTGTAGAACTTCAAAAGGACGTAGATAGGTTGGCGGACAAGTGGCAGATGAAATTTAATGCAGAGAAGTGTGAAGTGATTCATTTTGGTAGGAAGAATGCAGAGAGACAATATAAAATAAAGGTTACAATTATAAAGTGGGTTCAGAAGCAGAGGGATCTTTGTAATATATGTACATTAATCATTGAAGGTGGCAGGACAGTTGAAAGTGTGGTTAATAAAGTATACAGCATCCTGGGCTTTATAAGTAAGGATGTAGAGTACAAAAGCAAGGAACTATGTTAAACCTGTATAAAACACTGGTTCAGTCGGAATATTGCGTCCAGTGCTGGGTGCCACTCTTTAGGAAGGATGTGAAGGCATTAGAGAAGATACAGAAAAGGATTCACAAGAATGGTTCCAGGGATGAGGAAATTCAGTTACATAGCAAGATTGGAGAAGTTTGGGCTGTTCTCCTTGGAGAAGGTTGAGGAGAGATTTGATAGAGACATTCAAAACGATGGGGATGTCTGGACAGAATAATTAGGGAGAAAACTGTGCCCATTGGTGGAAGGATTGAGAACCAGGCAGCACAGATTTATGGTAATTGACAAAAGCAAGCAATGGCAACATGAGGGAAAACTTTTTCATGCAGCAAAGTGATTAGGATCTCGAATGCACTACCTGAGAGTGTGGTGGAGGCAGGATCAATTGAGGCATTAAAAAGGGTATTGGATCATTATCTGAAAAGGGAAAAAAATGCAGGGCTACTTGGGAAAGGCAGGGGAATGGCACTAGGTGAATTATTTCTTCAGAGGGTCAGGACAGGCAAGAAATCCTTCTGTGCTGTAACCATCGTATGATTCTAAAACCTAAAACTTAGTCAAAGAGGTAGGTTTTAAGGGGAGTCTTAAAAGAAATGAGAGGGGTGCAGGGGTGGATAGGTTTAGGGAGGGAATTCCAGAGCTTAGGGGCTTGACAGCAGAAGGCACAGCTGCCAATGGTGAAGCATTTAAAATCAGAGATACACAAGAGGTCAGAGTTGGAGCAGAACAGATATATGAGGCTTGTAGAGCCAGAGGAGATTTCAAGGATAGGGAAGGGAGAGGCCATGGAAGGATTTGAAAACAGGAATGAGAATTTTTTTTTTTAAAAAAGGCCATACTTAACTAGCGATCAATGTAAGTCAATGAGCATAGGGGTGGTGGGTGGCCAGGGCTTAGTGTAAGTTCATGAAGGGTCGAATGTGGAAAGCCAGCCAGGAGTTCATTCAAATAGTCAACTCTAGAGACAACAAAGGCATTAATGAGGCAGGGGAAGATGTTACGGAGATGGAAGTAGGCAACAGTCTTAGCGTTGGCTGATTTCAGTCGAGGCTGGAGTTGAGGGCTCGACTGAGCGACAACTGGATTCAATGCCAGAGTGTCACAAAATAACCCAAGTTATCAGCTCTTTGAATCAATATTCTGCAGGAAAGTGTGTGGATAGAATCAGGTTGTTGGCATTCATCCCTGGTGCTGGACTGAACCTCAGCAAAAATCAGCATCTTCACAGTGTAAGAGGGAAGACACTCGTGAAGAAACAGAAAAAGAGCAAGATTTTACCTTCAAAGGAAATGGTACATCTAAAATAAAACATCACTCACCTCCTTCCCAAAGCTTGTGACTCATGCTGGGATAGTCTTTCAAGGATGGAAAATAAACAAACAAGAGGTATACAAATGTCAAGCAAGATCTGACAAGAGTAACAGCTCTTTAATGACTTCAGCCAAGAGAACGATATGTACAACTAACCTCCGCCAGCTAAGCCCAGAATAAACCTCAACGGGAATGAATATTTATTCCTGAGCAAGCCTCTTTATGGTTATAAGGAATACTGAAGTGGCCCCAATAACACTTAATATTTTCCTTAATAAATGCATGCTGTATTCTGCCCTGAGGTAACCACTGACATGCAAAGAGCATTGTGAGCAAACTTTGCCAAAATGAGCAGAGTGATCAGCATGAAGGGTTGTGAGGGGTTTAAGTGCTGTGGGGAAGGCAGTGGGAAGGTCAAAATCTTTCACTAGTTTTTTACGGAGGTCTCAATCCACAACTTGCAAGCCTTTCAAGGATGTGATGCCAAAATATGTCTGGGTCGCCTGGACAGTATAGGTTGTATTAACCGCTTGTGCAATACACAGTGGATAGGAAGCAACCTTTAATCTATGGATGTACTGTTGTTTGCCTTAACTAGCAGAATGGGGCTAGAAGAAAACACATTGAAACCTATGCATTGCACGGCTCTGCCCCAGTTTTCATTTGCAATTCTTAATTCATCCAGTCAAATTCTCCCATCACCAGCAACTGACCATGCTGCACCCCCAGTGGCACACAGCAGGAGACCAGTACTGCACCCGCAGTGGTACACAGCGAGAGGCCAGTGCTGCACCCACTGTGGTACACAGTGAGACCAGTACTGCACTCTAATGGGATAGGCCTATTCCCACTAGTACTGTACCCACAGTGCTACACACCTCAGAATGCTCTCTATACACAACATTCATATACTGACAATCCTATGGAACCCCCTGAATATACTAACACAATCCTAGGGACCCCGTGTCGGGGATTGTGTCAGTATTTTCAGGGAAACTAGAGAATCAGCTCCCCAAATCAGCTCCATCAATCTACTTTCAATCAGCAAAGGTCTCATCGACAGTGCTATCAAGCAGCACTTAATCAGCAATAACCTGCTCACTGACGCTCAGTTAGGGGTCTGCCAGAGCCACTCAGCTCCTGACCTCATTACAGCCTTTGTACAAACATGAACAAAAGAGCTGAACTTCAGGGGTGAGGCAGGAGTGACTACCCTTATCATCAAGGGAACATTAAGTGCATGTGATAGAGGAGCCCTAGCAAAATTGAAATCAAAGAAAATCGGGGAAAACTCTCCACTGGTTGGAGTCATACCTAGCACAAAAGGGAGATGGTTGGGGTTGTTGCAGGTCAATCATCTCAGCTCCAGGGCATCACTGCAGGAGTTTCTCAGGGTAGTGTCCTAGGCCCAAGCATCTTCAGCTGCTTCATCAATGACCTTCCTTCCATCATAAGGTCAGAAGTGGAGTTATTCGCTGATGATTGCACAATGTTCAGCACCATTTGTGACTTCTCAAAGTGAAGCAGTCTGTGTTCATATGCAGCAAGACCCGGGCAACGTTCAGGCTCGGACTGTAATATTCTTGCCACACAAGTGCCAGTCAATGACCATTTCCAACAAGATAGAATCCAACTATTCCCCTTGATATTTACTGCCATTAGTGTTGCTGAATCCCCCATCTTCAACACCCTGGGGGTTACCATTGCCCAGAATCTGAACTGGGCCAGCCATACAAATAATATGGCTACAAGACCAGGTCAGATGCTGGGAATTCTGCAGTGAATAACTCATTTTCTGACTCCCTAAAGCCTGTCCACCACCAAAGGCACAAGTCAGGAGCATGATGGAATGCTGTCCACTTGCCTGAAATGAGTGAAAAGTCAAAAACACTCAATAAACACGACACTATCCAGATCAAAGCAGCCCTCTTAATTGGCACCCATCCACTATTGACATACAGTGACAGTGCACCATATGCAAGATACACTTACCAAGCCTCCTTCAACAGCACTTTCCAAACCTACAACCTCTACCACCTGAAAGGACAAGGACAGCAGACACATGGGAACATCAACATCTGCAAGTTCCCCTCCAAGCCACACAGCACCCTGGCTTGGAAATATATCATCATTCCTTCACTGTTGCTGGGTCAAAATCCTGGAACTCCCTAACAGCACTGGACTGAAACGGTTCAGGTGGTGGCTCACCACCTTCCTGACAAGGGCAATTAGGGATGGGCAATAAATGCTGGCCTTACCAGCGATGTCCACATCCCATGAATGCATAAAAGCAAATTAATAAAAGCAGTGCCAATATCAGAAAGAATATTTTATTTGTAAATAGCAGCGGAAATAATGTGCTAAAATACAGGAAAGTACGGAAAGCTAATGGTGTAGGGGACCCCCTGGAGGACACCAATTAGAAAACCTACCATCTAGGGAACAGTAACACGGGGGAAAGAGACTACGGAGAAATCAAAACCTGGTGAGTGGAAGTGAAAACAAGGCACTCAAACCAATAACATCTTCTCAGAACACTGTCCATTTAGCAGAGGAACAGACAGACAATTGTGTGTTTGGCTTTTGATATAATAGGCCCATCCACGGATGAATATTACATAAAAGCAAAAAACTGCGGATGCTGGAAATCCAAAACAAAAATAAAAATACCTGGAAAAACTCAGCAGGTCTGACAGCATCTGCGGAGAGGAACACAGTTAACGTTTTGAGTCCGTATGACTCTTCAACAGAACTCCAACAAAGGAGGAGCCTTTGACTTGAGGTGTTTTGCTTCTCAAATAAACATCCATTCCCCTTTTAAGCTGCTTTTCAGTTGCTGGTGACTCCTCCGCCCCAGGGTCATCGACTCAGTCGACAGCATTGGTGAATCAGGGAGGGCTTTGCTTTCCAAGAAAGGGAATCAGGAACCGATGGCACTGGTCTAGCTAGCCACACAATATAAAGGTGGCTTTGAATGGACCGAATTAAGCCTGCTTCCCCAGGCTTTTTGGAGCAGGACGTTCCGCCATCTCACAATGGATTCGCCCGGCATGACTGCCATGCTCCACGAGACAATACTTCAAGAGCAGTAAACGCTCACAGTCAAAGAATTTCTTTCCTTCACTTTTCCACAAGGAGATTTTCTTTTTGTGATGCTTTGCTTTGCCAGCAGTGAGCTTTTGCATAAACAAGATCCATCAAGTGTTTATACCAACAGCACTAAAGTAAACAGCCAGCTTTAACGGGGACAGTTATTGAAGGAGTTTGCTATCTTGACATGACTGTAGATGTCAACAAAATTTAGCTGCAGTGGAGTCATGTTTTCATTGCTCGAGCATTTGTTCTGTTAGAAGCCAAAATCTAGTCACATGACATTTACTAAAAGGGGTGCAGAAAAAATAGCGATTTTAATCACACTTCTTCAATCACAACAACCAAAATATTACTGTATCCTGAAAGATGCAAAAGCAAACATGATCACAGTAACTATCTCCTGAGTCATCTGTTATTTACATTCCAGAGTTGTCTCCCTTATCAAAGAGAAGCTGCTCAGTCCTATTACTAGAAGACCTCTGCACCAATCTTGTCTGGCGTGTACTTACCAAGCAGGAGTTCATTTATTTCAATTGGCTCATTTCCAGCAGTAGTGAGCACCAAGGAAGTGTGTCCAGAGCCCTGGTTGTTTGCCGCTCATGTTCCAGTGAAGGCTCCGAATCCTTCACTCAGATCCTGTAAATATTTTCACATCAGCAACTGGGCCTCAAATTTTAGGCTTTTGGATGGAGACTCCCTTGTCTAAACATGCTAACCACAGGTGTGCAATGGGCAGGAGCTGCAGACACACCTCAATTTGTGTGATTAGACCAGTTTTAAAAAGAAAATTGCCAAATTGGCCCATCCATCCATCAAGCAGTCAAACTGGTTTCTGTGCAGGCCGCTGAGACACTGCACAAGTCAATCGAAAAGTCTGCTGTACAGTACAACATTGGAGGCGATTCAGATGAGGTTTACTAGATTGATACCTGGAATGAGTGGCTGTCTTATGAGGAAAGGTTGGACAGGCTGGGCTCATTGCCACTGGAGTTTAGAAGAGTGAGGGGTGTCTTGATTGAAGTATATAAGATCCCGAATGGTCTTGACAAGATGGGTGTTGAAAGGATGTTTCCTCTTGTGGGTGAGTCCAGAACTAGGGAGCACTGTTTTGAAATTAGGGGTTGCCCTTATAGGACAGAGATGAGGAGAAATTTTTCCTCTCAGAGGGTTGTGCGACTTTGGAACTCTCTGCCTCAGAAGGTGGTGGAGGCGGGGTCATTGAATATTTTTTAAGGCAGAGGTAGATAGATTCTTGTTAGGTAAGGGAATCAAAGGTGATTGGGGGAGATGGGAATGTGGAAATCGAAACACATGATCTTATTGAATGGCAGAGCAGGCTCAAGGGGCCTAATGGTCTACTCCTGTTTCTATTTATGTTCTTAAGTACACACAGGTTATTCCTTTTCTATCCCATTTTCTCCACTAACCCCTCCCCAATGTGTCATTAAAGGCACTAACTCAGTCTATAGCCTCTACCCTCAGCAATCCTACCGAGCTATTCGACCAAGAGGGGCCGTGCCATCTGCACTTACGAGCGAATAAGCAGTCATTTCCTGCTTTGGAGGCTCTGTTCAACCCTGAGCTCCAAATGCCACAGTCACAGAGGTCACTCCTATCTTCACATTGTTGTCAGCCATATGCCGCAACACTCAACCTCCACCGATGAAAATCTTCGATCAGAGCTGGTAGTGGTCAGAACCAATAGTGTGGAACTCTTCTGTTCCTCCTCTTGTGACTGACAGATCAAATGTGTTCCACTTGCATTTTCTAGTCCTTGCAACTGTTTCGCCCATCGTTCAGTTGTACACACTTCTTGTACCCTCTTATCCTCCATTAGTGCACTTCTTCTGCTCTTTCTGTATTGTCCATTATTTCACTGATGATCTTTTCTCATCATCTGATGAAACTGTAACGTTAACTGTCTCTCTTTCCAATGCCCCTCTCCTCTGTTAAACCTAAGTTTCCAGCATTTTAATTTACATTCTGATTTCCAGCATCTGCAGTATTTTATAACCACCTGACTGCTTTCTATGAAGCAGTTTGCAAGTAAATTGACCCATTAACTATCTCCATGCTTCATGTATCTTTCCCCCCTCTCCTCGCTCAATTTTTCAAAAATTTAACCTGTTAGCCTTCAGCTGGAGGGAGGGGAGGGTGGTTGCATGGCACAGTGGTAGCATCCCTATCTCTGGGCCAAAAGCTCCAGGTTCAAGTCCCACTCTTCAGAACTGGATAGCCTTGGAAGGTGTGTGGATAATCAACCTGTTTGGCCATATTATCAGCCTGTAAATCCTTCCAATACGTGCAATAGCAGGCAGTAAGAGCGGGTGAGTTTCCTGGCCAGCCATACTGCAGAAGGCAATGGCAAACCATTGCAGTACTTTGCCAAGCATAATCACGGACCAATCCAATGGAAGTCCATGGTCACCATTGCCCTCTTAGGGCATGGTACCTGGAGGAGAGGGAGAAGCCTTCAGCTAAAGAAGAAACTGCAGATGCTGGAAATCCACAAGTGGTTGAAAGCACGCAGCAGTGTAGAGAGGCTGTCTGTGCCCTTTGCAGTTGCTAAACTGGTGTTTTCCCAGATTTCCAAAACATGCGCTTTGCTTTTTAGTTCAATACAGGCAATCCTTTTTATATACTTACAAATGTAAAAACACAGCTGGAACTGAAGTTATTGGTGGCAGTCCAGTTCAGTGTCAGCACTCTCTCATTACATACGAATGAGGAGGAGTAGGCCACTCGGCCCTTCGAGCCTACTCTGCCATTCAGTAAGATCATGGCTGACCTGATTGTAACCTCAATTCTACATTCCTGCCTATCCCCAATAACCTTTCACCCCCTTGCTCATCAAGAATCTACTTCTGCCTTAAAAATAGTCAAAGATTCTGTCTCCACCGCCTTTTGAGGAAGAGTGTTCCAAAGACTCAGGACCCTCAGAGAAAAAAAAAGATAGAAGGCTGAAAGTTCAGGTCCAGCCATACAATTAAGCACGTAATCCAGGCTGCTCCTCCAGTGCGAGGTCCCTTGTATATTTCTTTTCTATTGTTTGTAGTTTGTTCAATTCAGTGCAGCGTACCTTTAATTTCTTTTAGGCAGTCGCGCAGGCTTGGTATCTTAAAGGGGACTACTTGTGAATAGCCTGTGCAGTACCTTCCGCATGCAGCTGAGAGGAAACATTAGGGTCGATGAGGCAGAGCAAAGGTTAAACTAGAAGCCTGCTTTACGTTTGGGTGGATGTGAAAGATCCTGCCGCACTATTTGAAGAACAGCAGAATGTCCTCCAAGTGTCTTGGCTAATGTTTTTCCCTCAACCAACACCAAAAGCAGATTAACTGGTCACCTCATTTATAAAATAACAACTTAAGGTACAGTGTATGAGTAATTTGAGATATTGGTGAGTGTAACGTGGCTTGGCAGGAACAGGTACTTTGGGTTCCCAAAGCTCTCCCACCATTAGGAAATTTTCCTTGCCCTCATGTCTGGGTTTGTAGTGGACTAATTGAATGGTGAAATTTATCAACAACTCAATTATCGCTGCATCATGCAGCTACCAGGATGGTGGAAGGAGAACTAGATGGCCCTTGGTCTTTCTTCATCCAGCTCTTCCTATCTCATTGCAACTTTTAGACTTTGTTAGGAAAAAATGGCTACCATGCTCATTCCCAAAATGACAGCAACTGCAATATTACCTTCATTGTATGTGAAGCACAGGATTTCTGAAAGCCGTATTAAGGTTTTATGCAAGTAAAAGCGTTTCTTTACCCAGATTCTAGGGGCTCTGGTCTCTGCAGTTTGTACTGGTTATAGGGGGGTGGGGATGTGAGATTCGTGCTGTCAACTGCCCCCATTGGTCCAGGCTGCAGCACACAACAACAGACATGATAGGAAGTGAGCTGCACTTGGAAACTCTCCCCTCCAGGAAACGAAGCTGTCAGCAGACTGCACAGATTTGCAAGCACCAGTGTTCAGTGATCTGTGGGGTAGAACTTGCCTCTCACGATTGGTCTCTTCAGCCATCAGCAAAAGTGCTGTATATGAAGCTATTTCCGCCCCAACGGATTTGCTGCATTTGTATTATCTTGCATAGGTGGAAGGGTGCCAAAGATGGGGATAGCGAGGTCCAGATCAATGCTGTTCCTTTCAGCTGCGCTCGTTCCTAACTAAATCTTGTTCTGCCTCTTAAAGCGGTGGCGCCTCTCCTATCCCTTAAGCTGCACCAAGATCCTTTGTGCAGTGCCAGCTGACAGCACAATTCTCTCTGCCCCCTATAGTCCCCATTAAAGCTGGCAGCTGGGAAGAACTGCTCATCTCTGCTTCCTTCAAGTAGCCATTCAGCAAGTCTGAACCTAGATCATGAGTACCTGCTGCTATTTACCCATGCAGCATCACAGCCAAGACTAATCCTGTCCTCCCAACATCCACATACATACAGAGAGCACATATTACACAGGAGTATTCACAGCTGGCATACTGCATAGGAGTAGCCGGTGTATATTAGCCAGCAACCCACATTTATACAGTGCCTTTAGCATAGAACATCCCAAAGCACTTCAGGGGGCATAATAAAACATGATCTAGAGTCAGTGTATGATATACAACAGCAATGCTTACAGATCACAGTATGCTATCACCATAATAAAATTAATACATTTTGAAGAAAAAGGCAAGTAAAAAGGCAAAATATTAAAAGTGCAGAAACTGTCAGTCCTGTCAAGATATTGAAAAATTCCTAAGGCATTCACCTGACACACACTAACATTACCACTTTTTGGCACAATAATAATATAAAAGCATCAGCACTGGCTCAGTGAGTAGCACTCCTACCTGAGTCAGAATGTTGTGGGTTTGAGTCACACTTTACAAACGTGGGCACAAAAATCTAGACTGGCTCTCCCAGTGCAGTACTGAGGGAATACTGCATTGTCAGGGGAGCTAGCTTTAAGATTAGACATTAAACTAAGGCTCCAGGAATTTGTAAAAGATCCCACAGCACTATTTTGAAGAGGAGGGGAGTTTTCCCTGGTGTCCTGGCAAATGTCTAACCCCCAACCAACATCATTAAAAACAGATTATCTAGTCATCATCACCTTGTTTGTGGGAGCTTGCTGTGCATAAATTGGCTGCTGTTTCCTACATTATAACAGCGACTACACTTCAAAAGAACTTTTAATTGGCCCCAAAGCATATTAAAAGAATATGACCTGCATTGATATAGCACCTTCCATGACTTGAAAACCATGACTTTGACATCTCAAAGCACTTTACAGCCAATTAAGTCCTTTTGAAGCATAATTACTTTTTTATTCTTTTATGGGCCAGCATTTGTTCTCTCGTTGCCCTTGAACTGAACGGAGTAGTTTGCTCAGCCATTGCAGAGGGCAATTAAGAGTCAACTACACTGCTGTGGGTCTGGAGTCACATGTAGGCCAGACCAGGTAAGGATAGCAGATTTCCTTCCCTAAAGGGCATTAGTGAAGCCAATGGGTTTTACAAGAATCTTTGATAGTTGTCATGGTCACCATTACTGAGACTAGCTTTCAATTCCAGATTTTATTAATTGAATTTAAACTGCCGAGATGGGATTTTGTATCCCCACAGCAATAGCCTGGGCCTCTGGATTACTACTCCAGTGACATTAACACGACACCGCTGACTCCCCAGCATTTTAACACTGAGGTGGCAGCTCCACATGTATCGCCATCCTCAACGATGGGGGAGCCCAGCACATCAGTGCAAAAGACAAGGCTGAAGCATTTTCAACAATCTTCAGCCAGAAGTGCTGAGTGAATGATCCAACTCGGCCTCCTCCTGAGGTCCCCAGCATCACAGATGCCTGTCTTCAGCCAAATGGATTCACACCACGAGATATCAAGGCACTGGATACTGCAAAGGCTAAAGGCCCTGACAACGTTCCAGTAATAGTACTGAAGACTTGAGCTCCAGAACGAGCTACACACTTAGCCAAGCTGTTCCAGGACAGCTATAACACTGGCATCTACCCAGCAATGTGGAAAACTGCCCAGGAATGCCCTATCTACAAAAAGCAGGACAAATCCAAAACAAAAACAGAATTAACTGGAAAAACTCAGCAGGTCTGGCAGCATTATCGCCCCATCAGTCCACTCTCCATCCTCAGCAAAGTGATGGAAGGTGTCACCAAGTGCTATTAAATAGCACTTATTCAACAATAACCTGCTCACTGACACTCAGTTTGGGTTTTGCCAGGACCACTCAGCTCCTGACGTCATTACAGCCTAATCCAAACCTGGACAAAGGAGCTGAACTCCCAAGGTGAGGTGAGAATGACTGTCCTTGACATCAAGGCAGCATTTGACAGGGTGTGACATCAAGAAGCCCTAACAAAACTGGAGTCAATGGGAATCGGGGGAAACTCTCTACTGGTTGGAGTCATATCTAGCACAAAGGAAGATGGTTGTGGTTATTGGAGGTCATTGCAGGAGTTCCTCAGGGTAGTGTCCTAGGCCCAACCATCTTCAGTTGCTTCATCAATGACCTTCCTTCCATTGTAAGGTCAGAAGTGGGAAGGTTCACTAATGATTGCACAGTATTCAGCACTATCACAGCTCCTCAGATACTGAAGCAGTCTGTGCCCATATGCAGCAAGACCTGGACAACATTGAGGCTTGGGCTGACAAGTAACATTGTGTCTAGGGGCATAGTGACAAGTGCCAGACATTGACCATCTCCAACAAAAGAGAATCTAACCATCTACCCTTGACATTCAATGGCATTACCACCGCTGAATCTCCCACTATGAACATCCTGGGGTTACCACTGACCAGAAACTGAACTGGACTAGCCATATAAATACTGAAGCTACAAGAGCAGGTCAGGGGTCGGAAATTCTGTGGTGAGTAACTCACCTCTTGACTCCCCAAAGCCTGTCCACCATCGACAAGGCACAAGTCAGGAGTGTGATGGAATACTCACTGCTTGCCTGGATGAGTGCAGCTCCAACAACACTTAAGAATCATAGAAAGGTTACAGCACAGAAAGAAGCCGCTTGGCCCATCGTGTCTGCACTGGCCGAAAAACAAGCCATCCGGCCTAATGCCACTTTTCAGCATTTAGTCCACAGCCCTGCAGATTACGGCACTTGGGATGCAAATGCAGAGGCCTTTTGAGTTGAGCGTTTCTGCCTCTACTGCCCTTGGGTGAAAACATTTTTTTCCACATTTCCCCTCTACTCCTTCTACCAATCACTTTAAATCTATGCCCCTAGACACTGACCTCTCTGCTAAAGTAAATTGGCCCTTCCCGTCCACTCTATTCAGTCCCCTCGATTTTGTACATCTCAATTAAATCTTCCCTCAGCCTCCTCTGTTCCAAGGGGAACAACCCCAGCCTAACCAAAATAAAAACAGAAAATGCTGGAAAAACTCAGCAGGTCTGACAGCATCTGTGGAGAGAGAAACAGAGTTAACGTTTCAAGTCTGTTAAGGCTCTTCTTCAGAGCCCTCATGGCTGCAATTTTCCAGTCCTGGCAACATCCTCGTAAATCTCCTCTGTATCCCCTCTAACACAATTACATCTTTTCTGTAATGAAATGACCAGAACTGCACACAGTACTCAACTTGTAGCCTAACTAATGTTTTATACAGTTGCAGCATAAACTCTCTGTTCTTATATTCTATGCCTTGGAGAATAAATGAAAGGATTCCATATGGCTTCCTAACCACCTTATCAACCTGTCATACAGACTCGATACGTTAACTCTGTTTCTTTCTCCACAGATACTGTGAGGCCTGCTGAGATTTTCCAGCATTTTCTGTTTCTATTTCAGATTTCCAGCATCGGCAGTATTTTGCTTTTATCCTAGCTTATCCAATCTTTCCTCATGCAATTTTCCGTCTTGGCAACATCCTCGTAAATCTCCTCTGTACCCTCATGAATGCAATTACATCCTTTCTTAATGAGGTGACCAGAACCTCGCACAGTACTCAACTTGTGGCCTAACTAATGTTTTATACAGTTCCAGCATAACCTCCCTACTCTTGTATTCTATGCTCGGCTAATAAATGAAAGGATTCCATATGGCTTCTCAACCACCTTATCAACCTGTCCTGCTACCTTCAGGGATCTGTGGACATTTACTCCAAGGTTTCTCACTTCCTCTACACCTCTCAGTATCCTCCTATTTACTGTAATCCTTCGCCTTGTTTGACATACCCAAATGCATCACCTCACACTTCTCTGGGTTGGATTCCATTTGCCACTTTTCTGCCTTTCTGACCAGTCCATCAATATCTTCCTGCAGTCTACAGCAAGCTTCCTCGCTATCAACCGCACGGCCAAGTCATGAATACATACCGCAAGAAAGCAGGGGGTCTAGTACCAAGCTCTGCGGAATCCTACTGGAAACAGCCTTCCAGCCACAAAAACAGCCATCAACAATTACCCTTTGTTTCCTGGCATTGAGCCAATTTTGTATCCAGTTTGCTACATTCCCCTGAATCCCATGGGCTATTTCTTTTAAACCAGTCTTGTGGAACCTTGTCAAAAGCCTTGCTAAAAGCCATGTAGACCACATCAACGGAACTACCCTCATCAATCCACATTAATTTGATTGCATTTTTTGCAGAAGTAGTCAGACACAACCTTCCCTTAAATCCATGCTGACTGTCCTTGATCAATCCTTGCCTTTCTAAGTGACAGCTTATCCTGTCCCTCAGAATTGATTCCAATAATTTGCCCCACTAACAAGGTCAAACAGACTGGCCTGTAATTATTCAGCGTATCGCTCGCTTTCTTTTTAAACAAAGGTACAACATTAGCTGTTCTTCAATCATCCGACACTCCACCTGTATCCAGTGAGGATTGGAAAATGGTGGTCAGATCCTCCACAATTTCCTCCCTGGCTTCTTTTAACAGCCTAGGGTACATTTCATCTGGCCCTGGTGATTTATCCACTTAGAACCTCAACGTCATCCAGGACAAAGCATTGATTAGCACCCCATCCGACACCTCTAACATCTATTCCCTCCACCACGGACACACAGTGACAATAGTGTGTACCACCTACAAGATCCACTACAAGGAACTCACCAAGGCTCTTTCAACAGTACCTTCCAAATCCCCAACATCCACCACCTGGAAGGACAAGGGCAGCACATGCATGGAAGCATCACCACCTGCAAGTTCCCCTCCAAGCCACTCACCATCCTGACTTGGAAATATATCGCTGTTCCTTCACTGTCGCTGGGTCAAAATCCTGGAACTCCCTCCCTAACGGCACTGTGGGTGTACCTACACCACAAGGACTGCAGCGGTTCAAGAAGGCAGTTCACCTTCTCAAGGGCAATTGGTGATGGACCATAAAAATGCCCTACTAGCCAGCGACACCCACATCCCATGAAGCCATAAAAAAAATAAACACAGCAACCAACACAGTAAACACAGTAAACTCCTACAAACAGCAATGTGATAACTGACCAGATAATCTGGTCTTGCGGTGATGATCAAGGGTTAAATATTGTCCAGCACACTGGGAGAAACCCCCCCCACTCTTCTTCAAAATACTGCTACCAGAGGGGTCAGGCTGGGCCTTAATGTCTCAACTGAAAAATGGCACCTCTGGCAGTGCGGCACTCCCTCAGTAGTGCCCGCAGAGTGTCAACTTGGATTTTTGGACAAGTTCCTGGAAAGGGGATTTAAAAGCAGAACTTTCTGACTCAGTCGAGAGTGCTACTCACTGAGCCACAGCTGCCACTTGGCAACTGGGGCATCCTGAGGCTGTGAAAGGTGATATATAAATGCAAGCAGGTTTGAGTGTTTGTGACAGAGAGGCTGCTCGCTGGCCACAGCTCTTAACTTCCCCTCCCTCCCTCCGGGGTTAAGGACAAAGACAGTAAAAGCTGCCCCTCCGTCCTCTAGAGGTCAGATTTGGGGGGGGGACCGCGAATACAGTTGCACCCACCGCCCTCTAAGCGGAACCAAGTCCCCCGGTTGAAGGGGCACTCGGCGCCCCTGACCCGCGGCCGGGCGGCCCTGAGGCCGAGCGCCGAGCCTGGGTGGACAGCCGGCGCCGCCCTTTCCCTTCTGCTTACCTGGGCGGGAAGCGGGCCTGAGGTTCGGGGAAGCCGAGTGGGACGGTGTCTCTCTCTCGCGCTCTCTCTCTCTCTCTACCCGGCCGGCCGGCCACAGGCCCTGCAGCGGCTCCTGGACTCGGTCCCTCGGCTCCTCCAACAACGGATCCTGCCCCGTGGGATTCTGGGAACCGCGGCTCATTTGCATAACATCTACATATCACAACATTCCATCACTTCCAGGGCTTAAAGGGGCAGTCCACCAGGAAGTGTCAGAAAGGATTTAAAGGGGAAGGCACAGCACAGCAGGTCATTAAGGAGGCAAATGCAAAGTTGGCCTTTATTGCAAGGCGAACTCATTTAATTCAGCACTCTAAGGAAAATCTGTTGAAATTATTTAATTATCAACCATCAACTACATTCATTGTGCACCTCCTGTGAAAATTTCCTGATGGAAGACTGAGGAGTGAAACCTTACCAAGTACCCGGGATAGGGTACAAATTAGGAAAGGCTTACTCCACCTGTACTGTGCGTTGGTGAGACCTCACCTACAGCACTGTCTACAGTTTTGGTCATTTTACTTAAGGAGGGGCATACATGCATTGGAAGCAGTTCAGAGAAGGTTCACTCGGCTGATTCCTGGATGAAGGGGTTCTCTTCTAAGGAAGGGTTGATAGGGTTGCCAACCTTCGAGGACTGGCCTGGAGTCCCCAGCAATTTAAGATCAATCTCCAGGACTGTGTGCAATCCTGGAGAAAAATCATCAAGACATGAAAAAAAGTCTTTTATCATTTTCTTTGAACATTTTTCTTCACCAGATACAAATATATTTAAAATGGGGGAAAAGGCTGTTTGGCTGACAGTCAAGTATCATCCAACTGGGTAATGAATGTTTTTGCTTTCCAATTGGCGTGGGAAGGCAGTACATCACAAGGATGGATGTGTTGGCTGACTAATGGCTAGACCATAGCAGCAAGTCATGAGAAAACCTCCAGGAATACATTTAATCATAGTTGACAACCCTAAGGTTAAGCAGCTGAGCCTATACTCTTTGAAGTTTAGAAGAATGAGAGGCACCCTTATTGAAACATATACGATTCTGAGGAGGCTTGACAGGGCAGATGCTGACAGGATATTTCCTTTGTGGGGGAATCCAGAACTAGACAGAACTGTTTCAAAGTAAGGGATCGCCCATTTAAGACGAAGATGAAGAGGGATTTCATCTCTCAGAGGATCGATGGTGTTTGGAATTCTCTCTCCCAGCAAGCAGTGGAGGCTGGGTCGTTGAATATATTCAAGGCTGAGTTAGATAAATTTTTGATAGACAAGGGAACTGAGGGTTATGGGGACAGACAGGAAAGTGGAGTTGATAGTACAATCAGATCAGCCTTGATCTTATCGAAGGGTAGAGCAGGCTCGAGGGGCCAAAAGGCCTACTCCTGCTCCTGTTTCTCGAATTCTTATGTAACACAGAAAGTGGGGGATGGTGCGGCAGCGGTAATGTCACTAGACTAGTAATGCAGAGGCCACATGTCTGTCCTTGGCTTGCTGCATTGTTCCAGTGAAGCCCAACGCAAACTGGAGGAACAGCACCTCATCTTCCGACTAGGCACTTTACAGCCTTCCGGGCTGAATATTGAATTCAACAACTTTAGATCTTAAACTCCCCCTCCCCCCATCCCCACCCCGTTTCTCCCCCCTCCCTTTTTTTTCAATAATTTATATAGATTCTTCTTTTCCCACCTATTTCCATTATTTTTAAATCTAAAACTAAAACTTTGTCAGTCTTTCCACCCCACCCCCACTAGAGCTGTACCTTGAGTATCCTGCCTTCCATTCTTAATTAGTACTTTTCTTAGATAATATCACCACCTTCAACACCTCTTTGATCCTTTTGTCTGTGACATCTTTTGATTATCTGCTCCTATCACTGCTTGCTTATCTCCACAATCATCCCACCCTCAACTTCTCTCTCCCCCCGCACCCCCCACCTTAGACCAGCTTATATTTCACCTTTCTCCTAACTATACTCAGTTCTGCCGAAGGGTCATGAAGACTCGAAACGTTAACTGATTTCTTCTCCACCGATGCTGCCAGACCTGCTGAGTTTTTCCAGGTAATTCTGTTTTTGTTTTGCAGAGGCCCAGCCTAATGCGTTGGGAACATGGGTTCAAATCTCAGCATGGCAGAATTTAAATTGAGGCCAGAATCTTACGGCTCACGGGCAGGCGCGCGCCCGACCTATCCGGCAACGAAATAGTGTGATATGACGTCAGGCGAACGTCCCAACATCATCGCACACTTGTGCAATATCTCACTCGGCAGGCACATGGGGTAGTCAGAAGTGTGCCCACCGACAATTAAGCAGGCAATTAAGCCCATTAAGGAGGCAATTGAAAGCGATTTTTCGTGGCCCGTCCACTCTGACAGCTGGCGGCTGGGCAAATTGGCCAGGCACAGCATTTACTTTTTAGCTCAAACCTCGGTCCAGGGTGGGATGAAATCTCTGTCGGGAAATAAAATAAAAAGAGATACCTGGGGACTGCTTTTTTTTTAAATGAGGTGTGCTTTCAGATGCTTGATTGTGCTGCATGGACATGTTTTGCAGCATTTTTGTTGTTTCATTTATTCTGTGGAGGTCTGCAGCTCCCCTGGGACAGCTGCCTGCCTTCAGGGAGCTCAGTGGAAGTGCTCACCAGCACCCGGGATGACGCTGGTGTCTGCCCTCCTCCCGGCCCCCACCGGCACTGCTGAGCCTTTCTCAATATGAAATTGCAGTCGGGGTCCCATCGTGGCCAAGGGCCTGTTTCCCATTGACTCCCGGGCCCGCCGATCTCACGTGCCCGACCAGCGAAAAATTCAGGCCTTAGCTACAATACGTTTCCCAAATATACTATCTCCCCACATGTATATTTACAAATTTCCCCAAATGTATTATTTTTCCTCAGTATATTTCAACTTTTCCATGTTTTGGATTTTTGCTGATTAAACAAAACTTAAAAGAAGTCCTTATTTTTAAAATTTCAGATCTCCACCCCTGATTTGTTTTGGGTGTTTAGTTCCAATGATGCCTCACCTAAATTTGAACTTTGCACCAGGGTCACCTGAGTGACGTTTTTCACCCAACCTCTTTCCACCCAGTGGTTCAGTGACCAGTTGTAGTACTGCAAACTGCTACCCCCAGCACTGTTCCCTTAGAACAGGCCACTGATAGTCCCTTGGACCTTCCTGGGCTCTGCTTTCACCAGAAAACGATGGGCATTTTTAATTAACTGTCAAGGCACTAGGGTTGGGGGGGGCAGGTGCGTGGTGGTGCAGAGGAGATTTATCAGAATGGTACCGAAGTTGAGAGACGTCAGTTATGTGTAGAGACTGTAGCGCTGGAATTGTTCTCCATAGAACAGAGAAAGTTGAGGGGAGATTTAATAGAGGTATTCAGAGGGGTTTTGATAAGGCTAAATGAGGAGAAATTGTTTCCAGTGGCAATTAGGTTGGTAAGCAGAGCACTCACATTTAAGATAATTGGTAAAAGAACCAGAGAGGGAGATGAAGAGAAAAGATTTGCTTTATCAAGGCGTTGTGATCTGGAAAGCATGGTGGAAGCAGATTCAATAGTAACTTTCAACAGTGAATTGGATAAACTCTTGAACAGGAAAAAAAGTTGCAGGGCTATGGAGAAAGAACAGGGAGAATGGGACTAATTGAATAGCCCTTTCAAAGAGTCAGCACCAACATGAGAAGCCAAATGGCTGTATTCTGTGCTGTATCATTTTAATGACATTTAAATGTGGCGGGGCAGGAGGAATATACTCAGGAAGCTAACCCAGGTAATATCTAATGTTCTTTGGAATGAAAGTGAATGCAGAGGACAGTAATATCCAATGGCTTACAACCTAATCCTTTGAATGCCAACTCACGGTAATAACCATCTTGTGCCGCAGAATACTGGTCCTTCATCACTTCCGAATACTCGCATATACTGAGCACAGGGGTATAGTGTTGTGTTTCTGGGATGATAATCAAGAAGCCTTGGGACTAATGATCTGGAGGCATGAATTCAGACCCTACCATTCCAGCTGAGGAATTTAAATGCAATTAATTTACATGAAAAGTGCTTTAAATTTTATTAAATAAATCTGGAATAAAAAGCTAGTCTCAGTGATGGTGACTACAAAACTATCATAGATTGTTGTAAAAACCTTTCTGTTTCACGAACATTCTTGAGGGAAGGAAATCTGCCATCCTTACCCGGTCTGGCCTACATATGACTCCAGACCCACAGCAATGTGGTTGACTCTTAACTGCCCTCTGAAATGGCCAAGCAAGCCACTCAGTTGCACCCAACTCTACCTCACCGCAACCTCTCTTGACCTCTCCGTTGCCTGTGTACTGGCAGACTGTTTGTCCAACATTCAGCCACAGATGAACCACAATTCCAGCCAAACCACTCCCTTTGGTCCCAGCCACAGATTACATCCCTTCCCTTGACCACATATCAGGCTGAAACAGAACAGTTTGTAACCTCAGCATCCTATTTGGTCTTGAGCTGAGCTTCAACTCTCTCTATCCCAAAGACCACCCAGTTCCAGCTTTGTATCATCATTGGTTCTTTTCCCATCTCTGTCTTGCTGCTGAAACTTTCCCCAAGGATTTGTAAAATGCAGACTCAAATATTTTCTGGCCATGCTCCCATTCTCCACACTCCGTTATCTTCAGCTCATATAAAACCCTGCTGTGCTTATTCCGTTCCATGCCAAGTTCCACTCATCCATCACCCTTGTTGCCAATGACCTACATTGGCTTCCATCCTCCAGTATTTAATATTCCCAACCTTGTCTTTAAATGCCTCCATGTTTCATCCCTCCCTAACTCTGTAACCTCTTCTACCCTATAATACCTCACCCAACTCTCCATTCCTCTGATCTCTTGTGCACCCCCTCCCTTGTGTCTCCAGCTGCTTTGTTCTGGAATTCACTCCCTTCCACCCCATCCTCCTTTATCCCTCTTCTAAAACATACAAAAATATGAATTAGGAGCAGGAGTAGGCCACTCGGCCCCTCAAGCCTGCTCCGCCATTCAATAAGATCATGGCTGATCTGATTGTAACCTCAACCCCACATTCCTGCCTCCCCCTGATACCCTTTCACCCCCTTGTTAATCAAGAATCTATCCAGCTCTGCCTTAAAAATATTCAAAGACTCTGCTTTCACCACCTTTTGAGGAAGAGAGTTCCAAAGACTCACAACCCTCTGAGAGAAAAAATTCTCCTCATCTCGGTCTTAAATGACCGACCCCTTATTTTTAAACAGTGACCCCTAGTTCTAGTTTCTCCCACAAGAGGAAACATCCTCTCCACATCCACCCTGTCAAGACCCCTCAGGATCTTAAAGGATTCAATTAAGTCACCTCTTACTCTTCTAAATTCCAATGGATACAAGTCTAACCTGTTGAGCCTTTCCTCATAAGACATCCCACCCATTCCTGGTTATTAGTCTAGTAAGCCTTCTCTGAACTGATTCTAACATATTTACATCTTTCCTTAAATAAGGAGACCAATACCATACACAATACTCCAGATGTGGTCTCACCAGTGCCCTGTATAACTGAGGCATAACCTCCCTACATTTGTGTTCAATTCCCCTCTCAATAAATGATAACATTCTATTAGCTTTCCTAATTACCTGCCGTACCTGCATACTAACCTTTTGTGATTCATGCACTAGGACGCCCAGATCCCTCTGAATCTCAGAGCTCTGCAATCTCTCACCATTTAGATAATAAGCTTCTTTTTTATTCTTCCTGCCAAAATGAGCAATTTCACACTTGCCCACATTATACTCCATTTGCCAGATCTTTGTCCACTCACTTAACCTGTCTGTGTCATTTTGTAGCCTCCTTACATACTCTTCACGGTTTACTTTCCTACCTATCTTTGTGTCGTCAGTAAATTTAGCAACCATTCCTTCGGTCCCTTCATCCAAGTCATTTATATAAATTGTAAAAAGTTGAGGCCACAGCACTGATCCCTGTGGCACACTACTTGTTGCATCCCACCAACCAGAAAAAGACCCATTTATGCCAACTCTCTGCTTTCTGTTAGCTAACCAATCTTCTATCCATGCCAATTTGTTACCCCTATACCATGAGCTTTTATTTTCTGCAATAACCTCTGATGTGGCACTTTATCACCTCCTCGAACAAGTCCTCCTACGATGGGCCAAATGGCCTCTTTCTGTGTTGTAAACATTCTAATAACTCCTTCCTTGGTTTGGTGTCCGCTTTCTTTCTGATAGTGCTACTGCGAAACAGCTTACGGCATTTTTGTGATGTTAAATATATTACAATATTGCAAGTTATTATTTTGAAGGTGGAAACAGACAAAGTTTGGGAAGACTTTGACGTCTCAGTGAGTAGGACTAAGATGACTGAAGCCCCTCGAAGAATAGTGGACAGTTGGGGGTTGGGGGAAGTGATGAGGGTGAAGATGAGAACATAAGGCTAGAGGAGACTGCATAGTATGAAGGGGGTAGAAATGGAAGTGAGAGGTCACGAAGGATGATGACATAAGACGAAGGTTCATAGGAAATTCTCTTTAAATGTACTTGTGTTGCGGAATGAGCTGTGCGTTGACTGGCGGCTGGATTTTAAGAAGAATTATGATTTTGTTCCAAGTTGCACTGGGGACATGGTTGGCCTTCTTTTTGAATTGCTTGCTGATTGAATTGCTGGAATACTTCAGAGGGCTGTTCACAGGGAGTTCTTCCCAGTGCCCTGGTCAATATTTATCCCTCAACTGACATCACTAAAACAGGTTATCTGGTCACTGTCACATTGCTATTTGTGGGATCTTGCCATGTACAAATTGGCTGCTGTGCTTCCTACATTAAATCAGTGACTACACTTCAAAAGTGTAAAGCACTTCTTCAAAATAGTTGCCGTGGGATCTTTTACATTCATCAGAGAGGGCAGAGGGAGTCTCGGACTACAACTCCAAGCACAAGGGGGCAGGTAATGTGTTTAATAGATAATGGCATTCACAGTAAATGTTTTAATAATAGGCTTTAAAGGGCTTAATAGCCCGAAAACCTGAAAACTGAAAAGAAGTGAGAAACTGCTACCAAGCATCAGAGCCAGACCTGAAAAACCATTAAGAAAAAATTAGCAGTGAAAAACAATTTTAGAATGAAAGAGATTGAAATCTGTGGTCTGAATATGTTTGGATAAAAGATTGCAGCTGCAGCCCATTTTCAATGAACCTGGCTTTAGTAACAGTACCAGCAGAGGGAGATGCAATCTGTGTGAGCCGTGCCTCTCGTGTCGAAATTTAAATATCTCTAATTCTCAGCAGCCTGGTAATCAAAACACGATTGAGAGCCACTGTCGTTACCTGAGTATCTGCTGTAGCCAACTTGTTCAAAGAGCGGGAGCTGGGAAAAGGGGAGAGGTGAGGCAGGCAGAATGAGAAAAGAGGAGCTGCTCCATAAGTCACAGTGCAGGAAGAATTTGAGGGGCAGGTCATCCATATACTCTCCCATAGACCTCCTTGTAGCTGGCAACAGTGCAGCATTGGCAGAGAACTTCGGTCTGGCCTGTAAGTTTAACTCTCAGTCAGATCAGAGCTTGTAATTCAGGGGCAGGGTTTAAGATAACAACAACAACAACTTGTATTTATAGAGCGCCTTAAACATAACAAAGCATCCCAGTGAGGCAAAACCGGACACTGACCGGACAGTTACAGAAGAGTCAGGGGAAGTGACTGAAGGTAGAATCACACAATCATACAGCACATGTGCCTGTTTGACCCAGTGTGCCTTTGCTATGTAACTTTCTCCTTTTCCAGCTCCCTTTCGAAAGTTACTCTGGAAAGTGCTTCCACTACCCGTTCAGTCAGTGGATTCCAGATCATCATAATTCACTGTGTCCTCCAGTTATTCAGAGTCAAAGAGCTGGGGTTTGAGGAGTCTATTGAAGGAGAGGTGAAAGGTGGTGAGGCAGAGGGAAGTTTAAACAGTGGCTGTGATCAAAATGGGTAGAGATAGACAGGGAGACAGACAGAGAGAGAGAGAGAGAGAGATGGAGAGACAGACACACAGGAAGAGATATTAAGCCCTGGTGAGACCACACCTGGAGTATTGCGTGCAGTTTTGGTCTCCCTACCTAAGAAAGGATATACTTGCCGTGGAGGGAGTGCAGCGAAGGTTCACTAGGCTGATACCGGGGATGGCAGGACTGTCATATGAGGAGAGATTGGTTCAACTGGGCCCTGTATTCACTAGAGTTTAGAAGAATGAGAGGAGACCTGATTGAAACGTATAAAATTCTAACAGGGCTAGACAGACTCGATGCAGGGAGGATGTTTCCCGTGGCATGCGGTAGGGGGTGGTCTAGAACCAGGGGCCACAGTCTCAGGATACAGGGCAAGCCATTTAGGACTGAGATGAGGAAATATTTCTTCACTCAGAGGGTGGTCAACCTGTGGAATTCTCTACCACAGAAGGCTGTGGAGGCCGGGTCACTGAGTATATTCAAGAAAGAAATTGATAATTTTTTGGATATTAGGGGCATCAAGGGGTATGGGGAGAAAGTGGGAATATGGCGTTGAGATAGAGGATCAGCCATGATCATGTTGAATGGTGGAGCAGGCTCGAAGGGCCGAATGGCCTACTCCTGCTCCTAGTTTCTATGGGCAGAATTTTCCCGTCGGCGATTTGGGGGCGGGGCCTGCTCGCCGACAGGAAAATGACGCGGGATGAAGTCAGAAGGAACCCCCGACGTCATCCCAGTCCAGTTAAATATTGAGGAAGGCAAGCGCACAGAGAAATCAGCTGTCTGCCCGTCGACCTGTCAATGGCCAATTAAGGCCATTGACAGGATAATTAAGGTAGTTAAATGCCCTGCCCGGCCAACCTTAAGGCTGGCGGGCAGGCCAGGAGCCCCGGCGGGCTTCTGATAATACATGAAACCTCATCCACTGGCGGGATGAGGTTTCATGTCCGTTTTTAAAAACTTCAATAAAGTTTATGTCGTTTTTATTAACATGTCCCATCTCGTGTGACATTGTCACATGACGGGGACATTTTAATAATTTTAATATTTTTCTATTTTTAAAGATTTTTATACTGTCAGTAATCTCCCTGAGACAGCACTTAGTCTCAGGGAGCAGTGCGCGCAGTTTGACGGATGGGGAATCCCTCCCCCCCGCACAGGAAGCGCATAGCGCTTCCCATCGGGCAGCCCGCTGGGTGGGCCTTAATTGGCCCACCCCCTTAAAATGGCGGCCGGCCCCGTTTCGGCGGCAGAGTTCGGCTGCCCACCCACCGCCGAGCCGGTGGGGCCCGCCCACCCATCAAGGTAAAAATTCTGGCCTATGTTTCTATGTAGACAGAGAGAGAGAGAAAGACACACAGAAAGATAGAGATGGAGAGATAGGCACACAGAGAGAGATAGACAGAGAGAGACACACACACATAGAAAGAGAGAGAGAAGGAGAGATAGGCACTCAGAGAGAGATAGACAGAGAGAGAGAGAGACACAGAGGGAAAGAGAGAGAGAAGGAGAGATAGGCACTCAGAGAGAGATAGACAGAGAGAGAGAGACACACAGAGGGAAAGAGACAGAGAAGGAGAGATAGGCACTCAGAGAGAGATAGACACAGAGAGATAGACACAGAGGGAGAGAAAAAGTGATATGGAGAGATAGACAAAGAGATGGACACAGGGTAAGATATAAATATATTAGAGAGAGAGTTATGGAGTCTAACAATAGAGAGAAAGAGAAGTAGAGAGATACACACACACACACACACACTTTCAACTCGATGAAGGAAAATCCACTCATCAGCTCAGGAAAACGAACCCTTGAATCTGGACAATTTAATCCAGTACCTTGACACCCTGAGAGGACAGGCTGGGCTTGAATGTTTAATGTTGTTGAAATGTCAGCAGGTTCATGGCAGGGACGGGAGCCTATATATCAAAGCCAACTGTTTAACAGCATGTCAACCGCCAATGGAGATGTAAACGTTTTGCACAAGGTTGTGTCTGCTCAATGATAGATGACGAGTCTGGATTTTGTCTCTCACCAGTTTTCTACTAAAGATTTGAGATGTGAATAAACCATTCTCGGGAAAAAGGGTAACAGTAAGTGGCCTGACTGCGGCAGTAATTAGCTGTGGCTCAGTGGGTAGCACGCTCACCTTCCAAGTCGGAGGTACCGTGGTGACACGGCAGCAGGAAATTGGAGGTGCGATGGCAGAAAGGTGGTGAGATGGTGGCATGGCAGCTGAGCATGGAGCCTGTGGAGGGCACGTGCCTCTCATGATGGAAATGAGACTTTGGTGGCTTACTGGGCACGGTGAGCAGCAGACCTGGCCAGACATGCAGTACTTGCTGTGTGAGGATGAACAGTTCTTGAGACACAATCCCAAATTTAAAACTCGGATGCCACATTACTGACTAGATAACGAGGGAAAGAGTAATGTATAAATAAGGCTTCTTCCTCAGTGATGGTAGTAAAAGGCGGTTTAGGAAAAAGCAGTCCCCAAATATGCAAGTCCAGAAAATTGGTAAGGGCCACACATTGTGCCTATCCAGACTCCCTAATCTGAGCTCCCAGGGACTCCCATGGGCAGTGGGTGAACTGTGATAGATTTACTGACCAGAAGATAGATACAGCCGTGGGAGGCCATTCAGCCCATCCAACCAGAAAGGTCTGACTGCCACCCCTCCCAACCATCACAACATCTAGAATTTATTAAACACTGTATTTCCTGCCAGCGCATTGGTGGCGCAAGATGACCACCGATACCAGTCTGCACATGCACACTTGACATCTGTGCGCAGAATCCAAAGACGTCATTTGCAGGAGACACAGATCCACCCACAGAAACGTTTACAGCTTCTTCTTGGCAGCCTTCAAACTTATAACAATGAATCTTATTTCATTGCCCTTGTATCCCCAAAACGATTTATTCCACACACACACAAAAATAACGCAACAAGGTGGGCCATCCCTCTGAACTAATTAAATGGCTGATCTGAAATTTCAATCAATTCCACACTCCCTGAGCCCTGCGGACGGTGGACACTTGGGCCATTTCCCTGTCTCTGTCTCTTCCCCCTTTCTCTCTCTCTCTCTCTCTCTCCCTAGCCATTTCTTTCGATATTTCATCTTTGAATACATTTCTAAAAAGACACCAACGTTGATGTGTCATTTTAATTAAGGGTTGGGGGTGAGGATGGGCGGACGGAGTGGGTCCCTTTCGTCACTTGCTCTTTCCAGCCCTGTCGGTGGGGTTTGGGGTGAGCTGTGGGTGGAAGGGATTGTTAAAAGTGTTAGCCTGACGCTGCCAGCGCTTTAACATTTGCATTTTCAGGGCCAGTGACGACTACGCATGCGATGGGGGTGATGACTCCTATAAAGATGGCGACCACACATACAACTGCACATTGACCCCTATAAAGATGGCGACCACACATACAACTGCACATTGACCCCTATAAAGATGGCGACCACACATACAACTGCACATTGACCCCTATAAAGATGGCGACCACACATACAACTGCACATTGACCCCTATAAAGATGGCGACCACACATACAACTGCACATTGACCCCTATAAAGATGGCGACCACACATACAACTGCACATTGACCCCTATAAAGGTGGCGACCACACATACAACTGCACAGGCACAGCATTGTCGGCAAACGCGGCCTTAATTAAATCATTGCCTCCTCTGTCCTCCTCAAGCAATCGTTCCACATTTTGATCACTCTTTATGTGAAGGAAACAACAAGTTGCATTTATGTAGTGTCTTTAATGTAGGAAAACAATTTCAAGGTGCTTCACACAAATTTTGACACCGAGCCGCATCAGGGCATATTAGGATAGGTGACCAATATCTGGGCTGAAGAGGGAGCTTTGAAGCAGCGTCTTAAAAGGGGAGAGGGAGGTCGAGAGAAGGAGAGATGTAGGGAAGGAATTCGAGGGCCAGAATCTTACGCTCCTGCGCTGGCGGGGTTTTAGGTGGCGGGGTGGGGGAGCATGAAACTGAAGGCAAGGGATTCCTTCCGGGTTCTCGCCCACCCCGATCACACAGCAATTTTACGCTGGGGTGGGCAAGGCTTCGGACAGGAAGCCCACACTCGCTCTAATTTAGGCCCTTAAGTAGCCGACTATTGGCCACATAAGGGTCGTTTCCAGCCCAGCCTCAATGTTTCGGCTGGCGGAAGGACTGGCCTTGCGTAGGGGAAGCCCGAAAATCAACAGACTTAGATCTTGGGCAGGAAGATGGGAGGGCGCTTCCATCAGAAGCCCCCTTCTGAAGTCAGGTGACCCCTGCCCCCACTCCCCCCTCCCCCGCTTAAGGTCCGATGGCCTCCGGACCTCTTCCCCCCCACCCCTCAGCCTCTCCTGAGACCCCAATCGCCCTCTTCGCACCCCCCCCCCCCACCGCTTCACACCCCCCCAATCGTTCCCTACCCTCCCTGCCCTGGGACTCCTTGAACTTACCTAGGCTTCCCATGCCCAGTCTTAGTCTCAGGTGTCCTCATGCAATTCCTCTTCAATCCACTGCAGCTCTTCCTGCTGCAGGGACTGGAGAGCTACCAGCCAATCTGATTGGCCAGCAGCTCTCTAAGGCAGGATTTCCTCCAGGGTGAGGGGTGGAAGCCCCCCCTGCAGCCACTTCACACTCATTTGAGCGTGAAATGGCTGCGGGATAGGCAGTGTCGGCGGGGGTGTGTTCCCGCCAACTCTTCGGGTGGTGGGAAGCGAGACTCCGCCATCCGAAAAATTCAGGCCTAGGGTTTAGGGCCCAGGCAGATGAACGCCGCCCATGGTAACCAACTGAAGTCGGGGATGCTCCAGAAGCCAGGATCGGAGGAGAGCAGAGATCTCAGAAAGTTGGAGAACCAGAGGAGGTTAAAGAAATAGGGAGAGGAGAAGCCAGGGAGGGACCTGAACACGAGGATAAGAAGTGTAAAACCGAGGCACTGCCGAACTAGGAGTCAACGTAGATCAGTGAGCACAAGGGTGATGAGTGAAAGGAATTTGGTGCAAGTTTTAGCATGAACTCAAGTTAATGGAGGGTGGACAGATGCTGGCCAGAAGTGCATTAGAATAGTCATGACTAGAGGTAACAAAGGCAATGATGCAGGTTTCAGCCACAGCTAAACTGAGGCAGGGACAGAGTCCGACAATGTTATGGAGGTGATAGTAGATGGTCTTGATGAAATGGGGTCAGAAGTTCATGTCAGTGTTAAATATCCTATTATTAAGTATGTTAATCATGGGTGACATTAATCTCCATGTAGATTGGGAAAATCAAATTGGCAGAGGTAGCCATGAGCAAGAATCCATAGAGTGTATTCGGGACAGATTCCTAGAACAATGTGTTGTGGATCCAACCAGGGATCAGGGTATTTTGGATCTGGTAATGTGCCATGAGGCAAGTTTAATAAATGACCTCAGAGTAAAAGATCCCCTAGGAAACAGTGACCATAACATGGTGGAATTTAGCATTCAGTTTGAAAGTGAGAAACTTAGTGCGGAAACATCTGTGTTAAACTTACATAAGGGTAATTCCAAAGAAATGAGGGCAGAGTTTAGCAGAAAAGATCGTTGATGACCAATGGCAGACGTTTAAGAAAATAGCTCAGGGGCAGAGTCTTCTGATCGGCGTGCAGGAGCGGGCCCCGCACACCGACGCGTAAAATGACGCGCGGTGATGTCGGGTGTGCGTCGTTTTCAGTTCGGCGGGCACGCACCGGAGTCAGCTGCGCGCCTGCCGAATTGTCGAAGGCCTCTTAAGGCCATTAATTAGCTAATTGTCAGGTACTTGACAGGGCTGCCTGTCCAACCTTAAGGTTTGGCGGGCAGGCGAAGAGCTCAGGCGGCCTTCGCATTTTTCATGGAACGTAGATGAGGTTTCACGAAGGGTTTATTAATTTAATAAAATGTTTCATGAAAACTCATAAACATGTCCCAGCTCGTGTGACAATGTCACATGAGGGGACATGTCTGAATAATTTTATTTTTATTTTTTTCACATCTTTATGACTTTTCTTAATCTCCCTGAGGCACGGACCCTCTTTCACAGGCATGCGCGAAGGAGCACAGGCCCCAACTCTCCCTCCTTCCCCCCCACCCCCACCCCCACCCACCGCACAGGTAGCGTTGAGCACTTCCAGGTGCGCGACACGTTGGGCGGGCCTTAATTGGCCCGCCCACGTAAAATGGTGGCACTCAGCCGATCGCAGGCAGCAATTGGCTGCGCGCCCGCCTGCGCCCGTTCCCGCCCAGCCCGCCCAATGGGGAGAAAATTCTCCCCCCATGACTCACACCAATGATATATCCCAGTGAGGAAGAAGGATTGTAAGAAGGGGATAAACCAACCGTGGTTAACCAAGGAAGTTCAGGATAGTATCAAAGTGAAAGAAAAAACATACAACGTGGCAAAGATTAGTGGTAAGCCAGAGGGTTGGGAAAGTTTTAAAAAGCAACAGAAGATGACCAAAAAAATAATAAAGAGGGAGAAAATAAACTTTGAGGGTAAACTAACAAGTAATATAAAAACGGACAGTAAGAGCTTCTTTAAATATATAAAAAGGAAGAGAGAGGCCAAAGTCAATATAGGCCTCTTAGAGAATGAGGCTGGGGAAATAATAATGGGCAACCAGGAAATGGCAGAGGAGTTGAATAAACACTTTGCATCAGTCTTCACGGTAGAAAACACTAATAGTATACCAAAAATACTAAATAATCGTGGGGCTAAAGGTGGGGAAGGAAATAAATACAATAACTATCACTAGAGAGAAAGTACTAGGGAAACTAATGGGGCTACAGGCTGATAAGTCATCTAGACCTGATGGGTTCCATCCTAGGATATTAAATGAAATAACTGCAGAGATAGTGGATGCACCGGTAGTAATCCTCAGATTCTGGAAAATCCCAGAGGGTTGGAAAACTGCCAATGTAACACCCTTATTCAAAAAGGGAGGTGAGACAAGAAACAGGTAACTATAGGCCAGTTAGCTTAACATCTGTCATTGGGAAAATGTTGGAGTCTATTATAAAGGATGTAATAGCAGAGCATTTAGAAATGCATAATATAATCAAGCAGAGTCAGCATGGCTTCATGAAGGGGAAATCATGCCTGAAAAGTTTATTAGAATTCTTTGAGGAAGTAAGAAGCAGGATAGATAAGAGGGAACCAGTAGATGTAATATATTTAGATTTACAAAAGGCGTTCAATAAGGTACCACACAAAAGGCATAAGGCTACTTAATAAGATAAGAGCCCATGGTGTTGGGGGTAGTATATTAGCATGGAGAGAGAACTGGCTAACTAATAGAAGACAGAGAGTTGGGATATGGGGGGGGCATTTTCAGGATGGCAACCTGTAACTAGTGGAGTGCCACAGGGATCAGTGCTCGGGCCTCGATTATTTACAATATATATTAATGACTTGGATGAGGGAAGTGAATGTACTATCACCAAGTTTGCGGATGACACAAAAAGAGGTGGGAACACAAGTGGTCAGGATGACACAAAGTGTCTACAGAGGGATATAGATGGGTTAAGTGAGTGGGCAAACACTTGGCAGATGGAATATAATGTGAGAAAGTGTGAGGTTATGCATTTTGGCAGGAAGAATAGAGGAACTGAATATTATTTAAATGGAGAAAGACTGAAGAAAGCTGCAGCACAGAGGGATTTTGGGGTCCTCGTGCATGAATCCCAAAAAGCTAACATACAAGTTCAGCCGGTAATAGGTAAGGCAAATGGAATGTTGGCCTTTATTTCAAAGGGAATGGAGTATAAAAATAGGGAAGTCTTGCTAAAACTATACAAGGCACTAGTTAGACCATACCTAGATTATTGTGAACAGTTTTTTAAAATTCATTCATGGGATGTGGGCTTCGCTGGCTGGGCCGGCATTTATTGCCCATCCCTAATTGCCCTTGAGGAGGTGGTGGTGAGCTGCCTTCTTGAACCGCTGCAGTCCATGTGGTGTAGGTACACCCACAGTGCTGTTAGGAAGGGAGTTCAAGGATTTTGACCCAGCGACAGTGAAGGAACAGCAATATATTTCCAAGTCAGGATGGTGAGTGACTTGGAGGGGAACTTCCAGGCAGTGGTGTTCCCATCTATCTGCTGCCGGTGTCCTTCTAGATGGTAGTGGTTGTGGGTTTGGAAGGTGCTGCCTAAGGAGCCTTGGTGAATTCCTGCAGTGCATTTTGTAGATGGTACACACTGCTGCTACTGTGTGTTGGTGGTAGAGGGAGTGAATGTTTGCGGATGTGGTGCCAATCAAGTGGGCTGCTTTGTCCTGGATGGTGTCAAGCTTCTTCAGTGTTGTAGGAGCTGCACTCATCCAGGCAAGTGGGGAGTATTACATCACATTCCTGACTTGTGCCTTGTAGATGGTGGACAGGCTTTGGGGAGTCAGCAGGCGAGTTACTCATCGCACGATTCCTAGCCTCTGACCTGCTCTTGTAGCCACAGTATTTATATGGCTAGTCCAGCTCAGTTTCTGGTCAATGGTAACCCCCAGGATGTTGATAGTGGGGGATTCAGTAATGGCAATGCCATTGAACATCAAAGGGCGATGGTTGGATTCTCTCTTGTTGGAGATAGTCATTGCCTGACACTTGTGTGGCGTGAATGTTACTTGCCACTTGTCAGCCCAAGCCTGGATATCATCCAGGTCTTGCTGCATTTGGACATGGACTGCTTCAGTATCTGAGGAGTCGTGAATGGTGCTGAACATTGTGCAATCATCAGTAAACATCCCCACTTCTGACCTTATCATGGAAGGAAGTTCATTGATAAAGCAGCTGAAGATGGTTGGGCCTAGGACACTACCCTGAAGACCTCCTGCAGTGATGTCCTGGAGCCGAGATGACTGACCTCCAACAACCTCAGCCATCTTCCTTTTGTGCTAGGCATGACTCCAACCAGTGGAGAGTTTTCCCCCTGATTCCAAGTTGGTCCCCTTACTAAGCAAAGATATATTGGCATTGGAGGCAGTCCAGAAAAGGTTCATTAGGTTGATCCCAGGGACGGAGGGATTTTGTTATGAGGAGAGGCTAAGTAGGTTGGACCTGTACTCATTAGAGTTTAGAAGAATGAGAGGCGACCTTATTGAACATATAAGATTTTAGGGGGCTTGGCAGGGTAGATGCTGAGAGTTTGTTTCACCTTGTGGGAGAGTCTAGGACCAGAGTAAGGGGGCACCCACTTAAAACAGAGATGAGGAGGAATTTCTTCCCAGAGGGTAGTGAATCTGTGGAATTCTTTACTGCAGAGGGCTGCAGAGGCTGGGTCGTTAAGTATACTCAAGGCTGAGATAGACAGATTTTTAATCAGTAAGGGAATCAAAGGTAATGGGGAAAAGGCAGGAAAGTGGAGTTGAGGATTATCAGATCAGCCATGATCTCATTGAATGGTGGAGCAGACTCGATGGGCCGAATGGCCTAGTTCTGCTCCTACGTCTTATGGTCTTAAATGCAACTCCAAAGTTGCAATCATTCTAGTTCAAACACAGACAGTTGCCAGAGAGAGACCTCCTTTGAATCTACAGAATCATCAGTGAACGCTATAGAATCCTCCAGGATATTTTGGCAGAAAATCTTACCTTTTCACAATAATTGTGACATCAACTTTTTTTCGATGCCAATTGCAGCATTTATTGTAAGGATTCCCTCTTACACTGTAGGGTCACGAAGACAGTTCTATTTCTTTCTTCCTCGTGTGCTTATCTCGCTTCCCCATGAACGCATCTACAACAGCTCATAGTCTGGAACCCATTCCGCTGCTCCTCCACCATCTCGCGCCCCCACACCCCGCCTCCTCCAACTCCATTTAGGAAGCACCAGGCTAGCTTTGCGCTGCTTCACTGCAAATATTAGCCAGGGGGATAGATTGAAGCGATCGTGCAAAGCAGCGTGATGGGGATACTCACTCATACACTGATAACCGGTTTTACCACTCAGCGGTTTGCTGCACAGGGAACAGCTGGTAGAACTGGAAAACGTTCCTGGCACCAACTGGTGGCCATTGTTATACTTTCTCTTTTCTTTTGGACTTTCCTTTTCTTTCTCTTTGGTCTTAACCTGGGGAAAAGGAAAGATATACAAAAAAAAACGGTTCACTTCAAAGGGTCAAAGGAACAGGATGAGGCCATTCGGCCCCTCTCAAGCCTGCCCCACTATTCAATGCCTGATCTCTACCTTCACTGTATTTACCCACCTGGGTTCTGTAACGCTTAATCCCCAAAATCTTAACTATCTTATTTTTGACATTTTTCGATTAACCCAGCAGCCTCAACAGCTTTGTAGGAGGAAGAGTGTTTCAGATTTCCGCTGTGCTTTTTGTGACAAATTGGTTCCTGACATTGCTCCTGAACAGGCTACTGGCTACCAATAAGTAACCATCTCATGAGGACCTTGGCAGGTATGCATCTCAAATGGGCTTGACTGGCAAAGCACACAATTCAGATGGGTCCTCTTGGCAAGTACAGGTCTCAGGTGAGCTTTCCTTGTAAGTACCCATCTCAGTTTCATCTGGTTAAGTACCGATCTGGAATGGATTCTGGGAGTAAGCACCTATTTCCTATTTAGCAGATTCTTGCTAATATAATGAGAAGCCATCCAATCCACCCCAATTTCAGTACAAGATTGTCAAAGCCTGTAAATCTCTACCCTCCTAACCGTCATTCAGCCACTTCCCTCCTGGTACATTTGACAACAAAATAAGCAACCCTTCTTACCTTATCCTTAAAGGAGCCGGTCACCCTGTTCTTGAGCGAACTTAATGTTCTTTTCACTTTAGTTCCTTTCTCAGGTCTGTCAGATTTCTCAACATCCTCCTTTCTTTAAACGGAAGGAAGAGAAAGTTGCCAAGTTACATAATCATACTTAACAGACAATTTGCTAAGTTGTGTTGGAACGAAAGACAAGCTTCAAAAAAACTGCAAAAACATTGTCCCAAATGTAAGTAAATTTTCCTTAAAGTACTTATTTTTGCTCACTTAATTTTTCTCCCCTTGGTACTGATCTGGGCAATGCATTAGCCCAATAATTCATTGAGCACTGGCTTTAAGCTTGAGTCCCAAGTCCCAGTTTCTCTCCTGAGTGCCATTTTTTGGATGCGATGTTAAACCGAGAACCTCTCAGGTTAATATAAAAGAGCCCCAGAGGAACTATTTTGAATAGTTCTCCCCTGTGCCCGAGCCAACATCTATCTTGCAACCAACATGACTAACACAGATTATCAGGTCATTATCACATTGCTGTTTATGGGAGCTTGCCATGTGCAAATTGGCTCCTGCATTTCCTACACTGCAATAGTGACCACTCTTCAAAAGTACTTCATTTGTTCGGAAGCATTTTGGGACATCCCAAGGTCATGAGAGGTGCTATACAAATGCAATCTGTTTTTTCTTTATTTTATAATTTTATTTTAACCTTTGATAATAAGGTGGAGGGGATGAAGCTGGATCGACCGCCCGTTCTTCACCTCTCCTCGAGTTTCTTTCTAACGGATCATAGGTGGGAATTTTGATCAATTTGTTTCCTCTGCTCTGCTGGGTCCAGGAACGCATTCACTTGAATGGAAGGAAGGTCAGGCAGGTTCTCCTGTTGCCGTGTCAGTCCAACAGCCACTTACACAGCAATGGGAACATCTACCCAAGAAGAGCGGATAAACACACGAGGGTGAAGGAATAGAAGCATCTGCCAATAGGCTGAGATGAAGTAGGGATGGGAAGAGGCTCATGTGGAGGGTAAACAACGGCATGGACCAGAATGGCCTGTTTCAGTGCTAAAGACCCTATGTGACGCTATGTGGCTTTCAAAATCACATAGATCATGTGAAGCAGCAACACAGTTCTAGAAACTTACTCTGCAAGAAATTCCATCCAGGTGAGATTTTGCGGGGAGGCAGAACGAAGCAGCTCGCCAGATCCTGACCCTGTTCTTGCACTGTGGAGAGAATGCCCAATCAGAACAAGGTACACATAATAGACACATGTAACATGATTCCTTTAAAAAAATGCATCCAAATCTCCGCTATTCCACTGCAGGAAGATGCACAAAAAGCTGGTTCCAGAGAAGGATTTGGAAACTCACCACAGCTTCGGATACACGATCTGAGCAACTATGCAGGAGTGGTTTACAGGGAATACTATATGTTATATGGAAGTTCAGTAAATGAATACCAACTGCTCTACATTAGCTCCCTGTACGGGTATACAGACAGGTAATGTAATTAGTCATAGTCCGTGAGGGACCAAAGGCATCTCTTGTCATTAGAGAGAGAGAGAGTGAGAAAGACAAGTGGTTAAATCATTTGAGGGGCCTCATTCCACATCAAGCATGGGGCAAGGCAAGGAGGCAGGCCCCCATGAACCACCAGAGCCAGAAAAGGCACTGAACCTGCACTGTTGGCCACATTCAAAGCCACACACTAACCATCCAACCAACTGAGCTAACCCCACATCAAGCATGGGGCAAGGTGAAGAGGCAGAACTCCATGAAGTACCACAGTCAGGTTAGAATCTGCACATACAAGAGGCGACACTTAGATATACAAAATAGTCAGTCCTTAGTAACCCACTCCCAATACAGAGAGCAACACTATGTATACATGGGGTCAAATGTACACCATGTTGTTCTTTAGTCAACGATTGGCTGAAAAATTAGTAGAGTGGATTTATTAGACTTCCTAATCCTAACTTTCTTCTCTGCTCTCCTGAAGGCACTAACTCATGCTGGGGCAAAATGCTGAAAAAACTCAGTAGGTCTAACAGCATCTGTGGAGAGAAAAACAACAGAGTTAACATTTCGAGCCTTTATGACTCTCCTTCAGAGCTAAAGAGAAATAAAAACGTAATGAAACTTATACTTTTTATGGGGGGTGGAGCACGTGAAGCTGGATAGAGGGCCAGTGATAGGTGGAGGCAAAGGAGAGATTGCCGGAGATGTCTTGGACAAAAGGACAAAGGGGTGTTAATGATAGTGATTCTGGCTAAAGGAGGTGCTGATGGTGGCATTAAGGTAAGGAAGCAGAATGTGATAATAGCAAGACAAGGGTAAGCACTCTGGAAAGAACAACATGAACTAGTGACAGATGGCCCTTGTGGAGGTGGGGTGGGGGAAGGGGACGGTGGTGGGAAAAAAGATTGATAATAGGATAAACGGTGGGGATAAAACAATGAATAAAAATGAAAATAAATAAGAAATAAAAATAAGTGGATAAAAAATAAAAATGAAAAAAATAGAAGTTTAAAAATGAAAATGAATATTGTAAAAAGGGGATAAAAAAGGGGGTGAGGATGGAGGAGACAGTTCATGGTCTGAAGTTGTTGAGTCCGGAAGGCTGTAAAGTGCCTAATCGGAAGATGAGGTGCTGTTCCTCCAGTTTGCGTTGAGCTTCACTGGAACATTGCAGCAGGCCAAGGATGGACATGTGGGCATGAGAGCAGGATGGGGTATTGAAATGACAAGTGACAGGGAGGTCTGGGTCATGCTTGCAGACAGTCTCAAGGTGTTTCGCAAAGTGGTCACCCAGTCTGCGTTTGGTCTCTCCAATGTAGAGGAAACCGCATTGGGAGCAGCGAATGCAGTAGATCAAATTGAAGGAGGTGCAAGTGAAGCGCTGCTTCACCTGCACCTTAAACACTATAAATTTCATTACATTTTTACTTCTCTTTAGCTCTGAAGAAGTCATAAGGACGCGAAACATTAACTTGTTTTTTTTCTCTCTCCACAGACGCTGTTAGACCTGCTGAGTTTTTCCAGCATGTTCTGTTATTGTTTCAGATTTCCTGCATCCGCAGTATTTTGCTTTTGTCACTCAGGGACAAACCTGCTGGGGGTTTGCTTCCTGCTCCTTCAACTTGGACACCTCACCCAAGTAGCCATTCTTTATGTGATTGGCCTTAATACTGAACATCAGAAGAACAGTTTAAGTAAGTGTCAGTCATGGCTCACTGGGTAACATTTTCAAACCTTAGTCAGGAAAGGTTGGGAGTTCAAGTCCCATCCCAGAGACATGAATACAACATTTCAGCTGACACTAGTGCCAAGGGAGTGCTGCACTGCTGCCAGACAAGGTAACAAAGGAAAAACAGAATTACCTGGAAAAACTCAGCAGGTCTGGCAGCATCGGCGGAGAAGAAAAAAGTTGACGTTTCGAGTCCTCATGACCCTTCAACAGAACTGAGTAATATTAGGAGAGGGGTGAAATATAAGCTGGTTTAAGGTGGGGGGGGTGGGGGGAGAGAAGTTGGGGGGGGTTGGTGGCAGTTGGGGGGTGTGAGGGGCCTGTCTACCCTCTTCAGTGGATCCCACAGCCTTATTCTGAAGGAGAGCATGATTCTTCTCCCTGGTGTCTTGGCCAATACTTATCCCACAACCAACACCTAAAGCAGATTATCTAGTTATTGCTATTTGTGGGACTTTGCTGTTGCACTTCCCTGCACAATGCTGATCTCTAAAACAATGCTGAAGTTGTGAAAGGCACTATATAAATGCAAGTCTTTCCTGTCTCAAGGGGGATCCGAAGTCCAATGTGTACATCAGTCCACATTCTGGCATGGGTTACTGGTTGTCGATCAGGACAAGAAGCCCAGCTGAATTCTTGCGCTTATCCTAGGCAGGCCAGTGATTTTAAGACCAACTAGCAGAGCGGCTGCATTCAACCAAATCCAGAGAAACCCAGAAGACTGTTGTGGGGGCGGTGTCAGTAACGTACCAAAAGCTGAACTTTACTCTGAGCCAACAGATCAAATCGCTTGTAAAAATAAAACTTTTAAATGGCTTTAACATTCCTTTAACGGAGAAAAAAAGGCAGAACACTGGCTGAGAAACAGAGCGACCAAGAACAAAACAAGAGCATGTTGGCGTTGGCAGGGAACTGGGTCACAAAGCAACACAAGGAGTGAGATGCACATTGGAACCTGCTCCCTGCATCGTTGCAGTGTCTGGAATGGGGGGCGGGGGGTGGCGCAGGGCTTGTTGGGGGAGGGGGGGGAGATTGGAAACAGAACTATCAATAGACTGAACCATTTTTACAGCAGCTCTGTCCTCCCTCTCTGGGACTTAAAGGGCAAAGACACTGTCACATTAAATCAAACAACTGCTTTATTTATCAATCTAGGCAATGAAATGGAGAAATTGCTGGATAAGAAAAGCCAAGGTCCTAATAGATCAACTTCTCTCATCCTTGTAGCCGCATGATAATGGAGTTGTTGACTAATCAATCAATTATTCCACAAGGGTCCCAGACATGAGGGACATGGTGGAAAGCTTTGGGAACACAGACCACAGTCATCTCTTCTTCCCAAGCTCAGTTCACTCACCACACATCATCTCACATTAATCTTACGTCTGTTACTCATAGTTTGGGGGTGTCAACTGTTGAGTTTATTAAGGTTTCTCAATGACTTTTCATCACCAATGAAGACGGCATAAAAAACATGGATAATAAAAACAGAAAGTGCTGGAAAAATTCAGCAGATCTTGCAGCATCTGTGAAGAGAGAAACAGATTTAACGCTTCAAGTCCAATATGGCCCTTCTTCTCCCCTAGCCTGGCCGCTAGTGAGTTCTGAACATCAGTGTCAGTGTTAAGGAGATGTGCGAGAGGGAAATAGAGAAAGAGAGAAAAAGGGAGCTGGGGGGAAGCAATTCTAGTGAGAATGATACATCCGTATATGGAAGTTTGAGTATCCATTTGAGAAGATGGTCTGGTTTGGCAGGGAGTTGGGGGTGTATCTAATCTTTCTCATGATACCGTGGGAAGGGGTTCCATTGGGAAGGGTGAAGAGAGGGGCGTATTGGGAGGGGGGAGGTATCCATGTGACAGTGTGCAGGGGTGGAAGGAGAGGGGTGTCCAGTCCTACGAATGTGATGACGCCACATGTCTTATGCATTACTACCTTTGGGATCCAATCCTTGACGGTGTTGCTTATCCAAAGAAGTTCATGGGGAGGCAGGGATCTGTGTTCCTAGAAGGACAAGGGAGGTTCCAGCAGCAAATATTGAGTTCACAATTTGCCTTTGAACCATGCTGCACAGGAGGAGGCCATTCGGCCCATCGTACCCGTGCCGGCTCTTTGAAATCGCCATCTAATTCGTCCCAGTTGCTCTCACTTTTCCCCATAGCAAAAGTTTCCTTTTCAAGTTTTTTTTTACTCATTCACAGGATGTGGGCTTCGCTGGCTGGGCCCAGCATTTATTGCCCATCCCTAGTTGCCCTTGAGAAGGTGGTGGTGAGCTGCCTTCTTGAACCACTGCAGTCCATGTGGTGTAGGTACACCCGCAGTGCTGTTAGGGAGGGAGTTCCAGGATTTTGACCCAGCGCCAGCAAAGGAACGGCGATATATTTCCAAGTCAGGATGGTGAGTGGCTTGGAGGTGGTGGTGCTCCCATGAATCCGCTGCCCTTGTCCTTCTAGATGGTAGCGGTCGTGGGTTTGGGAGGTGCTGTCAAAGAAACTTTGGAGAATTCCTGCAGTGCATCTTGTAGATGGTACACACTGCTCCTACTATGTGTCGCTGGTGGAGGGAGTGAATGTTTGTGGATGTGGTGCCAATCAAATGGGTTGTTTTGTCCTGGATGATGTCAAGCCTCTTGAGTGTTGTGGGAGCTGCACTCATCCAGGCAAGTGGAGAGTATTCCATCACATTCCTGACTTGCGCCTTGTAGATGGTGGACAGGTTTTGGGGAGTCAGGAGGTGAGTTACTCGTCGCACAATTCCCAGCCTCTGACTTGCTCTTGTAGCCACAGTATTTACATGGCTAGTCCCGTTCAGTTTCTGGTCAGTGGTAACCCCCAGAATGTTGATGGTGGGGGATTCAGCTATGGTAAAGCCATTGAACATCAAGGAGCGATATTTGGATTCTCTGTATTGCCTGACACTTGTGTGGTGCAAATGTTACTTGTCACATGTCAGCCCAAGCCTGGATATTGTCCAGGTCTTGCTGCATTTGGACATGGGCTGCTATAGATCTAATTTCCCTTTGGATTCAATTTTCTGAATAAATTTTCAAGACTGCTGAATCTTCTTGGAGTCAGGTGTTAAAATGATAAATGAAATATGACTAACCCATGAAAGGCCTTCAGTTCATGCAGCACTTGTTGAACCAGCCTGAAAGACAAGAAAACAGAAACAACTTCACTCAACAACTCTGTTCAATTGACATTAACGGCAACCATGTTGCCTCTGTTGTCAAATGCCCTGACTGTAGCCCCACCTGGAGGCTCAGCTGAATCACACAGATCAGGAAGGTTGCAGGTTCGATCCTCGGTCTAGGCTGATTTAGCAGTCTTCAGACAGGGCAGTAAGAGTTGGGGGGTGGGGAGGCTTGCTACAATTGGCCTCAGAACCCTTGGCACTGCACTCGAGGCGGGTGGCAGTTGGTGTTAGAAACAGGTGATAGAGAACCGCCTACAGTCACCTTCACTATTGCAATGTGATTGGCAGAGTCATTTTCGGAACACCTAACCCAAATTATGGGTCAGCAGAGAGTTAAAAAAAAAAACAAATCCCAATATCGGAGCACACTCGCCCCTTTTTGGCAGGGGTCAGATGGAGAGGAGGGGTGCAGATTGATGGCAAAAAGAGTCTTTTCCATTTAAAAAAAAAGGTATTTGCCACTTTGCTCTGAAAGTTTATACCCAGTCAGCACAATTATCCTCTTGGTCTTTGCCGATTTTCTATTGGTAATGGGATTGACAGGGTTGAGATACCAGATCCATTCTCCTTTCTGCACCAGTAGAAAACCTTTAACATAATTTCCCAAACATGTGCGGGTTACGTAGGACCTGCAGCTGAGGAACAGGCCTGAGGTTGTGAAAGGTGCTAATTGCGTGAAAGCTCTTTCTTCTTTCCATCCTGCAAACTAAAACCTGTCAATAAATGTCAGTGAGAGGGGGGAGAACTGTTAAATCTGAGGTTAACGGAATAGATTCTCACCCACAATCTGGGACTGGAGTCTCTATGAGCAGGTGGTTGTGGGAGAAAGGGGTAGTTGTTGTGATCGTGTGAGGGGTTAAGGAGAGGGACAAAGCAAAGAGCATGGGAACAGGAGGAGGCCATTTAGCCCATCGAGCTTGTTCTGCCGTTCATAAGGTTATAGGATCATTACAGCACAGAAGGAGGCCATTCGGCCCATCAAGTCCAAGCAAGCTCTCTGTAGAGCAATCCAATCAGTCCCATTCCCCCTTAGACCTGTGGGTTTACTTTTCTCAAGTGTCCATCCAATTTCCTTTTGCAATCACTCATCATCTCCGCTTCCAACGCCCTCTAGGCAGTGACTTCCAGGCCATTATCACTCACTGCATAAGAAAGTTTTTCCTCGCACTTCCCCTACATCTCTTGCCCACAACCTTAAATCCGTGTCCCCCAGTCCCTGTATTATCAGCTAATGGGCACATTTTTCTTTGTTCATCTTATCTAAACTTGTCAGAATCTTGTACACCCTCCATCAAATCTATCCTCAGTCTCCTTTGCCATGATCATAAGATCATGGTTGATCTGCGACCTGATTTTATATACCTGCCTTTGCCCCATACCCCTTAAAGAAGCAAGGACTAAACTACCCACACAACCCATACAGTCTCCAAACCACCCTTTTAATAAAATATCTGACTATAGCCAAACCACTGGTCGATTCATTAACACGGAGGCTAAGGTGGCAGGCTCTTCAGTCTGGTCCTTTCATACGTACAAGTGGTTGGGCTCCCGATTTTCCTTTTCCTCTTGAATCTCCAGGGAGGTTTCAGCTTCTGAAGTGGAGGAAAAGAATCAAATTAATACAATTGTAGGGATTCTGGAGTGATTGCTAAAAATTCCAGTTACAGCCCAATAAGACAAACGAAGAGTTGCTCTGAAACTGCAAGAGCAAAAGGAACTCAAAAAAGTGACACACTGAAAAGAAAATTTCAGTCGAAAGAGGGGTCAACCTAGGCTTGGATGGATAGTTATTCATTCCAGAGATGAATAAAACAACAATGCCCACATTCCATAAATGAATTTTAAAAAGTAGGCCATTCGGCCCCTCGAGCCTGCTCCGCCTTTCAACAAGATCATGGCGGATCTGATCGTGGCCCCAACTCTAGATTCCTGCCTAATAGCCTTTGACTCCCTTGTTAGTCAAGAATCTATCTCCCTCTGCCTTAAAAATACTCACTGACTCTGCCTCCACCACTCTCCGGGGAAGAGAGTTCCAAAGACTCACGACCCTCTGATAGAATGTCCGTTATCCAACTACTGGCCCCTTTATGGAATGTGGGTGTCGCTGGCTGGGCCAGCATTTATTGCCCATCCCTAATTGCCCCTGAGAAGGTGGTGGTGAGCTGCCTTCTTAAACTGCTACAGTCCATGTGGTGTAGGTACACCCACAGTGCTGTTAGGGAGGAAGTTCCAGGATTTTGACCCAGCGACAGTGAAGGAGCGGTGATACAGCGCTGAGTTTGCCATAGTCGTTTCCGGGGCTGAGATAGGCCCCAACTCTAGATTCCTGCCTAGGCCAATGCCAGGTGGGCCGTCCAGTTTCATTCCTTTTAGACTTCATAGCTGTTTGATGCAACTGAGTGACTGGCTAGGCCATTTCAGAGGGCATTTAAGAGTCATACGAACAAGGAGCAGGAGTAGGCCAAATGGCCCCTCAAGCCTGCTCCGCCATTTAATAAAATCGTGGGCTGATCTGATAGTAACCTCAAATCTGCTTCCCGCCTACCCCCGATAACCTATCACCCACTTGCTTGCCAAGAATCTATCCACTTCTGCTCTAAAATATTCAAAGGCTCTGCTTCCACCACCTTTTCAGGAAGAGAGTTCCAAAGACTCAAAACCCTCTGAGAGAAAAAATTTCACCTCATCTCCATTTTAAATGGACGACCCCTTATTTTTAAACAGTGACCCCTAGTTTTAGATTCTCCCACAAGAGGAAACATCCTCTCTGCATCCACCCTGTCAAGACCCCTCAAGATCTTATATATTTCAATCAAGTCACCTCTTACGCTACTAAACTTCAGTGGTACAAGCCTAGTCTGTCCAACCTTTCCTCATGAGACAACCTGCCCATTCCAGGTATTAGTCTGGTAAACCTTCTCTGAACTGCTTCCAACATATTTACATCGTCCCTTAAATAAGGTGACCAATACTGTACACAGTACTCCAGATGTGGTCTCACTAGTGCTCTGTATAACCCAAGCATAATCTCCCTACTTTTGTATTCAATTCCCCTCGCAATAAATAATGACATTCTATTAGCTTTCCTAATTACTTGCTGTACCTGCATACTAGCCTTTTGCGAATCATGCACTAAGACACCCAGATCCCTCTGCATCTCAGAGCTCTGCAATCTCTCACCATTTAGATAATATATTTCTCTTTTATTCTTCCTGCCAAAAATGGACAATTTCACATTGAATTCAAATTTCACCATCTGCTATGCTGGGATTTGTGCACAGCATTATGGATTACTAGCCCAGTGACAATACCACTATGCCACTGCCTCCCCCTCCTAGCTTGTATGTACGATATCACAGGGCGGTTGCAGACGAGCTACAGTGGATGTGTGAGGGTGGCGCAAGACAGATGAGCATGACATACCATGACAGCAGATCTCCTGGCAGGAGTAGCTACAAGGAGGAGCAGGAGGACGTGCAGCTGAGAGGAATCTAAAATTGGCCTCTTCATTTCAAAATGTCATTGCAATTAATTTTTTAAAAATTAAACAGCGATCAATTGTATACAGAGATAAGACCAAGTACACAGAGCCAGGGCTCTGGCCCACTGACTTTTATCATGGGATATAGCCATCACTGGCAAGGCCAGCATTCATTGCCCATCCATAATTGCCCTTGAACTGGGTGGTTTGCTAGGCCATTTCAGAGGGCAGTTAAGAGTGCTGTGGGTGTGGAAGCACATAGGTCAGACCAATGAAGGACGGCGGATCTTTCTCACTAAAGAAATTAGTGAACCAGATGGTTCTTACAACAGTCAGTGGTTCCTTGGCCATCACACCAGCTTTTTATTCCACATTTACCGATAAACTGAATTTAAATTCTCCCAGTTGCTTTGTGGAATTTGAACTCACATTCCTGGAGCATTAGTCTAGGCTTCTAGATTACTAGTCCAGGAACATAACCAACGTGCTGCCATACTCCGGAGGGCCTTGACCCAGGTTGAGAAACCTGCCCCACCAAGTTAGGCCTGGTCTCACAAAACGTGGGCCTCAGATTATCCTCACTTTGAAGGCATGGGCAGCAAACATGAGGTCAAATGGGAGGAGAAACAATCCAGACGACAAAGGAATTCAAAATCTGCTTATACTGAACCTCTCTGCAAGTGTGAATAGTTCACATGGTAGGGACTGTTCTTGCTCCCAATTATCCACCTTTTCTCTCCTGGAGGTGCTGTTCCTGGCTGGGGTACAGCATCCCACACCCAGACAGGCTCTGCAGTGTCAGATGAAGTTCAATGCAGAGAGGTGTGAGGTGATCTATTTTGGCAGGAAGCACATGGTGAGACAGTATAAAATAAAGGGAGAGCCTCTAAAGGAGATGCAGGAACAGATGGACCATGGTGTGTATGTACAAACGTACATTGAAGATGGCAGGTCATGTTGCGAGAGCAGTTAATAAAGCATATTGTATTTTAGGCTTTATTAATAGGATCGTTGAGTACAAGAGTGAGGAGGTCATGTTGAACTTGTACAAGACACTAGTTAGGCCTCATCTGGAGTACTGCGTCCAGCTCTGAGCGCCATACTCGAGGAAGGATGTGAAGGCATTAGAGGGAGTACAGAGGAGATTCACAAGAATGATTCATGGGATGAAGAACTGTAGCTATGAGGATAGATTGGAGAGGTTGCGGCTGTTTTCCTTGGAGAAAATGAGGCTGAGAAGAGACTTGATGGAGGTATTCAAGATCCTGAGGGGTATGGACAGGGTAAATAATGAGAAACTGTTCCCACTCAAGAGAACATCAAGAACTAGAGGGCACAGATTCAAAATAATTGGCAAAAGGCATAAATGTGATGTGGGGAATAGTTTTTTCACCCAGATTGTGGTTGGAGTCTGGAACAAACTTCCTGATAGGGTGATGGAGGCAGGTTCGATCGAGGGCTTCAAAAGGGAGTTGGAGTGCTTTCTGAAAAGCAATAACGTGCAAGGTTATGGGGATAAGACAGGAGAGTGGGACTAGGTGGAATGCTCTTTCGGAGAGCCAGTGCAGACTCGATGGGCAGAATGGCCTCCTTCTGGACTGTAAAGATTCTGTGATTCAGTGCTATCTCACCCAACCAACCATTCTTCATGTGTCGGATGAGGCAGTGAGGATCAGCGGGCTTTTTGGTCAGTGCAGGCCTCACCGCTATTTCTAATCCTTTTCTTGGCCTTCACTGTCCAGCTTCATTGGGCAGCCACCAAGTTGGAGAACTGTGGGTTGATTTTGCATCATTTTGTAGCCAATGATGATGAGGCCAATCCTTGGAGAACAAGGACCACCTGTCGTGCAGTCAGCTCCCCACCCCACCACCGGACACCGGCCATTGTGCCAGCTCCCCTTCTCCATCCTGCCTCTGGGTGAAGGTGGAATTGGGGTTGGCAGAGCTACCAGCCCGCACATGGTGACCAGCCACCAGGGCGCATTAAGAGCCTAATTGAGGCCAATTAAAGGAAGCTGACTGGGATGTTCCAGTCGCTTACTCTGCCTGCCTGGCTGCCACAGGCCACCTATTAGAGGGCTCTACCTCCCCCTGCAACCCCACCCCTCACCCACCCCGACCCACCCAGTTGAATCTATTTTGTAATTAAAGATTCAATAGAGTCGGTGAGAGTGAGCCTCCATTTTGAAGCAACTTCTCTCTTAATTACCTTCCACTGCAGCCTGCTGGTCCTTTCAAGCTGGAAGTTCTCTGATTGCACCCCCCCTCCCACCTTCAAGAGTTTGCCCACTGCCCACTGCCCTTAATTAGATGGCAAACCTGTCTCTGGGTCATTAATTGGCCACCAGGGAAATTCACAGGTGAACTTCCCCTGGGCAGTTGTTGGGGAGGTGGGGGGGATGGTGGGGAAGGGGGAGGGGATGGGGTAGGGTGGGTTCAGCCCCCTTCCCAATCTCTATTTCCCACCCCCAGAGGGAAAATCCAGCCCATGGAATTGTTCTACTGGTCAACACCATACCTGGTGGTTTATTCATCCATTGTGAGTGGAGGGGACTCAGAGATGGACCTGTTAGTCTACTGAGTGCTTCACTCACCTGTCTCTCTTGATTGGGATGCAGCCAGACTCCGGGAAGTGCGGCACTGAGCTCCCTTGAAGGAACCAGAATAGCCTGTCTCTAATCGTGGCCGCATCTTTGTACCCGCTTTCACCTGGAGACAACAAGCAAGAACATCATTAACCAAATGGTTAGAATTCACTTTTAGTCACCACTGCTCTCAATGTCCATTAATTGTCCCTCTCAATCACACAGGAACTTATCTCATTGTTCCTTCATTATCATTAGATTCAAGTCCTATTCCAGAGCCTTGAACATAAAAACCCTGGACTGACACTCCAGTGTAGGATTGCTACACTGTTGACAGAGCATTCTTGCAGATGAGACATTAAACTAGGGTCTATTTGCCCTCTCAGGTGGATATAAAAGATCCCACGGCACTATTTTGAAGAAGTCCCCTGGCCAATATTGAAACCTCAATCAGCATCACAAAAAGCAGATTATCTAGTCATTGCCACGTTGCTGTTTGTGGGGTCTTGCTGTGTGCAAATTGGTTGCCGTGTTTCCTACCTTACAACAGTGACGACACCGCTAAAGTATTCCGTTGGCTATTAAGTGCTTTGGGAGGTGAAAGGAGCTATAGAAATGCAAGTGTTTCTTTTTCCTTTCCTGGAACTCCCTAACTTTTAGAACTTCACTTTTGAGGTGTGGGCATCACTGGCAAGGCTGCCATTCAGGGCCCATCCCTGGATCCAGGAGCACATTCACCACTCAGTGGGGGCAGGATAAGAGGAAGACTCAGCAGCATCTTCTCAATGGGGTACAGGAGATGGGCAATGAGTCACAAACCTGGCCAGGGATGGCCACATTCTGAGAAGTAAGTCAACAAAAGAACTCCCGCACTGCAGAGCAAGTGGTGAAAAGATGGCCCCGCGACAGCAACTTACGTTTATCGTAGTTCTTTAAGGTAGCAAAACGTCTTACGGTGTTCCCCAGGAGCAATTTGTCCAAAAAAATTTGACACCAAAAATGAAGAGAGAGACTTGCATTTATTTCGCACTTTTCAAGGCCACCAGCCATGAAGTACTTTTTCAAGTGTAGGACTATGAGGAGATAGCGGGGGACTGGCACTAGGTAAATTTACTCCTATGGAGAGCCAGCACAGATGAAATGGGCAGACTGGCCTCCTTCTGTGCTGTAACAATTCAATTCAATGCTGTAAAAATACAATTCTGCTGAATGTAGGAGACACGGCAGCCAATTTGCACACAGCAAGATCCCATGAACAGCAATGTAAAAATGGCCAGAAAATGTCTTTACTGTGATGTTGATCAAGGGATAAATATTGGCCATGACAGAGGGAATAACTCCCCTGCTCTTCTCCGAAATCGTTCCATAGGATCTTATTCATCCACCCGAGCAGAAAAGGCCTCAGTTTAACGTCTCACCCAAAAGATGACAACTCCAACAGTGCAACGCTTCCCTCAGGAACAAGCCACACAGAAAGAGAAAGTAGGTCAGGTGATTAAAAACTTGGTCAAAGAGGCCGGTTTTAAGGAAGAGAGAGAGGTAAAGGGACAAAAATGGATAGGGAAAGAATTGCAGAGCTTAGGACCTAGGCAGCTGAAGGCATGGCAACCAAGCAATGGAAATTGGGGATGTACAAAAGGCCAGAATTGGAGGAGCACAAATATCTCAAAGGGTTGTAAGGCTGGAGGCAATGACAGTGATAGGGAGCGGCAAGCCCATGGAGACAATAGAAAACAAGGATTTAAAACCAAGGCATTGCCAAACCTGGAGCCAGTACAGGTCAGTGAGCACAGTGAGTGATGGGTGAATGGAATTTGGTGCGAGTTGGCAGCAGAGTTTTGGGTGAGCTCAAGTTTATGGAAGGTAGGAGGACAGGCAGATTCGCCCGGAATGAAGGCCCAGCAGACCTTGCAAGAATTCTCCAAAGGGCTGACAGGCCGGGCTGTACTAGAGTGTCAATGCACACAGGCCTGGTTCCAAGACTACACTTTGAGTGAAAAGGAACCACACCCTGGTGTGGTAAAACTGAGAGAGTTTTAATGCTGCCTGGGGGCCTAACCCTTGCGTTACCGTAAAACAATGTAGTCTTTAACAAATAGCTACACGTTTTGTGTCACCTAGGAACACTGGAGTAGGCCTTTTGGCCCCCCCGAGCCTGCCTAGCCATTTAACTAGATCATGGCTGATCTTAGCACTTCAGTGGGCCAGAGGCAGTTCCAAACAGACAGATTGAAGGGTTCTGTATGCAATTTGAGCACAAGATTGATAACAGATGTGGCAGAAAGATCTAGATTATTGCCATTGTGTGAAATTATCTTTAATATAAAATGCATGTGGGGAATTAAACTTGTTTCCAGCCGGGACGGACCCATTGCTATTAGAGTTTCCTCGTTTCTTCCTTTTTTAAGATGCTTACAACAACATCTTGCATTTATATAGTGCTTTTAGTAATACTTCCAAAGACGCTTCGTACAGGATCATTCTCAAACAAAATTGGACACTGAGCCCGGGGATGGGGGGAGGTGGGGGGGTGGGGACAGGCGACCAAAAGCTTGGTCAAAGAGATTTTTAAGGAGCTTCTTAAATGAGGAGAGAAAGGCTAAGAGGTTTACGGAGGGAAATCAGGGCCCTAGCAGCTGAAGACACAGTGGTGGAGCCAAGGAAATCAGGGATTCTCAGGACAGATTTGGAGAAGCACAGACATCTCAAAGGGTTGTAGCATTGGGGGAGGTTGCAGAGGCAGGGAGGGAGCAGACTATGACCAAATGAGGAAGCAAGGATGAGAATTTTGTGAAAACAAGGTGTTGATCAGCCAATGTAGGACGGTGAATGGAGGAGAAATGGGTGAATAGGACTGGGTGCAAGTTAGGAAGCAGAGTTTGGATGAGCTGAAGTTTACGGTTCAATCAAGAGGTCTAGATTCGAGGCCGGCTCTGTCCTCACTCAACATCCAGAGACACTCAACTTTCAGCAATGAGGGCCGTGAACAAGCCTTAGGAAGGAAAACTCTCCTTCCCCGAACTCAGGAAGACAGAGGCCAGTGGCAAAACCCATGCTCCCATTCCCGATCTTCTAAATGAGATCGACAAACTCTTGCACAGGCAGGGATTGAACCTGGGGGCATCAGTTTCTGATGGGGCAATGCAGAATGATGGAGCAGTTTAGGGAGAAATGGTGGCATAATGGTAATGTCACGAGACTAGTGATCCAGTAGACCCAGGCTAATGCTCTGCGGACACTGGTCCAAATCCTGCCATGGTAGCTGGTGGAATTTAATTTTTTTTTATTAATTCGCGGGATGTGGGCGTCGCTGGCTGGGCCAGCATTTATTGCCCATCCCTAATTGCCCTTGAGAAGGTGATGGTGAGCTACCGCCTTGAACTGCTGCAGTCCATGTGGTGTAGGTACACCCACAGTGCTGTTAGGGAGGGAGTTCCAGGATTTTGACCCAGTGACAGTGAAGGAACGACGATATATTTCCAAGCCAGGATGGTGAGTGACTTGGAGGGGAACTTCCAGGTGGTGGTGTTCCCATCTACCTGCTGCCCTTGTCTTTCTGGATGGTAGTGGTCGTGGGTTTGGAAGGTGCTGTCTAAGGAGCCTTGGTGAATTCCTGCAGTGCATCTTGTAGATGGTACACACACTGCTGCCACTGTGCGTCAGTGGTGGAGGGAGTGAATGTTCGTGGAAGTGGTGCCAATCAAGCGGACTGCTTTGTCCTGGACGGTGTCCAGCTTCTTCAGTGTTGTAGGAGCTGCACTCATCCAGGCAAGTGGGGAGTATTACATCACATTCCTGACTTGTGCCTTGTAGATGGTGGACAGGCTTTGGGGAGTCAGGAGGTGAGTTACTCATCACAGAATTCCCAGCCTCTGACCTGCTCTTGTAGCCACAGTATTTATATGGCTAGTCCAGTTCAGTTTCATTTTTGAGAAAAAAAATCTGGATTTGAAAGCTAGTGTGAGTAATAGTGATCATGAAAGTTTCAGCAATTGTCAATGCCCTTTAGAGAAATAAATATACTGTCTTTACACGGTCTGGCCTAACTCTGAACTGCTCTTGTGGGCAACAAATGCTAGCCTTGCCAGTGATGCCCACAACCCATGAACAAATGAAAATAAATACCCTTCAGCCAATATCTGTCCCTTCAGTCTGGGAATGTTGAATTTCTACTCTCCTTGGGGTGGGCATAAGTGATCAGCTGGGATGGACGGGGTAGTTGGAGGTCAGTGGGCTGGTCAAGAGGTTTGAAGGTAGTGAGAGGCGTTGGCTGGTCGTGAGGGTTGGATGGGTGTGTGGGGTGGTTGGGCTGAACTTCCTCTCACCCACAGGAAATCCCCATGCTCAGGGTTTACCCTCTGCCCACCCCACCCCAGCCCCTCCACCATATGTCCCCGTATCTACCTCCGGTGGGTGTGGGGTGTCTGTGCTTCCTCTAGACAGCCTCTCGCAGCCGAAAGTTGTATTAACGATTCTGCAGAAGGACACCCCTGACTTTTACAAACCAAAACCAAAGGAAGTTTAAACATACACTGAGGACCTGTTGGTCTCTTAACATCTCCCAGCCATAAGGTCTGACCGCAAGATGAGGTGCATCTGGGCCCAAGAGGCGGCACCGTCACCAGTGCCACCCCCTCTGCTGGTTGGGAGGATTTCTGGATGTTTACCATTGCCAATTGTTAACGAGAAACAACAACAAATTGCATTTTTTTAGCGCCTTTAACCCAGTAAAATGTCCCCACAAAGGAGCATTGATCAGACAAAAGACTGTCAGTAAGCCATATATTAGGACAGGTGGTCAAAAGCTTGGTCAATTAGGTAGGTTTTAATTAGCATCTTAAAGGGAGGGAGAGAGAGAGATGGGGAGGTTTAGGGTGGCAGTTGTGGAGCTTAGGGCCTGAGCAACTCAAGGCACGACTGCCAATGGTGGGACAATTAAAATTAGGAATGTTCAAGTGGCCAGAATTGGAGGATCTCACTGGGGTAGGACCTTGACAGTGATTTTGTAGGCTATTCATCCACATGTAGCATCACAGTTCAGCCCAGTGCAATTCTTACATGGGATTGAATTACAGTCGTACTCCAGCAGACGTTACTGGGCAGCGATTATTGGTAAGAAGATTTGCGGAACCACAGCCTGATGCTAAAGAATGGTTCAGAGTGGCAGGGAATCAGGCCCCTTACTGCAGCTGTTGCAGCTACTGGGGGAGTGGGAATAATAGCAAACAACATCCTCGCCTTCCATACAATAAATAAAGCACAAGGCACAAGATAAGCGTGGATGAATAAGACGATTCAATCTATTCTTCTAGAGAAACCTGCAGCACCCTCACCCACTGCCCTTCAAGCAAAACATTGCGGCCAATCTTGCCCCTGTCATGTTTGAGTTCACAAGGTCACCACAGAGAGGATAATTGAACTGGGAGAATTAAAACGTCTTGAATTTAAAAGTCTCATCCATTTATTTCGAACGTTGTCATGGCTTCCTCCCCCCACACCCCACACCCCCCCAACAAGTTCTTGATTGGTAAGGGGATCAAAGGTTACGGGGAGAAGGCGGGAGAATGGGGTTGAGAAACTTATCAGCCATGATTGAATGGCGGAGCAGACTCGATGGGCCAAACGGCCTAATTTCTGCTCCTATGTCTTATGATCTTATGAACACACACAATTTCCTCAGCCCTATAACTCCCTGACATCTCCAGATTCCTCCATTTCCAGCCTCTTGTGCCCTCCTAATTTTCTTCACACCACCATTGTCCCTTCAGTTGCCTAGGCCATAAGCATGAGGCAGACAAACCTCACACGTACCTATTGTCTGTTCCATAAGTAGCTATTTCTAGAACATGTCGGCAGCCTGGAGCTTGAGGCAGGCCACTCCACATCAAGGATGGCTGACCAGGAGACTCTCCCACTCTTACCGCCTGCCGAAGGAGTATCGGAAGGATTTGCAGGTTGATACTTAACTTGCTTGGCCATGTTATGAGCACACGTTCCTTGGCTGTCGATTCATGGGCTGAGACTTGAACCCACAGCTTCTGACTCAGAGACACTACCCATTCCGTCACAAGACCTCCTCTTCCTCCTTTAAGACAATCCTCGAAACCTACCTCTTTGATCAAGCTTTTGGTCACCTATCCTCATTGCATTTTGTGTCAAATGTTGTTTGATAATGTTTCTGCGTGCAGCATCTTGGGGTGTTTTACAGTGTTAAAAGCACCATATAAATGCGAGTCATTGTTGTTACTTGTAAGAAGATTAACAGGAAAAATCCATCTTATTGATTAGTATAGTAGCCCTTAACATAAGATTAATAGCACTCAGTTACAATATAATCCTTGAATAGTCCGTTCCATATCAGGTGATCCCTTTCTCCCTGCACTATCGTCCCTTCTCTCAAAACCCAGGCAGAACCCCCGCAAGTTACCTGCTCGGTCAGTTCGTCCTCAGACATGCTTGAGCTGGCTTTCCCCTGACCTCTGGTTGCCTGCGGATCATTCTCTGTGCTGACTATGGTGGAGCTGAGGGTTTCTGTTAATTCATACGCTGACCGGTCCTGTGACAGGTCCAACTGATCTTCATCCTCTCTATCGCCTTCTCCATCGCTGTCGGTACCTAACATATCGAGGCTGAGCCTGTGTAGACAGAGGGAGACAGGTGATTAGGGCACAGGTCCAAAATAAGTGGCAAAAGGAGGCAAGATGAGAAGTTTTTTTTTAGCGCAAAGGATTTTTAGGACCTGGAATTCACTGAAAAGAGCGGTGGAAGCAAACCCAACAGTAACTTTCAAAAAGGAATGGAAATAATGTATGAAAACTACGTTAAACTGAGGTTCCTTCTGTTCTTAGGTGGATGTAAACGATCCTATGCCACTATTTCAAACAAGAGCAGGTGAGTTCTCCCTGGTGTGCTGATCAATTATATATACCTCAACCAACATCACTAAAAAGATTACCTGGTCATTATTACAACACTGTTTGTGGGAGCTTGCTGTGTGCAAATTGGTTGACACTTATCCTACATTGCAGTGGTAATTACACTTTAAGAGTGCTTCATTGGCCCTATAGTGCTTCGGAACAGCTTGAGGTTGTGAAAGGTGCTATATAAATGCAAGCCTTTCTCTTCTTGTAGCAGGTAGGATTCTACAGTGCTTCTGGGAAAATAAGGAACAAACACTTCCATCCCACTTCAGCCTACCCAGTGAGTACGCAAGTAGATGGACACTGAGTGGGGGAAGAATGGACTGTGATGCCCTTCCTGGATAAATAGCCAGCTGGTGCACACAGCCAAGGCCATTTGGGAAAGGTCCTGTATCCCAGAAATGAAGCAATGCCTTCCAAAGAGGGGGTGATAGAGAGGAAGGAAAATATTCCTCCCAATTCTATTCCAGCCCCTTGTGGGAAAGGGCAATGTTTGTACCTGTACATGAGCTCTTAGTGATTGCTGTACCTGGAAACACCACTTGTCAGATCTGGCCTATCAGAGGACCACTCTTTTTAACACTTACACCCCTTGTTAGATACCTATACACAATGAAAGAAAAGGGAGACTTTTCAGAGCCTATCACAACCTCGGGATGTTCCAAGGCACATTAAAGCCAATGAAGTACTTTTGAAGTGTAGTCACTGTTGTAAAGTGGGAAACATAGCAGCCAATTTGTGCACAGCAAGCTCCCACAAACAGTAAAGTGATAATTTTGTGTCATTGGCCGAGGGATAAATATTGGCCAGACACCTGGGGGAATTGCCCTGCTCTTCTTGGAATAGTGCTGTAGAATCTTTTACTTCCACCTCAGAGAGCAAACGGCCTTGGTTTAACGTCTCGTCCGAAAGACAGAACGTACAACAGTGCGGCACTCTCTCAATACTGCACAGACAAAGAGTGACAAATAAGCCACAAAGGTTGAGAGAGAGATTGAGTGAGTATATATTTCCAGTTGCAGACACATCACCGTCAAATGGATCCAAAAACTGACAAGTCAAAGATCTCAAGTTAGTTAATAACAGATTTTAGCAAAGTTATTTCCACAAATATTTTTGGCGAATTGACCTGTCTTCATCAAGATGAGTTGTGTTGGCACTGAGAGACAGACCTGCAGTGTACACCAGCTAATTCCAGGTCAAATGTAACATAGCTCAATGCACAGCAAACCTTGACTCTTGGACTACCTAAATAAAAAAAGAAACAAAAACGGAAAATGCTGGAAAAACTCAGCAGGTCTAACAGCATCTGTGGAGAGAAAAACAGAGTTAACATTTCGAGTCCGTATGGCTCTCCTTCAGAGCTAAAGAGAAGTAAAAACATGATGAAATTTATATTGTTTAGTGGGGGGGTTGGAGCAGGAGAAGCTGGATAGAAGGCCAGCGATAGGTGGGGGCAAAGGAGAGATTGACAAAGATGTCATGAACAAAAGGAAAAAGGGAATGTTACTGGTAGTGGTACGGACTAAAGGAGGTGAGGATAGTGGCATTAAGGTAAGAAAGCAGAATGTGATAAAAGCAGGGCAAGGGTGAGCACTGTGGAAAGAATAACATGAACTAGTGACAGATGGCCCTTGTGGGGGTGGGGTGGGGGGAGGGGACGGTGGTGGGAAAAAAGATCAAAAATAGGGTAAAAGGTGGGGATAAAACAATGAATAAAAATGAAAATAAATAAAAATAAAAATAAGCGGATAAAAAATAAAAAATGAAAATTAAAAAATAAAAATGAACATTGACAAAAGGGATAAAAAAGGGGGTGGGGATGGAGGAGAGAGTTCATGATCTAAAGTTGTTGAACTCAATGTTCAGTCAGGAAGGCTGTAAAGTGCCTAGTCGGAAGATGAGGTGCTGTTCCTCCAGTTAGCGTTGGGCTTCACTGGAACAATGCAGCAGGCCAAGGACGGACATGTGGGCATGAGAACAGGGTGGTGTGTTGAAATGGTAAGCGACAGGGAGGTCTGGGTCATGCTTGCGGACAGACCGAAGGTGTTCCGCAAAGCGGTCACCCAGTCTGCGTTTGGCAGTGTATAGGAAACCGCATTGGCGGCAGCGAATGCAATAGGACAAATTGATGCTGTAAGACCTGCTGAGTTTTTCCAGCATTTTCTGTTTTTGCTCTGTTCTGCTTAAATGTTTAAAAGAAGTAAAAATTATTGTTCAAGACTTTAACCTTAATTGTGGTTTTATTTTAGCTGATTGAAGGAGTTGATAGGGTAGACAGGGAGAAACCATTTCCTCTGTTGGGGAGACTCCAGAACAAGGAGCAGAACCTTAAAATTAGATCCAGTTGTTGTCGGAGTGATGTCAGGAAACAATGAGTTGTGGAAAACTGGAACTCTTTCCCCTTGAAAAGCTGCTGAGGCTGGGATTGTCAACTGAAAATTTAAAAACCATTGATAGATTTTTGTTAGCTAAAAGGATGAAGGAAAATGAAACCAAGATGTGTAAATGGCACTGAGATACAAAACAGCCATGATCTAATCTTTTTTTAATCATTTATGGAATTTGAGCATAGCTGGCTAGGCCAGCATTTGTTGCCTATTCCTAATTGCCCCTGAGAAGGTTGTGGTGAGCCGCTTCCTCGAACCATAGCAATCCATTTGGTGTAGGTGCACCCACAGTTCTGTTAGGAAGAGAGTTCCAGGATTTTGACCCAGCGACAGTGAAGGAACAGCTATATAGTTCCAAGTCAGGATGTTGTGTGGCTTAGAAGGGAACTTGCAGGCGTCTGCTGCCCTTGTCCTTCGAGGTGGTAGAGGTCGCGGCTTTGGAAGGTGCTTAGGAGGCTTAGTGAGTTGCTGCAGTGCATCTTGTAGATGGTACACACTGCTGACACTGCTGTACCAGGCTTCTTGAGTGTTGTTGGAGCTGCACTCATCTAGGCAAGTGGAGAGTCTGCCACATAAAGGGTTAACTTGGGACTGAGTATAGTACCACCCACACAGTGATGTAAGAAAACACATGACCTGCACCTAGGAGTCAGTGTAATGTTGAACAGAGCCATGTGTAGAAACAAGCATGGAGGCGGCTTCCAGCTTCGACCTTTACTACGAATACCTTAATAAAACCTAATGAACCAGACCCAACACTTTACAACAGAGAGTATTCCATCACACTCCTGACTTGTGCCTTGTAGATGGTGGGCAGGCTTTGTGGAGTCAGGAGATGTGTTACTTGCTGCAGAATTCCTAGCCTCCAACCTGCTCTTGTAGCCACAGTATTTATACAGTTGGTCAGTTTCAGTTTCTGGTTAAAGGTAGCCCCTAGGATGATGATGATGGTGGGGGGTTTAGCAATGCTAATGGACCATCAAAGGGAGATGGTTAGATTCTCTCTTGTTGGAGATGGTCATTGCCTAGGACTTGTGTAGCACAAATGTGACTTGCCACCTACCAGCCCAAGCCTGAATGTTGCCCAGGTCTTGCTGCATGTGGGCACAAACTGTATCTGAGTTACAAACAATATGCAGAATTGTGCAATCATCAGCGAACATCCCCACTTTTGACCTTTTATTTGAATGGCGGAAGAGGTTCAAGCAAGTGAACGGCCTCCTCCTGTCTTTGCGTGGCTAATACAACAAATGATGTTCAAGGGCTAAATTAATTGATCGTAACATTGGGAAGCTGCATTACATTGAAACTTAGAAGGAACAACGGACTGTTGCACATTTCAGAAATTCTGCGATCTGGCATCCAACATTCTCACACAAATTGTCCCCCAGTGTTAATGGCTGTCTATGTTTATTTTGCCAGTCTGGACAGGAAAGTATTGACGCATAGATAATTTTTGCAGAAGGAGGATGCTAAGGTTACATAAAAGTTTCCATCGGTGTGTTTGTGTTCCTGTGGCTGTGCTGATCCATATCTCTGAGCAGGCAGAGTCTGTACCCTCAGTGTGAGACCCAGAACAAATGGTTCAATAACCAAAACAAATGGCCAAGAAACAGCAATATATCCACCAGAAAAGAGTTTAAATCATATTATACAGAAAGTAATCCCTGTGTATATTCTAAAGAATTGCAGGTCTTGTGTCTATTGTAGGGACTAGCAGACCCTGTGTGTGATATATAAAATAACATATCCTATGGATACTATGGAGAATAACAGCTCCTATGTCTATTGTAGGGAATAGTGAATATAACAGGGAATAGGAGATTCTTGAAAGCGAGTCTCCCAACAAAACTAAAAGACTTCCAAGAATTAAACCTCCATTAAACACAATGGTGAGAGGCCAGTATGCACGTAAGCAGGATCTTCATGTACACAAGTTTGGAGATTCCTGTACACAAAATATTATATTCTCCAATAGATACAAAAAAACAGGCCATTGCACTCACCAAAAACCAGGACTTTATACACACATAAAAAGCTACATTCCTTCTTTTATAGTCATCCTCTCCCCCTTTTCATCTTATCTTCTCCCACTTCCCCTCTCATCCTTTCTCTCCAGTACCCCATCCCCTTCCCCAAAAGTGAAAACTCAGAAGTTTTAGCTCTGTAAAATTCCTGTGCCTGGACAACAAATAAAGGCTTTCTCACTGATAGGCTATTATCCACCCATCCTTTTCCTGGGAAGGTTAGAGTTAAAGTCCTCGGCTGCTGAGATTGGCTTCACACCTGGAACTACTGGGCGCTCCATGAGCCATGTCGTGAATGCTGCAGATCCAGCCTGTGCCACAGATACACCTGGTATACAGTATAAGCAGAGACTTTGACATTATATAGCACCTTTCATGGCCTCAGGACATCCCAAAGCACTTTACAGCCAATGAAGCCTTTGTGAAGCGTAGTCACTATTGTAATATAGAAAAAACAACACCCATTTTGCTCACAACAAGATCCCACAAACAGCAATGTGATAGTGACCAAATAATCTGTTGGCCAGCGAATTGCTTATGGGATAAAAGTTGCCCAAGTCGGCATGGAAAACTCCGCTGCTCATCATCCAAAAGACAGCACCTCTGACAATGCAACACTCCGTCAGTGCTGCACTGGAGTGTCTGCTCTAATCACTTGGAGCAGGACCACAACCTTCATGACTCAGAAGTGAGAGTGCTTGCCTCAACGGGCCACAACTACACATTTGGAGCAGCACTTTGAAATGCGAATGTCAAGTGTACTCACTGACACAGCTCTCTCTGTTGAAAGGGCTCAGCCATGAACTGTTGCCATGGGCAGTGCTTCATTGTGCGGGGCTGAACCTGGTGTGATTACGTTGTGGAAAATTCCTGTTTCAGATATTGCAGTTGACATCTCAATCCTGAGAATTCATGACAGCCTGGATTGAATGTCCTTTTACTACGGCTCCATTCACATGTCATGAACATTAAGTCAGAAATAAAGAAGCCAATTTCTTAACACAAGACAATTGAAGGAATGGACTTAAACCCCAACCACAGCTTACAATTGTCTCCCTCGTCTCTTCAAGCTGCTGAACTGCCAGTAAGGTACAGCACCGGTTCCGCTACCTCATCCAACTGGTTGTCTTAAAAATGTAATAAAAACATAAAATGCTGGAAAAAAACGCAGCAGGTCTGACAGCATCTATGGCCAGAGAAAAACAAAGTTAACGTTTCGAGTCTGTATGACCCTTCTTCGGAGATCCAATAGACTTCACAGCTCCGAAGAAGGGTCATACGGATTCAAAATGCTAACTTTGTTTTCCTCTCTCCACAGATGCTGTCAGACCCGCTGCGTTTTCTGTTTTTGTTTCAGATTTCCAGCATCCGCAATATTTTGCTTTTGTCTCAAAAATGTATATTGCTATTCCGCTGCTGAGGCATCAATCTGTCAATCTTCTCCTCACTCAATCTGCACATGTGCCCGCTTTCCAGCAGGAGTTTCGGTGGTGGGGGGTTGGGGTGGCGCTGATTCCGTTACCCCACATCCCCCCCCACCCAACTCCCCCCCCACACCACCCACCCCCACCCAACACACACCCTGCACCCCCTCCCTCCCTACCCCACAGCACTGAGGTGCTGCAACTGAAACCCTGGCTAGGATCGGTCAGCTAGGCCTAGACACGGAGAAAGTGTACCTCACACCTTCCAAACCAATAGCATTTTAACCAAACTTAAAATAAACACTTTTTTTTCACTGGCCTGATTTAAAAAAAAAATCTTCCACTTTGCAAAAATATGACAACATTGGACGGAAAACCACAGACTGCGACTGTAAGTCCCTGAGGTACTCTTGGAGTATATTCTGCAGCTGCCAAAGATGAAAATCTCCCCTAAAGTCATTTTCTCCTGCATCATTTGGCTTCATCTATTAATTTTCATCCTAACACATTTACTATTTAGGACTTGGCACCTTATGATGTACTTGTCCCTTTTGCTTACAATTTCACAATTAGACTGGTTCATGTTACAAAAAAAAAAATCATTTTTTCCCCTCTCTCTCTCCAATTCTGGAAAAGGGGAGGTGGGAGTTGTCAGACACACCACTTGGGCCAGTAACACGCTGGCTATGTTGGATGGAAGACTCAGCTTTTGGCGCCTCCATGCAGAGGCTAATATTTCCCAAGTGGGACATTTGCTCTTTTGCTAATAGATTCCTTAAGTAGAACCATCAAGTGGAAACTCTTCAGCCTGCGACGTTAGAGAGGGGCGGTGTTAGGGCAGTGTTAATCCAGGCTGACTCAGGGAGAGGGCTCTTAAGCAGTGGTAACCGATGAGCCCTGATCTACTGCTCTTTATATTGCCTTGTGCAAACACTGTCCTCTGTTTCCTTCTCGAGGGCAACTAGGGTTGGGCAATAAATACTGGCCCAGCCAATGAGGTCCACATCCTCACAATGACTAGAACAAGCAAGCCTTCTCACAATTGTATGTATGCAATTGGGGGAGGCAGTGGCGTAGTGGTATTGTCACTGGACTGGTAATCCAGAGATGCAGAGCAATGCTCTGGGGACCTGAGTTTGAATCTGGAATTAAAAGTCTAATGCTGGCCATTGTCGATTGCTGTAAAAACCCTTCTGGTTCACTAATGTCCTTTAGGGAAGGAAACCTGTCGTCCTTACCTGGTCTGGCCTACATGTGACTCCAGACCCACAGTAAAATGTCCTCTGAAATGGCCTAGCAATCCACTCAGTTGTATCAAACTGCTAAAAAGTCAATAAAAAGGAATAAAACTGGATGAACCACCCGGCATTGACCTAGGCATCAGAAACAACAATAGCAAACCCAACCCTGTCGACCCTGGGGGCTAGTGCCAAAATTGAGAGAGCTGTCTCACAGACTAGTCAAGCAACAGACATAGTCATGCTCATGGAACAATACCTTATTGATCATGTCCCACACACCACCATCACCATCCCTGTCCCATCGGTAGGACAGACCCAGCAGAGGTGGTAGCACGGTGTTATACAGTCAGGAGGCAGTTGCCCTGGGAGTCCTCAACATCGACTCTGGACCCCATGATGTCTCATGGCATCAGGTCAAACATGGGCAAGGAAACCTCCTATTGATTACCACGTACCACTCCTTCCCCTTCAGTTGATGAATCATTAGTTCTCCATGTTGAACACCGCTTGGAGGACGGACTAGGGTGGCAAGGGTGCAGAATGTACTCTGGGGACCTGAGTTTGAGGGGACTTCAATGTCCATCACCATCAGCTCATTCGCACCACCACAGACAGAGCTGGCCGAGTCCTAAAGGACATAGCTGCTAGACTATGTCTGCAGCAGGTGGTGAGGGAACCAACAAGAGGGAAAAACACACTTGACCTCATCCTCAACAACCTGCCTGCTGCAGGTGCATTTATGATAATATCGGTAGGAGTGACTACCGCACAGTCCTTGTGGAAACATCTTCACATTGAGGATGTCCTCCATCATATTGTGTGGCACTACCACTGTGCTAAATGGAATGTATTTCAAACAAAACAGCAATTCAAGACCAGGCAACCATGAGGTGCTGGGGGCTATCAGCAGCAACAGAACTGCACTCAACCATAATCTGTAACCTCATGGCCCAGCATATCTCCTCTTCTACCATTACCACCAAGCTAGGGGATCAACCCTGGTTCAATGTAAAGCGCAGGAGGGCATGTCATTGGAGTTTAGAAGAATGAGTGGTGACCTTTTTGAAACATAAGATTCTTAGGGGGCTTGACAGGGTAGATGCTGAGAGGTTGTTTCCCCTTGTGGGAGAGTCTAGGACCAGAGGGCATAATCTCAGAGTAAGAGGGCGCCCATTTAAAACAGAGATGAGGAGGAATTTTTTCCCTCAGAGGGTAGTGAATCTGTGGAATTCTTTATTGCAGAGGGCTGTAGAAGCTGGGTTGTTAAGTATATTCAAGGCTGAGATAGACAGATTTTTAATCAGTATGGGAACCAAGGATTATGGGGAAAAGGCAGGAAAGTGGAGTTGAGGATTATCAGATCAACCATTGATCACATTGAATGGCAGAGTAGACTCGATGGACCGAATTGCCTACTTCTGCTCCTATGTCTTACGGTCTTATGGTCAGGAGCAGCACCAGGCATACCTAATAATGAGGTGTCAACCTGGTGAAGCTACAACACAAGACTAGTTGCATGCCAAACAGCATGAGCAGCAAGTAATAGAGCTAAGCAATTCCACAACGGAGTGTAGAGATAGAGTTGGGAGTTGAAAGCACGTGTAGTTACTGCTGAGCATATTGTAAATAAACTTGATGTTTCCACCCAAGAAGTGTCTGCAGATCAATTCTATCATTAATAGCACAACTCAACCACCCTACAACAAACTGGTGATGAGGATAAAACAGGATTGAACAGAAGAAATCAAGTTAGAAAGAAATCGGCACTGTACCTCACCCTGATTGTAAGTAGAGTCTTCCGTTAGACTTGAAGAAGCTAGCTTCTCTCAAAATGCCACAATTTGGGGAAATTTGGGGAAATTGATCCTTTTGAACCTGCAACAGGCCATTGGTCTAAGTACCTAGAATGTCTCACATTCTTTTTTCAAGCGAACGAGATTATGGGGGAAGAGAAGAGGCGAGCAATCCTCTTGAGTACTTGTGGGAGCAAAGCCTACAGTCTGATTCGAAGTTTGATGGCACCCAGTGCCCCAGATTTGAAGAATTTCGATGAGTTGGCGGACCTCATGAAGTGTCACTTTCAACCAAAGCCCTCAGTCATGATGCAGAGGTTCAGTTTTAATTCATGAAATAGAGCATGCTATGTGGCAAATTTGAAGCAGTTAACGGAACACTGTGAGTTCGTTACAACTCTAAATGAAATGCTCAGAGATCATTTAGTATGTGGTGTGTAAGAGGACACTAATTATAAAAGATTATTGTCCAAAGTGAATCTGGATTTCAAGAAGGCGCTAGAGATAGCGCTGGCCATGGAAAGCGCAGTAAGAGATTCAAAAGCAATACAGGGTGCACAAAATGGCACCATCCTCCACAACGGGTGGGAAACCTCAGCTGAAAGAGGTGCAAAATAGTGAGACTCCACCGAGAGGGAGGAGACAGCCCCCGCTAGCCGAAGAATAAAGAAAAGTAACTTAGCAGCGAAATCGAAGGATAATTTTAATAAAGGTGGAAACAATCAGTCTTTTAGCGATAGGCAGTTTAAAAAATCGAATGCTAATATTGTCACAGAAGTGGATGTATAATGAGGCAGTGCAAGGAAAGATTCAAGCAGGCTTGTAAACAAAAGAAGAAGCCCAATGAAATCTACAATGGAGAAGAGCCTGAAACATCAAATTCACACATTTACTCATTGTTTAATCTGAAAGTTAGAAAATCAGAAACAATATTTGTCACAATGAAAGTAAATGGCAAACCTGTTAGAATGGAAATGGACACGGGAACTTCCACCACAGTAATTAGGGAAGATACCGTTGGATATTTGAATAATGGTGAACATCAATTAAGTTTAGAAGAAACAGATACCAAACTCAAAACATATACGGGTGAAGACATTCAAATAAAAGGCATAAGCAGAGTAACTGTCCATTATGGAAGCCAATCAGCAAAGTTACCCTTGATGGTGGTAGCAGGTGAAGGGCCAAGCCTCCTGGGATGAAATTGGTTAAAAGAGATTACGTTAGAATGGTCTGAAATTTTCCAGTTGAGAGCAAGTGGGCTACCAGAGCTACTTAGAAAATACGCCACAGTCTTTAAGGACGCACTGGGGAAAATCCACAGCCTGCAGGCCAAGATTCATGTGAATCCGGACGCAACCCCTTGCTTCATGGGCAAGACCGGTGCCATATACCCCACAAGCTAAAGTCAACATTGAACTGAACAGACTAGAGAAACTGGGCGTCATACAATCTGTTCAGTTCTCGGAATGGGCAGCACCCATAGTCCCCGTCCTTAAACCCGACCAAAACATCCGAATTTATGGAGACTACAAACTGACGGTTAATAAAGTTGCTAAGCTGGACAGGCACCCCATTCCAAAAATTGAAGACCTGTGTACCAAGCTGACAGGGGGGCAACGTACACAAAGCTTGACATGAGTCATGCTTATCAACAACTAGAATTGGATAATGCCTCCTGGGAATTTGTCACAATTAATATCCACAAAGGGTTGTACCAATGCACATGATTGCCTTTCGGTGTCTCCTCAGCTTGTGCCATCTTTCAGACAACAATAGAAAACTTACAGCAGGGACTGCTCCAGGTTAGACAATGTATTGGTGACAAGATTCACTGAAAAAGAGCATTTGGCAAACGTTTCTTGCAAGCTGGAGTGCATTTTTTTGAAAAGTGCATGTTCCAAGCGAAGAAGGTAATCTATTTGGGTCACTGGGTAGATTCACAGGGCCTCCATCTGGTTGAGGAGAAAGTGACAGCCATAAGAGAGGCACCTGACCAAAGAACACCTCAGAGATCAAATCATTCCTAGGAATGATCAACTATTACGGATGGTTCTTACCCAATTTGTCTACAGTGCTGGCCCCCCTGCATTCTCTATTCAAAAAGAACCAACATTGGTCTTGGGAGGTGCCCCAGAAAGAAGCTTTCATAAAGGTGAAACAATTATTGCACTCGTCTACTCTATTAGTGCATTATGACCAGACAAAAGAATTGGTGTTGACATGTGACGCACCTCCCTGTGGAGTGGGGACAGTGCTCTCTCATCGGATGGACAACAGCACAGAACAACCAATAGGTTACATATTAAGAAGACTCACCACAGTGGAAAAGGAATACTCACAGGTAGCAAAAGAAGGCCTATCCATCATCTTTGGTGTCAAGAAATTTCACCAGTACATACACAGCCGCCATTTTACAATCATTTCAGACCATAAACCATTGCTAGGATTGTTTAGTGAGGATAAGGCTACACCACCCATAGCCTCAGCAAGAATACAATGATGGGCCTTAATTCTGACAGCGTACGAATACACTTTCATACATAGGCCTGGCAATCAAATCGCAAACGCTGATGCCATTAGTCGTTTGCCTTTACGAGAAAATGATGGGCATGTCCCAGTTCCACAAGAACTTGTTTTACTGTTAAATTTCTTAGATTCCTCATTGGTGTGTGCTCGACAGATCAGAGGCTGGACAAGTCGGGACCCAGTCCTATCTCAGGTATGAGAACAAGTGCTACATGGTTGGTCCCAGGAGCCCGTACCTGATTAAATGAAACCATACTTCAACAGAAGACATGAAATAACCAGCCAGGATGGTATCTTATTGTGGGGAGCACGAGTGATAGTTCCTCCAAAGGGAAAGGAGACACTTTTAATTGAACTACACAGTGCCCATCCAGGAATTTCCCGAATGAAGATCATAGCACGCAGCTATTTATGGTGGCCTGGGAAGGATGGTGAAATAGAGAGTTTAGTAAGGTACTGTATGCATTGTTAGCAACTGCAAGAGTTGCCAGTGACAGCTCTGTTACACGCATGGGAGTGGCCAGGTAGACCCTGGGTACGATTACACATTGACTACGTTCAACCTTTCCTGGGAACAATATTTCTGCTCATTGTCGATGCCCATTCAAAATGGTTGGATGTATATGAGGTGAAGTCACCAATGTCGGCTGCTACAATTGAGAAACTATGTTGGAATGTTTTGCCATTCATGGACTACCAGAAGTAGTCGTTTCCGATAACGGCACAGCATTTAAGAGTGCTGAGTTTCAACGGCTTATCAGCATCAACAGTATCACTCATGTGAAAACTGCACCGCGCCACCCTTCCTCAAACGGACTGGCCAAAATGGCGGTTCAAACATTCAAGGCTGGAATGAAAACGTTAAATGACAATTGCTTAGCAACCAAGCTAACGCGCTTTCTTTTTCAGTACAGGACTACCCCTCACACAACAACAGATGCCACACCTGCAGAGTTATTGTTGAAACGCCGTCTCAGGATGAGATTGAGCTTAATAATGCCAAATTTAGAGAGGAAGGTGGAAAGGAGTCAGGGAAGCCAGAAAACTGGACACCACTAGCATAGTTCGTGAGAGGAAATTTATGTAAGAGAGCCAGTATCTGTGAAGAACTTCAGGGAAGGACCAAAGTGGTTACCGAATGAAATAAGTGCAGTGACTGGACCTCTACCTTACCATGCGGAGGTGGAAGGCCGGATCATTCATAAACATGTGGACCATTTAAGGAAGAGAGAGAAAAATCACCAAATTTTGATTCCACCAGTGATCATGACCCGGTCTACATTTTCTATTAAAGATACTCCATCCAGGACTGACATGTCTAATGTTCCTGTGAGAGTTGAGGATACAGAACTGCAAGTGCCCATTGAAGAACCTGATGTTCAGGCAACTCTGGAAAAGGAGGTTCCTGACAAAGAATCTGAAGTTGTGGAGATGAGACATTCCACGCGTACCAGGAATCCACCTGAAAGACTGAACTTGTAAATTCCTTACCCAGTGTAAATATTATGTTGTCTTGAAAAATATGTACTTGTAAATAAAATATGTATAGCCAAGTTAAAGGGGGAGGAATGTAGTAATTATTGTTTTATTTAGTGTGCAATGTACCTTTAAGAATAATACTTATTAAGGAAGATCACATGATCTGTAGTAACCAATAGCAGAGTAGTGGAGCTACCTCAGTAGTCAGTGTGGAAATATAGTTGGAGTTGAAAGCACACGTATAGTTGCTGCTGTGTATACTGTAAATAAACTTAAAGTTTCCACCCAAGAAGTGTCTGCAGATCATCTCTATCATTAATAGCACAACTCGGCCACCCTACAACATGGACCATTTACAAGATGCACAGCAGAAACCCACCAAGGTTCCTTAGGCAACACCTTCCAAACCCACAACTGCTACCATCTAGAAGGACAAGGGCAGCAGGCACATGGGAACACCAACACCCTGAGGTTCCCCTGCAAGCCACTCACCATCCTGGCTTGGAAATATATCGCTTTTCCTTCACTACTGCCGGGTCAAAATCCTGGAACTCCATCCCTAACAGTGCTGCGGGTGTACCCACACCATATGGACTGCAGCGGTTCAAGAAGGCAGCTCACCACCACCTTCTCAAGGGAGATTCAGATGGGCAATAAATGTTAGCTTAGCCAGTGATGCCCACATCCCGTAAATAAATAATAATAAAAAAAGTTTACATGGGGATTAAGTAGGTGGTATGCTCTCCAATACAAACTCTGTTCCCCCATCACCAATTCCTTTCCCATCCTGGGGCTCTATCATAGGCTGATTCAGATGGTTTGCAACCTTAGCTTCCTATCTAACCCTAAGCTGAGCTTCCGACCTCGATTCCTTTCCAGCACCAAGACTAACTACTTCCACCTCCAGCCTATTACCCGCCCGCCTCAGCCCATCAGTTTTGGAAAATCTCATCCAAGCTGTTGTAACCTTCGGACTTGAATAATCCAACGCTCATGCCCCATCTTCCACCTTTCAAAAACTTTAGGTCATACAAAACTCTGGTGCCCAAACCTAAATCACGCTAAATCCTGTAAACTCCTGTTCTCACTGAGCCACATTAGCTCCTGGTTGACCAATGCCTCAGATTTAAAGCTCCCATCCTTGCATTCAAATCCTTCTGTTCCTTCCTCCAGCCCTACAACCTCCAAAAATACCCCACATTTCCCCAACTCTGGCTCCTTAATCTCCCATTGCCTGACCATTGCTGGCCGTGCATTCTTTTTGCTTTATTTTATTCATTTTATCCCTAAAACTGTCTATCCCTCTACCTCCTTCTCCCCTCTTTTTAATTCCTCCTTCAAGCCTATCTCATTCATCAAGTTTTTTGTCACCTGCCCTAATATTTCCTTCTGTAGTGTTTCCTATGTTACCGCAGTGACTACCCTTCAAAAGCACGTCATTGGCTATAAAATGCTTTGGGATGTCCTGAGGTCACGGAAGGTGCTATATAAATGCAAATTTGTCTTTTCTTTGACTCACTTAAAATTATGTCTGATCATTTTCCTGTGGTGCACCTTGGGATGCTTTCCTACACTAACAGGCCTATATAAATGTAAGTTGTCCTGTAAGTTTTTTATGTTCATTAGTTTTAGCGGTTTTTTTTGTTATCCAAAACTGACTGGAAAAGGAATAGCTTTATTCAGGTTTCAAAATTGTCCATTGCAGCTCAGCCTTTGCTTGAAAACTCCATCTTACCAAGTCTGAGCTAGTGAGCAAGGTATCAATTGCTTGCCTAATTACAGCATCATCAGGTATTGACCATTGTGAGAACATTGTTAACTTGCTACTGAAAGGTTTGTGGGAAACGGTGATACTGAAAGTAAGGGCAAATCTGGATCATATATCATGATATATCTATGTCATAAATATGTCTACATCATCACAGTCAATTGTCTAGTATTCAATAAGTTTACCTTCTTCTTGTGTCTCCAAGTGCTGAAGGGGATAAAGGTCCTTCCCAGCTGTGCCTTCTGGAGCTGGACATGGACCTGATTAGCAAAGGAAATGAATCTTGATCGCTGTCTGTTGCATTCTCAAGATCAGACGCACTGTTATTCTGATCCTCTCCAGCTCCATCCACCAAACCGCACTCACCAGCTTTTTGCATCAGAGAAAGCCTTTTGACTCCTGTACCTTTTTGTAGAGGACAGTAGCTCACAAGCCGAGCATCAACATTATGTTTCCCAACGTTACTGAGTTGCTCTGGGCAGGTTGGAACAATGTCTGCGCTGGTGATATCTTCTAAACTACTAGTAACTGGGTGCCGAGGAAGCCCGCCAAAGGGTGTTGAACTTAGATGCAGTGATGAATCTAAGGAGGCGATATCCTCTAGACTGCTGGTGGCATCTGTCGCAGAGTCATCATAATCCTGGAAGGGATCATCCTGCAGATAAATCAGTGGAAGAAACAAATCAGAATTGTAGCAGGAATGTTGGCCAGGACACCCACACAAAACGAGGCCATTCAGCCTTTAAAAATGTCTTTGTTAGACCAGAAGGACTTAGTGATTACAACTTACAGCCAAATATCTTTACACTCCACCAACTGGCCTCAGTTTTAGAACACTGTACAATCTAATCCTTGTATAAAACACATGTCGACCATTTATAGCGCGTCAGAGAAAAAGGACCAACATCTGTATTGTATTTTTTATCAATCTCGTATCCAATCTCAATGTTAGATGCAGGAAGCAGTAATGATAGTGAAAACTGCCCTTAGGTAAGATAGACAATCCTTCCATTTTTTCTCATATTTATGTTAAAATATATATTTATAAATATATTGCATTTCTCTTGTTGAAAAGTGCCTATTTGTGCAGAGCTAAATAAATCTGGGCCCAAAAAAAAATAATCTCTGGAGTTCTGTTCCTGGTCTGGCCCAGATCCCGGACAATGCTGGGGCTGTGTTCCTGAACACACCGTATGTTCTGGCAGCTCCCACAGTCTTTTCCTTTTCATAACAATTCACCGCATGCAAACGTGGATAGTTCCTTGGACAGCAGCCCAGCCCCAGACTGAGCTGCACTCTGGAACCGTGTTTATAATGGACCAGCACTCTCCTCAAATCCCTACAAATGGGGAAACCCTTGTGCCCAGGTACAGGAGAAGGTCATTCAGCCCGTCAAGTCTGTTCATTTAGGTGATGGTCGGCCTGTATCTTAAAACTCCATTTTACCCGCCGTGCTTCTTGATGTCACCCCTGAATGGCCCAACTCTAATTTCAAGGTTATGCCCCCTTGTTTCTGGGCTCCTCCTATCACCAGAGATAATAGTTTCTCTTTATCTACCCTATTAACCTCTTCAATCATCTTAAACACAGAGCATTTTTATCTCTCTCCTTCCCAATTTGCCTTCAGAGTCTGCTATTTCGCTGCAGATAATACCAAACCAAAGGCAAGGACACAATGTAAGACTTTGAGGAGAGGTTGTGTCGACTCAACCTATAATCCTTAGAATCTAGTTGATTGAAAGGTGATCCCATCGAAATGTATAAAATTCTTAGAGGGCTTGACAGGGTAGAGGCTGGGAGAATGTTTCCCCTAGCTGGAAAGTCTAGGACCAAGGGTTGCAATCTCAGAATAAGGGGTCATCCATTTAGGACTGAGGTGAGAGAAATTTTTTCACTCAGGTGGTTGTGAATCTTTGGAATTCTCTACCCTAGAGAGCTGTGGATGCTCGGTCATTGAGTATATTCAAGACAGAGGTTGGTATATTTTTGGATACTATGAAAAGGGATGTGGGGATAGGGCAGGAAGGTGGAGTTGGGGTAGAAGATCAGCCATGATCTTATTGAATGTCAGAGCAGGCTTGAAGGGCCGAATGGCCTACTCCTGCTCCTATTTTTTACTTTCTTTTGTTTAACAAGGAGGACTGAATTCTGTTTGTAGACCTGATCCAAATATCCTTCACCCTCTAACTGCACTTAATGTGAAGGCTACACTTGTTCTTTCCTGCCCGTATGCAACTCCATTTTAGGCTACAAAAGTACTGTGCAAAATGGTAAGTGCTAAGCCCTGGCTCAGTGGCTAGCACTGTCACCTCTATGACACAAGGTTGTGGGGTCAAGTCCCAATCCAGAAACATGAGCACACAATTCAGACTAACGCCCCCAGTGCCATACCGAGGGTGTACAGCACCGTCAAACGTGTTGTCACTTGGGTGAAACATTAAACTGAGACCCCACCTTCTCTCTCAATTGGGTGTAAAAAAAATCCCCTGTCAACTGAAGAAGAGCAAGGGAGTTGGCGTCCTAGCCAATATTTATTCCTCAATCAACATCACTAAAAAAAAAGATTTATCTGATTGCTGTTTTCTGAGTGCTTTCTGTGTGAAACTTGGCTGCCTCAATTCCTACATTGCAACATTAAATTTATTCCAAAAGTGAAGTACTTTGGAAAGATTTGATAAAAGATGTTGTACAAATTCAAGTTCTGTCTTTCTTTGCAGCTGTAAACAAATTTGGTAAACAATGATTTTTGTGCATCAAGACTTAGCGTTACTAAGCATTTGGGTGTCCAAGGGTTTAATTACTTGAGTGATACTTGCCTTGCCCTCAGCCATCCTGTTGAAGTACATCTCCTCTATCTCACTCGGCGAGTTTGATCGATTATCAACATTTACACAAGCTGGGAGAGACTGCTCCTTGACTGGGGGAAACTCGTGTGGGCATTGCTTACATTCTGCAGAAAGTGAATTTTAAAAAATAAGATAACATAAACCAAATAAAACATTTGCATTTACAGAGATGGGGCGAATTTATTTACACAATGGCTTCTGGTGATCTGAAAATGCATTGCCCAAAAGGTGGTGGAAGCAGATGCAACAGCAGTTTTCAAAAGGAGAATGGGATAAATATTTGAAAAGAGCTTGCACAGACTTGATGGGCCAGATGGTCTCCTCCTGTGCTGCACTATCCTGTGATTGTATGAAGAGGAATGTTTTGCAAGGCTTTCAGGGAAAGAGTAAGGGAGAGAGATTAATTTTTCAAAGAGTTAGCATAAGCATGGAGAGCCAAGTGGCCTTCTTTGGTGCTGTATAATTCTATGATTCGATCGATTGTCATACAGCTGAACACCCCTAAGAGCCTCACCTGGAAAATTAAACCTTAATCCAGCAAGTAACATGGCTGTCATGTGACAGCTCTCTGCAAGAGTGAATCACTGAGTCCCAAGCTCTACCCCTTTCCCCGTAACACTGCATTTTTTTTTCTCTTCAGGCCCTTATCCCATTTCCTTTTGAAAGCCTTGATTCACTCTCGCTCCACCACCCTGTCAGGGAATGCATTCCATTTCCTAACCACGCGCTGTGTGAAAAGCTTTTTCCTCATGTTGCCATTGCTTCTTTTACCATTCACCTTAAATCCGTGTCCTCTGGTTCTCGACCCTCTGGTTCTCGGCCTTGTCGCCAGTGGGAACAGTTTCTGCCTGTCTGCTTCATTTAGGCCGCTCATGATTTTGAACGCCTCTATCAATTCTCTGCTTAACCTTCTCTTCTCCATGGAAAACAGTCCCAATTTCTCCGATCCATCATGGAACTGAAGCCCCTCATCCCTGGAACCATTCTTGCAAATCTTTACTGCACCTTCTCTAATATGCTTTCACATCCTTCCCAAAGTGTGGTGCCTATAATTCAATACAATACTCCAGTTGAGGGCAGACTAGTATTTTATCAAGGTTCACCATGTTGTCCTTGCTGTTGTACCCTATATCTCTATTTATAAAACTCAAGATCACTTTCTCAATCTGCCATGTCACCTTCAATGATTTGTACACATATATCTCCTGGTCCCTCTAATCCCTGCACTCTTTCCTCTTTCTTCCTACCAAACTGTATCACTTCACACTTCTCTGTATTAAATTTCATCTGGCAATATGTCATCCCAGTTAACTCGCCTTCTTTGAAATAATGTCATGGGATCATTGGCCTGAGAGGGCAGGCAGAGCCTCGAGTTCACCGTCTCATTCAAAAGGCAACAGCTCCAACAATGCAGCATGCCCTCAGTACTGGACTGGAGTGTTAGGCTAAATTTAGCGCTCAATTCTCTTCAGTGGGATTGAAACCCGTAACCCTTCAACATCAGGGGTGAGGGAGGTATCCCAGAGGACACCAGCCGCTCTCTGAGCTCTCGGGGTCTTGACATAATTTTGAAAGAAATCAATCGTTTGTACAACGAATTGTCACAAAACTTTCAACTTACTTTGACCTCTATGTCTGTGTTTCTCTTTGTATAGCTTATTTCTGTTTAATTATTGATAAAAAAGTTGAGGGCTCTGTCCTGGAAGAGTTACCGACCAAGCAGGAATTGAATAGATACAGCCAGGTAAAGATAATAGAGCCCTGTCTTACCGACTGTATCACTACTGATGTTAATCCAGCTCCCTCACACTGTCACTCAGCATCACCTCTCCCTCCCCAGTGTCCTGTGTTACTGACTGTATGTTAATCCAGCTCCCTCACACTGTCACTCAGCATCACCTCTCCTTCCCCAGTGCCCTGTGTTACTGACTGTATGTTAATCCAGCTCCCTCACACTGTCAATCAGTAACCCTTCTCCCCCCAGCACCCTGTGTTACTGACTGTATCTCTACTGATGTTAATCCAGTTCCCTCACACTGTCACTCAGTAACCCCTCTCCCCCCAGCACCCTGTGTTACTGACTGTATCTCTACTGATGGTAATCCAGTTCCCTCACACTGTCACTCAGTAACCCCTCTCCCACCAGCACCCTGTGTTACTGACTGTATCTTTACTGATGTTAATCCAGCTCACACTGTCACTCAGCAACACCTCTCCCTCCCCAGTGTCCTGTGTTACTGACTGTATGTTAATCCAGCTCCCTCACACTGTCACTCAGTAACCTCTCTCCCTCCCCAGTGACCTGTGATATTGACTGTATCTCTACTGATGTTAATCCAGCTCCCTCACGCCGTCACTCAGTAACCCCTCTCCCTCCCCAGCGTCCTGTGTTACTGACTGTATCTCTACTGATGTTAATCCAGCTCCCTCACACTGTCACTCAGTAACCCCTCTCCCTCCCCAGCGTCCTGTGTTACTGACTGTATCTCTACTGATGTTAATTCAGCTCCCTCACACTGTCACTCAGTAACACCTCTCCCTCCCCAGTGCCCTGTGTTACTGACCATATCTCTACTGATGTTAATCCAGCTGTCTTGCTGTTTAAAATATTTTGCTGCAAAATGGAACATTATGTTTCCTGTTTTTATCATTGAAATACTGGAGTGAAGGTCAAAATTTTTGGAGAAGCTAAGGTATGTGAGATCCGGCATGGCTATCACCAATCTTGAGGTTTAAAAGCTTTGGGGACTTTTAGACACTAATGGAATCAAGCAATACGGGGATAGGACAGCCAAGTCGAGAGCAGAGTAGGCTCAAGGGGCCGAATGGTCTTTTTAAAATTCTTTCACAGGATGTGGGTATCGCTGGCTAGGCCAGCATTTATTGTCCATTCCTAATTGCACTTGAGAAGGTGGTGGTGAGCTGCCTTCTTGAACCGCTGCAGTCCATGTGGTGTAGGTGCACCCACAGTGCTGTTAGGGAGGGAGTCCCAGGATTTTGGCCCAGCGACAGTGAAGGAACGGCGATATATTTCCAAGTCAGGATGGTGAGTGGCTTGGAGGGGAACTTGCAGGTGGTGGTGTTCCCATGTGTCTGCTGAACCTTGGCCTTCTAGATAGTAGAAGTCATGGATGTGGAAGGTGCTGTTGAAGGAGCCCCACTGAGTTACTGCAGTGCATCTTATAGATGGTACATACTGCTGTTGCTGTGCATTAGTGGTGGAGGGAGTGAATGTTGAAGGTGGTGGATGGGGTGCCAATCAAGTGGGCTGCTTTGTCCTGGGCGATGTCAAGCTTTTTGAGTGCTGTTGGAGTTGCACTCATCCAGGCAAGTGGAGAGTATTCCATCACACTCCTGACTTGTACCTTGTAGATGGTGGACAGGCTTCGGACGGAGTCTGGAGGTGAGTTATTCTCTGCAGGATTCCCAGTCTCTGACCTGCTCTTGTAGCCTCAGTATTCATATGGCTAGTCCGGTTCAGTTTTTGGTCAATGGTAACCCCCAGGATGTTGATAGGGGGTTCTAGGTTCTATTCTTATTCCTATTCCTTATGTTCTAAATTCCTGTAGGACGAAGGAAGGATTCAGGTTGAGGAGACCCACAGTTTTGAGGTTCTGATGCAAGATCTCGAGGTGGTATGATGGATCTTGATTCCACCACAGTGACGTGTTTGCTTTGAAGTGTTTACAGAATTGCTATTGAAATGTCTTGAAAAGCTTTTAAAAGCCTACTCTTTCCAAATTTAGACTTACAGCAAACAGCAAAGTCATTGCATGTGAGGAACACTGACCAGCGTGTGCGAAAGCAGCTGTCTTTGTGGTTTGCAGCTGTGTCTTGTGTCCATGTGCGCGTGTTGTTGTGTTTCTCGTGTCCGTGTGCTCATGTTGTTGTGTGTCTCGTGTCCGTGTGTGCATATTGTTGTGTGTCTCGTGTCCATGTGCGCATGTTGTTGTGTGTCTTGTGTCCGTGTGGGCATGTTGTTGTGTGTCTGTGTGTATGTGTGTTGGGGGGGAGTGAGTGTGTGTGTGCCTGGTTCCTCATCTGCTGTTGAAATCCACAACTGTGCCTTCGTCACTTCCAGACTGGCTATTGTAACGCACTCCTGGCCGGCCTCCCACATTCTCCAACATCCTCCATAAGTGCGAATTCATCCAGAACTCTGCTGCCGTGTCCTAACTCACACTAAGTCCCGTTTACCCATCACCCCCGTGCTCGCCCACCTACATTGGCTCCTGGTTAAGCAACAAGTGAAACCTTGATCTCAAAATGTTCATCCTTGTTTTCAAATCCCCCACGGCCTCGTCGCTCTCTGCCTCCATAATCCTCCTCCAGCCCTAGAATGCCTCGAGGTTTCTGTGCTCCTCTAATTCTGGCCACTTGGGCATCCTTGATGTTAATTGTTCCACCATTGGTGGCCAGGACTTCAGCAATCTGAATCCTAAACTCTGGACTTCCCTCCCTACACCTCTCATTAAAGCCTACCTCTTTGACCAAGCTATTGATCATCTGCCCTCATATCTCCTTATGCGGCTCAGTGCCATATTTTATGTTATAATGCCCCACCTGGAGCATTTTATTACGTTAAAGGTATTACATAAATACAAATTGTTTTAGTGTGCGTGGGCATGTGGCTGCGTGTATTATGTGTGTATATATACGGACACACAATCCCAGGCAGAATGTCATTTTTCAGTTGGCCTCTACTCAATCTTGCCTGTCTTTATCCCATCTCCCACAATCCCATCTTGCTACAGAAACATGTCTGACTTTTTTTGTAAACCTACTACAATGGTCTTCCCAGTAAACCATTCGATGACATTGGGGACAGGAGGTCAGGACTGCAAACATGTACCCAAAATTTCTTTGGGGTTGCCTCTTTGGTGTGTTTCCACTGAATGTCTGCCAAAGTTACACGGCAGAACAGGAGGAGCAACAAGGAAATTCGGCAGGAGGCTCTTGTTGGATGAATTTACAATGTCAGTACACAGAACAGTCCATCTTCTCTCCTGACATTGAGTCAAAGAGTTACTGAAGAGCTTGATTAATGCTATAGACCCTAGAGTTCTAACAGTCCTATTATTAATCTAGGCCAACATTCTAGTACTGTCAGAGGGTCAGTGCTGAGGGACGGCTGCACTGTTGGAGGGTCAGTACTGGGGGAGGGCTGCACTGTCGGAGGGTCAGTACTGAGGGAGGGCTGCACTGTCGGAGGGTCAGTGCTGAGGAATGCTGCCTGTCAGTGGGGCAGTACTGACGACGTGCTGCACTGTCAGAGGGACGGAACTGATGGAGTGCTGCACTGTCAGAGACACAGTGCTGGGGGAGTGCTTGACTGTCAGTGGGGCAGTACTGAGGGAGTGTTGCACTGTCAGTGGGGCAGTACTGAGGGAGTGTTGCACTGTCAGAGACACAGTACTGAGGGAGTGTTGCACTGTCAGTGGGGCAGTACTGAGGGAGTGTGGCATTGTCAGTGGGGCAGTACTGAGTGAGCGCTGCAATGTCAGAGACATAGGCCTGAATTTTTCGTTCGTCAGGCATGCACAAGCAGCGGGCCCGGAAGCGGACAGGAAATGGCCCTCCGGCCGCAATCAGCCCCCGACCGTGATTTCACCAATTAACGGCCAGTCAGCATGAAACACGCGCTGAGAAATGCTCAGCACTGCCGGTGGGGGCGGGAAGAGGACAGACACAGACGTCACTGCGGGTGCTGGTGAGCATTTCCACTGAGCTCCCTGAAAGCAGGCAGCTGCACCAGGGAGTTATAGACCTTCACAGAATAAAGGAAACGACAGAAATGATGCAAAATATGTCCACGCAGCACAATCGAGCACCTGAAAGCACATCTCATAAAAAAACAGTCCCCAGATATCACTTTTTATTTAATTTCCCCACCGGATCGAGGTTTGAGAAAGAATGTGAATGCTGCCTGGGAGATTGGCCCATCCGCCAACTGTAAAAGTGGACGGGCCACAAAAAATCGCTGTTAATTGCATCATTAATGGGCTTATTTGCCCACTTAATTGTTGGCGGGCACGCTTCCAACTGTCGCACACACCAGCCGAGTGAAATGTTGCACGAGTGCGCGATGACATCAGGATGCTCGCTCGACGACATCTCACGCTATTTCACATCCGTTCAGGTCGGGTGCACGCCTGCCCGAGGGATGTAAAATTCAGGCCACAGTATGACGGGAGTGCTGCACTGTCAGCAGGTCAGTGCTGAGGGAGTGCTGCACTGTCAGCGGGTCAGTGCTGAGGGAGTGCTGCACTGTCAGCGGGTTAGTGCTGAGGGAGTGCTGCACTGTCAGCGGGTCAGTGCTGAGGGAGCGCTACACTGTCAGCGGGTCAGTGCTGAGGGAGTGCTGCACTGTCAGCGGGTCAGTGCTGAGGGAGTGCTGCACTATCAGCGGGTCAGTGCTGAGGGAGCACTACACTGTCAGAGGGTCAATGCTGAGGGAGCACTACAATGTCAGCGGGTCAGTACTGAGGGAGTGCTGCACTGTCAGCGGGTCAGTACTGAGGGAGTGTTGCACTGTCAGCGGGTCAGTACTGAGGGAGTGCTGCACTGTCAGTGGGTCTACTGAGGGAGCGCTGCACTGTCAGCGGGTCAGTGCTGAGGGAGTGCTGCACTGTCAGCAGGTCAGTGCTGAGGGAGCGCTGCACTGTCAGCGGGTCAGTGCTGAGGGAGTGCTGCACTGTCAGCGGGTCAGTACTGAGGGAGTGCTGCACTGTCGACAGGTCAGTGCTGAGGGAGTGCTGCACTGTCAATGGGTCAGTACTGAGGGAGTGCTGCACTGTCAGCGGGTCAGTGCTGAGGGAGCACTGCATTGTCAACGGGTCAGTGCTGAGGGAGCGCTGCACTGTCAGCGGGTCAGTGCTGAGGGAGTGCTGCACTTTCAGCGGGTCAGTGCTGAGGGAGCGCTACACTGTCAGCGGGTCAGTGCTGAGGGAGCGCTGCACTATCAACGGGTCAGTGCTGAGGGAGTGCTGCACTGTCAGCGGGTCAGTGCTGAGGGAGTGCTGCACTGTCAGCGGGTCAGTGCTGAGGGAGTGCTGCACTGTCAGCGGGTCAGTACTGAGGGAGTGCTGCACTGTCAGCGGGTCAGTGCTGAGGGAGCACTACAATGTCAGCGGGTCAGTACTGAGGGAGTGCTGCACTGTCAGCGGGTCAGTACTGAGGGAGCACTACACTGTCAGCGGGTCAATGCTGAGGGAGCACTGCAATGTCAGCGGGTCAGTACTGAGGGAGTGCTGCACTGTCAGTGGGTCAGTGCTGAGGGAGTGCTGCACTGTCAGCGGGTCAGTGCTGAGGGAGTGCTGCACTGTCATCGGGTCAGTACTGAGGGAGTGCTGCACTGTCAGCGGGTCAGTACTGCGGGAGCGCTGCACTGTCGAAGATACAGTCTTGCAGCTGAGACATTCTTCTCAGGTTGATGCAAAAAATCCCACTGCACAACTGGAAGAGTGGCAGGGAAGTTCCCCGAATGGTCTTCGGCCAATATTTATCCCTCAGACAATGTCACTAAAACAGATAATCTGGTCATTATCACATTGCTGTTTGTGGGTCCTTAATGCTAAAATAACGAATAGTCCGACCCCAGGGTTCAGCTTCCGTTCACTCCTCACTAATCACAGATGTATTCTTGATAAGATAAGCTAAACAGAAGAAAGTACGATTCTCAGGTTTCAGAGATGAGAAACTACAATCATGAAAATAGACTGGAGACACTGGAATTACATATTTTCCCTGGAGTCAAGGAGGTTAAGTGGAGGTTTCTAAAATGATGAAGGCTTGTGATAGATTGACTGGGGAAAGATTATGGCCCCTGATTGGAGAGTTGGTGACAAAAAGGCATCAATTTAAAGTTGTCTTAAGGGGTGAGGAGAGGGATGAAGAGAAATGGTTTTTGGGTTGTTGGAGCATGGAATATTTCACTGCAGAGCGTAGATGATGCAGCAATGGCACCATGCATTTATAAAGCATCTATATCATAGCAAACCATCCCGTGGTGCTTCACAAGAGCGGCATTAAACAAAATTTGTCACTGAGCCAGTTGAGGAGACACTATGCTGGTGACCGAAAGCTTGTTCAAACAGGTAGGTTTTGTGTAAAGAGGTTTAAGGAGGGAATTCTCGAGCTCAGGGCCCCCAGGTCTAGCCACTAAATGGTGGAATGATGGAAACTGAGGATGGACAAGAGGCCAGAATTGGAGGAACACAAGGCCTCAGAGTGCTCCAGGACTGGAGGAAATTACAGAGATGGGAAGGGCGAGGCCTTCATTGGAGGATTTGAAAGCAAAAGTGAGAATTTTAAGATCAAGGTATTGCCAGACCAATAAACATCTCAAGTGCGGAAAGCTTGAAGGGAGAGAGTGGCAGAGTTAGATTAGTTTTGGACAGAGGTGACACCGATTTGATGGCCTGAATGGCTGTCTCTCTCTGTGCTGTGGGCTCTCATGACCACTAAGAACACCTGGTGACACTATACACCAGGAGTTGTAAAACGACTGCACTCGATCACTTCTGAAGCTTTTTTTCATTTTATTCATCTGCAACTGAAATGGTTAAAAACTATTTGGGATTAAGTATTTTTGGAGCCAAAACTTTAGCTTTGAGGCTGATGCATTTTGCACAGTGCATTAAAATCTCTTTACAAGGAGCTGCTTCAAGTTGCCTGATTGAAGCAGCCAACAAACCACAGGAGCCAAGTCAGAGTATAGGTCATACAGCAGCATGCGCTGTTGTATCAACTTTCATCTCACATTGGACTGAACACTCCGTTCTTTGAACAAGGTGTCCAGAAATTTCTAAGTCGGACATCACTTAATTTTAAATTATTGATGAATTTTTAAATGTCACCTTTCCGCAGTGAATTCTGCCTAAAAGACTTTCACTGATTTACAATGTCATTCACAACCTTGGCTTGTCCCAAAGCACTCCGTAACCAATGATGTACACTACAGCAGTGCATGCGCAAGAAATGCAGCAGCCAATTTGCACGCAGCAAGCTCGCATAAGAAGCAACGCGATAATGGCCAGATAATCTGTTCTAATGCTACTGGCCAAGGGATCCATATTGGCCCAGAACACTGAGCAGAATTCCCGTTCAACTTAGAAATAGCAGACAGGAGATAGCAAATGAGAGGGCAGCATTTTAATGTCCCAACTGAAAGATGGCACCTCTGACAGTGTAGCACTCCCTCAGTGGGACCGTCAGCCTAGATTTTGCGTTCACTTCTCTGGAGTGGCTTTTGAAACCACAATTTCTGACCCAGAGGTAAATATAGTATTAAACAGAGTCAGGCTATTTGCTTCTTTATTCACTCAGGGGATGTGTGCGTCTCTGACAAGGCCAGCATTTATTGCCCATCCCTAATTGCCCTTGAGAAGGTGGTGAAGATCTGCCTTTTTTGAATACAACTGAGTGGCTTGCCAGGCCCTCTCAGAGGGCATGTAACCACATCGCTGTGGATTTGGAGTCACATGTAGGCCAAACCAGGTCAGGACAGTAGTTTTCCTTTACAATCAGACATCAGTAAATAAAGTGGATTTTAAGTTTCGTGGCCACCATTATTGAGACTAGCTTTTTAATTCCAGACACTTAATTCATTGAATTTAAATTCAAGCTGCTGGTTAGATTTGAACTCATGTCTTCTGGAGCATTAGTCCAGGCCTCTGGATTACTAATCCATTATGCCTCCATACCCCTAACCTAGCTGAGGCTGACGGGGGCATTATTCAAAAAGGACGTCTAGGCTCACAGGCGATACAAAGATAAGAAGCACAAACACTGGATTGTGTTCACCACAGCCACTAGGCCAATCTTAAAACTCAAATCACCTTTTCTTCTTTTCACCTTGCAAAAAGAGTCTTACTCATCTATCAAGAGATTGACAAAGGCAAAGGGCTCCAGCCAGAAATCTCCAAGGAGAATATTGACTCCAACCAGTGATGTTTAAGATGATGTTCTGGAGGGTTGAGTTTTCTGACAGCTTCCATTCTTGGCTAGGGTAAGAAGAGGTCTCCTGACCTCCTGTCAACACCTGGCTACAGAATGTGACACAGCCAGGGAGGAGGGATGATAAATATCCTCACAGCTCATGCTGCTGCATTATCTCACAAGTGACAAACCTAGCACTGCAAAAAACAAACCTTTATATTTATATTTCACTGTTGGTCATGACTTACTCCACTACTTGCTGCACAACTTGAGGCAGAATCTATTTTGCTCGTGATGAACCTTAACTACAGTCCCAAATAGGCACCATTACTATGTCAGCTGTAGTTCAATAGATAGTACATTTGCCTCTGAATAAGAAGGTTGTGAAAGGCCCACTCCAGAGATTTGAAAACAAAATCTAAGCTGACACGCCAGTGCAGTACTGAGAGAGTGCTGCACTGTTGCAGGTGCTGCCTTTGAGATTAGGCATTGAACCTGTCAGATGGACAGGAAAGGTCTCGCGGCACTATTCAAAGAAGAGCAGGAGAGTTCTCGCCAGCGTCCTGGTCAACATTTATCCCTCAACCAACATCACAAAAATAGCTTATCTGGTCATGGGAGCTTACTGCGCACACATTGGCTGCTGTATTTCCCACATTACAACAGTGACTACACTGCAAAAAGAACTTCATTGGTTGCAAAGCACTTTATGGTGCCCTGAGGCTGTGGAAAGTGCAAAATAAATGCAAGTTCTGTTTTTTTCTTTGACACAGCTGTTGAGCACTCAGTGACAACTGAAACAGTGGATGTTTCTTCGAACACCTGACAAGAAGAACACTTCTTGAGGCCAGTAAACAACCTCCTAACCTGCATATGCTTGCACTCTGCTGCCCGTATCCTTGCTTACACCAAGTCCCATTCACCCATCACTGTTACGCTCACTGACCTATATTGGCTCCCATCCAGCAATCCCTCAATTTTAAAATTCCCAACCTCATTTTCAAATTCTAACATGGTCTCCCCCTCCCTATCTCTGTAATCTCCTCCAGTCCCTACAACCCTCCGAGATATCTGTGCTGCTTCAATTCTGGCTTCTTGAACATTTCTGATTTTAATCGCTCCACCATTGGCAGCTTTACCTCCAGCTGCCTTGGCCTAAGCCCTGGAATTCCTTCCCTAAACCTCTCTGTCCCTCTACCTCTCTCCCCTAAGATGTTCCTTAAAATCTACTTCTTAGACCAAAGTTTGGGTCATCTGTCCTAATATCTCCCGTATGTGGCTCGGTGTTATATTCTGTTTACTAACATTCTTGTGAAGCACCTTGGGGTGTTTCACTAGTTTAACGGTACTATATAAATGCAAGTTGTTGTTGTTCTGATGACAATTGGTTGCTCACTGCAACAATGTCATGCCAGGGACACTCAAGTTTTTAAATAATTGTGAACTTATATTGTCACAAGGCACACAAGGGGTGGTATTTACTGGAGGTTGCCTGCTGGCTGGAGAGTCAGCAAGAGGCCTGTACGGCCTCTTTTTGGGAAGGTCCACCTTATTGAGTGTCAGTCGTGCACTTAACTTGGGCAGCTGTGGGTCTTCCCTGGGATCAAGGATCCTGGGAGCAGAAGTTCCACCCGCCAAGCGCTACTGGCCAGTCAGAGACCAGCTGCTCTTCATTGCTATATCTGGGAGGACGATGGATGCTGCTGGTACTACACCCACCTGAGGCTCAGGATTGCCGAGGGACCCACGCCAGAGCTTTATTTTCGGCCTTCCCCCCCACCTCGGCGAGCCCCCCTGCCTGCCGTTGCTTGGATACCAGTGGCAGTGGCATGAGGCCCGAATGTGTGCCCACCCGCTTCAGACTTAACCGGGGCAGAGGTGTGAAGGCAGCAGAGCCCCCACATGCCACCTTCCTGGCTGATTAAACGGCCCCCTCGCCACTAAATTCACTTCAGGGGAGGGCATTAAATTCTGCACAAGGGCTCTGAAACACGAGGACACCAAACCACAAGTCATGCCAGGCACAAGTGCGATGACTCCTAGTCAGGATGTTATGATGCCACTCCTCCTATTCACTGGGGAAATGCTCAAGCCAACTTGTGCACTCGCTTGTGCACCAGGTCCCACTTTGCAGTTGGTTGGCAGGGGACAATAGCCAGGACATTATGAAGATATTAATGCGGAAGGGTGTCACATTTAAATCCCCCTCCCACGAGGCAGGCTGGAATAGAGAAGCAATTTACACACAGATCCTGGGAGTTGAACTCACAACCTTGCAGACGGTGTGGCTCCGTGCCACATTGCATAAGGAATACACTTAGCTAAAAAGGGAGAGCATCGTTCTTTCAAAAGGGAAAATTAAATCACTGCCAGTTTCAAATTACTACAGCAATTGAGCAATTATATTGAAACAAGCTTTCCCCATTACAGGCAGTGTAGCCAGTTGCAGTATTATGTTTGGCCCCCAACATGAGACAGAGTCCAACACGTGACATGCGCCTAATCCCTTCCAAAGCACCAGAAGATTCAGATGTTTTGTCCTGAACGCTAAACGATTCCTCAAATGGAAACATCTCAGGCTTTGTTCTTTCCTGGTTTGTTGCCGTGCTGAGACAATAGGAACAGAGCTCTCGCTGCAGGAAAGTATCAGAGAAATGTTTTTACAGAATCCAGATCTACCAGAAACCCTCAGCAGAGGAGGAATCTGTGATCTGACTACAAGCACAGAATGATGGGCAACCACTCCAGCCTGGAACGCTAGTGCATATAAGGGCAGGATTAGAGAAAAGAGAACAAAGAGATACAGGGGCAAGGTGAGCAAACGGCGGGTGGGAGGAAGACCGTGTGGAGCATAAACACCAACCCAACTGGGCTATTAAGTGCATAAAAAAATAGCAGCATGAGTAAATCAAACAGTCCCTTGAGCCTGCACCAGTATTCAATAAGATCACCGTTGACTTTCGGTCCGTGTATTCAAACTGGGATCTGTGGATTTTTTGGGTACTGAGGAAATCAAGGGATATGGGGGTCAGTGGAGTTAATTTAGAAGATCAGCCATGATCTGCACTGTAGGAGGTGCCGTCTTTTGGATGAGATGATCAACCGAGGCCTCGTCCGGTCCCTTGGGTGGATTTATATTTTAAAACGCCCCATGGCACTATTCCAGAGAAAGGAGGGAGTTCTCCCCATTGTCCTGGCCAATATTTATCTCTCAACCAACATTCTGCCTTTTTACCTCCTCTCCCCTCACCGTCCAAGGCCCAAACGCTCCTTCCAGGTGAAGCGGCGATTTACTTGTTCTTTCAATGTAGTACACTGTATTCACAATTCCTCTACGTTGGGGAGACCAAACACAGACTGGGTGACTGTTTTGCAGAACACCTTCGCTCAGTCTGCAAGCACGATCCCAACTTTCCCGTCGCTTGCCATTTCAATTCACCGTCTTGGTCTCATATTCCCGTTTCTGTCCTTGGGCTGCTACAATGTTCCAGTGAAGCCCAAAACAAGCTGGAGGGACAGCACCTCATCTTACAGTTAGGCACTTTACAGCCTCCTGGAATCAATGTTGAGTTCAGCAACTTCAGACCATAAACTCTGGCCTCTAATCTGATTTTTTTCTCTCTTAACCGCCAGTCTGTATCTTGTTTTCATGCTTTTGCTTTCAGACAGAGCTGCCCTTTTATTCTGCCATTAACACCTACTTTGGATCTATGCTTTGTTTCTTTACTACTACCATTACGACTCCCTGTACCTTTTGTTCCATGAGAACTTTGGTATTTAATCTCTCTGCCTTCCAGCCTATCCCTGACCTTTCCTTTTGTTCCACTTGACCCCCTCTCCTCTTTTCAGCAGCATAAAACCCAACACATTTCTACCCCTCTTCAGTTCCGAAGAAGAGTCATATTGGACTTGAAGCATTAATTCTGTTCCTCTCTCCACAGCTGATGCTGTAGTAGACTGTAGCATAAGGGTCTGGCATATATAGGTTTAATGTGGGACTGAGTAGTGATGAAAGAAGGCACCTGACCCAGACACAGGGTCAGTGTGGTGTTGAGCAGAGACGTGTATAGGCCTAAGTATGGAGACAGCTCCCAGCTTGTACCCTTTACTGTACATGTGTAAATAGTTCGAGTAATTAATAGAGACTTACAATTAACCTACAGAAGACTACAGAGACTTCTTTAAGACATACTGATCTGTAAACAAAACACCCCCCCAACTCAGAACTGCTGAGTTTTTCCAGCAATTTCTGTTCTTATTTTAAAACAGATTATCTGGTCATTATCACATTGCTGCTGTGGGAGCTTGCTGTGTGCAAATTGGCTTCTGTGTTTCTGACGGTACAACTGTGCCTAGACTTCAAAAGTAATTAATTGGCTGTAAAGTGCTTTGGAATGGCTTGAATATGTAAAAAATGCTTTATAAATGTAAGTCTTTCTTTCATCATCAAAGTGATAGGTAAGTGGCTGAAAACATTGCTATAAACATAGGTTCTTTAATTGTAGATATAAATGTTTTTTTGTAATATTATCTGGCAGTTAAGTGATGTTGAGCTCCATACATGTGGTACCCAGGAACTGTGTAGATAACAGTGGACTATCATTTAGCGAAACGATATGTTTCATTTCAGTCCCTTGCTTGTTTCCTTAAACAGTAACAGCATTCAAAATGAAAACTGGTTTTCTCCCAATTTCCCCAGGTCTTTTTGGCAGATTTCTCCCTCCTGTTTCTCTTCATTTTTTTTTTCAAACTGAAAATAAAACCTGGAATTAAAGACTCTTGAAAAAAAAACCCTGATTGTTAAATTGACATTAAGAACTGAACTTAGAGAATCCTGAGGTTCTTCACCTGATCATTTGTTTGAGTAAAACAAAAGGACATTGGATTGTTCCTCCACCTTCAGCCACTGAAATGTATTTTAAGTTGGATTTTTTTTTTTTAAATTAAGAGCCCGTCGAGGAATGTTCCCGACGATGGCATTTCCCCGAAGCCTATAAATCCTTCATGTACAGAGGCCGCAGTTAGAAACCGATACAGTTCAGTATCAGAGTGAGGGGAAGGTTCCTGTTTTACGGGTGCTTCCTGGAACATGGTGATATGTGTCAACGTCTTTCACCATAACTCTCCCAGTCCCTCCACATCCTGTCACTCAGTAAACAGGTGATTTCAACACCAGTCCCCACCCCCGAGATGAACGCATGAGCCCGTTTTTGAGATGTCACGCTGGCTTCTTTCTTTGTTCACTTGTGGGGGGTGTGGGTGTCGCTGGCTAGGTTGGCATTCCATTGCCCATCTTTAATTGCCCCTGAGCTGAGTGACTTGTGAGGCCATTTCAGAGGACGGTTAAGAGTCAGCCACATTGCTGTGGGTCTGGAGTCATGTGTAGGCCAGACCAGGTAGGAATGGCAGACTTCCTTCCCTAAAGGGTCATGAGTGAACCAGATGGGTTTTTACAACATTTTCATGATTACTAATAATAGCGTCATTATTAATGACACTCGCATTTAATTCTTCATGCTGAGATCTGAACTAATGTCCATTAGCCCTGACCTGTGGATTATTAGTCTATTAACATTACCATTAAAGACGTCACCATTGACAGTGCAGCACTCCCTCAATACCACAAGTATCAGCCTAGATTTTTGGGATCGCATCTTTGGGGTTGGAGTTGAGCTCATAATCCAAAGGCAGGAGTGTTACCCACTTTGCCAAAAGCTGGCACAGGTCTACAGCACAGAAACAGGCCATTCTGCCCAACAGGTCTGTACCGGTGTAGTGCTCCATATGGGCCTCCTCCCACCCCTCCTCATCTGACTCCTTCAGATGTGTCACAATAAAACTTTGAAACAAGTCATTTGATCTCCCCTATGTCTTTCCCTCCTTTAGTTGAAGGCCCTGGCTCTTGCTGAAGCCCTGACAGACAGCCTGGACAAGGATCGATTCATGGCCACGGTGAACTTCATCTCAACACCAGCGCTCAGGCGCTAAACCATCCCATCTCCCACCCTCCATTAACTTGAGCTCATCCAAAAACTCTGCTGTGGGAGGTGCTGCAGTGCCATTTTAAAAAATTTAGTCAAACCAAGGCCCTTTCTACCCTGGACGCAAAAGATCACATGATGCTAATTCGAAGTAGAGCAATGAGGTTTTCCCCAGTACCCTGGCCAATATTTATCTGACTGTCAACACCAAAAGTAAACGATCTGGCCAGTATGTCAGTATCTCATTGCTGATTGTGGGATCCTGCTCTGCGCAAATTGGCTGCTGCATTCCCTACATTACAACAGGGACTACACTTCAGAAAGTACTGCATTGGTGGTAAAGCATTTTGGAACTCCCTGAGGTTGTGAAAAGTGCTATATCATTTCTTCCTGTTGTCCCCTGTATTTGAGTTCAACCAGGTCAGCAGTTTTGCATTGGAATAGGGTCGGGTCGGGGTGGGAAGAAAATCAACCGGGTTTCCCACTCCAGGCTGTTCAATGAGTAGGTGAGGTCAGGATCAGGCTTAGCTGTGAAACCTGCTGCAGCTGAATAGCCAGTCAACACTCTCAGTCCAGGTACACATGATGTGTGTTAGGGGCAAGCCCGCCTCCATTTGGCCGGCTCACTCGGCAGCCATCCGGCCATTCATTGGCTTGTGGCGGACTCTCTGCCCCACGTAGAGAAGTCCCAACTCAGCTGCCAACCAATTAAATGGCTGCAGGCAGTCTCCCGGTGGCCTGGACGTTTAAGGCCCTCAACTGGCCCATGGGTGAGAGAGCCACCCGCTGCCTCCGGTAAAATCGCAGTGGGAGGGGTGCGAGAAGGGGCGAGTAGGTGGAGGACACAGAGCCACTACCAGGGCACCCCAATGTTATGGGCCTCCCGCCACCTGCCATTCCATCCCTTGGGAGCCGTAAAATTCCGGCCGAGAGGCGTTTGGCCTGGATGAGGGAGAAGTGGGACTGGGATTCCAGCAAGAGTGCCCTCAGGAATGGAAGGGAATGAAACTGAGGTGGAATTTATGTTGAAATAAGCTCTTATGTGACTGCTTGTGACGGTGTTCCATTTAAGACAAATGGCCAATCAGCCATGATCATGTTGAATAGTGGAGCAGAACAAGGGTCTGAATGGCCGCCACCCGTTCCCATATTTAGAGGTACCATTAGGGTTGCCAACCCTCCAGGATTTGAAGATCAATTTCCAGGACACAGCTGTGTGCAATCCTGGAGAATGATTACTTGTTGTCATTTCCTTTGAACATTTCCCTTTACCAGATATAAAAATATTGAAAATGCGGGGGTGGGGAAAGGCTGCTTGGTTGACAGTCAAGCATCATCCAGTTGAGTAATGAGTCTTTTTGCTTTCCAATTAGCTTAGGGAGGCAGTGCATCACATGGATGGATGTGTTGGCCGACTAATAGCTGGAGTGGGGGGGGCAAGTCATGTGATGAAACCTCCAGGAATCATATGAACACTATTCTCAAAAACCTACATATTTCAGATTGTTGACTACATAGAAGATGCATCTCCTTTTATCACATGGACTGTTCTGCTCCATGTCATAAACTGATAACAGAATCAGTGAGCATAAGAACACAAGAAATAGGAGCAGCAGTAGGCCATTCAGCCCCTTGAGCCTGCTCCACTATTCAATAAGATCATGACTGATCATTTACATACAATCCACTTCCCCCCACGATCTCCATATCCCTCGATTCTCTTAGTATCCAAAAATCTATCAGTCTCACTATTGAATATACTCAATGACTGAGCATCCACAGCTCTCTGGGGTAGACAATTATAAAGATCCACAACCCTCTGAGTGAAGAAATTTCTCCCCCATCAAAAGGCCGACACCTTAGTCTGAGATTGCAATCCTAAATTCTAGACTCCCCAGCCAGGGGAAACAGCCTCTCAGCATCTACCCTGTCAAGGCCTCTATTTATTCATTTCAATGAGATCACCGCTCATTCTTCTTAACTCCAGAGATTTAGGCTCATTCTACTCAATGACATCACCACTGGGAACAGTCCATTTTCTCAAGGGGTGTAACACAAGTTGTAAATTTTGATGATGTGTTTTTTTTGGGATTTTTGTCATAACAACTGGAACTTGCATTTAGTGCCCTTAGAAGAACAAAATATCTCAAGAGGCTTCACGGGGGTATTATCAAACAAAATTTGACACCGAGCCACATGAAGAGATATTAGAGACTAAAAGCTTAGTCAAAGAGGTCGTTTTAAGGAGTGTCTTAAAAAGGGAAAGAGAGGTAGAGAGATAAGCTTTAGAGGGGGATTTTTTTTTATTATTCATTTATGGGATGTGGGCTTCACTGGCCGGGCCAGCATTTATTGCCCATCCCTAATTGCCCTTGAGGTGATGAGCTGCCTTCTTGGACCGCTGCAGCCCCTGTGGTGTAGGTACACGCACAGTGCTGTTAGGGCAGGAGTTCCAGGATTTTGATCCAGTGACAGTGAAGGAACGGCGATATATTTCCAAGTCAGGATGGTGAATGGCTTGGAGGGGAACTTCCAGGTGGTGGTTTTCCCATCTATCTGCTGCCCTTGTCCTCCTAGATGGCAGCGGTCCTGCCTTTGCAAGGTGCTGTCTAAGGAGCCTTGGTGAATTCCTGCAGTGCATCTTGTAGATGGTACACACTGCTGCCATTGTGAGTTGATGGTGGAGGGAGTGAATGTTTGTGGATGGGGTGCCAATCAAACAGGCTACTCTGTCCTGGATGGTGTCAAGGATTGTGTGTTGTTGGAGCTTCACTCATCCAGGCAAGTGGAGAGTATTCCATCACTCAAGCACATGCTGGGGGTGGGGTTTAGGGGGGAGAGGGGGTTGAGGGAAGCGGCCACACATTTGGAAAAGCTTGTCAAAAGTGAGCGTTCTTCTGAAAGTTGAGACCGATCAGCTGGAGTTCCATCGACATGTTTGGAGTCAGGTGTCTCAAGCTTTTCCGCTCACTCAAGCAACACAAAAACATGAAATTGCCACCAAATGCTCCAGAATGGCCTCCTTCTGTGCTGTAAACATCTATGAGCCTATGAGTGCCACCAAATGCCCTCGGGTGCAGACTGCAAATTAACGTGAGTTTTAAGGGCTGCAGAACAATTGGCCGACTGGGCAAGTTGTACAATCCCCTTGTGAAAGGTGGTCATGGTGCAGTCACCGGTGGAGGTGCTCACAGCCCCTTGCAATGTCTTTATTCAGGTTTATACCAGTCTCCCTCATGGTTCAAGCTAACAGTGCAGCCTTGCAGTGTGGGTTAGGAGAATGCCTGTGCCTGAGCTGAGAGCACAGCATGCAGCCCAATGGGCAAAGCTGCCGCCAATTGGTCAAGTGGAGTTGGGTGGAGGTGGGTGGGGTTTCTGACAACCAATGAGCGCACTACACACTGTCCAAGTGGTGGCCAGAACTCTCCTGCATATGTGAAGGGGCCTTCAGACTAAATCAAGAGAGGTTCTTAGTACACCTATGCTAACCCATGCATCTCTCTCTTTGATTCTGTAGGAGGAGAACGTCAGGATCATGGAGCCTGGTGATTTAGCGGGATGCCTCATGGCTTACAGAGACCAGGGAAGATGAAGAAGAGATCGGCAGAGGTGCCTGGCTCAGCAAAGGCAGGAGCACCTCCCTCAAGACAAAGAGGTAGCAGGGCCTGCTCCACACGGAGCTGAAGATCCACAGCGAGCTGTCACTCGCTGGCGCCTCACTAGACCCAGTATCTAAAGACGGCGCCTGTCATCATTGCAGATGACCGAGAACCAGTGTCACCAAAGACTGCACGCATCTAGGGAACTGGTCGCTCACATATGCCACCTGCTGCAGGATTTGGCGCCACAGGGACATGGAGGGCATCCACTGCCAGTGGCCATGAGAGTGACGGTGGTGCTCAGTTTTTACACCAGTGGCTCCTTCCAGGGCTCCACAGGTGACCTGTGTGGGATCTCTCAAGCATGCATGCACAAGTGTATCCAGGAGGTCATGGACACCATCTTTGTGAAGGCACCGAACTTTGTGTATTTCACCCAGGATCAGGAAAGCCAAGAAGCAAGAGCGCTGGGATTTGCGCAGATCTCAGGTTTTCCACAGGAGCAGGGTGCCATTGACTGCCCTCACTTGGCACTTAGATCTCCATGGCAACAAGCAGTCAACGACATCAACCGCAAGGCCTTCCACTCGCTAAATGTTCAGCTGGTCTATGACCACCGCCAACACATCCTGCAGGTCTGCCCATGTTTCCCAGGGTGCGCCCATGCCTCCTACATCCTTAGCAGGTTTCAGATCCCTGATATCTTCCAGGGTCCAGGGAGGCTGCAGGGTTGGCTCCTCGGGGACAAGGGCTACCCACAGAGGACGTGGCTGATGACACCCGTGTGGCAGCCTCAGAGTTTAGCAGAGCGACAGTATATCAAGGCTCATGCTGCAACCCAGACTTTGATGGAGCAAACTATAGGCAAATTGAAAATAAGGTTCTGGTACCTCAACAGTCTGGTGGAGCATTGTAATATAATCCCCAGAGGTGTCGCACATCATTGTCGCTTGCTGTGTGCCCCACAACCTGGCGTTGCAATGGTGGGAGGACTGGTTGCGGAGAAGATGGAGGAGCTGCATGTATCCTCCGATGAGGAGGAGGTCAAAGGGGATGACACTGATGAGATCCTTGAAGGCGAGGATGATGGCAATGAGGCCATCACGCTGGCCAGACAAGGCAGGCGCGCTCGGGAGGCCCTCATAGCCGTAATATTTGTGGAGGATGATGATGAGATGCAGTGAGGACAGTCCTGACATCCTCACCTTGCATCTTTGAATCTTTGACTCCTGTGTGGCTGATACCTCAGTGCTCAGGTTCATGTCATGGAGGCGCAGCGGAGACCCTAATAGTCACTCGATTGCAGGAGGACGATGACGAGGTGCAGTGAGCACACTCCGTAGATCTTCACATAGCCTCTGTGAATGTCTGATTCCTGTCTGGCTGAGGGCAGCTTGTTTGCGCTTTGTGATCAGGGCATATCATGGAGACACAGCTGTGAAACTTTAAATGCATCCAATCCTTTGTTCGCTTTCAGCATCTGTCCCCTTCAGGAGCACACCGTCACTGGTCACAGATGCTAAAGAGTTGGGGGCCAGCCCCACCTCCAAGGTGCTGAGAGCACACAGAGAGAATGATGGAACTCTGTGATGCCCGCCCATGACATTCTGGCAGCAATGACCAGCACCATCGAGGAGCAGGCATCACTGATGTGTCCAGTGAGTGTGAAGCCGGACCATCGCTAATCTGACAGTTTTACACTGCACAGGGAAGAGGCCCTGGCCTGAGACACCTGCCTTTATCTTGTGCAGGAACCAAGGTTTCATATCTGAGTGACACAAACACTGCTCATCATAGCAAGGAGCCATAGGCAAGGAGGCATTCTTGGGATTTATTTACAATAGTGAACATTGTGCACAAGTGATTAACACCCATGTCCAGGCTATGCACCGACATCTTCTTAACCTTCCTAACCCTGCCACTACGTCTTGATGCTCCCCCGACATCCACAGCAGAGGTGGAGGCAGCCTGCTGACTGCTATACCCTGTCTGTGATGACCTTGACGGGCATCCTCTGGAGGGCTGAGACCTGGAAGGCCCCAGCTTGTTTTCGGGGTCCTGCTGTGCGGCAGTAGCACCCTCCTCGGCCTGTGGAGCTGGAGCACATGGGATCACAGGAAGACGGGATTTGGATGGGCCGGACACTCCCGGAGTCACCTGGGTGGATAGTCCCGGGGTTGTGCACCTGCTGATCCTCCTCCCTAAGGGTGCCCAAGGGCCCCTGGCTGACTCCTTGAGGAGAAGGGGAAGTTGGAGTGAGATCGAGCCGGCCCACACCCCTCTCATGTTGACGCTGTTGGAGGTCAAATATGGCATCAGTGATGGAGTTCAGCCCATGCAGCAGTGCAGGAACCGATGTCCTGGGCAAAGGTCTCCATGGCAGCCACCATCCTACCAGCATTGACCTCGATGTGTTGGCATGCCGGCACTATCGCCTCAGCCTGAAGGCATTCGGACTCCTCCATTGTGCCTTGCAATCTTGAGGAGTGCAGCGGACACCCCTTCCTGATATTCCCGAGCTTGCCTTTGCAGCTCCAGCAACTAATGTATGACCAAGACCAGAGCCTCCTCATCTGACTCAGACTCAGCAGATTTCTGGCCTCCAGCAGTCCTCTGAGTGCCGGGAACCCAGGAAGTCCCTGCCACCATCTTCTATGCATCAGACAGTGCGATGTGTTCACCAGATTGTGACCCCAAGGCTACTCTAGAACTGGGTCCCACCAAGGTGTGTATCTCTGCACTGGTGGAGGATGTGGGTGAGTGCTGTGATGGGTCTTCAAATAGAGTGTCATCAGATTCTTTTTCCGAGATGTCTTCAGGGCTTGAGTCAAGGACCTGGCTCATGGACCCCTCAGCTGCTTCCCCGATGTGCCTGCAAAATCAAGGAGAGATAATTAGTGCATGGCAGGGGACTGCAGAACAGGGGAACTCAATCACAGCATGGTTGTCTGATGGATGTTGCATTGCTGGATCCTCACTTGGTTGAGCACCGCAATTTCACCGTCAGCACAGGAACGGTCCTAATCATCACCAGCCAGCCGGATGACTCTATTTTCAAGGTCTGTGAGGACCTTGATGTCAGGCATTCCTCCACCAGTCTGCGACCTCTCCCTCTTGTTGTGTGCCAGCTTGTCCTGCATGAATGCAGATGGAGAGAGTTTAAGCAGGACACCAGCCAGGCCAGATGAGAAGGATGCCAGGTATGTGTGGGTGGTGAGTGGTGCCATGGACAGGATGAGCACACGACGGCAATGCCCCTTGAACTGGCAGTGAGTGAAATCCCTGTGGATGTGTGAAGGGTTTGTGAGTGTGAGAATTCAGGGTGATGAGAAGAGTGACTTACCCTGGCGGAATGGAGAAGATCATTCGTCCTCTTTCGGCACTGGGCGGCTGTCTTCTTCTGCAGTGCGTTGGCGCTGACCACCGCTGCCACCGTCTCCCATGCTGGATTGGTGACTTTGCTTGCTGGTCTTCGTCCAGAGTGAAGGTAGAGAACATCATGGCGAGCCTCTACCGTGCCCAGTAGGCACCTGAGGGAGGCGTCACTAAATTTGGGGTCAGCATGTTTCCTCCCTTTGGCAGTCGTGACTTTGCAGCAGCTTCCGATGCCTTACAGAGAGCTAACTCTGTGCAGGGGCGCCCTTTAAATATGGAGCCCGGATTACTGAAGGCCTGAGGTTACAGCGGGACGGGCAAATCAGAGGCTGGCTCACCAGCGATCCGGTGTGTTTCCCGGGAATGTATTACTAATGAGGCAGGACGCACCAGGAATGGGACAATGTGACGCGAAAACCCACCATTGCAGCCAGCGAGTAAAACATCCTCTTTCCCACCTGTTACTGCATTTTGTGCAAATCTGGACGATTCCACCAGAACGTCTCCACAAGGTGGTCACTCCTACCGATACTGCCATCAACAGATGCATCTGCAGCAGGCAGGTTGGTGAGGATGAGGTCAAATATGTTTTTCCCTCTTGTTGGTTCCCTCACTATGGCCACAGGCCCAGTCTATTAGGTATGTCCTTTAGGACTTTGCTGGCTCGGTCAGTAGTGGTGCTACCGAGCCACTCTTGGTGATGGACATTGACGTCCCCCACTCAGAGTACATTCTCTGCCCTTGCCACCCTCAGTGCTTCCTCCAAGTGGTGTTCAACATGGAGGAACACTCATTCATCAGCAGAGGAGGGAGGGGGTGGTAGGTGGTAATCAGCAAGAGGTTTCCTTACCCATGTTTGGCCTGATGCCATTAGACTTCATGGGGCCCGGAGTCGATGTTGAGGACTCCCAGGGCAACTCCCTCCTAACTGTATCCTACTGTGCTGCCACCTCTAATGGGTCTGTCCTGCTGGTGGGGCAGGACATACCCAGGGATGGTGATGTGGTATCTGGGACATTATCTGTAAGTATGGTTCTGTGAGTATGACTATGTCAGGCTGTTGCTTGACTTGTCTGTGAGACAGCTCTCCCAATTTTGGCACTAGCCCCCAGATGTCAGTAAGGAGGACTTTGACGTTATCGTTTCTGGTGGCTAAATCAATGGTCCGTGTGGTTTTATTTCTTTTAGGCTTTTAGTGGTTTGATACAACTAAGTGACTTGCTGGATCATTTCAAAAGTCAACTACATTGCTGTGGGTCTGGAGTCATGTGTAGGCCAGACCAGATGTGGACCACAGATTTCCTTCCCTAAAGGACATTAGTGAATCAGATGGGTTTTTATGACAATTGACAATGGTTTCATGGTCATCATTAGACTTTTAATGCCAGATTTTTATTTAATTCAAATTCCACGGCAGGATTCGAACCTGGGTTGTCAGAGCATTACCCTCGGTCTAGTCCGGTGATCATACCACTACACCACCGCCTCCCCAATTTCAGAGCTTAGGGTCCAGACAACTGAAGACACAACCACCAATGGTAGACTGATGGGTAGAGTTCCCAACTGTGATTAAATGTATTCCTGGAGGTTTCATCACTTGACTTGCCCACATGCCCCAGCCATTAGTTGGCCAGCACATCCATCCTTGTGACGTACTGCCTTCCTGTGCCAATTGGAAAGCAAAAAGACTCATCATCCAATTGGATGATGCTTGTCTGTCAACCAGGCAGCACTTTTCCCCCCCACCATTTTCAGTATTTTTATATCTGATCAAGAGAAATGTTCAAAGAAAATGACAAAATAACACAGTTTTTTTCATGAGCCGATGATTTTTCTCTAGGTTTGCACACAGCAGTGTCCTGGAGATCGATCTTCAACTCCTGGAATTGGAGGAGTGTAGCGATCTTGGAGAGTTGTAGAGTTGGAGGAGGGGCTGAGGCCATGGAGTGATGTGAAAACAAGGATGGGAGTTTTAAAATTGAAGCCTTGCTTAACTGGGAGCCGATGTAGGTCAGCGAGCACAGGGGAGATAGATGAATGGGATTTAGTGTGAATTAGGAGAAAAAATTTAAACATGATAATTCTAAAAACAGATCCTTTCAGTGTTTGAATAATTTCAGCTGTTGGGTAAGCAGCTTGCAGCTTTACTCAGCTACAAAGAAAAGTGACATCTTCCATTTACACAGTGGTTTCTTAATTTAGCGAAATGCCTGAAAAAGCGTATAATTTTCCACTCTCATGAAAGCTGGTTGAAGCGGCAAATTCCATGTTCCAGGCCATTCCCAAAGGAAAGCAAAAGAAAGACTTGCATTTCTATAGCGCCTTTCGGGGCCTCAGCATGTCCCAAAGTGCTTTACGGCCAATGAAGTATTTTTTGTAACGCAGGAGATTGTGCACAGGCAGATCCCACAAACAGCAATGACATACTGACCACCTCATCTGCTTCTGGTGATGCTGGTTGAGGGATCAATGCTGGCCAAAAAGCCAGAGAGAATGCCCCCCCCACTTCTTTGAAATAGTGACACGGGATATTTTACATCCACCTGAGAGGGCAGGCGGGAGCTCGGGTCTTAAGGCCTCATCCGACAAACAGCATCCTCGGCGGGACAGCACTCTCTCAGCAACGCACTGGAACGGTCATCCTGGATTTTGTTCTCAAGTCTCTGGTCGAAATGAGTGGGAGAGAAGGTGAGGAAAATCAAGAACTAGTCATGAGGTGACTCCAATCTTAGGCTGTAGACCTTGTAGATTACAGGGAGAAGTGAAATGTGAGGGGAGCGAGGAACCCTATGGTTTTGAGGCGTTGGCCAAAGGAATGATTCTTGGGTTTCCACACAGTGAGTAATGTCTGTGTGTTTCTCCTTCCATTTCTAATTCATTTTTGTTTTGTGTTCTCGCTCTTTCTGTTCTTTTCCATCCTAATCTGTCTCTGTTCCACTGTCGTGCTCCTTATCTGGACCATAGGTCGATTTGATACCTTTTTAGGATTCATTGCATCTGGTTAAAGTCCAAGAAGAAACTCTTCCCTCCCACCCCCACCCCAAATCCATTCCTCCCCAGTAAGTGAAATTAAAAGTTAATTTAAATGAGTTCCAAAAAAGAGAGAGAGAGATCACTTGCCAAGTAGTGACTCAACTTTTAAACATGTTTCCAAGCCTTGATCGATCATTTGCCAGAACTTAGAGGGTTTCACTGCTTGAAGTTTGATTCGAGATTAACAGGGACGTCAATGCCAAATCTAAACTGCAAGGTTGAGTGGCACTCAACCCCTTATTCCACACAGCTGTTACACTGACAACTTACAGGCATGAGACACTCTAGAGGGCATTTCCACCCCTCCCTCCAACCACTCCTTTCATGCAACTATATTTCCGTCACTTCATCATTACTCACAACACAGACCCAAGTATATACAGCATGGCTTTGACTGACGTACCTTTAGATGCAACAACAAGACAGCTTCAAAGACCAAGTTCCTCTCAACAGCTTCCAAAGGCCCTTGCTAGATCTGTTGGGGAGACCTGTGGCTTAAACCCAAAGTAGCATCTTTGAACAGGGTCCAGCATGTAAAGAAATTACTATCTATTCCTTCCCTGTTCATTTCGGGGATGGAGTTTGAAGGAAAACACTCGCTCGGATTATACTGCTCTCATTGCAAGGCACCACAAGGCTTCAAAGAAGTTTTCTTGTGAAGGGACTAGTGGCAGTTGAACTGTCGATCAGGCGACTGTGAATGGAGATCAGCTGAGTTAACACAGACCAGGGGATTGAACCTAATCTCTCCCAGCTCACTGTGGGTCAGTTCCATACTATAACAAAACTATTTTCATTTCTGTAGTGCCTTTCAGACCCTCAGGACATCTCAAAGTGTTTTACAGCCAATGAAGTACTATTGGAAGTGTAGTCACTGTAGTCACGTAGGACAGAATTTTCCACTCCTGCCAACAGCAGGAATCATGGCGGGCGGAGGAGTGAGATTTAGCAGGAAGCCAAAAATCAGTTTCCCGGCATCGGGAAATTAGTTTGGAATCTTGTTCTCTCATGGCGGGTTAAAGGTGGGTCAGGTGTCCTGCTGATCGATGTCGGGAACCCTATTTGCATCTCATGAACAATGCAGCCCTTCCTGACTACTGACCTGATATGGCAGCTTAGATTATGGGCCGGATCCATTTTAGGCCTTGAATCTACAACTTTGTGTCTCACATGGGACACATCTGCTATTGCACCAAACTGATGCACTATTGTGTGATTATCTGATTAATTTGTTGGATTGGGAGAACAACAGTTAATAAATACTCTATTATAGATATAACCTCCCTTATTTAGGTGTCAGCGGTGGATCTGTAGCACTCATGAACGCTTATTGAAAGCCCAATACACCGGAATCTTACCCCCCTCCAAATTTGGAGCCTTGCCAGCAGGAATTTAAAACGTTCTGTTTCACATCTGTACATAAGTGGCCTGCGCCCAGCGAGGTCGTCTTCTGGCCGGACTTCCAGGTCAATAGACGCTGCTTTTGGCTTCCTTTCACATGGTCACTGAGAGTTATCAGCTGCCTGTCACACACACTGTGCCAAGGCTGGGCACAGGGGAGGGGTGAGAGTGAGCCAGGGCTGGGGGGTCGGGGAGGGGGAGTCAAGGAGTAGAGTGGAAGGGTGAATGGCTGCCCAGGTGCTGTTCAAATATGGCACCTGGACGTTGGGGCCTATGAGGTGACAGTGGGGTGGGCAGCCCGGCCTGCCACGAAATTCAACATGCTCCTCACGGCTACGTAACTAATGAGCTGAATAGCGCAAGATCTCGTGTGTTCAACGGCCCCGCTCTCCATGGAAGTCACTCCAACATTCACTTCCACTACCGGACTTAGGCTGGGATTTTCCGGCCCCAGCCGGAATGTTGGGCATCGTCGCGGGTGGGACGGGAACATTTGGAGAGCTGTTGACCTGGCTCTCCAAATTTTCTGGTGTCGGGGCTGGAAAATCCCGCCCTTAGTCTCTGGAATGGAAAATTCCATCCATAGGAAATGTGATGGCCAATTTGCACACAGCCAATCCCTACAAACAGCAATATGATAATGATCAAATAACTTGTTTTTTGTGATATTGATTGAGGGATAGATATTGACCAGGGCACCAGGGAGAATGTTCCTTCTCTTTTTTGAAATAGTGGCCATAGGATCTTCTTCTGAGAGGGCAGATGGAGCCTTGGTTTAATGTCTCAAATGACACACCTCCAACAGTGCAGCAGTCCCTCAGCACTGCACCGGGAGTGTCAGCCTAGATTTTGTGCTCAAGTCTCTGGAGTTGGACTTGAACCCTCCAACTTTCTGATACAGAAACATGAGTGCTACAGATCCACCGCTGACACCTAAATAAGGGAGGTTATATCTATAATAGAGTATTTATTAACTGTTGTTCTCCCAATCCAACAAATTAATCAGATAATCACACAATAGTGCATCAGTTTGGTGCAATAGCAGATGTGTCCCATGTGAGACACAAAGTTGTAGATTCAAGGCCTAAAATGGATCCGGCCCATAATCTAAGCTGCCATATCAGGTCAGTAGTCAGGAAGGGCTGCATTGTTGGCGCTGTCGTCTTTTAGATATTAAACCAAGAGCCTGCAACCCGCTCAGTCAGAGATGGATGATCACAGGGATGAAGAGCAGTGAGGCTCTCCCACTGTCCTGGCCAACATTCCTCAATCAGCAATGCCCGAAACAGATTACCTGGTCACTTGGTATTTGTGGGACTTTGCTATTCACAAATGAGCTGCTGCGTTTGATAAATAACATTGGCCACGCTTCTGGGGGCTTGGGATGCCTTGGGGATGTAATAAGGGAATGCACTGAAGACTGGTTCCTGGGGTGAGAGGATTGTCCTATGAGGAGAGATTGAGTGGACTAGGCCTATATTCCCTGGAGTTTAGAAGAACGAGAGCTGGTCTAATTGAGGCACAAAATTCTCAAAAGGTTTGACAGGCTGGATGCTAAGAAAATGTTACCCCTGGCTGGGGAATCTAGAATGGGGTAACAGTCTCAGGATAAGGGGCTGGCCACATAGGACTGAGACGAGGAGAAATTTGTGAACCTTTGGAATTTTCTACCTCAGGGAGAATGCTCAGTCGTTGAGTATATTCAAGTCAGAGGTGAATAAATGTTGGATACTAAAGGAATTAAGGGATATGGGGGGGTGGACGGGAGTGATGCAGGGGGGTGGAAGATCATCCATGATTTTGTTGAATGGCGGAGCAGGCTCGAAGGGCCAAATGACCTAGCCCTGCTCCTATTTCTTATGTTCTCAAATGTGCAAGTTTTATTTTTCTGAAACCAACTGGTGGCCAGAAACTAATGCAAAAGCAAAATACAATGGAAGCAAGAGATCTGAAATCAAAACAAAACAATGCTCAGCAAGTCAGACAGCTTCTGTGGAGAGAGATGCAACCTGACCTGCTGAGCATATCCAGCATTTTCTTCTTATTTAGTAGCCTGACACTAATTACTGCGCTAGTGTTTTCAGACCCTTTGGCCCAACTGGCTTTCTTTGGGTTTATAATAATCACCAGTCTAACTTGCCTTTTATGGTTCCCCTGTCTCTCTAAATCAACGAGCTGGCTCCGTCCGCTGTGGAGCTTAATATACATCACTGGATCGAATTTGTTTGAAACATTGCCCACCCTGAACAGCTGGAAAAATCCTGCTCTGTTCTGCGCCTGCGTCTGACACATGTGCAGCCAGCTGCAGCGTGTCCTATCAGTTTAATTTTCAAACGTTTACATGCAGAATGCGGCCAATTTCAGATTTGTGCTGTGAAAGGGGTCAGCTGTGTAACCGGTCATAAGATAAAGGAGCTTGAGGAGTTTTTCCTGGCTGCTGTGATTAAAGTTGCCAGCCCTCCAGGATTACCCTGGAGTTTACAGACTAAAGATTAATTTCTGGGACGGTGCTGAGAGTGAAAACTTACCGGAGCCTGAAACAAATACGGGTGCATTTTTTTCTCTTCATTTTCCATCAGCATTTTGGTTTATTACTTGTTGGACATGGCAGGTGGACAGGGGCTACTTGACAAAGGTGGACCAGCTGGAGAGAGAGCGAAAAATCTAGGCTGGCATTCCCAGTAGAGTACTGCACAGATTATCTGCTCATTAGAAATCGACACCTTGCTGTGCGCAAATTGGTGACTGCATTTCTTACATTACATCAACGACTACACTTCAAAAAAGCGTGTGATACCTGGATATTTAGAAAGGAATAGTAAAATTGGGCCGAGTCAACATGGATTTATGAAAGGGAAATCATATTTGACAAACTCGTTGGAGTTTTTTTAAGGGTGTTACTTGTAGCATAGAAAAAGGAGAACCAGTGGATTTTCAGAAGGCCTTTGATAAGGTGCCACACAGGAGGTTGGTAAATAAAACTGGGGCACATGGGATTAGGGGAAACATACTAGTATGGATTGAGAATTGGTTATCAGACAGAAAGCAGAGAGTAGGAATAAACAGATCATTCTCAGGGATGGCAGGCTGTTACTAGTGGGATACCGCAAGGACTGTGCTAGGTCCACAGCTGTTCACAATCTTTATAAATGATTTGGATGTAGGCACCAACTGTAATATTTCCAAATTTGCTAATGACATCAAACTGGGTGGGAATGTAAGTCATGAAGTGGATACAAAGGAGCTTCAAGAGGACTTGGACAGGCTAAATGAATGGGTTAGAACATAGCAGATGAAATGTAATGTGAATAAATGTGGTTATTCATTTTGGTAGGAAAACAAGAAGGCAGAGTATTTCATAAATAATGAGAGGCTGGGAGGTGCAAGTGTCCAAAGGGACCTAGATGCCCTCGTTCATGAGTCACTAAAAGCAAGCATGCAGGTGCAGTAAGCGGTAAGGAAGGCAAATGGTTTATTGGCCTTCATCACAAGGAGATTTGAGCACAGGAGTAAAGATATCTTGCTGCAGTTAAATAGAGCCTTGGTGAGAACTCGCCTGGAGTATTGCGCACAGTTTTAGTCCCCTTATCTAAGGAAGGATATACTTGCCATAGGGGGAGTGCAACAGAGGTTCACCAGATTAATCCATGGGACGGCAGGATTGTTGTATGAGGCGAGATTGAGGAGACTGTGCCTGTATTCCCTAGAGTTTCAAAGGATGAAGGGTGACCTCATTGAAACTTACAAAATTCTCACAAGATGTTTCCCCTGGCTAGTGAGTCTAAAACCAAGGTCATAATCTCAGGATAAGGGTTAGGCCATTTAAGACTGAGATAAGGAGGAATTTCCTCACTCAGAGGGTGGTGAATCTTTGGAATTCTCTATCCCAGAGGGCTGTGGAAGCTCAATCATTGAGCATGTTCCAGACAGAAATCAATAGATTTCTGGAGATCAATGACATCAAGGGATATGGGGATAGAGTGGAGAAGTGGAATTGAGGTAGTTGATCAGCCATGATCTAATTGAATGGCAGAGCAGGCTCAACAGGCCCCATGGTCTACTCCTGTTCCTATATTCCTATGTTCCTATAAGCACTCCATTGGATGTAAAGCATTTTGGGACATCCTGAGGTTATGAAAGGCACTGTATAAATGCAAGTCTTTTTTCTTATTGGTTTGGTGGCTAAGGCAAATCTCCAAGCACCGTAACTCTGCTGGCATCTGGGATGGTCACAATTTCTTCACAGTATTTGAGGAATCTCTGGATTGTATGGGGTTCTTCAGGTAATAGAAATATTTTCAATCATGGAGCATCCTCGAACACTGACTCACCCACCCATACCCTCGTCAGTGGTTCTCAAAGTGTGATCCATGAACCGCTGGTGGTCCATGAGACTCCTCGATAGGTGATGCTGTTAACAAACTCTATCTTTTAGTGAACATTATGCTAACTCTTTACAAGGTAGACTAAGCACAAGGCTCTACATAGAACTATCTCTCTCCATGCTCTGTTATCATGTGGTCTTATGTCACTAATGATGTAGACTACTATATATTTAACATTAACCCTTTATGCTACCACCCCTACCACTCGCGTGACATCACACAACCAGACGAGTTCCTATGCACGGCACAGCGCGTCATGAGCACAAGAAACAACAATGTAGTTTTATGGGCAAGAGTTACGTTACTGTTACAACATACAACTGTGAGATCGGATTTTCAACACTTATGGGGCTGGAAGCAAAGAAGAGGATCCAGCTGAACATAGAGTCTGACGTGAGAATGAAGCTCTCTGGCTAGGAACCAGACATCACTCTCTTCAACAGCAGTGTCATTCTTTCCATTAATTCTAATGAGGTTTTTCTCGTGTGGTAAGTAAAAGCGGGTGTGGGGTCAGACCAGTGGGTTGTCCACGGGGTATTGAGGCCCACAAGTTGTCCACAAATGAAAGGCTTTAAGAAATACTGACCTATTGATGACACCCCACATTCCAGTAGCACCCACTGAGTGGTGGGTCAGGAGCAAGAACACCAGCTGCTCTTTCTACCTCCTTAACTAAAGCTTAACCTCCCAGCAGGCCATTCTACCTGACATCAGCTAAAGAAAGAAAGGAAGAACTTGCATTTATATAGCACCTTTCACAAGCTACAGATGTCCCAAAACTTTTAACAGCCAATTAAATTGTTTCTGAAGTGCAGTCACTGGTGTAATATATAGCTAACCCAGGACACATTGCAGAACTGGGGATATCTGCAGCCGTAGATGGTGCCTTTAATAGCCAGAGCTAATCTTTAACTTGTACACACTGCCATTAAAGCCCTCATCAATTCATTTTGTAATCTTGAAAACTTCAATGACGTGGTGCCCAAATCTCTTTCCAAAGTAAACAAGCCCAACTATTCTCATGCTATGGATTCCTGATACATGGAGTCATCTACGTTGCTCCCCTCTCAAGACCAATAATATTCTCCCTGTCATTAGAGGGCTAGAACTTCTGGGCAGAGCAGTTAAAGAACACAAATTCCTGCTACACTAGCAGGGGTCATGATGTGGTCAGCTCTTTCCAAACCAAAAATTTCCTCAAATTAAATATTGGGAAGATGGAAGTAATTGTTGTAATATGGTAGTGGCTGCTGTGGCTCATTGATGAGACAGTGTTGTATGTTTGAACATGAACCATGGTAGTATTTAACTATTTACGGATCCCAGGTTACTGCCTTGCATGCTGCTGCTCACCAAGCGGGCTCGGCAGCTTCCAAATGTTCTCTCTATACAGTTCTCGCTCAGTCTATTACCATGTGATTCTATACATCATACCGTGGGCAGTGCTATTCTCCAGTCCCATGTTAACCCTTGCTCTGCTGAGCACCTTTACATTACAATGGCATGCAGGCACACACAGCATCCGACAACATCCTGCTTTCTTCTCCAAAGAAAACTCTACTTCCTTCCAACGAAGAACTACAATACAATTTTTACTTGCTATCACTTCTCACCCACCTCAAGTCTCTGACTTTATAAGTGCAAATGGCCTTGAGACTTGACAGTTCTGCCACATATCGGCCTGTCACGTTTGAAGGGATGATAGTAGTACTCTGTGTTTCTGGTACTTGATTATCTTCGTTGGGTTCGGTTTTTGTGGTCCTGTAAGTTATGTTTCCCTTTATTAACAACTTGTCTGCTTTTTTTGGACTCTGTGGGTTTGTCCCGATCTTTCCACAGGGAATGTGCACTCTGTTCATTCCTAGAGCGGACTCAAACTTTCTTTTTCCGTGGTGACCACCATGTTTTTGCTGGATGTATATGTTTCGCAAATGGAACCTTCATTTCCACACCACAGAATCACAGAATTATAACAGCACAGAAGGAAGCCATTCAGCCCATCATGTCTGCACTGGTTCTCCAAATAAGCATTCTGACCTAGTGGCATTGCCCTGCCTTTTCCCCGTACCCCTGCACATTGTTTCTATCATCTAATGTCCTCTTGAATGCCTCGATTGAATCTGCCTCCACCACACTTCCAGGCAATGCATTCCAGACCGGAACCACTCGTTGTGTGAAAAAGCTTTTTTTCACATCACATTTGCTTCTTTTGCAAATCACATTAAATCTGTGCCCTCTCATTCTTGATCCTTTCACAAACGGGAACAGCTTCTCCCTATCTACTCTGTCAGCCCCCTCATGATTTTGAATATCGCTTGTCTCACAGCTAAATAACAGTCTTTGGAGATTGTAACATTTAAGGTACAGGATGTTCCAATACTTATTACATTGGTTTCTGCCTGGCAACAAGGGTGGGACCCTCTGGGAGTGTTTTGATAGGTCACCAGATCAGTTCAAGGGTTAGTGAATTTCCCTTCTTGAGCAGTCAGTTTCAGTAAGTCAACCTGCAAGTATCACAGAGACAGGGATGGGAACAGGAACATGCCCCAGTTAAGTTAAGTTAAAGAAAGAGCTGTGGGGAGCAGAATTGAAGTAAAGAGGGCCCTTGGGGCAAAGGTACCCCTTTGGGGCAGTGGTGTTCTGCTTGGCATGGCCTTAGATCTGAAAGTGTGCTTGGGACCCGGTGTTGAGTGTACTCAGGAATCCAGCGAGAAGGATTCTCAGAAGGCAAGTTTGAAACCCTGTGAGGTGGGCCATTGTTAAAGCCGTCCATGTGGGAGTGACCTTTTGAAGAGAATTCCAAGGAGATCCGCAAAGGTGAAGCTGAAAATCCATCATGAGTCAGAGTTTCAATGAGATTGTTTGACTTGATGTTTACTGACATTTGGGTGGGCTCCTGAGAAATCCATGGACTCTGTTTTGGTTGCATCTGTCATTTACTCTGTGGTGTGTGTTCGATCATAGTTCATCTGTTCATTCACGTGTACCTCATACTTACCCTGAGTGTTAAAGTATAAGATACATATTGTAAATTGTTTTATCTTTCTGAATTTGTATAATAAAGTTTATTTTTGTTTGTACAAAACCCATGGAATCTGGTGGCTTTATTCCAAAAGCAGGTGTCTTGAATCTCAGCCTTTATCTACTTTAAACAAAACATTATTTGTCCCTAACCGGATCTCCCCCCAGCCACCACCACCCACCCCCAACCCTCCCACCCTCTACCCCCACACCCCGGGGTCTGGCCAAGGATCATAACACTACCTCTCCCCTCCCCCTTTAAGACTGTCTATAAAACCTACCTCTTACAGCAAGCTTTTGATCACCTGTCCCACTATCTCCGTACGTGGTTTGGTGCTAAATTTTGTTTGATAATGCTTCTGTGAAATGCCGTAGGGCATTTTGTTACAGTAAAGGTGCTACATAAATTCAAGTTGTTGTTGTTACAAAACCAAAATAAAAGCCACATCATCAAAATTTGTAATCAAACCTATGTTACACCCTTACTGAAAGTTAGGTAATTGAGTAAAATGGGCCTATATTCTCTGAGGTTTAGAAGAATGAGAGGTGATCTCATTGAAATGCATAAAATTCTTTGAGGGTTTGACAGGGTAGATGCTGAGAGGCTGTTTACCCTGATTGGACAGTCTAGAATTTAGGATTGTAATCTCAGATTAAGGTGCTGGCCATTTAAGACTGAGATGAGGAGAAATTTCTTCATTCTGAGCGTTGTGAATCTTTGGAATTCTCTACCCCAGAGAGTTTGGATGCTTAGACATTGAATATTCAATAGTCAGATTGATAGATTTTTCGATATTAAGGGAATTGTGGGATTATGTTCAAGATTGAGATCAATGAATCTTTGGACTCTAAGGGAAAAATTTTCCCCCTATCTAGGGGGGATGTGTGGGAGCGGGCGTAGGTGGGCGCGCCTCCGATCGGCGCCCCCAATTCGCGCCACCATTTTATGTGGGCGAGCCAATTAAGGCCCGTGCAGTGCCAGGAAGCGCTATGTGCTCCCTATGCGGGCAGGGTTGGGGGTTCCTTGAGTTGGGCATGTGCGCGAAAGAGTGCACTGATCTCCCTGAGGCTAAGTGCTGCCTCAGGGAGATCGGCTCCGAATTAAAATTTGCACTACAAATGATAGAAAAAGTTCCCTGACATGACCCCTCACATGACACTGTCACATGAGTTGGGACATGTCCATAACTTTTGTTGAAAGCTTTATTAAAAATGTAAAAACCCTCATGAAACCTCATCCCGCCCATGGATGAGGTTTCATGCTTTTTCTGAAGCCCGCCAGGGCTCCCGGCCTGTCCGCCAACCCTAAGGTTGGACGGGCAGGTCCATGAATGATTTTAATTAGTTTCTCAATGGCCTCAATAGGCGGTTGACAGGACGGCGGGCGCGCAGCTGACTCGACTGCGCTCCCCCCGCCAACCTGAAAATGGAAATGACGTGGGGGTGACGTCGGGAGTTTCACCTGATGGGTCATCCCGCATCATTTTATGTGTCGGCAAATGGGCCCCGTCCCCGCTCTCCAACCGGAAGATCCTGCCCTAAGGGAGTCAAAGGGTAAGGGGATAGGGAGGGAAAACAGAGTTCTTACTGCAATTCAGCCGTGACCTAATTGAATGGTGGAGCCAACCTGAGGGGCTGAATGGCCTACTCCTGCTCCTACTTCTTATGTTCTCATGTTCATAGATAGACTGTGCTAACTGTTTACAATCTCTTGAGAATCCTTGATTTTAATCGCTTTATCGCCCCTGGCCACGCCTTCAGCTGCCTGTGCCCTCCCTAAATCTTTCCACCTCTCTACTTCTCTCTCCACTTCTAAGACACTCCTTAAGAGAGTTTGAGGAAATTGGGCCTGTATTCTCTAGAGTTTCGAAGAATGAGAGGTGATCTCATTGAAACTTACAAAGTTCTTACAGGGCGTGACAGGGTAGATGTGGATAGGATGTTTCCCCTGGCTGGTGAGTCTAGCACGAGGGAACACAGTCTCAGAATAAGGGGCAGGCCATTTAGGACTGAAATGAGGAAGAATTTCTTCACTCAGAGGGTGGTGAATCTTTGGAATTCTCTATCCCAGAGGGCTATGGAAGCTCAATCATCGAGCATGCTCAAGACAGAAATCAATGGATTTCTGGTACTAATGACATCAAGGGACAGTGGGGGAAAATGACGTAAGAGGTAGATGATCAGCTGTGATTTGTTTGACTGGCAGAGCAGGCTCGATGGGCCAAATGGCCTCCTTGTTTGGCTAAGTGCCAAATTTTGTTTGATTACTCTTGTAAAGCACCATGGGATGTTTTATTACATTCAAGGTGCTATATAAATGCAAGTTTTTGTTGCTGATATGCATCACCCCGATTCATTTGCTCATGAAGCTTCCCTGACCTAATGGACTGAACAACAACCAGCCAACTCTCTCTCACTGCTAATCCTTAAATGTAATTATTTATGCAGCCATTAAACATTGCTAAGCCAAACCTCTAATCACATCCCACAAAGTGTTCCTGTACTTCTCCCAAACAATGTTTAATGTCTCGGAAAGATTTAGTGAAACTCAGTCCCCTCGAGTTCTTTGAAAGGGGTCGATTTTTTTCGAGCTACTACTCACAAATCTATCATTGAGAGTTCACAATCTGTACCAAAGATGGAACTAGCCCAGATGCTTTAATATAATCCTAAACGCAACACAGTCTGAGAGGATTCCTAGAATCATAAGATGATGCAACAGAGAAGAGGGCCACTCAGCCCATCGTGATTCTGCTGATTGTTCCTGTTTTTTTGCCTGCGTTCTGTTGAATTTATTTTTTTTTTTTGCAATGAGCCTTGTGTTTCGTACCAAGACCAGATTTGCTGGTATTCCTGCTCTGCTCACTGGCCGCTTAGAGCTCCTCTTGAAATGTCTTGAGCATCCCTCAGCTACATTGTCGGCCATCAGTCAACAGCACAAAATTGCTCGTCCACCTGGTGCAGCCCAGAAAATGCTGATCTGACAGGCAGCAGGAAAATGGCAAACGTACTCACCATGAGCTTCGAGTGGAGATGCACAGGACGAGAGGCAGCTCCATTTCATACCTGGGGCTGCCTTTTACCTGCCCCCTTAAAGGCATGTTTTCAGCAGGAGGCTGGGAGTGAGGTGGGAGTGCTGGTGACACGTAAAATAGGGCAGGTGCTCTCCCCACCACCTTCCTGCCCACCCCCAATCTCACCCCCATAATACGGACGTGGGGGGGGGGGGGGGGGGGGGGGGGGGGGGGCCGGGCGGCCGAGTAGCCCCTGTAAGATAGAAACCTCCCCCTCCCCTTTATTCCTACCCGCCTGCTGCATTAAACACACAACACCCACTCTCCCTAACCAGCCCAAACCCTCCCTGCCCAAAGGCTCCAGACTTACCCATCTCCGGGATCCATTGGGCCTTCTCCTTCTCCTTCCCCGTTGCAATCCCAGCAGCGCCCATAAACGCAGTCTTGGCGCTGCTGGGACTGATGGTTCCATCGGCCAATCCGACCGGTGGTGCGGGGGGAGGTCCCACACTGTCCCTAGTTAGCCCGACTGCAGCACACTATGGCTGTGGGACAGGCTGGCGTGGAGGTTTGGCTCTACACCTAATTTGTTTCCTGGGGCAAGCCATCCGCTCCCCCCACCACCACCCCCCGCCCCACCCACCATCTTCTGCACAGTATTGTGCAAAATATTCTGCCCTGAAACTAGACTGCACATGGATCAGGAATATTGGGAACATAGGTACATAGGGAAATCAGGAACAGGAGGAGGCCATTCAAGGTCCCTTGGACCTGCTACACCACTCAATTGGATCGTGGCCGATCTGCAGCTCAACTCCAATTTCCAGCCATGGCTCCATATCCCTTGGTGCCCTTAGCCAACCAAATCTCTTCACCTTAATGGTGCAAGTTCGAATTTATCGCTGGAACCCCACAAACAGAAAAGAGAGCTACAGATTTCCAAATTTCAGGGCTCAGTACTGGGTCCTTTGCTTTTTGTACGTACATCAGTGATTTAGATTGAAATGTAGATTGCATAATTAACGAGTTTGCAGTGGTTACAAAACTTGGCCGTGTAGTCGATTTTGAGGAAGTGAGTTATAGGCTGCAGGGAGATATCAATGAACTGGTCAAGTGGGCAGAAAAGTGGCAAATGAAATTCAATGCGGAGAAGTGTTGGATAATGCATTTTGGGAGGGCAAACAAGGTGAGGGAATAGACAATAAATAGCAGGATACTGAGAAGTGCTGAGGAACAGAGGAATCTTGGAGTGCGTGCCCACAGATCCCTGAAGCTAGCAGGACAGGCAAGTAAGGTGATTGAGAAGGCACACGGAATGCTGTCCTTTATTACAGAGTCACAGAGAATCACAGAATTATTACGGCACAGAAGAAGGCCATTTGGCCCATCGTGTCTGGCTCTGAATGAGCAACTCACTGAGTACCATTCGCCCGCCTTCTCCCCATAACCCGACACATTTTACCTTTTCAAATAACAGTCTAATTCCCTTAATGTTCCAATTGAACCTGCTTCCACTATTCTCTCAGGCAGAGCATTCCAGACCCTAACGACTTGCTCCGTGAAAATGTTTTTCCTCATATCATTATTCCTTCTTTCACTAATTACTTTAAATCTGTGCTCTCTCATTCTTGATTCTTTAAGAAGTGGGTACAGTTTCCCCCTATCTACTCTGCCCAGATGACTCATGATTTTGAATGTCTCTATCAAATCTCCTCTCAGCCTTGCTTTCTCCCAGGAAAACTGACCTAACTTCTCCAATCTATGTTCATAACTGAAGTAAGGCCTAGAGTATAAGAGCAAGAGGTTATGCTGGAACTGGATAAAACACCAGTTAGACTGCAGGTAGACTACTGCATACAGTTCTGGTCACCACTTTACAGGAAGGATGTGATCACATTAGAGAGGATACAAAGGAGATTTACAAGGATGTTGCCAGGGATGGAAAGTTTTAGCTACGTGGAAAGATTGGAAAGGCTGGGGTTGTTTTCTTTGGAATAGAAGAGGCTGAGGGGAGATTTGATTGAAGCATTGAAAATTATGAAGGGTTGAGATAGAGTGGATAGGAAAGACCCCTTCCCCTTACCAGAGAGATCAACAACTAGGGGACATTGGTTAAAAGTAATTGGTGGAAAGATTAGAGGGGAATTGAGGAAATATACTTTCAACCAGAGGTTATTGATCTCTCTGGTAAGGGGAAAGGGGTCTTCCCTATCCACTCTATCTCTGCCCAAAAGGACAGTAGGAGCAGAAATTGCATTAAAAAAGTGTTGCAACTATTGGACTCAGAACCAAGAGCTGGAAAGGGGAATTAGGCTGGACAGCTCTTATTTGGCCAGCAAAGACACAATGGGCTGAATGGCCTCTTTCTGTGCTATAAGTATCTATGAGAAAGGAGCAGCATCATTACCAGGTCAGTAAGTGGGAGCAGAGTGGGCAATCTGACTCTGTTTGCCACTTCACGGAAGTTATGGGCCATTACCTGAAAAGGACAAATGTGCAGGGCCAAAGGGGAAAAGATGGCCCAGTGACACTAGGTGAATTGCTCCTGCAGAGGACCCGCACAGACACGATGGGCTGAATGGCCTCCTTCTGTGCTGTAGCCATTCTATAATTCTAAGTGATTCTATGCTTCCATTCTATGATGCTATATAACATTTTGTGTGAAAAAGTGTTGAATCCTTTTAAAATTTTGAACATCTCAATCAAATCACCTCTCGATCTCCTACACTTAAGGGAATACAAGGCTGACCCTTTACATGCAAAAGAAAGGTTTCATTTTCCACCATTGCCTGACATCCTTCAGCCATAAATATGGTTACATGGTTTATTGCAAGGCTGTCCCATGTTTGAGACAAAAGAAGCTGCTACCGATAACCAAATCCAACCAATGTTATCACCATCCAAAAAAGCAAGTCGAGGCTGGGGGAAGCCATTCAGTATAGGCCAGGGATCATACCAAGGGTTTTCTAGCCTGGGTTACTGTTATAGTGTGGCCTTGTCACCTTGTCGCCTATTTGTAATAGGGTTTGTGGTAAAGTGAGGTACCCTGTCCCTTTAAGAGAATGCAAGTGTACTGATCATGTGACAGCACTGACAAATCACTGCACAGCACGGGCAACTGGGAACTGGAAATCTAATTCTGGAGGTTCCTGAGTGAGCACATATGATCTGGTGTTCTGCCCTATGTCTCAATAAGCCATCACTGTTCTTACATCAGTCTCTCCCCATTACTGACTGCAAGCAGCAATTGAGGAGAATATAGGAAGGCATGCAGCTAGAGTTGGTTGGCCAACAAACTCATTTACATAAGGCATAATAGTGGTTACAAGGATAAAGAAGAAAATATAATCAATTTCCTGATGGGTGTGCAAAGCATTGGAAAGAGCACCTGTACTTAGCTTGTAAAATAGGCGCTATCCGGCAATCAGAGCAAAAAGCAGTGCTGCACTTTAAAATTTTTTAAAAACCTCCAGAAACGCAATCGCGGGGATTCTGCCAAATCTCGAACAGAGCACAACACCCAGCAGAGAAAATCTAACAGCTGCAGGGACAGAATAAGAAAAAACGGCTCTTAAAGTGGCAATGCATTTAAACTGGTAAATGCGTGAAAAATGGCTATGGACAGAAAATTATAGGAGACCCCAGAGAGAGGCCAACTCTGCGGTAAGCCAAACACCTGAACTTGTCATAACCTGGAAAACCGTTGGAAGTGCAGTCCCCTTGCAGTCGTTCACGATGCCGCAGTTCTGGCCTGTCGATCCATTCGGCCCCACTGCAGTTGACTGGTCTCAATATGTCGAACGCCTAATGTTCTTTTTTACCGCTAATGACATCATGGGGGAGGAGAAGAAGAGGGCGATTCTTTTGTCCCCATGTGGGAGCAAAACGTATGGGCTGATCCGCAGCCTCACGTCACCTAGCATCCCAGACTTGAAGACTTTTGACGAGTTAATAAAAATTGTACACAGCCACCTGAGACCTAAGCCCTCAGTTACTATGCAGCGCTTCAAGTTCAATTCAAGGAACAGACTTCCAGGGGAGGCAATAGCTGACTATGTGGCCGTTTTAAAGGCTTTAACTGAGCCTTGCGAATTCGGAACATCCATCAGTGATATGTTGAGAGACCGGCTAATATGCGGGATTGGAGATGATACCATCCAAATGCATTTGCTAGCCGAACCTAGTCTAGACTTCAATAAGGCATTAGAATTAGCTACCGCGATGGAGAGTGCTGTTAGAAATTCCAAAGTTATAAAAGATACATAAAATGGCGCCGTCCATCTGGTCGAGCGGGACAACCCGGCAACAAAAGTTGCGAAAAAGTCAGGTGGGGAATGTTCTCTAGCTCCAGACCATTGAAAAACAACGGTACTGCAGTGAAAATCCACAAAATGAATGAGAGAAATACACCCAGGCCTCCAGTGAGCGAACGACAACTCAAACAAGTCGAGTGCTTTTTCTGCCACCGCTATGGCCACATAAGGCGGCGCTGCAGAGAAAGGTTAAAACAACACTATAAAGGCAGAAGGAAAAATCATGAAATATGCTTCATGGAAGAGCCAGAAGAAATAGAATCAGGCATCCATTCGTTATTTAACCTCAAAGTGGGTAGAACCGAGCCACTCCAAGTAGTCCTTACAGTTAACGGACAACCCACTAAGATGGAAGTTGATACGGGAGTGTCGATGTCCGTCATTGGAGAGCATACATTTAGATATCTGAGGAAAGGAACCCATCCTTTGAAGGTAAAAGTTTCGGACACAAAGCTCAGGACGTACACGAGTGAAGAAATAAATGTGAAAGGGGTATGTCAAGTCAAGGTGCAGTATGAAGAACAGTCTGCAAAATTACCCCTATTTGTAATGTCAAGCAGGGGACCGACTCTCCTCAGAAGGATAAAAACAAAAAACTGCGGATGCTGGAAATCCAAAACAAAAACAGAATTACCTGGAAAAACTCAGCAGGTCTGGCAGCATCGGCGGAGAAGAATAAAGTTGACGTTTTGAGTCCTCATGACCCTTCAACAGAACTGAGGAGAGGGGTGAAATATAAGCTGGTTTAAGGTGGGGGGGCTGGGGGGAGAGAAGTTGGGGGGGTGGGGGGCTGGTTGTAGGGACAAGCAAGCAGTGATAGGTGCAGATAATCAAAAGATGTCACAGACAAAGGAACAAAGAGGTGTTGAAGGTAGTGATATTATCTAAGAGAATGTGCTAATTAAGAATGGATGGCAGGACACACAAGGTACAGCTCTAGTGGGGGTGGGGTGAAATAAGACTAACAGGGCATAAAAGGTATAAATTTAAAAATAATGGAAATAGGTGGGAAAAGAAAAATCTATATAAATTATTGGAAAAAACAAAAGGGAGGGGGAAGAAACGGAAAGGGGGTGGGGATGGAGGAGAGAGTTCAAGATCTAAAGTTGTTGAACTCAATATTCTGTCCGGAAGGCTGTAAAGTGCCTAGTCGGAAGATGAGGTGCTGTTCCTCCAGTTTGCGTTGAGCTTCACTGGAACAATGCAGCAAGCCAAGGACAGACATGTGGGCAAGAGAGCAGGGTGGAGTGTTGAAATGGCAAGCGACAGGGAGATCTGGGTAATGCTTGCAGACAGGGTGGAGTGTTAAAATGGCAAGCAACAGGGAGGTTTGGGTCATTCTTGCGGACAGACTGCAGGTGTTCTGCAAAGTGGTCGCCCAGTTTGCGTTTGGTCTCTCCAATGTAGAGGAGACCGCATTGGGAGCAACGAATGCAGTAGACTAAGTTAGGGGAAATGCAAGGAACTGGCTGAGAGAGATAAAACTTGAGGGCCCGCTAAGTTCCCAATTCGAAACCAGAAGTGTTGCTGGAAGAAAAAATGAGTATGCAAAGTCACAATGGGAGAAGCCTGTAGCAGTGTTACACTGGGACAGAGCTCAAGCTGAAGTCAGCACCCTTCGAAAGGAAACTGAAAATCTATTAAGGGACTTTCGTGCACTACCAAATTCAATCAGCTCCCAATTTGTGCCATGAAAAAGATATGAAGAAGAAAAGGAAGAGTTAAGCCTGTCTCTGGCTGGATTAAGGAATGAATTAGCTGAGAAGGGGCAACGACATGCGATTCTCTAGAAAATTATTAATGCGAATAGGAAAGAATTGGAAGAGCTGAAGCAGCAGCTGCGTAAAAGCCCTGAAGTTTTAAAGCCAGAAGGCTCTGAATTCTCAGAAGAGCTGTCGGAAAACCCAACTACTGAGCTCATTCACGTTCAGCTCACACATGAGTCTAGTCCAGTCAACAGCAAAATTAAAGAGAAGACAGAGACATGGGTCAGTGTTCCTAAGAAAAGGACACGCAGGAAGAAAAAGACAAATTATTGACAGTCGTCGAAAGAAAAACAAAAAGAATTTTTTTTCCTTTTCCTCTTTCCCCTCACACATCATGTAGCTCATCGCTGTTTTGCTTTGTACTTGTTGCCCTTTATCTGTTTCAGCTTGCAGGGGAGGGGCAGCAGGAGTGAACGTGACTGCAAGGGGAAGATGGTGAAATCATTCATTGAGGGACATTGTGGGCAACTGCCCTGATAAGGAGGTCTTGGAAACACCAGCTGGGGTTGTTGGGCTACGATGCTCAATCCGTCAATGAAGGACTCCTGGGAGACTTAACCTGTAAATAGTTATTGTGTAAATAGTTAATATATTTTAAGCTTGTTAGCTGTACTTTTAAATAAAGGGGGAGGGATGTGGTAAAGTGAGGTACCCTGTCCCTATAAGAGAATGCAAGTGTACTGATCATGTGACAGCACTGATGAATCATTGTACAGCACAGACAACTGGGAACTGGAAGTCTAGTTCTGGAGGTTTCTGAGTGAGCATGTATGATTTGGTAATCTGCCCTATGTCTCATTAAACCATCACTGTTTATTCTTACATCAGTCTCTCCCCATTATTGATTGCAAGCAGCAATTGAGGAGAATATAGGAAGGTGTACAGTTCGAGTTTGGTTGGCCAACAAACTTATTTACTCAAGATATAAAAGAGTTGATCTGCAGACAACTTTGGGTTTACTTACGATACAGCCAGCAGCAACTACATGTGTGTATTCAACTCCATCTCTATGTCCACACTGACTGTGGAGGTAGCCTGCGCTGCTAACACATTGGTTTACACAGATCATGTGATCTTACATCACAGGACTATTCTTGAAGATACAGTCCAACATTTATCAAAGCCATAATTACTACATTCCTCCCCCTTTAACTTTGCTGTATATACTGTATTTACAAGTATATTTATCTCATGACGTTATAATATTTACACAGGTCATGAAATTTACAAGTTCCGTCTTTCAGGCGGTTTCCTGATCCGTGTGGAACTTCGCAGCTCCGCAACTTCAGATTCTTTTTCAGGAACCACATTCTCTGGAACTGCATGAACATCAGGTACCTCGGTGGGCACTTGCAGTTCAGTGTTTTCCACTCCAATGGAGATCAGACGTGTCAGTCCTTGGTTGTGCATCTTCAACAGGAAATGTTGGTTCAGTAATGGTTACAGATAGAACCACATCTTATTGTGGTATCTCTCTTTTTCTTAAATAGCCACATGCTCACTGGTGATCCGGCCTTCCACTTCCACATGGTATGATAATGATCTGGTCACTGAGCTTACTTTACCCGGTAACCACTTCAGTCCTTCACCGAAATTCTTCACATATACTGCTTCTCCAACAGTAAATTGTCTCTCACAACTATGCAAGCTTTTTGGTTTCCTTGACTCTTCTCCACCTTCCCCTCCAAATTTGGAAACATTAGGCCCAGTCTTGTCCTAAGACTGCGTCTCATCAACACTTCTGCAGGTGTTGCTCCTGTCGTCGTGTGGGGGGTTGTTCTGTAGTGGAAAGGAAAGCGGGCAAGCTTGATCTCCAATAAGCCACCTGTTGACTTCTTCATATTTGGCTACAGCATCTAGAATTCTTTCCGGATAAGGCCTTGGAAGTAACCTATACCTCTTTGATTTTATCTTCAGCATCATCATCCAGCAAATGATTGTGAGGGACTGGAATAATATCAAAGTAGGCAAAGTTTGATCATTTGTTTAATGCCTCCTTCAAGTGTTTTATAGGTGTTACCAGCCACCATTTTAGTGTCTTTTTTGGAACCTTCTTCCTTTTTGTCTTCTTTCTACCACAGAGTTTAGTCTTGTCCTGGAAACTTGAACATTGATGTGTCTTCTCTGCCAACTGGTTCTTCAGTTTGTTCAGAGAGGTGCTGAACTCTTTCTGTTTCTCTTTGTGCTGTTCCAGAGGCACAAACTTTGACCTGAGGGAATCTCGTCGTGTGTGAAGGTTTTTCAACAGGTTTTCCTTTACCTTGCTAAGGTTACTCACTTCATCTTAAACTCTGTCATTCAGCAGGGTCTCCTGGAGTTTCGTCTGCTGCTCTTCCATGTTTTTGTTTGAGATAGACCGCATTTCTTCAGGCTGAGTCCTTTCACACTCCTTTTTCATCCTGTAGCGGTCCTTGAACTCTCCAAGCTCTTTCTGCCGTACTTTGCCTTGTTCCTTTTTCAAGACATGAACTCTTCCAGCTTCCTGTTGAAATCTCACTGGCCAATCAAGGTTGATTTCCCTTAACCAGTTTCGCCCTAGAAGGCTTGGTCCTCTGCCTCTCAATGCCATCATTGGTATCTGTGCTGACTGGTGTTTATAATGGACAGTTACTCTGCTGATACCTTTTACTTGGATTTCTTCACCTGTGTATGTTTTCAACTTGGCAGATGTTTGTTCCAAATTTAATTGATGTTCATCATTATTTAAATATCTGAAAGTGTATTCTCCAATTACAGTAGTGGAAGCTCCCGTGTCTACTTCCATTTTTACTGGTTTACCATTCACTTGTACCATAACAAATATTGGCTCTGTCTTCCCAGCTTTCATGTCAGAAATTTGTTGTTTCAGGCTCTTCTACACTGTCTTTGTGCTGTCTCATTATATGTCCATTTCTGTGACAAAAGCAACGTTCTACTTTTTTAAACTGTCAATCACTAAAAGACTGATTGTTTCCACATCGCTTAAAGTTGTTCTTCGATTTAGCTGCTAAATTATTTCTTCTTATTTTTCAGTTAGCGGGGGCTGTTTCCTGCTTCGTGGCGGAGTCTCGCTTTTTCGCGCCACATTCAGGTGACTGTTCCCGCCTGATTTGGAGTATGGTGATATTTTGCGCCCCTTGTATTTGCATTTGAATCTCTTAGAGTGCATTCCGTGGCCAGCACTATTTCCAACACCTTCTTAAAATCCAGATTCACTTTAGCCAGCAATCTTCTCTGAATAGTGTCTTCTTTCACACCACACACTAAGCGATCTCTGAGCATGTGGTTCAGAGTCTCAGTGAACTCGTAATGTTCCATTAAGTGCTTCAAATTCACCACATAGCTAACAACTGTCTCACCTGGGGCTCTGTCTCATGAATTGAACCAACAGGTCTGCATCATGACTGAGGTCTTGGGTTGAAAATGTCCCTTCATGAGGTCCACCAATTCTCTGAAATTCTTTGAATCTGGGGCACTGGGTGCCGTCAGACTTTGAATCAAACTGTAGGTTTTGCTCCCACAAGTACTCAAGAGGATTGCTCGCCTCTTCTCATCCCCCATGATTTTGTTTGCTTGAAAGAAGAACAAGAAGAGACATTCTATATACTGAGACCAATCATCTGTGGTTGGCTCAAAGGGATCGATTCTACCAAATTGTGACATTTTGGGTGAGTATATCTTCTGTTATTTTAAATGGACGTTGATACTCACAATCGCTGGGTGAGGTACAGTACTGATTTCGATTTATCTTGATTTATCCCGAGTTATCCTCATTTCCAGTTTGTTGTAGACTGGCCATGTCACCTATTTGTAATAGAGTTGATCTGCAGACAACTTTCTAAGTGGAAACATTAATACAGCCAGCAGCAACTACATGCGTGTGTTCAACTCCATCTCTATCTCTACACTGACAGCGGAGGTAGCCCGCGCTGCTAACACATTGTTTTACACGGATCATGTGACCTTATATCACAGGACTATTCTTAAAGGTACAATCCAATATTTAACAAAACCACAATTACTACAGTTACTCAGCTAAATACTGCCCAATATGTTCGGGCATCAAGGAAACTACTTTGACATCCATCTTTGTCACACATTCTTCAGTCAAGTTGGCTTTTTTGATGAATAAAGCACATTGAATTGAATCTTGATTCATCTGACATGAACAAAACCCTTTCAAAAGTAACAGGCCAGTCATGCTACATTAGCAAGGTACCAAACAACCCTTTCCAAGATCTTAATTGGCGTACCGCATGTGAACCAAATGGATAACAAATACCCCTTGCAATCTTTTGAAAGGTGTACATTTTTCTGCTTTCACTTATGTGTTTAGTTCATCGGATGGGAACATAGACACAGGAAAGACAGACAGTTCAAGTGTTGGGTGATTTCAGCAGAGCAAATAAGGAGAAACTGTTCCCAGTAGGGGGAGGGTCAGTAACCAGAGGACGCAGATTTAAGGTAATTGGCAAAAGATCCAGACAGGGGGGATGAGGAGAATTCTTTGACGTTGTGATTTGTTGTGCTGCCTGCAAGAGCGGGCCCAGAAGGAAAAAAAAACAGTAAAAACTGGGAAGTAAGAATACTGGTCCGAACTGTATTCCTTAAAATGGAACACCAGGAAAGCCGGGAAATAAGGTACTGGTCCAAATTGGGGGGGGGAGGGGCGGAGGCAGAAAGATTTACTAGTAACTTTCAAAAGGGAATTGGATGAAAAGTTGGAAGAGGAAAATTTTCAAGGTTATAGTGAAAGACCAGGGAGAAGGGAAGTGGAATTTGATAGCCCTTTCAAGGAGCGAGTACAGACATGAAGGACCGAATGGCCTCATTCAGTGCTGTTAACATTCAATGATTCACCCAAAGCAAGGGGTAAAAAACAGTTCCCTGTCCCTTCTAAAGCGTTTCCGAAGTTGGCTCATCAATCTACTGAAAAGTCTATTTCTAATTTTAAGGCAATCAATACGTCATAGACAACTCTCCACAGTTCTAATATTTTTAATTCTTTCCTGGCATCCTCCTACCCCCAACGAGTTCCTCATCTGAAAGCACTGACTCATAACTGGAGTGTAGTTTTACAGACTGAATGCCTTTTCAGTGTAATGCTTCTTAAAGTTGCTCAATTTAAATCTCGTCCAGAAGAGCTGCCGGGTAATGCCAAATCTTTCTTGTAAACTCTTCAGGGGTTGCAGGCTAGCAACCCTTGATGAATATGCAATTGCACTTAAGTAATCCTTCCTTAATAGGGGGCCAAAAGATTCCCTTGCAGGGAGGTTTACATATTTGAAACCAAGCCAGGCATTATTTATCCTCTTATAAGTTCGGCGTCCTGGCCTCTCTGTTTTTGCCCCTGAGCCCTTACATCCAAGCCATCTGTACCAAACAGTTGGAAATGTTAAATAAAAACAGAAAAACTCAGCAGGTCTGGCAGCATCTTCAGTTCTGAAGAAGGGTCATACGGACCCAAAACGTTAACTCTGTTTCTCTCTCCACAGATGCTGCCAGACCTGCTGAGTTTTTCCATCATTTTCTGCTTCTATTTCAGATTTCCCGCACCTGCAGTATTTTGCTTTTATCTTAATTAGAAATTTTTCTTTCTCCGGTTTTCTTACGACTCAATTTTCTACTTTCTCTTATTGAATTGGCACCGCGTTATAGGGCTGGATTTTCAACACAGAATCAGGAAGCCAACACCCAGATGAATTCCGGGTTGCCTCCCCATGAACTGAGCTGTGTCACTCTCACAACGTTATATTCAAATGTCGGGAAGGAGACAAGTTTGGTGCCCAGTTAGAGGCGTCAAGCGCTTCCTGGAGGCGGGAGCTGCCCACCTGATGCCAGCGACAAAGCCACAGACGATACACATGTTGAGGACTGATGTTGTCCTGAGAGTTGCCAACCCCTCCAGGATTGGCCTGGGGTCTCCAGGAATTGAAGATCACTTTCCAGGACACTGCTGTGTGCAACCCTGGAGAAAAATCACCGCGACATTAAAAAAGATTTTTTTTTGTCATTTTCTTTGAGCATTTCTCTTTACCAGATATAAAAATATTGAAAATGGAGGGAAAATAGCTCTTTGGCTGACAGCCAAGCATCGTCCAATTGAGTGTTTTTAATTTCCAATTGGCGTAGGAACGCAGTACGTCACAAGAATGGATGTGTTGGCCGACTAATGGCTGGAGGATGGGGGGGTAAGTCATGCGATGAAACCTCCAGGAATACATTTAATGATAGTTGGCAACCCTAGAGCAGGCAGAGTTTATGGAAGTGCCAGGAGGATAAAGATGGCACAGAGTGGCCAGGGATTCAAGTTGAGGTACGACGTCGTTGACCCTTCAAATTTCATTTAAAGCCTAATTGGACGTGAATTTTCTTTTGCCCCATGGTGACCCCCCAACGCCTGCACACTAACATGCACCAGACAGCTCAGGGTGACTGAAATCAGGTTTCAAAACTGCTTTCCCGAACATCCCATGTCCCAGCCCCTTAACGAGCTCCGAAAGGGGCTTAAGCTGCTGTTACTTGGTGGCGAGCTATTTCTCCGCCCCTCCCCTCACCAGCACTTTAAATATTCAAATCTATCCCAGAGGCGGCCTGGGTCCTGCGATGGCCTCCAGGACTGTGACATTTAAATTGCGCCCGCACCCGATCCCAACCCCGCAGCTCTTTGAAAATCCGACCCATAGAGCCATCGCGGCACAGAAGGAGGGCAGTCTGCCCATTGAGCCCATGCTGACTGATATTTTGCCATATTCCAGCAGCCCCCTCAGTGAGGGTCGAGACCATTATTGTCAGTGCTTGACAGTCGGGGATTTTGCAACGAAGCTGGATGCTGTCTTCATTTGATGCCAGAATGCACACTTTCCAACCTCGGCCACCTAATCTAGGGTGGGGACCCTGGCTGAGTCCTCCCAACGCCAAGGTGAGTTGCGGGGCCCGAAAAGCAACTCTTCCAGCTGAGGTCAGATAATTCAGCAATGTCCACCGAACAAACTGGTAAGCTTCCAACCTTCCGTGGCAAATTTCCAGCCCTGTAGCTAACAGGAGATCAGGGAAGCTAATAAAACATTTTGCAAATGTTTACAACTCGTTAGCCCTGTTTACAAGATTGTTGTCTCGAGAAGCTCACTGCTAACTGGCTTTGCTGTTTTAATTGGCTTTCGGTTGTACAATGCAAGACACAGGACAATTTATTCAGCAAGATCAGAGAACCTTGACAACTATTGAATAACCATTGGGCCTTACAGACAGAAATGGAGTTTTGTGTTTGCACAGGTCAATGGACCATGGAGAGAGCTTACTGGACCAGCCATTACTTACTGGAGCAGCCATTTGTTACAAATTTCCAGCTTCATAAAAACACCAGATATTGGCAAATTGAAGAAGAATTTTACCTTCATAATTGTCAGAAAGACCATTGTTGATAAAAAAAAAGCTATTTAATTACTAGACGGTTAATGGTATTTGAACGATTGATTTTTAATGAGTTGACAAACAAACTCAACATCGTCGCTTGGTTATGAGTAGGATCAGTTAGGTTTATAGCTTGATCCTTGAAGGTTGGTAATGCTCTGATCGGGCTGCACTCGGGGCCCAGTTTGGAGTGTCCAAACCAATCCTACACAACCCTGCAGTCAGCCCCCTTTCTCATACCCCTAATGAAGCATCTTCATGGCTAGTGTAGGATTTCAGCATCTCTAATCTCTCCTCGTGGCTCATGTCCTTTATAATTGGGGTCAAGAATCATAGAATAGCGCAGGGAGGCCATTCAGCCCATCAAGTCTGCACCATCGCTTTCCAAGAGCAATCTAGTCAGTCCTAATCACCTGTTCTCTCCCTACATTGTTTTCTCCTGAAAGTATTCATCCAATGCCTTTTTGAAGACTATCAATGAATCTGAATCCACCACACTGTCAGACAGTCAATTCTAAATCTTATTCACTCATCGTATAACAAGGTTTTTTCTTCATGTCACCTCTCATTCTTTTGCCAAGCTCTTTAAATTTGTGCTATCCAGTTATTGACCCTTGAGCAATTGGAAACAATTTCTCATCATTTACTCCATCCTCTCCAATTTTAAGCTTTGACTCTTAATGTACTATTCGCAATTCAGAAGCACATCTTGGGACCAACTTTGTCAATTCCCTCCCTGAAAGCTTAAGTTAAGTTACCCCAGGGTCTCACAGTCTCCGATCTTTTCTTAAAGAGTCTGTCCAGGTGGATAACACCATTGCAACAGTCTATCACATTGCTTCCCAAACCTCTTCCCGATGTGATCCCATTTTAATGCTCCAGACTTTGTGTGACCCCAGAGTGAAAATCCGCGGGGGTGTGAGAGCTGCTTGGGTGGCAGGGGGGGTGGGGGATGTGGGGGTGCGTGGTGTGGAGGCGTGCCTTCATCTACTGAGCCAGGGAGAGGGGCTTCAGCTACTGAGCGGGTGTGGGCCGGAGGGAGGCTGAGCATGGTGGGAAGTGTTTAAATTGCAGGAGGTTCTTTCAAAGGCAAACACCCACCTTTTCACAACCTTTACTGGAGCATGAATCAGGCCTTAAAGACCTGTCCGTTAGGCCAGTTGAAGAGAAATCTGAGGATTTAAAGGGGTCTTGCAGCTGTTGGCGCTCAGTCCGATCTCCACGGCAGGTATTGCTGCTTCGGAGCTCGTGACCTCAAAATCTCACCTCACGATCCCACTGGAGGTCACAATCCACAGTTTGGGAAGCCCTGCCCTAGCAGGCAACGCATTGTCCACAGTTACACTAAACACTGCAGCAATAACTGTACCACAGAGATGTGCAGCAATATTTAGGAACAGGAGGAAGCCATTTATTCCTTCAAGCCTGTTCCACATCCTGACTCCACCACCAGAGGAAATGGTTTTTCTCTATCCTCTCTATTTGTCCCCCTTAATGCTTTGAAAACTTAATTTAAGTTACTCCTTCAGCTTCCAAATTCCAATGAATACAAACCTAGTTTGTCTAATCTCTCCTGATGCTTAACCTTTGCAGACTAGGAATCATTCAGGTAAATCTACACCCCCTCCAAGGCTAATATATCCATCCTAAGGTGTGGGGCCCAGAACTGCTCAAAGTAACTCCAGGTGTGGCCTAACCAGGGCTTTGTATAGCTGAAGTATAACTCTTATATTCAAGTCGTCTAGAAAAGAGAGCCACTATTCCATTAATCTTTTAGATTATTCTCTGTACTTGTTCAAGACATTTTAATGATCTATGTATATGGGCCCCCAAGTCTCTTCCAACCTCCATTGTTTCTGGCTTTTCACCATTTAGAAAGTATTCTGTTCTATCCCTTTTAGATCCAAAGTGGACAAGTTCACATTTGTCACCATTTTGTCCATTCTCTTAATCTACCAATATCTCTTTGCTTCCACCTACACTGCTTACAATGCTGCCTATTTTTGTGTCATCAACAAATTTGGATATGTGGTTATCTTTCCCATCATCTAAGTCATTAATAATTATAGTGAGTAGTTGAGAGCCCAACACAGATCCTTGATGGACACCATTAGTCACGTCCTGCCAATTAGAGTATCTGCCCATTATTTATGATTGCTATTAAATAAATGCTCACACACCATAAAACTGTTAACTAAAACTGGATCATTACTTGCTACTAAATTTAACGTGTCCTGTTGTCTTGTGGTTCTTGGACAAGCTGTTGCAGGAAACCATTCTGAACACACAAGAAATTCATTACCTTTCTGAAAAGTGCTTGTCTGCTTATCTGTATGAATGTTAGAATCTCTCATTCAAACCACTCTGCCTTTGCTACTTGCTTGTCTACTCTCTGCATTTATACAATCTGCCACTTCACAGCTGCTCCTAAGGTGCCCAAACACTGCTCCCACTACAGTCTTAACTCCTTTTCTATTTTTTCTTCTATCTATAAAGCCTCCACTGCCTGCTCCCCTGCAGTTATATCCTCATTATCATTGAAGTGATTTCACCCTTGATCACTAGGACCACTCTTTGCCCTCTAATATTTTCCCTTTCTTTCCTGTAGACTTAATAACCTGATATCTTTCATTCCCAGTCCTGATTGTCTTGCACAGCCATGTCTCAGTCATGGCCGCTACGTCATACCCTCCAAGTTGAATTTGCGGCTGCAATTCATTCAATTTGTTTCTTGTACTCTGCATGTTTTGTATGAAGAAGGTTTAATTGCACCACACAACCTAACCTGTCCTCCTGATCTCGCGTTTTATTCACATGTCTCTGACCTTTCTCTCCTGGTTTAATTACTTTACGCCTTTTAGCTTGCCCTTTACCTGTAGTAGCTGCCTGGTACAATTACAAGCAATTCCATGAGTGGATGGTATGACTTTGTTCTAAGGATTTATTAAAAGTAGTTTTATCTTGTCATGAGAAGTTTAAGATCCTTGTTCTGCTTTTCGAAAAGATCTGGGACTCATGATCTGGTTCTCAGGTGCTGAAGCACTTGCAGGCAGTGACTAGTGGGGTACCGCAGGGATCGGTGCTGGGGCCCCAGTTATTCACAATATATATTAATGATTTAGATGAGGGAACTAAATGTAATATCTCCAAATTTGCAGATGACACAAAGCTGGGTGGGAGGGTGAGCTATGAGGAGGATGCAGAGATGCTTCAGTGTGATTTGGACAAGCTGAGTGAGTGGGCAAATGCATGGCAGATGCAGTATAATGTGGATAAATGTGAGGTTATCCACTTTGCTAGCAAAAACGGGAAGGCAGATTACTATCTGAATGGCTATAAATTGAGAGAGGGGAATGTGCAACGAGACCTAGGTGTCCTTGTACACCAGTCACTGAAGGTAAGCATGCAGGTGCAGCAGGTGGTAAAGAAGGCAAAAGGTATGTTGGAGGATTCGAGTATAGGAACAGGGATGTCTTGCTGCATTGGACAAGACCTTGGTGAGGCCACAACTGGAATATTGTGTGCAGTTTTGGTCTCCTTATCTGAGGAAGGATGTACTTGCTATAGAGAGAGAGCAGCGAAGGTTTATCCGACTGATTCCTGGGATGACGGGACTGACATATGAGGAGAGATTGAGTCAATTAGGATTATATTCGCTGGAGTTCAGAAGAATGAGGGGGGATCTCATAGAAACCTATAAAATTATAACAGGACTAGACAGGGTAGATGCGGGAAGGATGTTCCCGATGGTGGGGGAATCCAGAACCCGGGGTCACAGTCTGAGGATATGGGGTAGACCATTTAGGACTGAGATGAGGAGAAATTTCTTCACCCAAAGAGTGGTGAGCCTATGGAATTCGTTACCACAGAAAGTAGTTGAGACCAAAACATTGTATGTTTTCAAGAAGGAGTTAGATATAGCTCTTGGGGCGAAAGGGATCAAAGGGTATGGGGAGAAAGCGGAAGCAGGGTATTGAGTTGGATGATCAGCCATGATCATAATGAATGGCGGAGCAGGCTCGAAGGGCCGAATGGCCTACTCCTGCTCTTAGTTTTTATGTTTCTATGTTAATGGGGACAATGCAAAGTCTGGTCCACTTTTTAGTCCCATATGAAAATAATTTTGGAAAATGGATTAAACATACCAAATATCATGTGTGTTATTTTACATTTAATTCCTTTTCCACCTGTTGCAGGCGTGACTCGGTGGGTTCACTCTCGCCTCGGAGTCAAGAAGATTGTGGGCTCGTGCCCCACACTAGAAACTTGAGCACGTAAGCCAGACTGACACCCCAGCCCAGTGCTGCACTGTTGGAGGTGCCATCTTTCAGATGAGACCTTAAACCTTGGCCCCCTCAGGTGGACATAAAGGATCCCAGGGCATTGTTTTGAAGAAGAGCAGAGGAGTTCTTCCCAGTGCCCTGACCAATATTTATCCTTCAAACAACACCACAAAAAACAATCATTATAGTTTGTGGGAGCTTGCTGGGCACAAATCAGCTGATGTGTTTCTTACATGCCAACAGCGATTACACTTCAAAAGTACTTCATTGGCTGTAAAACACTTTGGGACACACTGAAAGCTGTTATAGAAATATAAGTCTTTCTTTTTTTCTCTCTCTCATGAAATCACAGCTAACTTTTGGTACGTTAAAGTTGACAAGGCACCTGGACTAGATGAGACACATCCAAGAATATTGAAGGAAGTGATGGTGGAAATTGCAGAGGCACTGGCTATAATGTTCCTTGGAGTAGGGGGGAAGGTGCCGGAGGACTGGAGATTTGCAAACATTATGCCCTTGTTCAAAAAAGGTTGTAAAGATCTGCCCTGCAATTACAGGCCAGTCAGTTTAACTTCTATGGTGAGGAAACTTCTAGAAACAATTTTTCCGGATAGAATTAACAGTCACATGGAAAAATGTGGATTGATTCGGAAGAGTCAGCATGGATTTGTTAAAGGAAAATCGTGCCAAACTAACTTGCTGGAGTTTTTTGAAGAGATAACAGAGGTGGTTGACGAGGGCAAGGCCGTTGATGTGGTGTGTACATACTTCCAAAAGGCGGTCAATACAGTGCCACACAACAGACTTGAGGAAAGCTATACGTCATGGAATAAGAGGGACAGTAGCAACTTGGATACAAAATTGGCTGAGGGAAAGGAAACAGAGAGTAATGGTTAATGGGTATTTTTCGGTCTGGAAGAAGGGGTCGGTATTGGGACCCTTGCTTTTCCTGATATATATATAAATGATCTAGATCTTGCTGTGCAGGGGACAATTTCGAAGTTTGTGGACGATACAAAACTTGGGAGAATTGTAAACTGTGAGGAGGACAGTGTAGAACTTCAAAAGGACATTGACACATTGGTGGAGTGGGCAGATAGGTGGCAGATGAAGTTCAATGTGGAGAAGTGTGAGGTGATGCACTTTGGTACAAAGAACATGGGGAGACAGTATAAAATAAAGGATACTATTCTAAAGGGTGTGCAAGAGCAGACAGACCTAGGTGTATATGTACATAAGTCACTAAAGGTGGCAGGACAAGTAGAGAGAGCTGTTTCTAAGGCATACAGTATTCTAGGCTTCATTAATAGGGGCATGGAATACAAGACCAGGGAGGTTATGATGAACTTATGTCAGACACTGGTTAGACCTCAGCTGGAGTATTGTGTACAGTTCTGGGTGCCACACTATAGGAAGGATGTGAACACATTGGAGCGAGTGCAGAAGAGGTTTACAAGAATGGTTCCAGGGATGAGACACTTCAGTTATGAAGATAGATTGGAGAAGTTGGGACTGTTTTCCTTGGAGAGGAGAAGGCTAAGAGATTTGATAGAAGTTTTCAAAATCATGAGGGGTCTGGACAGAGTAGATAGGGAGAAACTGTTCCCGCTCGTAAATGGATCGAGAACCAGAGGGCACAGTTTTAAAGTGTTTTGCAAATGAAGCAAATGCGAGTTGAGAAAAAAACTTTTTCACACAGCGAGTAGTTAGGGAATGCACAGTCTGGAAGTGTGGTGGAGGCAGGTTCAACTGACCCATTCAAGAAGGCATTGGATGATTATTTAAATAGAAACAATGTGCAGGGTTATGGGGAAAAGGCAGGAGTTTGGCACTAAGTTAAAATGCTCAGAGAGCCTGTGCAGACACGATGGGCCGAATGGCCTCCTCCTACAACCTAACAATTCTGTGATTCTGTGTTCAAGGTTCCACTCCTGACCAGAGTCCCGCTCAGGCATAAGAAACCAGCATTCTTGATTTTTCTGGTCACCTTTTATGAGGGAGGGGAGGGAAGGAGGAGCGGGGAGGGGTGAGGGAGGGAAGGGAGGGAGCGTTCGAGGAGAAAAGGGGAGGGATAGGAAAGGGGAGGGAAGACGATGGGGGATTGAGCTGAAGGAGATGGAGCTGGTCAGTCACACAAGCACTGCACACTGCATTCAAATATGTGAAGCCTTTCAGGAATTGTATTGCAATGTGAGGAATGCAAAGGAGCTTTGTGGATCCTTGTGCATTCTGGCAATTAATTTTTCATTCGGTGTTACAGAATGATTCCAGGCAGCACATTGGATAAGATGGGACTGGAAAGGGTGATAAAGGAGCCTTGTTTGGTCTCTTCAGGCGGATGTAGGGCAGGAAAAGCTCCACTGATCCCTCTACCATGCCCCACAATGGCAGGATCATCATCCCGAGAGACCTTTCTCCCTCAGTACTGCAGTCGTGTACCAGCCTAGGCTCTGGGCTGGCGGAGAAAGGAATTGCAAAGGAAATTATTCAGGGTGGGAATCACTTTGTTGGAGCTGCTTCTCTCCCCTTCCCTGTTTTTGGGTCTGCTCTGTTATCAAACACACCAGACTGTGAGAGCTGGTCAGTAATCTGGGTTCAGATTTCCTAATTAAACCACTGTAAAGCAATGGCAGGCAGGATGTGTAGGCGGTGATACCATAGTGTTAATGTTACTAGATTAATAATCCAGAGGCCTGGATTAATGCTTCATGTGGCATGAGTTCAAATCCTACCAAGGCAACTGGGGGGATTTTAATTTAATTCATTAATTAATCAATTTGGGATATAAAGCTAGTCTCAGTTATGGTGACCATGAAACTATCGTATTGTCGCAAAACCCCAGAGAAGGAAATCTGCCGTCCTTACCTGGTCTGGCCTACATGTGACTCCAGACCCACAGAAATGTGGTTGACTCTTAACTGCCCTCTGAAGCCTAGCAAACCACTCAGTTGTATAAAACTGCTAAAGAAAAGTCAAATAAGAGTGACAAGGCCCTGCATAGTTAGGCAATAAATGCTGGCTTTGCCAATGATGCCCATATCCCACAAATGGATTAAAAAAAAACATGTCTAGACCTTTGGAAAGGGGAAGAGCTTCCTCGGATGTTGGTCTGGTGAGGAAATTCTGTCAGCATTAAAGGGCATGACAACACCATGCCACAATGGTGTTAATTTTACCATTTTTGGTCTTTCAAAAAAATATTTTACTCCAGAGCCCACACGGGAAAGATCGTGAATATGACAGAAGACTCATGCAGATGCAGAATGCTCCAAATTCTAGGAGAACGATTCAAGGCTATTCTAGCAGTCATTTTTGGTTCCTTCACATTGTCAGGCTGAGAAACTCCTCCAACCCACAATCACCAACAGTGTCATCAGCAATAGATGAGAAGACAGAAATCAGCCAGGCAGAAATCAACACAATGGATATTACATGATTAATGATAAAGGGACATTCCCACGCTCGTAGCAGGGCCACCAAGTTGGAAGGAATGTCACTGATGGGCAGCAGCACTCACTGGAGTGATACTCACACAGAGCGTCACTCATAGTAAGCACAGTTCATGCGGAACTTTACTCAGGTGAGCGCTACTTAGGGTTGCCAACTATGATTAAATGTATTCCTGGAGGTTTTATCACATGACCTGCTTCCACACTCCAGCCATTAGTCAACCAACAGAATCACAGAACTGTTATGGGGCAGAAGGAGGCCATTCAGTCCATCATGTCTGCTGGATCTCTAAAGGAGCATTATGACTTAGCGCCATTCTCCTGCCTTTTCCCTGTAACCTTGCACATTGTTTCTATTCAAATGATCATCTACTGCCCTCCTGAATGCCTTGATTGAACCTGCCTCCACCACACTTCCAGGCAGTGCATTCCTGACCTGAATCACTCGCTGTGTGAAAAAGTTTTTCTCACATCACGTGTGCTTCTTTTGCAAATCACTTTAAATCTGTGCCCTCTCATTCTTAATCCTTTTACGAGTGAGAACATTTTCTCCCTACCTACTCTAACCAGCCCCCTCATGATTTTGAACTCCTTTACCAAATCTCTAACACATCCATCCTTGTGACGTACTGCCTTCCTATGCCAAATGGAAATCTAAAAGACTCATCACCCAATTGGATGATGCTTGATTATCAGCCAAACAGCCTTTTTCCCCCATTTTCAATATGTTTGTATCTGATGAAGGGAAATGTTTGACGAAAATGACAAAAAAGGACAATCTTTTTTAATGTCCTGATGATTATTCTCCAGGGTTGCACACAGCAATGTCCTGGAGATTGATCTTCAATTCCTGGAGACTCCAGGCCAATCCTGGAGAGTTGGCAACCCTAGCATTACTCACAAGGAGAATCACTCATAAGGAGCATCAGTCATTAGAAACATGACTTATGGGAAGCACATGAAAGTTAGACATACATTTCACAATCTCACAGCATCCCAAAATGATTGTACAGCCAATAAAGCGTAGTCATTTGTAAGGTATGAACCATGACAGCTAACTTATACATCATAAGCTCTCACAAACAACAATGAATCAAATGATATTACTTGAGGGATAAATATTGGCAAGGACAAAAAAGAAAGAAAGACTTCCATTGATATAGCACCTTTCACAAACTCAGGATGTCCCAAAGCTCTTTATAGCCCATTAAATACTTTTTTAAAGTGTAGTTACTGTTACTATGCAGGAAACACACCTCTATGGAAAAAGCCAGGGAGAATTTGACTGTGCTTTATTGAAATAGTGGCCAGGGGCTCTTTTATGTCCATGCGAGAGGGCAGATGGAGTCTCAGTTTTACATCTCAACCAAAAGCTGGCATCTCTGACAGCGCAGTGTTCCCTGAGTACCACACTGGAGTGTCAGCCTAGACTATGTGCGCAGGTGTCTGGAGTGGGATTGAACCCATGACCTTCTGACCAATAGGTAAGGCTGACAACCTGAAGTCGCTGTGGTACCCAAACAACACCCCGAGGCCAAGGATTCGAATGTTAAACAGCAGAGGGAAGAAAGCCCTGACTGTACATCTCTTTGTTCACTGAATCAAAGAATATAGAAGAAAAGTTAAAGAGTAAGACCAAGGAAACCAGTTTAACGGTTAGATTGCAAATGTCCAATTGTGGTAACAACGGTTGGATGTTTTCCTCAGATAGAAGCTGGAACAAGGGTTAGCCGTTCCAGAAATGAGCTTGCATCCTGTTGTGGTTGTATATGCGAGACACACACATGCACACAGAAACTCTACACACACACATACACACACATATACACATACAGACAGATGCACACACACAGTTACACACACACATATATATATATATGTATATATACACACACACATATACACATACACACTTATACAAGTGCACACACAAACTCCACGCATACATTTGCACACTTACACAAACACACACACAGAAACTCCACCCACTTACACACAGATCTCTGCACACAAACATAAAACACACATGTGAAGAAACTCTACACACAAGCAACAATATATAGCAGATACACACATGTATACACTTATATGTAGACACACGCACAAACACACACAGACACACACACACACACACACACACAAACACACACACACACAGACACACACACAAACACACAGAAATACACACAAACACAGGCACACATAAACAGACCCATTGGGTGGCATGTTACTGCACCTCCTGCCGGTGGGATTTTCCCGTCCCACCAATTTCAATGGGTTTTTGAACGGCTCGCAGCATTTTCTGGCCCCACCCCCATCACGATGGGACCGTAAAATTCTACCCACAGAGAGACACACAGACAGATAGACACAGACACACACACCCACACACTTAGCCACATAAACATATCCATACACAAATGCGTATATCAGTGATCACAGCGTTAAGTGCCAAAGAATGACTTTCATATGAAGCCAACATCAAGTGGTATCCAAACTGATAAACAAAACCTGCCACCACGAATTCTGTGAACTCTCGTCTTCTGTCCTCACTGCTTGACACCATCAGAAACTTGTCTAGACCTAGGAAAGACTGTCAAGAGATTCAAACTAGGGACTCTGAAGTCCTAGCTGCCCCATTGGATCCGTACAGATTCTGGAACCTAGCACATAGAATGACTACTCCTGGTAATAACTCACTGGGCTAAAGCACCACAAACCCTGGAACTAGGGGTAGCGTTCAGGACATAACTGTCAGACTGCTTCACTCAGAGATAAATCACGAGCCGAGGCAAACAACAGGCAATGAGACCTGAACGAAACTTTGAGAGTATTTCGGACAGAACGTATCACAAATAACTAAAAGGCTTGACGCAAAGTGTTAACAGGCTGTTTAGAAAGTAAAACGGTACCTTTTTTAAATGACCAGCGCTTCATCCAGAATCTCGAGAAGGAAGGCCAGGAGTTATTTAACGGAGAATCAGCCATTTAGCAAGATGCAAGTTGCTTGCAAGCAAGCCCCAGAGATTGTGCTACTGTGAAAGCTCAAGCAGGATGAACTAAAAACAGAGCCCAATAACCAGTGTCTAAAGCTTCACTGCTAGGAGGGGGGCGGGTGGAGAGTGCAGTGTGTTGTCATACTCAAGCTGCATGCCAGGATCAGAGGCTGGGGAGAGAAAGCTTGTGCTTTAAGTGCAGTGTGAAAGAGGGCTGGGTAGTGGCTGACGGGGAGAAAGAGTGAGAAAGGAGAAAGCCAGGGAGGAGGGTAAGTAGAAAATCAGGGTGGGGGTGGGGGGTGAGGGAGAAAGAAAGGGGGGAACAAAGAAAGCAGGAGAGAAGGGCAAACAGAAATAGAGGGAGAAAAGGGGGCACTGAGAGGATAGGGGGGAAACAGGGAAAAGGGCAATAGAGAAAAAATGGGGGAGAGAAAGGGGAGGGAGGGCAATAGAGGGGGGAGGGGAACACAGAAAGGGAAGGGGAGTAGAGGGCAAAAAGCTCCCAGGGCAGGTGCAGCACGGGGTTATATACAGAGTAAAGCTCCCTCTACACTGTCCCCATCAAATACTCCCAGGACAGGTACAGCACACGGTTATATACAGAGTAAAGCTCCCTCTACACTGTCCCCATCAAACACTCCCAGGACAGATACAGCACACGGTTATATACAGAGTAAAGTTGCCCCTACACTGTCCCCATCAAACACTCTCAGGACAGGTACAGCACGGGGTTAGATACAGAGTAAAGCTCCCTCTACACTGTCCCCATCAAACACTCCCAAGACAGGTACAGCACGGGGTTAGATACAGAGTAAAGCTCCCTCTGCACTGTCCCCATCAAACACTCCCAGGACAGGTACAGCACGGGGTTAGATACAGAATAAAGCTCCCTCTACACTGTCCCCATCAAACACTCCCAGGACAGATACAGCACACGGTTATATACAGAGTAAAGTTGCCCCTACACTGTCCCCATCAAACACTCTCAGGACAGGTACAGCACACGGTTATATACAGAGTAAAGCTCCCTCTACACTGTCCCCATCAAATACTCCCAGGACAGGTACAGCACACGGTTATATACAGAGTAAAGCTCCCTCTACACTGTCCCCATCAAACACTCCCAGGACAGATACAGCACACGGTTATATACAGAGTAAAGTTGCCCCTACACTGTCCCCATCAAACACTCTCAGGACAGGTACAGCACGGGGTTAGATACAGAGTAAAGCTCCCTCTACACTGTCCCCATCAAACACTCCCAAGACAGGTACAGCACGGGGTTAGATACAGAGTAAAGCTCCCTCTGCACTGTCCCCATCAAACACTCCCAGGACAGGTACAGCACGGGGTTAGATACAGAATAAAGCTCCCTCTACACTGTCCCCATCATACACTCCCAGGACAGGTACGGCACGGGTTAGATACAGAGTAAAGTTCCCTCTACACTGTCCCTATCAAACACTCCCAGGACAGATACAGCACGGGGTTAGATACAGAGTAAATTTCCCTCTACACTGTCCCCATCAAACACTCCCAGGACAGGTACAGCACGGCGTTAGATACAGAATAAAGCTCCCTCTACACTGTCCCCATCAAACACTCCCAGGAGAGGTACAGCACGGGGTTAGATACAGAGTAAAGTTCCCTCTACACTGTCCACATCAAACACTCCCAGGACCGGTACAGCACGGGGTTAGATACAGAATAAAGTTCTTGATGTGCTAAAGGAGTTCCCTGTCGTTGCTGGGCTAACTGGAAGTGCTGAGTTACCTGAGTCAGAGCGAGCTCTGCGTGGATCTGTGCTATACCAGGTGTTATTACGTCAGCTGCCTGCTTGCTTCATAAGACCATAAGACATAGGAGCAGAAATTAGGCCATTCGGCCCATCGAGTCTGCTCCGCCATTTAATCATGGCTGATAAGTTTCTCAACCCCATTCTCCCGCCTTCTCCCCGTAACCTTTGATCCCCTTAACAATCAAGAACCTATCTATCTCGGTCTTAAATACACTCAATGACCTGGCCTCCACAGCCTTCTGTGGCAATGAATTCCACAGATTCACCACTAAAGAAGTTTCTCCTCATCTCTGTTCTAAAAGGTCTTCCCTTTACTCTGAGGCTGTGCCCTCGGGTCCTAGTCTCTCCTACTAATGGAAACATCTTTCCCATGTCCACTCTATCCAGGCCTTTCAGCATTCTGTAAGTTTCAAACAGATCCCCCCTCATCCTTCTAAACTCCATTGAGTATAGACCCAGAGTCCTCAAACGTTCCTCATAAGTTAAGCCTTTCATTCCTGGCATCGTTCTCGTGAACCTCCTCTGGACCCTCTCCAGGGCCAGAACATCCTTCCTGAGATACGGGGCCCAAAATTGCTCACAATATTCTAAATGTGGTCTGACCAGAGCCTTATAAAACCTCAGCAGCACATCCCTGCTTTTATATTCTAGTCCTCTCCAAATAAATGTCAACATTGCATTTGCTTTCCTAACTACCGACTCAACCTGCAAGTTAACCTTAAGAGAATGCTGGACTAGGACTCCCAAGTCCCTTTGCACTCCAGATTTCTGAATTCTCTCCCCATTTAGAAAATAGTCTATGCCTCTATTCTTCCTACCAAAGTGCATGACCTCACACTTCCCCACGTTGTATTCCATCTGCCACTTCTTTGCCCATTCTCCTAACCTGTCCAAATCCTTCTGCAGCCTCCCCGCCTCCTCAATACTACCTGTCCCTCCACATATCTTTGTATCATCTGCAAACTTAGCCAGGATGCCCTCAGTTCCTTCATCTAGATCATTAATGTATAAAGTGAAAAGTTGTGGTCCCAACACTGACCCCTGCGGAACTCCACTAGTCACCGGCCACCAGTGGTAGAACTCTCACCTCCAAGGCAGAAGTAGTGGCTGAAAGCATTTTACCCACTCAGTCATCGGAGAAGTTCGCAGATTAGGCTCCTCAGCCTTTTCTTTAATTGTGATTTTAATGCAGCATGTTTTTAGATTAATACAGACGGTCAGTTGGGAAATGTGACAGTTTTTCCTGTGGAAACTCTCAGTAAATTAATACTGATAACTAACAGCGGCCGGTGGGAAATTTCTTGGAAATCCAAGCCCAATATGGTACCCACAACAACTCAGTAAAATCCACTTCCTATTGAGAATGGGGCAGGGAGAGCTGAGCAAATAAGGAATAGGTTTTACATAACAAGGCTAACCATCCAAATTATGGCTCGATGGATATTCTCTCACCCTGGAGTCAAAACATTGTGGGTTCAAGTTAGAGTCCAGAGTCTTGAACACATGATCCAAGTTGCTGAACTGTCAAAGGTGCCTTCTTTGGGATGAGATATTAAACCAAGGTCCCCAACTACCCTCTCTGATGGATACAGAATGTGTACGGAACCATTTTGAAGAAAATAAGGGGAGTTATCTCTGGCATATCTTGGCCAATATTTATCCCTCATCCACCACCACTAAAACAGATTACTTGTTCATTGTCACGTTGCTGTTTGTGGGATCTTGCTGCACGTTAATTGGCTGCTGCACAACAGCAACACCACATCATTGGCTGTAAAGTGTTTTTGGGACATCCTGAGGTTGCGAAAGCCAACTGGAAAGTGAGTATCCTCATTGTCGTGTTGTTATGCTGATATAAACACCAGTCGGTCATAAGGGATGTGGGTTCATTATTCAGAATAGGTATATGAGAATATTTATACATGGGTAGAAAGCTTGAAAACATCAGCAGCAGAGATGTGCCTGTGTGCGCACTGTTCAAAAGCAAAAGTGAAACTAAGACTGAATCGCATGACACACTTCTCCTCTCGTGATGTCGTGCTGCTATTCCTTAAAGGCATATTACAACACTCCTTACCTGATTGGATAATTCTCCACTGTCAATTAAACAAGCTTTTAGTCCCACGTCTGATATTTTTATAATTAATAAAAGTGTTCAAAGAAAATAAAATGGTATTTTTTAACGATATTTCTCCGGGGTTTGCAGTGGCACTGTGTTTAATTCCAGAAGCCTCCAAGACAATCCTGGAGGGTTGGCACAGCTTGTCTGGTGAAATGGGACATTAAACCTCGAGCCCCCAAAAGCCTCGGTCACCCACGTCAGCAGTCCTATTGCCAACAGGAAGGAGCTCAGCAGCTTTATGGGGGAGGATATGGTGGCATAGTGGTAATGTCACTGGATCCAGGGGCCCGGGTTAATGTTCTGGGGGCACAGGTTCAAATCCCACCACAGCAGCTGGTGGAATTTAAATTCAGTCAATAAAGAAATGGAATTGAAAGCTAATCTCATGACCATGATAATTGTCATTAAAAACCCATCTGGTTCACTAATGGTCTGAAATGGCCTGGCAAGTCGCTCATTCCATAGAGCAAGGGGTGGGCAACAAATGCTGCCCTTGCCAGCAATGCCTGCATCCCATGAATGAACAAACTTTAATCAGGGTGAGGAGGCTGCAGTGTTTTCCAACAGAATAGAAGGAATTTGCCAATTTACACACTATTGAGCTCCATGCACAGCCCCAGAAGCAAATGCCTAGCCTGTGTTGACGGACGAATATATAAGGGCATATGAAACAAGAGCTGGGGATGGCCACCTGACCCTCCAAGCCTGCTCCGTCACTCAACGTCCACATCAACTCTAGCTTCCCGGACTATCCCCATATCCTGAATATTGCTGAAGAGAAGCGTGTTGCTGAAGTGTTTCATCCTGCACTCTCCGCCCACTCACTTGAGTGTAAGGCAAAAAAGTTTTGACAATATGTCTCTCTTCTTTCAGCAATATTCAAGTTCTGTACTCCCAAATCCCCATTTCTCTAAATTCCCTTAGTATCCAAAAACCTGCCTTGAACACACTTTTCAGCTAAGCATCCACAACCCTCTGGGGTGGAGAATTCCAAAGATCCACAACCCTTTGAGTGAAGAAATTTCTCCTCATCTCAGTCTTAAATGATCGGCCCTTTATCCTGAGACTGTGCCCCCGTGTTTTAGATTCGCCAGCCAGGGGAACGTTGCCTTAGGAAAACTGGGGGGACTCCAGACTTTAAGCGCTGTGGAAAAGGCGGACTTGTTTAAAACTTTACCGGAAAGGCAAAGGATATAACAGAATCGCTGGGAAGGTTCAAATGGTGCTAAACGTGAGGAACAGTGAAAAAATGGCGCATTCATTTCACACCTTCTCATTTCTCTGAAAAACTCCTTAAAATAATTCACACGCAACAACTTTGCAGGCAGGTGAGGCAAATCTTAGTGAGGCAAAACCCAACACCCATTCTTGACACAGCAAGACCCCACAAAGATAAGTGAGATGGATGATCTGTTTTGATGCTGTGGGATAACAGCAATAGAGCAGCCTGTCTGGAAACTGCAGAGCCAGGATTTTTAGGTCGGCATGCAGGGGGCAGCGGGACCCGCTCGCCAACGCGTAAAATGACGCGGAATGATGTCGGGCGGAACTCCCCACGTCACCCCGCGTTATTTCAATTTTTCAGGTCAGCGGGGACGCAGCCGAATCAGCTGTGTGCCCGCCAACCTGTCAACGGCCAATTGAGGCCATTTAAAAAGTAATTGACATAATTAATGGACCTGCCCGTCCAACCTTAAAAGGTTGGCGGGCAGGTCGGGAGCCCTGGCGGGTTTCATAAAAAGCATGAAATCCCATCCACGGGCGAGATGAGGTTTCATGAGGGTTTTTAAAAATTTAATAAATGTTTGATTTAAAGTGATGGGCATGTCCCAACTCATGTGGCAGAGTCACATGACACAGTGACACGTCAGGGAAATTATGTTTCATTGTACCATTTTTAAATTTGGCGCCTATCTCCCTGAGGCAGCACTTAGCCTCAGGGAGATGAGTGCGCTCTTTCGCGTGCATGCATGAAAGAGTGCTGAGGGAATCTCCCCATCGCCTGCACAGGGGAGCGCATAGCGCTTCCTGGTGGATGTCACACCGGGCAGGCCTTAATTGGCCCGCCCACGTAAAATGGCGGCGCGCCCCCGATTGGGCACTCCTGCCCGCGCCCGCTCCTGCACTTCCCCCCACCCCGACGGGAAATCCTTCCCCAGGAATTGAGAGACTGATTTACAGATTTATGACATGCGGCACACAGTTTGAACACAGGAACAGATGGACTGGCTGGAACTTTCCGGTCCCGCCGAAGTCAATGGACTTATAGCTGGCTCACCAGCCAGCGGAGAATCCCGCTGTGATGGGGGTCGGAAAATCCCACCCATTGTAACAATGAGTGAGCCTTGAATTTTACCCGGTCTGGTGTCTGTTTTGTATGAGCGGCAGTGACATCCAGTGCCCACATGGCAGTACTGCACCAACAACAACAATCTGTATTGATATAGCATCATTAATGGAGTAAAACATCCCATGGCTCTTCACAGACAAAACTTGATACGGAGCCACATAAGGAGGTATTAAGGCAAGTGACCAAAATCTTGGTCAAAGAGGTAGGTCTTAGGGCGCCTCCTAAAGGAGGAGAGAGAGAGGGAGAGGGGTTTCAGGAGTGAATTCCAGAGCTTAAGGCTGAGGCAACTGAAGGTACATCTGCCAATAATGGAGTGAAGGAAGTCAAGGATCACAAGAGGCCAGGAGTGAAGGATTACAGAGTTCCCAGAGGGTTATGGGGCTGCAGGAAATTGCAGAGATGGTGGGAATTGGAACATAAAGATGAGAGCTTTAAAAATCGAGGTGTTGTGGACTGGGAGTTAATGTGTGCGCAGGGTGAGCGCGGCTGGGGGATGGGTGACCAGACTTAGTGTGTGAGAGGAGAAAGGCAGCAGCGTTTGGGATGAGCTCAAGTTTACAGAGGGTGGTAGGAGGGGGACATTGGAATGGGTGAGTCTGATTATTACCTGAGGGGTAACCAGTGAGGGGCAATGCTAGCCCCAGTGAGTTTGAAATCAGGGAAGACATTGAGTTAATGCGTCATGGGAGCCATCAAAGCCGGGCCCTATCTGCTCTCGCACACGTCTTCACCAAATTTACAATTTCCAACAGGTATCGCCGGATAGGGATCAGCGGCAGGAACTCTGGCTAATTCTCCCTCTGTAACCCAGGGGCGCTGAAACCAGGACACATCTCAATTAACCCAGAGGGCTGGGACTGGGGATGTGGGCGGGGGGAATGGGGAGATGGGACGGAGGCTGGGTCAGGGAGCTGGAAATGAGGCATTGGATGGAGGGATCAGATGGAGGAGAGGGATAGAGGAATTGGATGGAGGGATTGGACAGAGGGCTGGGTCATCCAAGCTAAGACTGTGCGGTGCAGATCTCTCCCTTGCTCAGTGGTGTGCTTGCCCCAGTGGAACCTCAAGCTGTAATTTGTTCGGTTTTGAAAAAGGAGTTGCAATAATGAGGTCGATATCAACAAGGCGCTGTGTTCAGCCTGATTAGTGAGGGACAGGCCCAGTAGACCTCCCAAGAGAGAACCCTCTTTTCTTCTTAAAGCAGTTCCGGAATTGTGAGCTTCATGTGAAACCGTGCAAAATGTTTGCTCGAAATGGAGAGCTGTGAGGCAGAGCAGGAGGCTTAAGCGACATTTGGCCAGCTTCACTCTGGCTAGAAGTCAGTTAATACCGTCCCTCACACTCATCACTCTGGGGTTACAATCTCTCATAGAAACATAGACTTAGAGCAGAGGAGGAGGCCATTCAATCCATCATGTCCATGCTGGTCGAAAAAGGGCCATCTAGTCTAATCCCACTTTCCAGCTCTTGGCTCGTAGTCCAGTAGGTTACAACACCTCAAGCGCATATCCAGGTACTTTTTAAATGCAATTTCTGCCTCCACCACCCTTTCCCCAGTGAGTTCCAGATCTCCAAAACCCTCCATGTGAAAAAATTACTCCTCAACACCCCTCCAAACCTTCCACTTCAAATAAATCCCCCCAGTTATTGACCTCGCTGCTAATGGAAACAGGTCCTCCCTATCCACTCTCTCTAGGCCCCTCAAAATCTTATACACTCAATTAAATCTCCCCTCAGCCTCCTCTGTTCCAAAGAAAACAACCCCAGCGGATCCAATCTTTCCTCATCGCTAAAATTTTCCAGCCATGGCAATATCCTCGAAAATTTCTTCCGTTGCATCTCTGGTGCAATCACTTCCTTCCTGTCATGTGGCGAATGGAACTGCATGCAGTACTCTAGTTGTGGTCTAACTAGTGCTTTTTCCAGTCCTAGCATAACCCCCCTGCTTTTATATTCTAGGCCTCAGCTAATGAAGGAAAATATCTGTCTGCCTTCTTAACCGCCTGTCCTGCTACCTAAAAGGATCTGTGAACATGCACTCCAAGGTCCCTCATTTCTTCTACGCTTCTCAAATTCCTTATCATTTATTCAAAAAGATGACAGTGCAGTACTCCCTCAGCACTGCACAATGAGGCGACAGTGCTATTCACTGAGCCACAGCTGGCAAAATAGTACGAGTTAAGAAGAAAAACTATTAGAAGTATGTAATGAAAAGCAGAAAAAGCTTTCCGTAGACAGCCGATCTGTCAGGGACCAAAAGAAGATTGTTGATGCCTTGTGTGGGGTGTCAAAATCTGGGATGTGACTTGAGCCCACAGCCTCATGCCAACTACATATCGTCAGCTAATTTATTTCCTCGGTCTAAACAAGCTAGAAAATAGAACCTGATAGAGATGGAGACCAAACCCACACTAGCGATCAGACACTCAGGATAAATTGTCAAATCTGTTAGATTGAGATTGTCCAAAACTCCACTCAGGCAGAAGAGATCAGCACATTCTCTTCAATATAGGTCAAGGTGAAATGTGGGTGTGTGTTGCCCATCCCTAACTGCCCAGCTTGCTAAGCCACTTTCAGAGGTCAGTTAAGAGTCAACCACATTCCTGTGACCTGGGGTCAAATGTAGGCCAGACCAGGTAAGGATGGCAGATTTCCTTCAGTGGTGGGTTTTTATGTCAGTCAATGGTTGTTATCACAGTCACAATTACTGAGACCAGCTTTGCAATCCAGATTTTATTAATTGAGTTTAAAGTCCACCAGCTACTGTGGTGGGATTTGAACCCATGCCCCTGAGGATTAGTCTGAGCTGCTAGATTACTAGGCCACTGACATTACTACTATGCTATCATCTCCCTGACTCTGCTACTGAATCTCATTTTCACTGTATTGTGTGCAAACGTGTGTGCAGCCACCAGGTGTGAACAGGATTGGCATTGATCCAGCATGTTCCCAGTCCCGTCAACACCTTGATTTTCAAATCCTCATCCTTGTTTTCAAATCCCTCCATAGTCTTTCCCAATGTTCCCTCTAGTTTCTGTTTGCTGTGTGCCGCCTGCTTATTGCACTACATGGCCCCTTTAAAATTGCCACATGGCTGCATATGCGCTTTTCTTAAAGGGGTACCTTGGGTGTGTGTGTGTGGCCTATTTGTTCCCTGAACAACATATTCTTGATTGGTGCCCTGCCTCGCAACTCTCAATCGCTGTAACCTCCTTCAGCCTGACAACCCTCCAAAACCTCTGTCCTCCTCTAATTCTGGCCTCTTGTGTGCATCCCAATTTTAACCATTCCACCACTGGCAACTGAGCCTTGGGTTGCCTAGTCCCTAAGCTCTGGAACTCCTTCCTATACACCTCTCTGCCTCGCTTTCCTCCTTAAAACCTACCTTTTTGACCAAGCTTTCGATCGCCTGTAACATTGGGGGAGGCAGTGGATTTCTATCAATAGAAATCTGGAATTAAAATTCTGGTGATGACCATCAAATGATTGTCATAAAAACCCACCTGACTCACTAATGTCCATCCTTTCCTGGTCTGGCCTACATGTGACTCCAGATCCACAGCAATGTGGCTGACTCTTAAATGGCCTATCAAGCCTCTTAGTTGTATCAAACTGCTTCTCAAGGGGCAATAAATGCTGGCCTCGCCAATGACACCCACATCGCATGAATGTATAAATAAAATCTCCTTATGTGACCCGGTGTCAAATTTTGATAATATCCCTGTGAAGCAGCTTAAGATGCAGCTTACTCAGTTACAGTCACAATGTGAAGGAACTATTTTTTGGATTAACAAACACAAGGTGGTTCGATAGAGGGAGAACTATCACTGAGAAGCAGCCTATAGTCAGCCATAGAGGGGATCAGAGAGAATTGCACACAGACTTACAGTTAGCAGTGACTGGGTCATTACCAGGAGCAGAAACGTAAACCCTGGGCACCAATGCAGAATTCTTGCACCGCGTCCGACATTTCCCACCCTGTTCCCCCCCATCCCCCATATGTGCCCCTGCTCTCAGTAATATATTTGGGCACAGACAGGTGAGGCCTGACAAGTTACTGGCTTGGCACAGAGCTATGCCAGGCTGGGGTCTCAAGCCATCAGAAGCAGCTCCAGTTGCACTGTTGGAGGGTCAGTACTGAGAGAGTGTTGCACTGTTAGAAGGTCAGTACTGAGAGAGTGCTGCACAGTTGGAGGGTCAGTACTGAGAGAGTGTTGCACTGTTAGAAGGTCAGTACTGAGAGAGTGTTGCACTGTTGGAGGGTCAGTACTGAGAGAGTGTTGCACTGTTAGAAGGTCAGTACTGAGAGAGTGCTGCACAGTTGGAGGGTCAATACTGAGAGAGTGCTGCACTGTCGGAGGGCCAGTGCTGAGGGAACACTGCATTGTTAACTGTGCTGTTTTTCGGGTGAAGTGTTTATTTAATGAATGTAAATACCTGAGGGAACAATCTGAAGAGGTCTTTGGCCTCCGTACACCAGGCAAACTCCTCAAAATTGTTTTGTAAGAGATCTGCATTGAAGCAGCTTATTTTTATCTTTCCCCAACCCCCTTATGCTCCATTTCCCTTTTCTAAAGATTAGAGTTGTTGACTAAGATGCAAGTTAACTGCCATTACTAAAATGTAAACAGCTAACCTGGCTAATACTGCTGCCAAACCGCAGGCCTGACTCACTTCACTAGTGCAGCTGCTGTGTCAGTGCATTGGAGCTGCTGGGAAGGGCATTGCTATTAACTCTTGCTTTGAAGACTGAAACCCTGTTCTGAGACAACATGGCAGCCTCCTTCCTATCCCAGTGACTCTCAATGAAGTGCAGCGTCTCTAGACTGACAGGATGAACATTTCATCCATCTGTTGCTTTAAGAAAGAAGGAAGACTTGCATTTATATAGCGCCTTTTGTGATCTCAGGATGTCCCAAAGTGCTTTACAGCCAATGAAGAACATTTTGAAGTGTAGTCACTGCCGTTACATTCGAAATGCAGCACGATCCCATAAACAACAAAATAATAATGACCAAACAGTTTGTCTTTGTGATGTCGACTAAATAGAGATTGTCGGATCATTTACATCACCTGATAGGGCACATCCAACAATGCAGCGCTCCCTCAGCGCTGACCCTCCGACAATGCAACGGTCCCTCAGCAGTGGCCCTGGGACAGTGCAGCGCTCCCTCAGCACTGACCCTCCGAAAGTGCAACGCTCCCACAGCACTGACCCTCCGAAAGTACAGCGCTCCCTCAGCACTGACCCTCCGACAGAGCAGCACTCCCTCAGCACTGACCCTCCAAAAGTGCAGCACTCCCTCAGCGTTGACCCTCCGACAGTGCAGCGCTCCCACAGCACTGACCCTCCGAAAGTACAGCGCTCCCTCAGCACTGACCCTCCGACAGAGCAGCACTCCCTCAGCACTGACCCTCTGACAGTGCAGCACTCCCTCAGCATTGACCCTCCAAAAGTGCAGCGCTCCCTCAGCACTGACCCTCCAACAGTACAGTGCTCCCTCAGCACTGACCCTCCAACAGAGCAGCGCTCCCTCAGCACTGACCCTTCAAAAGTGCAGCAGTCCCTCAGCACTGACCCTCCAACAGTGCAGCGCTCCCACAGCACTGACCCTCCGACAGTGCAGCGCTCCCTCAGCACTGACTCTCCGACAGTGCAGCGCTCCCTCAGCACTGAACCTCCAAAAGTGCAGCACTCCCTCAGCGCTGACCCTCCGACAGTGCAGCACTCCCTCAGCACTGACCCTCCGACAGTGCAGCGCTCCCTCAGCAATGACCCTCCGACAGAGCAGCACTCCCTCACCACTGACCCTCCGACAGTGCAGCGTTCCCTCAGCACTGACCCTCCAACAGTGCAGCGCTCCCACAGCACTGACCCTCCGACAGTGCAGCACTCCCTTAGTGCTGACCCTCCAACAGTGCAGCACTCCCTCAGCACTGCACCAGGAGTGCCGGCCTGGATTTTCTAAAGTCTTTGGATCCTTTTTGTGCAGACTACAGAGTCTCTTGTGGGGTATAGCGGGAGTAATTGGTAATCCCAAGATATGAATAACAACAACAACAATTTGTATTTATGTAGCACCTTCCACATTGTAAAATGCTGCAATCTCCTTCACAGGAGGCCTATCAAATAAAACTTGACACTTGTGCCACATAAGGAAGCATCAGAACATGTGACAAAGGCTTTGTCAAAGAGGTAGGTTTTAAGGAGTGACTTAAAGGAGGAAAGAGAGGGGGATAGCGAAGCAGAGAGCAGGGAGGTAATTCCAGAACTTAGGGCCTCGGCAGTTGAAGGCACGGCCACCAATGGTGGAGCAATTAAAATCTGGGAGGCCAGAATTGGAGGAGCGCAATGATCATGGGTATTTGAAGGACCGACCGAGGTTACAGAGATTGAGAATAGTTGGGGCCATGGAGGGATTGGAAAACAGGGATGTGAGTTTTAAAACTGAGGCCTTGTCAAACTGGGTGAGCGAACACAAGGGGTCAAGGGTGAATAGAACTTTGTGCGAGCTAGGATATGGGCAGCAGAGTTCTGGATAACGCTGGCAAGACCATATTTTCCACCAGTCCCTTATTGCTGTGTGCCTTCCCTGTTAGGTTATTGTGGTCACCAACCAAATGGCTGGTGAAGCCCCTAACAGACCATGACAAACCGACACACAAGAGGGGGACAGATCAGACCGTAGGCTGGAGAGGTCAACACAGCTGATTAGGTGCAAACTGGGAAAAGGAGGACCTCTGGCCAAAACATTGCTGAGGGCCAACATTGCTAGTGCCCACTCACCGAGCACACCCTGTAGAGAGCACAGAGGGAGCGGTGCAAAGCGGGAGGCTCCAGTCTATCAACGAACTGGGCTCAGGTTAAATGCAGTTGGTGACCTTTAAAAAGGTGCATTGTCATGAAGAGTCTCTGTGACTGCAACTGTTACCATGGCCCCCACTGACTCAAAAGAAAACTACCGCCACCGCTCAGCAGATTAATGAGGTGAGGGCTTCCTGAACGCTTGTTACTCCGGTTGGGAAGTGGAGACAGTAAAAGACTTAAAACTCTCTTGGGGATTGGGGCAGCTTGTGGCGTAATTGGGAAGGACAAGAGGGTGGGGTTGGAGAATGGGGTGGAGTCCAGTGTTGAAGGGTAATCACGTTGGTTCAAAATGCACCTTTGAGACGATGTTAAAGCTAAACCCTGATCAGAGGGTCGGGCACGTGCAGAAGTTCCCAATCCAAAAGGGAACCTGGCAGAGTTTGCTGGAATCCGTGGATGGGATCGCGTCAACACTGATAAAGGATGACCAGGTTACTTTTGGGTGGCAGCTAAATGTAGAAGAGTTGTTGCTCAGAACCTCCAGCAGCACACACACTCTCAGCCCTGCGTAAGGAAGGGGGCAGTTCCCACACACACCATGGCTCAAACTCTTTCCTAGTCCCTCGATTAGAATTGATGGTGTTCGTGAACTGACTGCAAGTTTTGGTGACGACTTCTCCAAATAAAGGTTCCTAAGTTCACACGAGGCAGTCCGCTAAAAATAGTTTCACCAGCAACTGCTTGAGGTCAGAGATGAGAGTGGAATGCTAACAGTTCCAGCCAGTGATGGCTCCACAACCAGACTTCTGCACACAATCATTTCAAACCACTGGAATCTTGGACTGGACCTCAGCCTCTTGAGATTTCGTTTTCATTAATGAAGAAATTTGAGCAACTGAAAGGCCCAACCTGAAAAGAGTAGGAGGGCAAGAAAAATAGATGGAGCAGAAGACAGAAAGAAGGAAGGAGTGAAAGAAAGTCGGAAAGAAAAGAGAGAGAGAGAAAGGAAGGGGGAACGAAAGGAAAAAGAGGGAAAGGGAAAGAGAGAGACAGAGAGACAGGGAGTGAAAAAGAGTGGGAAAGAGTGGAAGAGAGAAACAGGAAAAGGAGAGAAAGACAGAAATAAAGAAAGCTTGAATTTATGTAGTGTTTTTCTCATCCCCAGGACTTGCTAAAGTAATTCAGAACCAACAAATACATTTGAAATGTAGCCACTGTTTCATAAGCAAACAGTGCAACCAATTTGCACACAGCAAGCTTCCACAAACAGATACGTTGTAAATGATCGGAAAGTCTGTTTAGAATCGTTGGTTGAGGGATAAATATTGCCCAGGACATTTTACTTCCACCCGAGAGGACAGACGAGGCTTTGTTTTAACATCTCATTCAAATGACTCCCTCAGTAATGGCAATGAAATGTCCACCAGATTATGAGCTTAAGTATCGGAACTGGGGCTTGAACACACAACCTCAGAGGTGAGAGCATCTCAGCAGTAGGTGAAACAAGGAGCTAAATAAAGAAATAGAAGCTGGGTGACACCAAGCTTGGGTTTTAAGAGTCTGAAGAGGAAGGAAAACCAAAGGAGATGGAGGGAATCCAGGGTTTTAAGATGCTGGGGGGTGGGGTATGAGTTAGACAGTATGGCAAGTGCTCATTCCAGTGAGAACATTGTCACATTCTTAGTATCTCATTTTTTTCATTTGAAAATTTATGTAAAGGAGTAATACAATCTCAACTGATACACCACACAGTGGTTAGTGAGAATCAAACATTCACCTGCATTGGAACCAAAGGGCAAAGGAATCCCATTAAACCCATTCTCATTAGTTCTACTTGTTGCTTTTTCTACCTCTCCCCTAAAAGCTCTGGGTCTTGTGTGCTTTTCCATGGCTTCCTGCCATTCCCCAGTATCTCTACCCAAAGAGCTGTGGATTCTCAGCTATTTAGTATATTCAAGACTGAGATTGATACATTTTTCTACACTAAGGGGATTGAGGGTAGAGTGGAATAAAGTGGCAGAGTGGAGTTGAGGTAAAAGATCAGCCATGATCTTCTTGAACGGCAGAGTAGGCTCGACGGGCTGAATGGCCTAGTCCTGTTTATGTTCTTATGAAATTATCTCAGGCAAGGGGCCAATCATGACAGTGAGTTCCTGCAGGTTATGCTACCACAGAAGGAACTCACAGCTCATATCAACTCTTTCCTCACCCATTAGTGGGTAACTGGATGGCAATCATCTTTTTTTTTATTCATTCATGGGATGAGGGTGTCACATCACTGGTTAGGCCAGCATTTATTGCTCATGTTCAGAGGGCATTTTTTTTTTAAAAGAGCCAAACCACATTGCTGTGGCTGTGGGTCTGGAGTCACATGTAGGCCAGACCAGGTGAGGATAGCAGATTTCCTTCCCTAAAGGGCATTAGTGAACCAGATGGGGTTTTTTTTTTTAACGACAATAGTTTCATGGTCGTCATTAGACTTCTTAATTCCAGGTATTCGTTGAATTCAAGTTCCACCATCTGCTGTGGTGGGATTCAAACCCAGTTTCCCAGAGCATTATCCTGGGTCTCTGGAATACTAGTCCAGTGACAATACCATTACGCCACCACCTCCCCTATGGAAAGCCACAGCTGAGATATATTAATTCACCACAAACTCGGACCAAACTTGGGATCTTCCAGTCTACAAAGCTTCCCATTACTACATGAGGAGAATAGAATGTATGCTAATCCAGTGGGTCATAGTTCAGGATGCTCATTGATCATGAATTGGTCGAAGATCAGGTCCAGTTATATTCTGCTACATACCTGACCTTCTTATCAAGGATCTCTTGACCCTGGGGTGGGCTGTTTCCCCTATTGTCCACCAGCTTAGGCATATAGGAACAGGGGTAGGTCATTTAACCCCGTGAGCCTGCTCCGCCATTCAACAAGATCATGACTGATCTGCCACTGAACTCCATAAACCCACCTTTGCCCCATATCCCTTGATACCTTTAATTAGCAATAATCTATCAATCTCAGATTTAAAATTAACAATTGATCAATTGCTATTTGTGGAAGAGAGTTCCAAACGTCTAGCACCCTTTATGTGTAGAAGTGTTTCCTAGCTTCACTCCTGAAAGGCCTGGATCGAATTTTTAGACTACTCTCTTAGCCCTAGACTCCCCAACCAGCGAAAATAGTTTCTTAAAAACTTCGATCAAATCATACCTTAACCTTATAAATTCCAGGTACTACAACCCTAATTTGTGTAATCACACTTTTTGATTTAACCCTTGGAATCCAAGTATTATTCCCGTGTTCCCCAAAATTGGGACAATGGCTGGGATTTTCCAGACCTGCCCACTGCTCAAAGTCGATGGACCTTGAGTTGGTCCATCAAATTTTCCATCCCACCCAAAACCATTCCCACCATGGGTGGGGGGAGAAAATCCCAGCCAACGTGTCGAGTGAAATAGTTGAAACCTCTGATTTCAAGGCAGAGCGGCGTGGTTTCAGTCAACGGTTACAAATCACTCAAGAAACACTCCCATAGTTTATGATCTTATCAAAATTGTTCAGTTAGATTAGGCCCAGCAATTATACCTGGATATTCTATGTACAAAGCCATTGATTAGATTCTAACCTGCAGCTCATTTCCATTATCCACTATTCTATATGTAAACTATCCAAATGCCTCAATTGGATTCTAGCATTTAACTCACTCTTAAGTATTCATTATTCCAGATACAGAATATATTAAAATTGTTAAGACGCTGCTGGGGGCAAATGTTGACATTGTCAGATTCCTTCCCATCCTAACTCCAAAGGTCAGTGTCTCAAAGAAAAACAATGGCTTCCAGTCCAAAAAACGATCTTGTCGTTATACGAAAATAGAAAGTACATGATGGTAATTTGATAAATGATAGACTCATACAGCACAAAAGGAGGCCATTCAGCCCATTGTGCCTGTGTCAACACTGTGAAAGAACTAGCCAAATAGTCCCACTCCACAGCTCTTTCCCCATAGTCTGGCAAATTTTTCCCTCTCTAGTATTAATTCAATTCCCTTTTGAAGGTTACTATTGAATCTGTTTCCACCACCCTGTCAGGCAGGGTGTCCCAGATCACAACAACTCACAGCTTAAAAATTGTTTCCTCGTGTTTGATTCTTTTGCTATTCACCTTGAATCTGTGTCCTCTGATTCTCGACCCCTCTACCACTGGAAACAATTTCTCCTTTATTTATTCAATCCAAGTTCTTCATGATTTTAAAGGCGTCTATCAAATCCCCTCTTAACCTTCTCTGCTCTAAGGAGAACAATCCCAGCTTCTCCAGTCTCTCCACATCACTGAATTTCTTCATTCCCCGATATGATTTTAATAAATCTCCTCTGCACCCTCTCCAAGGCCTTGGCATCCTTCCTAAAATGTGGTGGCCAAAATTGAACACAATTCTCCAGCTGAGGCCTAACCAGTCTTTTATAAAGATTTAGCAAGATTTTTGCTTTCGTACTCTGTTCCCCTGTTAATAAAACCAAGGATCTTATGTACTTTTTAGCAGCTTTCTCACCTTGTCCTGCCACCTTTAAATACATGTGTACAAACGACTCCTGTTCTTGCACCCACTTTAAAATTGTACTATTTTGTTTGCCTCTCTTCATTCTTCCTACCAAAATATATCACTTCATACTTCTCTGCATTAAATTGCATCCGTCATGTGTCTGCCTATTTCACCAGTTCACCCCTATCCTCCTCAAGTCTGTGACTATCCTCCTCATTGTTTACTACATTTCCGAACTTCATGTCATCCACAAGCTTTGAAATTATGCCCCTGTATACCCAAAACATGTCATTCATATCTATGAAAAAGTGCCCCAATGCAAATACAAAATAACCATTCAGCACGACTCTCCATTCTCCATCCCTTAGCCAATTTTGCATCCATACACTGACCCGTTAATCTTATGGTGTTTAATTTTGCTAACAAGTCTATTATGTGGTACTTTCTCAAATGCCTTTTGAAAGTTCATATACACAACCTCTCTACTCTCGTCAACTCTTTCTGATACTTCATCAAAAAAGCCAATCAACCTGGTTAAACACAATTTGTTGTTATTAAATCCATGCAGACTTTCATTTATGAGCCCATACCTTTCCAAGCATCAATTTATTTTTGTCTCTCAATGTTTTCCCACCACTGGTGTTAGGCTAATTAGCCAGTCGTTGCCGGAGTTCTCACCCTCTCTTTTTTGATCCAGGGTGTGACATTTGCATCCCCTCCCCCCAGTTCTCTGGTAACACACCCTGTCGAAGGCAAATGGGAAGATTGTGGTCTCTGCAATTTCCCCCCCCCTACTACCCTTGGCAACCCAGGATGCACTTCTGATCTCAGTGCGTCCAACCTCTTAAATAGCTGCTGTTTATGTCTTTTTATCTTATCCAATATCACTATTACCTCCTTCCTTACTGTCACATTTGCAACTTCCTCTTCCCTACTGAAGATGCAAAGTACTCTTAATACCTCAGGCACAAAGAGATCGCCTTTTTGGCTCCTCTAATTGGCCTCACCCAAACTTTAACCAACTTTTTACTATTTATGTATTTTTAAAATACTTTTGGGTTCCCTTTTATGTTGACTAATCAATTATCTTACACTCTCTTTGCAGCTGCCATTCTGTGTTTTATATCTCCTCTGTACTTTTTGTATTCAGCTTGGTTCTCTATTGAATTAAGAATCTTGCATTTGTCATAAATCTCCTTTCTCTGTTCCATTTTAACTTCCTATATCTTTAGTTGTCCAGGGAGCTCTAGTTTTGGATGGCCTTCCTTTCCATTGGTGGGGAGTTATCTAACCTGAACCATCTCCTCTTTGAAGATAATTCATTGCTCACTTACTATTTTTTCTACTGATTTTGGTGCTAAACCATCCAAACCCCTCAATTAGATTCACAAGAACACAAGAAATAGGAGCAGTAGACCATATGTCCCATCGAACCTGCTCCGCCATGCAATAGGATCATGGCTGATCTTGGGCTTCAGCTCCGCTTTCCCGGTCACTCCCCATATCCCTTAATTCCTTGAGAGACCAAAAATCTGTCCATCGCAGCCTTAAATATATTCAATAGTGGAGCATCCGCAACCCTCTGTGTAGTATAAGGGTATGACGCATATAGGATGTGGGTCTGAGTATAGCACAGTCCACACAGTGATGTAAGGAAACACATGACCTGCACCTAGGGGCCAGTGTGGTGTTGGACAGAGCCGCGTGCAGAACGAAGCATGGAGACAGCTCTTGGCTTGTACACTTTGCTGTATACTTGTAAATAGTTCTAGTAGTTAATAAAGATATACTATTAGCCTACTAAAGACTACGAAGATTTCATCAAACCTACCGAGATGCAACCAGCGCCCCACAACATGGTGGCAGCTCATGGAAAATATCCAAAACCTCACTAAAATGCTGGAAGAATGAGGAAAATTTCAAAAAAGCATTCTGATCTGAAAAGAAGCTCCAGAAGCCGGGGGACAGAGGAAAAATCGACAGGACAAAGCTCCGAAGAAAGGCCTGGAAGCTGAAGGCAGAAATTTAAAATTGCTTACTGTGGCAGAAGACTCCATTGAATCTCCTTTTGAAGCCCAGCTCCAGGGTGCAGAGTCAGCAGAACTTGCAAGGGTGAGCTTTTAAAATTCCAGGCTGCCGAAACTCTTGAGGAATCTTTAAAGTAATTCAGAGTCAGAAGTGCAGTTTGAGAGAAACCCCTTGCTAAAATCCAATCCCTAAGCTGGAGCCTGAACACATGGCGTCCGAGCTCATCAGGAACAAAACAAAAAATAGGAAGGGTTAATTAAGTATTTCAGGAACATCACAACTGTTCAACTCAGTAAAAGGCAAGCAGAAGCTAGAATTCAATGGACTCATGAGTCAAAAGAGTAAAACGTTGAACAGGGGAAGTCTGCAGTCAGCCAATCCAGGTAGCCACTGTTAAAAGAATTAAAGTTTTCAAGCTGAGCACCATCGGCATTGTTGCAGAGCCCACCAAAACCGGCAAGTGCAGGAAGTCCCTTTGTCTCCGAATGAACAGCACCGCCACCTTGAAATTTGGGTAGCTCTTAAAGCAGAACATACACTTATAAAATTTTGAACATGGATCAGAATTCCACACTTCCAAATAAATTCGGTCTCATCCAAGGCCAGACTAATCACAAAATTGGGAACTTTGGAGGAAAATGTTCTTAAGATGCAGCATTGCTTCAGGTTTAAATGAAAAGCCAGAAGAATAGCAGGTGAACACGTTACTTTACTCGGTAGGCCCAATTGCAGATGACATTATTGCAAGACAGGGAATTAATTATGTGTAAAATTCATAGAGGTACTAAAATCATTCAAAATCTATTTTAATCTAAGAAGCAATAAAATACTTGAAAGAGCTAAATGCAATAAGATGGTCCAACAACCAGGAGAATCTATCGTTTCATTCATCAATGATCTGTACAAGATGGCAGAAGATTGCGAGTATGGAGATTTAATATCCAAACTTATCAGTGACAGAATAGCGGTAGGAGTCATGGATCTCACAGTCTCTGACCTCATATAAGCAAAGGGAGATCTAACCCTGGAAAAGGCAATCCAGATATTTAGACAGTCAGAACTCCCTGAGCAGCACAGGACCATTTTAAGGGGAAGGAATAAATTGTGGTGCAGTGGCCAACCCACAGTCCAGCGAGTTAAGCAACAAAGACACAAGAACACTCTAAGTCAGGGAAAGCAATACCTGAACTGGCTGGCAGAGCGACCATGCCAATGCTATGGAGCAAAGCGCCCCCACAGGCGAGATCAATGTCCTGCAATTTCAGCCCAATGCTTCCAATGCAACAGGATTGGACACTATGGCAAACTGTACAAGGCAAGAACATGGAAACGCACAGAAGGCCCAAGGATTATCCACAAGGTCGAGACTGCAAACCCAGAAGATACACAGCCATGCTTCTTGGGTGAGGTCAAAGATCTTGATTTTTCATGTTGGAACGCGAATGTTCCTTTCAATGGTCATTTAGCAAATTTTGAATTAGGCACAGGGGTCTTTCTCTCTCCTGAGCAGAGGTGCCTGCATAGCCTTGGATCGCCTCAAAATGGCAGATGATGTCAAGACAACCACTGTTGTTAACAAAACAGTACTGCAAGTTCCCGAGCACTCAAACAATAAAGAGTATGCAGACTGGGACTTCAGCTCTGAAACGTCTTCTCTCTTTGCGGAGCAGGTTTGTCCATTCTCATTACAGGTGCCGGAAAACCTTCAGTGGCCAGGCCAGCCGATCACCCAGGAGGTAACCACGGAGCCTCCAGTGGAGGATGTAAGAGAGCGACCAGCAGTCCGATGCGCTTCAACTTCCGGCTCCGATGACGGTACAGCAGGTCAACACGGTAGCCACCAAACATACGCAGCAACTCCCAGCCAGCATGCCAAAGACACAAAACGTGCTGGAGCCTGATAGCAGCCACCCATTGCCAGCAGCGAAACGCAGAGGTGAGTGTACCACTAAATCTCATTCTCCTCACGGGAACGCTCTTCCTCAACCACAGAGGGCATCACGACAACCCACACAATGATGGAAAAAGTGAAATAACTGACAAGGAGACGAGCACAATGTTCGTCCACCCGCAAGAAACGAGTTAGAGTAGCAACCATCGATCAATGCAACAGCCAAACCAAACCAAAGTGCGGTTCAACACGAAGGAATAGAAGAAAAGAGTGAAAGCATACCCAGATGTCAACTCAACCTCTAAACCAACAGAAAGAACCAGCAGTGTCAGAGCCTACCACTTCTCCGACAGTAGTGCAAATGAGATATGGAAGCTTTATAAGGCTTCCAGACTGCCTGAACCATTGAGTTCAAAGACTTGAAGGGGGAGATGGGGTAGTGATAATGTAGTAATAGTGATAAGGTAGTAATACTGAGAATGTAGTAGTAACAATGTAAGACATGAAGCAAACTAGCATAACACTAAATACCTTGTATAAAGACTTGTGGGGTAGTTAGTATAAAGGTCAGGCACTTATAGAGTTAATTTGGAACTGAGTATAGTCCCACCCACACAGTGATGTAAGAAAAGTAAGTAAGGGGTCAGTGCAGTGTTGGACAGAGCTGCGTGCAGACCTAAGCATGGAGACAGCCCCTGACTTGTACCCTTTACTGTATATGTGTAAATAGTTCTAGTAGTTAATGAAGACTTACTGTTAACCTGCTAAAAACTATGGAGACTTCATCAAACCTAACGAGATGTAACCAACACCCCACAGCACCCTGGGGTGGAGAATTCCAAAAGATTTGCAGCCCTTTGGGTGAAATAATTTCTCCTCACCTCAGTCCTAAATGATTGGCCCCTTATCCTGAGACTGTGCCCCCTGTGTTTACACTTCCCTGACCGGCAGAAACGATCTCTCAACATCCACCCTATCAAGAACACGAGAGCACAAGAAATAGGAGCAGGAGTAGACCATATGGCCCGTCATATAAGCCCCTTCAGAACCTTGTGTGTTTTAGTGAGATTGCCTGATCATTCTTCCAAACTCCGGAGAATATAGACCCAATTTACTCAGCCTCTGCTGCAGCCTATAACTTACATCTTTTTATCTGTAAAATTCAAAAGGCCCTCTTGAAAACTGAATTTGTATTGCAGGCGTTACCATAACATCCCCTGATCTATTTTACTTTAATATCGTTATTTCAACAGTGGGAACTGACAGCGCAATAGCAGAAAAAGGTTGGGACAATAACTGAGCCGTGTAGAAGAGAGATGAAGAAGAACAGGACTGAAATGGTACAATCGCCAATCTCCATGGTGCCACCTAGATTGCCCCCAGCTGCCTATCTCAGTGACTTCCCTGATAAACAGAGTCATCACATCAACTAGAGATGTTCCGTATTGAAACAGACCGCTTGGAAATTAATGCAGATGTTTCTAACAATTAACAAATATTGATGGTTCGACCAATTGTCATCAGTTCCATGACCTTTAAAGAAACTCAAACGATGGCATACAGGAACTTCCTCAGGGATTTGTTCAAATTAAAGTCAACAAAACTGAGGTGGATGATTAAGGCCCTGAGGTGAATACTTTTATTCTAGTTCATGGCCATCTAACCATCCCTTCAGATAGAAGTTCTGGGTTCAGCATTGTACAAAACACACACGCACATACACGCGATTGCTGAATGTTAAAAACATAACTTACCTACATTTTTTGTCAGAGCCTGGTCCATCGGTCTATGAGTTCTTACCAGCACCATCAGTTGACTGATAAGAGTTTCGATTGACGGCAGGAAAGACTTGCATCTCATCACGTGACCCATGTGTGTCCGTTCTGTTGAAAGAAAGCCAGAGGAAACTTGTGGTTAGTTGATATTTTTTTTTGAGTTTGCGTCAGACTTTTAAACAGAAGCTGGAGAGAAGTGAACACTTGTGACTGAAAAGTGCAGTGTGGCTTCCTCTCGAGCTATCACCTTCAGCATTTCCGACAGCGCGCTCATATCAACCCATGTTCAGCCCATGGATTGCCGGTCACCTGAGGCATGACAGGTTTCACTACGGTCAACGCCAGTTAGAACATTGGCTGAGTCTGCAGAACCATTGCTCTCTTTGCTCTGCTCTGTCCCCTAGCCTGAGCTCTCTCAGTCTTCCTGCCTCCCTGTATCAATCTTTTAAGTTCACATTGGCTTGCAAGATGGCTTCTTTGCACAAGAAACAAATAGACACTCCCCTCCGAAAGCTGCGTTTACTCGAATTCTCATCTGGACCCACTCACTGGCTGGAATGAAAGAAAGAACTTGCATTTACGTAGCACCTTTCGCAACCTCAGGCCTCCCCAAAGCACTTTACAGCAAATTAAGCCATTTTGAAATGCAGTCGCAGCTGTAATATGGAAAATATAGCCTCCAATTTGTGCACAGCAAGATTCCACAATCAGAAATGTGACAAAGGTCAATCATTTTTGAGTGATGTTGATTTAGGGCTAAACATTGGCCAGGACACCAGAGATAACTCCTATGCTCTTCTCCAAAATAGTGCCATGGGATATTTTTACATCCAGCTGAGAGGGCAGACAAGACCTAAGTTCAACATTTGATTTGAAAGACAGCACCTCCAACAGTGCAGCACTCCCTCAGTACTGCACTGGGAGTATCTAGATTATATGCTGAATTATTATTGAGGGGCTTAAACCAAATACCTCCTGACTCAGAGGCAAGCATGCTATCTACGGCTTAACAGGTGAGAATCCTCTACAATAATAAACCTTAACACCTACATCATAGCCTCGTTCACCTGGATGTGAAGTGGATTATAATCTTCACCCCTTTTTGGGACCACTCCTGATCAGGTGTACTCCTCGGATGATCACCCTCACTTAAGGTTGAGAAAGGCAGGCCCCATAGACACTTAAATGGGTCTGAAGAACCAATCCAATTCTCCCCAAAGGAAAGGGACCACCAGAGAATATTACTGTCCTCCAGACAGCCTTTTTAACAAGTTTTAACCAGATTATAACAACTCGGATATTATTAGGGTCCAGGCATCTCTCCTCAGTAACATAACTCTCCACTGAAGAGTTTGCGGAGATGGGTTTTTGAGTTTAGACACAGAAGTCTATGAAGGACGATAAATTTTCTAAATTATATAAGTGTTTATTAAAGAAACGAACATGCAATTAATTTTTGATGGTAATTTAATCGCAACATTGACAGTTCTAGGTAAAGTAAGTGTAATCTTGTTTCTAATAGAGAATCCAAGTCTTGTTAATGTTACAGGGAGATATTTAAGATATCCATCAATATTTAAAGTAGTATTTACCTTAAATCCCAGGGTAGAAAGCTACTGAGTCCAGCAACATACCCCTATCCCAATTATGGGGAGAACTATCATCACTACACTATAGCAGCTACCTTAACCTTGGGAGGCTCTAGAGTGAATCAAATGAATCCAAAAATCCTACTGTGTAGTTTCAAAATTTATACCCTAACTAAACCAGCAGGAGGTATGTTGAGAGCTCATGTTGGATAACATCCTTTCTTTTTCATCAACATTCTTCAATCAAACAAGATACTGAGAGGTGTAGACAGTGGTCACTTCCTTGCAACACTCAGCTTCCAGGATTCAGTTAACAAGTTATTTAGGGTCATCCTTAAGGTTATCTGTTGTTAGGCTGTAGCATCTTACAATTTACCAATGTCTTGCTGAGGTGATATAAAGGCCAGTTCCTGCATTTTTCAGAACTGCCTTGTGTTAGAGGATATGCCACAGGATGTTGTTGTCCACGAGCACACAATTATGCCTAGGCATGTTTCTAAACTTTTGAATCTTTGTCCAGCAGATGAACTCTGCTTTTAATTTTTAGTCCCTGCTTCATAGAAGAATCACTCTTTTTAATCTTATAATTCCTTAGTTATTTCTGGATTCTCTTAAAACTACGTAGTTATAGCTGCATTCCTTTATAGATGTGCCTTTCTCCTACAGATTAATATTGGATCCAGTTATTTTTCAGAAGCCCTTCCTGTAGGTGGTCAACCTGATTACACGTGCAACATGGTCACGTAAAGGGTGAGACTTTCGATTTGAAGTTGATCACGGACAGATCTGTGACATTCATCGCAATGATCATTTCCTCAAAATTGCCCCCAAACACCAGAATGGACATTGAGAGCAGAGGGGCACTGAGCTCAGCTCAAAGATGGAGACTACAGCACAAAGTCAGCTGAAACGACTCCAAAGATTTTAAATATTGTCTGGGGGAGCGGAGGGAGGGGGAGGGACAGTGGATTTTGACGGGGGAGATGGGTTTCTGTGGGTGGGGGGAGTGAGGTTCACTGTGTATGGATTTTCATGCGGGGTGAATTTTCATTGGGGAGGGATTTCCATGGGGGAGTGAAATGGGTTTCCATTGGTGGGGGGGTGGGGTTGAGGATTTCCATGAGGACGGAGGTGGGGGGGGAGTGGATCTCCCAGGGGGAGGGTGCAATTTCATTAGAGGGGTAGATTTCTATTGAAGGAAGAGATTTCCATTGAGGGGGGTGGATTTCCATGGGTGGTGGTGAGGGTGAATTTGTAAGGGGGGCTGGATTTCCTTTGGGGAGCTGGATTTCAATACAGGGGTAGATTTCCACTGGGAAGGGAGAGGGCGGATTTCCATGGGGTGTGGGGGTTGGGTTTCCATGGGGAGGGTAGATTTCCATGGGGGAAGGGGCAGTGGAGATGGATATCCATGGGGGGGTGGGGCGCGGGTTGTGGATTTCCTTAGGGAGGTGGATTTCCCTGCGGGGTGGATTTCCATTTGGGGGCAGGTGGATTTCCGTGGAGGGGAGTTGGATTGCAAAACTTCCTAAATCGTGTCCACTCTGGTGCCCGTACCCCTCAGAAAAGTTTTGAAGAGGATTCCTGAACTCGGCGGAATCTCACAATGTCAACCTTGGGGCTAGTTTATGAGCAGTGGCCGATATGGGCAACACTAATCTTGAGCCCGGCATTAAAGATCGCAGAACGCCATCACTTGCAAGTTCCCCTCCAAGCCACTCACCATCCTGACTTGGAAATATATCGGCCGTTCCTTCACTGTCGCTGGGTCAAAATCCTGAAACTCCCTCCCTAACAGCGCTGTGGGTGTACCTACAGCGCACGGCCTACAGCGGTTCAAGGAGGCAGCTCATCACCACCTTCTCAAGGGCAAATAGAGCTGGGCAATAAGTGCTGGCCTAGTGACATCCACATCCCGTGAATGAATAAAAAGAAACTCAAGCATACCTGTTTTAGCATGTGACTCACATATGTTTGAAAATTTTCCAATCGTTTGCACTGGTTCGAACTATTCTGTCTGTATTTGTGCTGATATTATTGATGTTGTGGAGCAGTAATTCCAATGTAAAATGTTTACATCTGTGTTTTAAAGTTTAGAATTCTGATTTGAATATTCTAGTTACCAACTTTCAGTTCTTATTATTACTGGAATACTCGTGTTTTCCCCTGTTAACTTTTGGCCATTTGCCTTAACATCTCTTGATGAAGCTTGGTGTCAGGTTTTGTTTTATAATACTCCTGTGAAACACCCTGGGATATTTTATTACATTAAAGATGCTATATAAATGCAAGATCTTGTTACATTAGGTGAGCTGACATCAATCTAAATTGGTCCACCCTGAGACGTAGGAATTCCCCCTTGATGTGTCACCAATCTGAGGATTTAAAAGAGGAAGAGTGTGTGTAATCTATTTCAAGGAATTAGCCTGTCAGCAGGTTTTACGTTTATTGGCTGGGTTGCATTCTCCTGTTTAACACAGAATGAGTGTTTCTTCTTGATATCAATCATTTTCGGAATGTTTTGTGGGCAAACACATTTACCAGGAGCTGGTCACACTGATGACTAGGCAATCACAGAGACAAAGGCACTTGTGGCTGGGTCGAACATTTGACTGAGATTTTGAAGAAGTTCCGATACTGTTTCTCGTCACTCCATCTAGTGGCAAACCTTGTGGGATTAAACAAGTTTCGCAATCTTAGACTTCCCCTGGACCACAGTCTAGGATGTCCTGAACTCTCAGTGTGTGGGAACTGACACCTTCTTAAGCTGCATTGAGACCTGGGCCTGCTCTCCTGATGCTTGGGTTGCCACCCACCCTGCCTGCTCCTGGCATGGCAACAATCCAATTTTAAAATTCCTTGTTTTCAAATTCTTCCATGGCCTCTCCCCAGCCCCCGGCCCTCCCTATCTCTGTAACCTCTTCCAGCCCAACGACCCTCCAAGATCCCTGTGCTCCTTTAATTCCCGCCTCTCGCATGTCCCCAGTTTTAATCGCTCCACTATTGGAGGTCATGACTTCAGCCATTTGGACGCTAAGCTCTAGAATTCCAGCCATCCCAAACCTCTCCAACTCTTTACCTCTATCTCTCCTGGGCCAGAATATAATGCTCGTTGGATGGGTGCCTGCGCAACCCACCCAAATGAATGTAAAATGATGCATAGATGCCGAGGGCTCAAAACAGCAGAAGCCCTAGAGGAGTATAGAATGTGTAGGCGGGGGGGACTTAAAACGGAAATTAGGAAAGCAAAAAGGGGCCATGAAAAAACATTGACAGGTAAAATAAAGGAAAATCCAAAGTTATTTTACAAGTACATTAAGAGTAAAAGATAACTAGGGAAAGAGTAGGGCCAATTGTGGTAATTTGAGTGTGGAGCCGGAAGACATAGCTAGGGTTCTAAATGAATACATCTTGTTGGTGTTCATAAGTGAGAAGGACGATGTGGGTATGGAAATCAGGCAGAAGGACTGTGATATAATTAAAGAAATTAGCATAGAAAGAGAGGAGGTTCTAAATGATCTGGCAGGCTTAAAAGTAAATAAATCTCCAGGCCCGGATGAAATGTATCCCAGGCTGTTGAGTGAGGCAAGGGAGGAGATAGCAGGGCCACTGGCAATAATTTTCAATACCTCTCTGGCCACAGGAGAGGTGCCAGAGGACTGGAGGACAGCCAATGTGGTGCCGTTATTCAAGAAGGGAGGAAGGGATAAATCAGGGAACTACAGGCCAATCAGTCTAACCTCAGTGGTGGGGAAACTATCAGAAGCAATTCTGAGGGACAGAATTAATCTACACTTGGAGAGGCAGGGATTAATCAAGGACAGTCAGCATGGTTTGGTTAAGGGGAGGTCATGTCTGACCAATTTGATTGAATCTTTCAAAGAGGTGACCAGGTGTGTAGATGAGGGCAATGCATTTGACGTAGTCTACTTGGACTTCAGCAAGGCTTTTGATAAGGTCCTGCATGGGAGACTGATAATGAAGGTAAGAGCCCATGGGATCCAAGGCAATTTGGCAAATTGGATCCAGAATTGGCTGAGTGACAGGAAGCAGAGGGTGATGGTCGAGGGGTGTTTTTGTGACTGAATGCCTGTGTCCAGTGGGGTTCCACAGGGATCGGTGTTGGGTCCCTTGTTGTTTGTGGTATATATTAACGACTTAGACTTGAATGTAGGAGGGTTGATCAGTAAGTTCGCGGATGACACGGAAATTGGCAGGGTGGTAAATAGTGAGGAGAATACCCTTAGATTACAGAAGGACATAGACGGGCTGGTTAGATGGGCTGATCAGTGGCAAATGAATTTAATCCAGATAAGTGTAAGGTGATGCACTTGGGCAGGACAAACAAGGCACGGGAATACACGATGAATGGTAGGACCCTGGGAAGTATCGAGGGTCAGAGGGACTTTGCCGTACATGTCCACTGGTCCCTTAAGGTAGCGGGACAGGTAGATAAGGTGGTTAAGAAGGCATATGGGATCCTTGCCTTTATTAGCCGAGGCATAGAATATAAGAGCAGGGAGGTTATGCTGGAACTGTATAAACTGCTGGTTAGGCCACAGCTAGAGTACTAAGTGCAGTTCTGGAATCCGCATTATAGGAAGGGTGTGATTGCAAGAGAGAGAGTGAAGAGGAGATTTACCAGGATGTTGCCTGGGCTGGAGAGTTTTAGTTATAAGGAGAGACTGGGGTTATTTTCCCTGGAGCAGAGGAGATTGAGGAGGGACATGATTGAGGTATATAAAATGATGAGGGGCATAGATAGGGTAGACAGGAAGGAACTTTTCCCCTTGTTAGAGGAATCAATAACTAGGGGGCATAGATTTAAGGTAAGGGGCAGGAGGTTTAGAGGGGATGTGAGGAAGAATTTTTTCACCCAGAGGGTGTTGGGAATCTGGAACTCACTGCCTGAAAGGATGATAGAGGCAGAAACCCTCATAATATTTAAGAAGTATTTGGATGTGCACTTGCGATGCCATGGCATACAAGGCTATGGGCCGAGTGCTGGAAAATGTGATTAGAATAGTAGGTACTTGTTTGACTGGCACAGACTTGATGGGCCGAAGGGCCTTCCTCTGTGCTGTAGACCTCTATGACTCTACGATGCACAATATTTTGGTCGACGAGCATGTGCAGGAGTCGGCAGTGCTCCCGCTGACAATTAAAAGGCCTATTAAGGCCATTAAAGTCATAATTGAAAGAAATTTTTCGCTGCCCGTCTAACCTTCCAGTTGGCGGGCAGGTGAAAAGCCCAAGTGGCCTTTGCATTTTTTAGGAAACCTCGTCCATGGGCAGGATGAGGTTTCCAACGGCAAATAAAAGTAAAATAAAAGTGTTAATATTTCATTAATAACATGTGCCTGCTCATGTGACAGAGTCACATGGGGGGGCATGTTTTATAACATTTTAGAAATATTTATTTTTTGTTTTCTAAACTCTTCATCTCCCCGAGGCAACTCTGTGCCTCAGGGAGCTTTTCCTGCGAGCACCCCGTGTGCATGCCCGAACTTGCACTCTTGCCCTCCTCCCCCCCCCCACCACCCACCACCCCCCCCCTACCCACACAGGCAGCGCCACTCACATTTCACGCTGGGTGGGCCTTATTTGGCCCACCAGTGTGAAATCACGGTCCAGACCCTATCGTGGGCGGCGGTGGCTTCCCGACTGCCCCAACCAAGCCCGCCCAACGAGGAAAAACCCTCCCTCTTTTTTCTTAAATCTCTTTGGCCAAGTTTTTTCTCACCTGTCCTAATATCCCCTTGGTGTCAAATTTTGACCAATAACGTTAGTGTGAAAAGACCCTGGGACATCTTGCTAGTTAAAGGTGCTATATAAATGAAAGCCGTTGTTGTTTGTTTAACCTTCAGTTTAAAGTTGGTTTTCAAGATCTGGAAGTCAGGAAGCAATATCCCACTGAATACAAATTTCCACAAGTTAACTTGGCTTCATATCATGGAATCTACCTCAGCAGGTTAAACAGGGGCAAATCTCACAGCACCCCTGTTTAAGAAGGGAGTGAAGCAAAAGACGGGAAATTACAGGCCGATTAGCTTGACCTCGGCCGTTGGTAAGATTTTAGAGTCCATTATTAAGGATGAGATTTCAGGATACTTGGAAGTGCATGGTAAAATCGGGCAAAGTCAGCATGGTTTCATCAAGGGGAGGTCATGCCTGACAAATCTGCTAGAATTCTTTGAGGAGGTAACGAGTAGGTTAGACAAAGGAGAGCCAATGGATGTTATCTACTTGGACTTCCAGAAGGCCTTTGACAAGGTGCTGCACAGGAGGCTGCTCAGTAAGATAAGAGCCCATGGTGTTAGAGGCAAGGTACTAGCATGGATAGAAGATTGGCTGTCTGGCAGGAGGCAGAGAGTGGGGATAAGGGGGTCCTTCTCAGGATGGCGGCCGGCGACTAATGGAGTTCCGCAGGGGTCAGTGTTGGGACCACAACTTTTCACTTTATACATTAATGATCTAGATGAAGGAACTGAGGGCATCCTGGCTAAGTTTGCAGATGATACAAAGATAGGTGGAGGGACAAGTAGTATTGAGGAGGCGGGGAGGCTGCAGAAGGATTTGGACAGATTAGGAGAATGGGCAAAGAAGTGGCAGATGGAATACAACGTGGGGAAGTGTGAGGTCATGCACTTTGGTAGGAAGAATAGAGGCATAGACTATTTTCTAAATGGGGAGAGAATTCAGAAATCTGGAGTGCAAAGGGACTTGGGAGTCCTAGTCCAGGATTCTCTTAAGGTTAACTTGCAGGTTGAGTCGGTAGTTAGGAAGGCAAATGCAATGTTGGCATTTATTTGGAGAGGACTAGAATATAAAAGCAGGGATGAGCTGCTGAAGCTTTATAAGGCTCTGGTCAGACCACATTTAGAATATTGTGAGCAATTTTGGGCCCCGTATCTCAGGAAGGATGTGCTGGCCCTGGAGAGGGTCCAGAGGAGGTTCACGAGAACGATCCCAGGAATGAAAGGCTTAACATATGAGGAACGTTTGAAGACTCTGGGTCTATACTCGATGGAGTTTAGAAGGATGAGGGGGGATCTGATTGAAACTTACAGAATACTGAAAGGCCTGGATAGAGTGGACGTGGGGAAGATGTTTTCATTAGTAGGAGAGACTAGGACCCGAGGGCACAGCCTCAGAGTAAAGGGAAGACCTTTTAGAACAGAGATGAGGAGAAACTTCTTTAACCAGAGAGTGGTGAATCTATGGAATTCATTGCCACAGAAGGCTGTGGGGGCCAGGTCATTGAGTGTATTTAAGGCCGAGATAGATAGGTCCTTGATTGGTAAGGGTATCAAAGGTTACAGGGAGAAGGTGGGAGAATGGGGTTGAGAAACTTATCAGCCATGATTGAATGGCGGAGCAGACTCGATGGGCCGAATGGCCTAATTTCTGCTCCTATGTCTTATGGTCTTATGGTCTAAACCAAGGTCAAGGTAGCACTACAACCGGCCTGATGTGGAGGAAAGTTAGTCCTTCATCACTATGGACTTGCTGGAATCTGCTTGTGCACACTATTCAGTGAGACTAGGATCGTAGCTTCACTGTGAAGCTTCCTCCCCATCCAATAGTTTGCTGACAACCACGGCAAGATAATTCTTGTCATGGACACAGAGAAGCGTTTCATGTACCATAGCACAGGGAGGATCAGTGTCAGGCTTGGCTCAGTAGAATACAATCTCGCATCGGAGACTGAAGGCCATTGAGCACAGAATCCAATCTGACACTCCCAATGCAGTACTGGGGGAATGCTGCACTGTTGGAGGTGCTGCCTTTTGGGTGAGATATTTATATGAGGTCCCGTCTGCCCTCTCAGGTTGACGTGAAAGCGTTTCAAACAAGAGCCCGGGGAGTTCTCCCCTGTGCCCTGGCCAATATTTATCCTTCAGTCAACATCGCCAAAGCTGATTAGCTGGTCATTATCGCATTGCTGTTTCTGGGATCCTGCTGTGCACCAACTGGCTGCCACATTGCCCTCTTAACATTTCAAAAGCTATAAAACACTTTGGGACGTCCTGAGATTGTGAAAGGTGCTTTAGAAGCACTCCCTTCTTGAAGTAACGGAAAAAGAGGAAATAGAACAATGTCAGCAAATAGAACATTGCACCAATAGAACTGAGAAAGATGTTTCAAGCTGATTTGACCTGGTGCAATGAATTATAACTATACATTTGAGCGGTAAAATCATTTGTACCACAAATCCATGAGATTCGTTGACATTTGGTAGATACAGAATTGCACCAAGCAGCCAGTGCCACTCCCCTGCGCCTGTAGCCAAACAGCACCAGTGTTTCAGCAAGGCTGGGGTGAAGGCATTTAACAGGAGCAGCTCCAGGAAGTCTCGAGGATCTGCAGATAATCTTGGACCTTCTCTTTGCCAGAGTTACTGCAGAAGCACCACTTCCTGTCGAATATGTGCAGAGTGCAACACACTGTCGGCTGAGTGGCTTATATCCTGAGTTCTGCTTCAAGGTTTCAGCAAAATTTGTCACCCTGAATTAAGAAATATCCCATTTCCATTCTCTCCCCTCCTACCTCCACAGCCCCAGTTTTTCCCCTCTCATTTTCTGAAGCTGCTCGCTCTCACCCAGGCTGTATCTGAGAAAATATGTAAAGACTTGCATTTATATAGCCCCCTGCATGACATCGCAAAACACTTTGCAATCAATGAACTTGAAGTCACTGTTGAAATGTAGGAAGCGCAGCAGCCAATTTACACACAGCAAGCTCCCACCACCAGCAATGAGATCATGACCAAATAATCTGTTTTGGGTGTTAGTTGAGGGCCAGACAAGAGGGAGATCTTCCCCCGCCCACCTTCTTCAAAATAATGCCATGGGCTCTTTCATAGCCACCTTGGAGGGCAGACAGGGTCTCTATATTGTTTAATTTATTCATTCACATGATGTGGGCTTCGCTGGCTGGGCCAGCATTTACTGTCCATCCTTAATTGCCCTTGAGAAGGTGGTGGTGAGCTGCCTTCTTGAACCGCTGCAGTCCCTGTGGTTGTTGGGAAATGTGACAGCCAGTTTGTGCACAGCAAGATCCCACAAACAGCAACATGCTAATGACCAGCTCACCTGTTCCTCTGACGTGGGATAAATATTGGTCTGGAACCCAGGAATAACATCCCCTGCTCTTCTTCAACATACTGTCACAGGATGTTTAGCATCCACCTGAGCGGGCTTTTAGCGAGGGAGTTCTAGGATTTTAACCGAGCGACAGTGAAGGAACAGCGATACATTTCCAAGTCAGGATGGTGAGTGGCTTGGAGGGGAACTTGCAGGTGGTGGTGTTCCCATGCGTCTGCTGCCCTTGTCCTTCGAGGTGGTGGAAGTCGCAGTTTTGGAAGGTGCTGTCGAAGGAGCACTGTCCCAAAGATGGCACTTCTGACAGTGCAGCCCTTCCTCAGGACTACACCGGAGCGGTCAGGCTAGATTTTGTGCTCAAGTCTCTGGAGTGTCTCTCACCCAGAATGTAACGGACAGCACATTATTACAGTCCACATCACATATTGTAGTAGCATTGGTGCAAACTTGATTTGGTCTCTATACGCTGTTAAGCTAACTGAAAGCCTTGCTTTGCCTGGAATTTGCAGAGGTTTTAAGCAGATTGCTAGCTGCGTGGCACTGCGTAAGATAACAGGCATGCTTCACATGCCGTATGCTGCACCTGAGTCATTGACATCCATGGTGAAGACAAATAGTTAGTGCACTAACTACTTGCTTTGCTGTACAAAAATTCTTCAGGCACCACTGAAGTGTATAGTTATAATTCATTGTCGGTCGTACTTCAGTTGCTAGCACACTGACCTCTGAGACAGAAGGTTGTAGATTCGAGTGCCGCTCCAGGGCACGAGCACAAAAATCAAGGCTGACAGTCCAGCGCAGTAATGAGGGAGCTCTGCACCCAGCGGAGGTGCTGCCTTTCAGATGAGATGTTAAACCGAGGCCCTGTCTGGCCCCTCAGGTGGATGCAAAACATCCTGTGATGCTATGTTGAAGAAGTGCAGGGGGTGTTATTCCCGGGTTCCAGACCAATATTTATCCCACGTCAGAGGAACAGGTGAGCTGGTCATTAGCACGTTGCTGTTTGCGGGATCTTGCTGTGCACAAACTGGCTGTCACATTTCCCAATAACAACAGTGACTGCACTTCAAGAGTACTCCTTTAGCTGTAAAGCACGTTAAATTGAAAGGTGCTGTAAAAACCCAAGTCTTTTTTTTTTAACCCAATGTTAAGGGCCTGTCTGTGAGAAGCATTGATGGTGTAAGCGGCGGGGACTTTATTGTTGCTCCATTCTGGGGTTTTTATGTTTGTGAAGCTGCTGTAATTTACCATTCTCAATGTCCCTGAAGTCTTGAGCAATTTCACATGACTGAACGCAGAGGCAGAAAACAATCAGTTGCTTTCTTTTTCAAAATACACATTCAAGTAAAAGGAGGCCAGTGCATAAGGAATCTAGATGTGGCTAAGTGAATGCAGAAAAAGCCTTTACAAGTGTTACAATAGTGAGGTTTATATGGTTATTATGTTTTGGGACTGTATCTTTAAATTTAAGGTAATTGGGGTGGTCATGTGACCTGGTCTTCAGGCTGCCTGACAGTTGGCATGGGTGGTTTGATTGTTAGAGATCAAAGGAAGGTTTAGATTGTTTTACTGGGAAGAAGGTGCAGGGTATTTACACTTGGAGACAATGGTAGCAGTCTCTGGGTTTGCAATAAGTAGGCTCTGAGTCTCCCTAAGTCCCAGAAAAGTGCTGAAGCTACCAGGTCATAAACAGTTGTGTTGTAAACAGTCTATTTATACCTAAGATGAAAGGAGTTGAAATCAAGGATAGTTAATTAGTGTCTCTACCTAGAGACAAGGTTAAGGTGTTTTATGTTGCCACCGGGAAGAGAGTAGAGGAAGCCATTTTTGAGATCAGGTTACAGGTTTCCCAACAAATCAATGAATTTCATAGACGGGCAGCAGTTCTGCATGGCCAGCAGATAGAAAAGGCCGCTTGACTTAGTGAGTTACCACAGCCAGATGCTGGAGGGAGATGGTCTGTGGCTGAAGAGATGCATCCTGTAGCCTTCTACAGAGATCGGAACAGCCTTTACTGCTGGTGGTGGATTTAAGGAACTCTCCGAAAACTGGGCAAAGCATCTGGAGACAGTGACTACTCTCCGAAATAGGGATACGGGGACCCATTGGAAGCCAGGAGAAACTGTGGACTGCTTGCTATAAGGACTTTCATTCCATGGAGAGTGTGATAGGTAATAAATATGAAAGGGGAATGTTCCTCTCTAGTTTAAAGTACAAGTTGTCTGCAAAAAGGAAATAGTGTTTAGTCAATAGTACTTTTAGTCATTTGTTACAGTAAAAGTTTTAACCTGTGAAATCTTGACATGTCATTCTTTCAGCTGTTAACTGGGAGTTTGAATTTCTTTTTAAAAGCAATTGGTTTTTATGGAGATCGTAACACAAGCCAGCAACTTCCTTACATACGTTACTAAAACAGCAGACCTGCCTCTGGCTGACAATAACCCCTTAAAGAACACTACTGAGTCTTTTCTGTGTATTTGTGATGTCAGGGTGTGAGCAGCACCCATCCAAACCTGCAAACATTACCACCAAGGAGGACAAGGGCAGGTGGAGCATGGGAGCACCATTGCCTCCAAGACCTCCTCCAACTTACACATATCCTGACTTGGAACTATCTCATCATTCCTTCACTGTCACTGGGTCAGAATCACGGAACTCTCTTCCTAATAGTACCTTCACCACACGGACTGTAGTGCTTCAAGAAGGCTGCTCACCACCACCTTCTCAAGGGCAGCTAAAGATGAGCAATAATTGCCATCAATGCCTAGATTCCAAGAATAAATTTAAATTAACCATGTTATATTTCATAGGGCAACAGTGAACAGGATGCAAAATTTCCCTTTTAGGAGGCATTACACCAACAGGAGTCCTTCATTTAAAACGCAAGCCATAAACAACTCTGAAAATCATCTGGGGTTCCTGCTCTCTATGGCTACACCTACCTCTGTAAGTGTGAGTGTGTTTGAACATTGTAAGATCTTAACCCAAGCGAGAATATTTGTTTTCAGGAAACGTGGAGAGAAAATTAGAAGAACAATATTTGAGTCAAAACCACTTTCACCAGGTTATTTTCTTGATTGTTTAAGAGAGTGAGTATGGAGCATATCTGTGTGTGTGTGTGGTCCATGAGTGTGAAGGAGTGTGTGTGTGTGAGAGAGTGAGAGTTTGTGAGTGTTTGTGTGTGGGAGTGAATTTATACAAGGGTGAGAGTTGTGTGAGAATTTGTGTGAATGTGAGTGTCTGAAAGTGAGTGTGTGTGTGTGTGTGAGAGAGAGAAAACGAATGTGTGTGTTTGTGACAGTGAGAATGTGACACAGTGTGTGAGAATGTGAGAGTGAGAGCGTCATTGTGTGTGTGTGTGTGTGTGTGGGTGAGAGTGAGCATGTGAGTGTGTGTGTGTGTGAGTGAGAGTGAGCTTGTGAGTGTGTGTGTGTGAGCATGAGTGTTAGAGTTGTCAACTCTGGTTGGATGTCCTTTGAGAGTTTTTGTCTCATGATCTCCAGTTGCCATGTCATTGGTCTCACAATATGCTCATGCTTTCAGAGTCCTTGACTGGATGACAGCCAAACACTCTGGGCAGAACCTTCCCAGTCACACAGGGTGGGCTTGAAGGCAGCACTGGGAAGACAGTTACAAAACTTGCTGTCGGGTCAGTGGGCCGAGGGGCTCGCGCCTCCTGGCAATCTTCCCAGAGACAGGTCCTCACCCGTAGATAGTATGTGCCCGGAGGCGGTTAGCTAACCTGTGTCGTTCCTGCCCATTTGTTGGGCCCCCTGCTTCCCACTGAGGGCCAAGCCCGGCAGTTGCATGGAGACAGCTTGCTTCCCCAGAGCCCGTGAGGCATCTTACAGTGACCCCTCCCACCGAAGCAGCTTTGATTGTTGGGTGCGTGGGGAGGTGGGGGGAAGGCCACAGCTCCGGTCACCAGCCATCCTATGGAGGGGCTTCCCATCCACGAGGGTGGTCTGGTAGCCGTAACCACCGTTCATTTTATAGAAGTAGATACCTCTTTAGAAGGTGCCTAAGATGGATGTGCCCTCGTGGGCCCAATGTCGCAGAAGCAGTACCCACCCCTCTGCCAGTGGGACTGCCATCCTTTCAAATCCACAGGCCCTCTGATTGGAGCTGCAGCCTCAGGGGCCCTGCTTGCCATCCTTCTTTGGACCCAGAGGCAGCCTCTTAATTCTTTTTAATTCATTTATGGGATGTAGGCTTCGCTGGCTAGGCCAGCATTTATTTCCTATCCCTAATAGCCCTCGAGAGAAGCTGGTGGTGGTGAGCTGCCTTCTTGAACTGCTGCAGTCCATGTGGGTATACGTACACCCAAGGTGCTGATGGGAAGAGAGTTCCAGGATTTTGACCCAGCCACATTGAAGGAACGGTGATATAGTTCTGAGTCAGGATGGTGAGTGGCTTGGAGGGGAACCTGCAGGTGGTGGTGTTCCCTTGCATTTGCTACCCTTGTCCTTCGAGGTGGTAGAGATTGCGGGTTTGGAAGATGCTATCAAAGGAGCCTTGGTGAGTCGAATTGACCTCCTCTGGGAAGATGTCCCAAACTGATTCCGTGACAGCCAGTGTCGAGTGGGGACCCAAAAAAATGGTCCCAACCCTGCGTTATTTCTCAAAGATTCCACCCTCCGAGTGCTGACAGCACATTAACATATTTTTTTAAAACACTATTTCTCCCAAAATTGCTCACATCAGCATTCAGGGGATTAATCTTTAATCCCTGGAGATTTAGGAAAGGGCTGGTAACCCCTAGGTGCCCATGTTATAAAGCACTGGAGATTCCCTGCGGTCTCAGTCTCTGCTAGTTTGGACATCCTGACCTATTCCAAAGACACATCAACACCGTTCTGAACTGGGACTCTGAGACCCACAACAGAAACACAGGGATGATCTTCTTTGCCTTTGCAGGGCCTGACCTGAGCTTGACATCACATTGCGATGGGACACAAATCAGGAAAACAGCACAAGCGATTTGAACCTTTATCCCACGGGACAGGAGGGGTATCTTCATTTAGCGTGTTCATCACATGATTCTCAGTATCGGTACATATAGTTTTTTGATAAGAATTATGGTGAACTTGTCAACTGTGCCCACAGGGAGGGGGTTGTGTAATGGCAGGGGGGGTGGGGCATAAAAGGGGCAGAGGTTGGGGTTGGGGGGTTGGTGCAGGGAGAGAAACTCAGGAGTGGAAGTTCCAGTCAAGGTCACTCTCGCCAGTGCTGGAGATACAAACATGAGTCTTGTCCTCGATTGGTTTCCCACTGGGTTCCTGACCACCGGTGCCTCCACTTGAAAATCTTCTCGAACTCCCTGATGGCTTCGTCCCTGCCTACATGAGCAACCTCCTGTCCAGCTCTGCCCCTTCCCCACCAAACCCTCAGTTTACATCAAATTGTTCACATGCACCCTCTTTGCAGCAGTATCGGCAGCAGAACATTAAGCCCTCTGCTTCCTGAAATTTACATGCTGCAATCGATTCATGTCTCTTTCTCCCAATGTTTAAAAGCCTTTACCAAAACTTAAACCTTAAATCATTATCTTTGATCTTCAGTCCCATCTGGTAGAACATTAGCATAGAGACGGGCCATTCGGCCCATCAAATCTGTGCAGGTGCATTCCCTTATGAACCACCTAGTCAATTCCCATTCCCCTGCTTGCTTTTAATAACCTTCAGTCAACAGAATTCAATATCAGACACTGTGTATAATAGGTGGCTACTCTGATATCACCCACTTTGCACTACTGCCCAATTTCTAACACTTAGTCTTCTTTGGAACAGAGAAGTCAAGTTGCTTTAGCTAAATTTACAATTAACTATATGATTATTGTGGCCAAAACATGTGTGGGAAATGAGTTAGTTTAGAGCTTTGCATAGTGCACTGTTTACATTACTGGACTAATAATAGGGAGAACGAGTACAAATCACACCACAGTGACTTGAGGATTATTCAGTTTTTAAAATATGGAAATAAAAAGCTGGCGTCAGTAAAAGTGATTGCAAAGCTGTTGTTAAAAACCCACCCAGTTCACTAATGTCTTTTATAAGAGGAAACCCACTATCTTTACTGGCTGTTATGGCCATGTGAGGGGTAAAATATGATTCTCCTGTCATACCACTCCAAGTCTGTCTGTAACAGAGTTTTTTGTGAATTTAGAAGGCTGAAGGTATTTACTCACTGTCTGTGCTTAACCCTTTATGTGTTGCTTGCAAAGAAATTAGTCTGGCAGGCTTTGTTGAGTTTCAAACAAAAAGGGATTAGTTTTTATTGAGTTAAAAAAACCCACCCATGTAAATAAATAAAATATTTAAACAGGTAAACCCGAACCTCAACCTTTGCAACCCACATTCACACACATACACAAGCATGAAAAATTTACAAGTTCTACTCTAGGTAGTTACTTTCTTAGCCAAATTAAAGTTCAATGCTGAAAGGTGAAAAAATTGGAAGTTCACTGTTTTGGAGCCCTTTGCTGGTATCTGTGGCTGCGGCAGAAAACTTTCCAGGTTCGCATTTAGATTCCAGGAATTGAGTTGAAGCCCATATAAAACTGCAATTGTCAGAGACAATTTCTTTTAAAAAAAAAACATAATCCATTTTTTCTAGAAGTCAATGATTTTTGCACTTAAGGATCCTTTCAATGGAAATTCACTATCTCTGTGCTAGATTTTTAAACAATAAAGAGAAAGGGTCTTAATTTGGGAGGAGAGAAGGGAGCTCTTTACTGCTTCATTGGTGGTTTTTCCAGGTTAATTCTTAGTAGCTTGTGTGCTGTATTAAAACATTTCAAAAGTGGTTATGTCAGTCACATGACCTCTCTCTCCCCACAATGATTTCAGAAGGTGTTTGTTCAACTGATGTCTAAACCAACAGTGGCTTTTGTTTCACGGCCAGGGATGATTAGATTCTGTAATATCTCAACCATTAACCCTTGATCGAGTCATTATCCATTTTGATGAGATAGGAAAACATCTTTCCATATAACCATTGTCCGAGTAGACTTTCTATCTCCACTTGAAAGGCAGCCTTATGGGGATGCAAATGTGAGACCCATGCAGTTTTTTCAGGAAATGTATTTGAAGTAGTTTGTGACATCACCAGGTGTGAAATTCCAGACAAGGATGCCGTGGCATGTCTGAATTGTAATTCACATAGGAACTTTCCAGAAAACTGGTCGGCTTATAACACCAGGTGACTTGTGGCAGACATTTTAAGTCAGTGTTTTTCCTTGATTTAAAAAGCCCTTTTTAAACAGTTCAATATATGTTTGAGCAGCCAGTGAAATTACAGATTGATGTCACTCGTGCTCAAGTCACATCATCGTGACACATCCACCTCACAAGGACTGAAACGTGAATTTCCAGGAGCATTTCATTACAGGCGTCCAAATATGAAGAGAATAAGAGGCAACAATTATTAATCTAATTGCATCCATTCTGCTCTTCCCAGGTGATCCTAAACCACGTTAGACTCTGGATAACATGCTCTTCCATTGCTTTTTCCCTTTCAGGTGGTGGTCACAAACAAAACCTGTCTTCATCTGAACACATTAGTCTTGCAGCAAGGTTCTGATTTTGCTTCTCTGTTGGTATGGCAGGTAATTTTGAGAGCAGCCCTGTGCCGGTTCCCTGCTGTAACTTCAGATTAAGTATCGTCTAAGGGTTTTTTTTTATGTGGCTGTTAGCTCCCAGGTTGCTGATGACAGACAAGCTGCTCTTGGTTACCTGTAGGGGTAGTGGTATTCTGTACCACCCATGGGCTCTGCCTTCATGCTGCTTAGCACAGATCAGGCTCTTAATATGCAAATTCTCCTGATTTCTAGCCTGGTCTGCTCTGATTGGTTTTAACCCCTCGCTGTCCACCTCTATAACCTGTGAATTTAATAGGTCAAACCAGGCACTTTTACAAATCTGATTTCTAGGAGGTCAATGGGCTGTAATTTGATTTTTGCCTCCTGTAGAAATTCTGGACTGGCGTCCGGAACTTCATATTTGGTGAATTTTCCATCAACGCCGCTGGGCTTGTGGTTTAAAACTTGGTCTGGTTCGTTTTGCTTACCAGTGGGTAATCGTACATGGTTTTCACTGGCATTGCTCTTGTGGTCTCCACAATTATTGTTTGTTTTAGGGTATGTTCCCTTCCCCTTCCTCCTTTAGAACCATTACAGGTCCTCCATGGACCTCTTCTACTTCTGCTGGCCTGGCTTCAGCCCTTTTGAATTTAAATGGTTGTTCCTTAGCTACCGCCCCTCTCTCAGATTCTATCCTGACCTATTTTATTTATACTGGCCTGGCTTTGGACTATTTAAGTCCATATGGCTCTTCCTGAGCTACTCCAACCCTCATGGTTCTATCGCCTCCTGTAGGGCCTTTGAACCTCTACTGGTTCCCTGCACTTCGGCAGCTTCCTGTTCTATCGCCGCCTGTTGGGCTTCCAAGCCTCACGCGGTTCCCTGCTGGCTTTCTCCAGCCTTTTCAGCCTCTCTAGACGGTCCCTGACTTTTTGGGAGCACTATTCTCATGGCTGCCTCTACCTCCCTACACAGTTCATGTAGTCTCATCTCCTTTTCTCGCTGTCTTCTTTGGAAAGCTTGCTCTTTCTCTCCCTTCCTGCTTTTCTTTCCTCTCTCCTTCCTCCTTTTCAATGCTTGGAGCTCAAGCTGTATTTTCACTAATTCTATTTTTTTTAATCTTTCATTTGGTCACTTGTCCCAGGTTTGCAACCTAATACTCTGGTCACTAGTTTTATTCAAATCTCCTGGCTTTCGGGTGAAACTCTAATTCCAATTCCTTAGGTATACCTTTTAACTCCTCGATGGGCAGACCTTTAACTCCTCAAAAGTAATTTCCATCTGTTCTAAAAAGGCACTGGCATCAAATGTGGGCATTTTTGTTGAAAACAAGAAAATCTGGACTGGGCTTTTTAAATTTACGTTTAGGGATTAATTTAGTTCCCATTTCCAATTATTCTTGCAGTCTGAGGATTCAAATCCAGACGTTAAGCCCCAAATTTCTGTTACGGCCATGTTAGGAGGGATAAAAATGACTCCCCTATCGTACAACTCCAAGTCTGACCATAACAGGGTTCCTTTTGTGAATTTAGAAGGATGAAGGTATTTACTCACTGTCTGTGCTTAACCCTTTAACATGTTGATCACGGAGAAACAAGTCTGGCAGGCTTTCTTGAGTTTCAACCAAAAATGGGTTGGTTCTTATTGAGTTAAAAAACCCACACAGGTAAAAATATAAAAAGTATCTAAAAAGGTAAACCTGCACCTCGACCTTCGCCATCCGCGTTCACACACACACACAAGCATGCAAAATTCACAAGTTCAACTGTCGGTAGTTACTTTCTTAGCCAAATTAAAGTTCAATGCCGAAATGTGAAAAAATTGAGTTCATTGTTTAAAAGCCCTTTGCTGGTAGCCGTGGCTGTGGCAGAAATTTTTCCAGGTTCACATTTAGATTCCAGGAATCGAGTTGAAGCCCATGTAAAACTGCAACTGCCAGAGACAATGGTATTTTATAAAAAAATGTAATCCATCATTTCCAGAAGTCAATGAATTTTGCACCTGAGGTTCCTTTCAATGGAAATTCACTATCTCTGTGCTGGATTTTTAATCAATAAAGAGAAAGGGTCTTAATTTGGGAGAGAGGAGCTCCTTACTGCTTCATCGGCAGCTTTTCCAGGCTATTTTTTCAGTAGCTTGCATGCTGTATTAAAATATTTCAAAAATGGTTATGTCAGTCACATGACCTCTGCCCATAATGATTTCAGAAGGTGTTTATTTAACTGATGTCTGAACCGACAGTGGCTTTTTGTTTCATGGCCAGGGATGAGTAGATTCTGTAATGCCCCAGCCATTAATCCTGAGTAAATCATTATCCATCTTGATGACATAGGAAAACATCTTTCCATATAACCATTGTCCGAGTAGACTTTATGTCTCCACTTGAAAGGCAATCTTTTAGAAATGTAAATGTGAGACCCATGCAGTTTTTTCAGGAAATGCTTTTGAAGTAGTTCTTGACATCACCAGGTGTGAAATTCCAGACAAGGATGTCATGGCATGTCTTAATTGTAATTCACGTAGGAACTTTCCAGAAAATTGGTCAACTTATAATACCGGAGATCAAGTGACTTGCGGCAGACATTTTAAGTCAGTGTCATTTCTTGTTTTTAAAATGTCCTTTTTAAACAGTTCAATATAGGTTTGAGCAGCCAGTGAAATTACAGCTCGATATCACCCATGCACAAGTCACAACATTGTGATGTCGCTCTGACCACTCGTGAGTCCAGCTCCACACTCTAAACTACCATCCAAAGTGGACGAGCGAGTCACTATCAAACTCAGGGCAACTAGGGATGGCCAAAAAAATACCAGCGATGTCCACATCTTGAGCAGTAAATTTTTTGAAAGTTTTTGGTCGTCTGCCTGAAATTAACTCAGCTTTACACACCAGTAATATTCCAACCCATTTCATCCAAACAAAAGCTTGTTCTTTTCTATTTATTTGTCTTTGCACTGTATAAGTATGCGTAGTTACTGAACTTTTCCATACAGTACAGAAGCTGACCTGCAATATTGACCATTAAGCGGCCAAATGTTAAATCGACAGCCCCTCTCTCCCATGCCACCAAAAACATGAGCAACAATGTTATGGGGGACGTCATCACCTCCAGAGTCCCCACTAAGTCACACATTTGGATGTGTGTGTCTTTCTTTTCATCACTTTTTCAATATCCTGGGTCTCCATACCCAACACCATTGTGGCAGCATCAGGAGGACTGCAGCAGTTCACAGAGAAGACCAGCCACCAGCATAACTAGGAACCAACAATAAATATAGACTTACCGGCATTTACCAAATCCCAAGCATAATATGGAGGGGTTGAAAGAGATGGGTGTTGTCAGCATACATATAGAAACTGATTTGTCTTTGGATGATGTTGCCAAGTGGTAGCATTCAGGTGAGAAATAGAAGGGGGCGAAGGATAGGTCCCTGTGAGGCAACAGAGGTATCAGCGCAGGACCAGGAAGGGAATCAGGTAATAAAACTCCACAGTCCCCTGATTGAGCTTGTACTTTCTAATCTCTACAATTTCTGACCTGGGATTTTCTTAAAAGATATTTAAGATTAAAAAGCAGGAAGATAATTGGCAAACTAATCGAACTTAGGATAAAGTCTCTTGCAATGGATTGCATCCACATATATTAAAAGTTATGGTAGAGTTAGCAGTAGACAGTATTTCATATATATATATATATATATATATACACACACCAGAAGAGGGAATAGTGCCAGAGGACTAACCAACAGCAAATGTGAGTCCTATATTTGAAAAGGGAGGCAGAACAAGTTCAGGGAATATAGAACAGTTAGCCTAACATTGATAGTAGGAAAGATAGTAGTATCTTCACTCAAAGGTGCAACTGAAAAGTATTTTGAAATTAAATATAAGTAGTCAGCACAGGTTTCAAACGAGAAGGTCATGCTTGACCTCCCTTATTGAATTATTTGAAACACCAGAAAATGTAGACAATACACGTAATAAATTTGGATTTTGAAACTTTTAGCATCTTGGATAAGATGCCATATAGTAGACTCATGATGAAGGTCAGACCATGTGGAATCAAAGGGAGCAGGATCGCAAGCTGGTTATGAAACAGCAAACACAGTGTTAGGGGCTAACAATAGCTACTCAGGCTTGCAAAAGTTGGGAAGTGACGCTAAGGAATCGGTGTTGGGACCACAGTTGTTCACCATTTCCATAAACAGCTTGGACTCGGGAATTGGAAATATATTTTCAAATTTTGCAGACGACACCAACTGAGGTGAGTAGGAAATGCAAAAGAAAAATGTGACAAAATACAAGACAACATAAATACAATTGCAGAACGTGCGTGTAATTGGTAAATGAACTGTGATATAGATAATTGCAAGATGGTACATTTTAAGAGGAATAACAGAGGTCACACATTTCATGGATAATAAGAATCTAAATGGGGTAGAGGAAGCAAAGGGATCTAGGGGTACACATTCACAAATCACCAAAACTAGTGACAGAGATTAACAAGGCCATAACAATGTAAAACGAAGTACTGGGGTTCATTTCTAGAGATAGAGTTGAAAAACAGAGAAGTTACGTTAAACCAGGTCAGACAACATGAACTACTGGTCTCCATATTTTAAAAAAAGATATAAAAGCACCAGTGAAAGTGCAAATAAGATTCACATTAATGCCAGAGCTGCGAGGATATACTATTCAGGAAAGGTTGAACAAGCTGGGGCTCTTTTCTCCAGAAGAGATGCTGAGGGGTCATTTGACAAAGGTTTTTCTGCAAGGGTTTGATAGGGTAGTGGTAGAGAAGCTGTTTCCACTTGTTGCGGCGGCAGGGGGCGGGGGGCAGGGAAAAATGCAAAACAATGGACAAATCTTCTGTGGATTGGCAATCACTGTGGGGTCTGCTGAGAAACATGGAGTGTAGCCTGGAATCCTTCAGTGTGGTGTAGGAGCATTGGGGGAAGCCTAGTCATACCATCTTCTGGGGTACAGCATCCCCCCCCCCGCCACCCCTTCCCGGAGAACAGAAGTTCATGGCCATAATGTAGTTGAGGCAAATAGCACATTTGCATTTAAGAGGAAGTTGGATAAGCAAATGAGAGAGAAAGGAATAGAAGGTTATGCTGATAGGGTTACCAGAAGAGGGGTGGGAGAAGGCTTGTGTGCAGTATAAATGCTGACATAGACTTGTTAGGCTGAATGGCCTGTTTCTGTGCTGCAGTCTTTATATAACTCAGTGGTTCACTAATTCTCTGCTGAGGGCCATATTCCTAAAATGCGAAATGACCAAGAGACCACTCCCAAGGACACATCAAAGTTCTGAGATTCAGGCCTGTGCCCAAATTTATTCAGAAGAGGAACTACTGATTAAAACACTGTCAAGTGACCCTCATGATTAACGATAGCATCCCCTTGCCCCATTCTCAATGCAGACCAGGATCGGGAGAGGGACTTCATACTGAGCCCCTGCAGCAACTTTCAGAGAATGAATGAGGGTTGCAGGACACAGGGAAGTTTTCAGCAACAGTCCATGCATGTTGCATACAAGTACAGTATCATATTGTGAAATGATAAAAGAATTACATTTATATAGCACCCTTCACCTCAGGGCCTCCCAAAGCGCTTTACAACCAATTAAGCACTTTTTGAAATGTACTGTTTTAATGCAGGAAATGCAGCAGCCAATTAGTGCACAGCAAGCTCCCACAGAAAACAATCTGATAATGGCCCTAATCTGTTGGTTGAGAAATGTGTTGGCAGGGAAGAGCGTCCCTAGTCTTCAAGATGGCCCCATGGGATTGCTTATGAGAGCACTGACTCGTCTGAAAGACAGTACCTCAGACAGCGCAGCACTCCCTCAGTACTGTCACTGGAGTGTGTTAGCCTAGATTTTGTGCTCAGGTCCCTGGAGAGGAACTTGAACCCAAAACCCACTCAGTCAGAAACCAGAATGCCACCCACTGAGCGGCACTGGACAATGGATAACATGTTGCCTTCTCCAGAGAAGTGTATACAACACCTATCAACATGATGGGGCAAATGGGGAGGTGATGGCATAGTGGTATTGTCGCTAGACTAGTAATCCAGAAACCCAGGGTAATGCTCTGGGGACCCGGGTTCAAATCCCACCACAGCAGATGCCGAGCAAGCCACCCAGTTGCAACAAACCGCTAGTCACAAAAAAGGAATAACTCCCTCCCTAACAGCACTGTGGGTGTACCTACACCACATGGTCTGCAGCAGTTCAAGACAGCAGCTCATCACCACCAGGGCAATTAGGGATGGGCAATAAATGCTGACCCAGCCAGCAAAGCCCACATCCCATGAATGAATAAAAGAAATGGATGGATGGAGGGATGATTTTTATTTTAAATCATCTTGTCATGATCAAGGGTCCCCCATGCAAACGCAGACGTAAGTCAGACAATGCAAGCATTCTCTCTATCACAAAACAAAGCTGGCATAAGCAGTTTAAGACATTACCCTTTTTCAAGAATCAGTTTTGCATTTTTTTACTACAGTAACAACAAGCCAAGTACAGTATTAACAACCAACTGAAATTTTTGCTTTTTTCGAAAAAATACACAAATAAAAGATTAAATCATCATCTCCCGTTGACTGAAAGTTTCATGAAGTGTCTCCCCAAGCCCTCAAAAAGGTGCCTGTTTCAGTCAGCACAAACTGTTCTAAAGTTCGGGTGCAGCAGCCATATCCTTCTCTTCATCCCCTCGCTCACCCACTTGCGTGCGTCGCGTTGAAGAGAGAGGGATGGGTGAGGTAACAAATTGTCCAGGGCGCCGCCCCCCACCCCCCCGCCCCACCCTCCACAAAACCCCCTTTCGCTCCTGTATCCTCTCTTCCCAAATCTGGCAATGGAGAACGATTCGGTGTCACATTGGTGAACTGACATCAAGGTAAGAGTTAGAGCTGGGAGCCAGACATTGGAAAACTCAAAGTTCGGACAATTCCATTTTCATGTGTGTAAAAAAAAAAAAGTCTTCAGTTTCCATGTTCAACTTCGCCTCACAGCTCACTCTGTGACCATAATTCTCCATTCGTCCTCCAGAGGCATCCTTTTGCCATGGCACACAGGGACTGGCTTTTTCAGTTCCATATAGACGAGCTGATATAAACATAGTTCCAGTTTTTTTTTTTCAAAATACACAAAAATATTGCCAGAAATGCAGAAATACATGTGACTGGGCATTTGTAACACTGTAAGCCACACAGTTACAAGACTCTGCAACTGTAACCAGTATCAACACATAGTTGCCCTGCTGACACCCCGTATTCTAATGAAAACACACTTTCTTTCTCTATTTTACACCAGACGTATATTTACATACTGTAAAAGCCAACACATTGCTTTTTTTTTCTTCAATACATTTTGTCTGTGCTAACTGCCAGGCAGAAGCAATCGACCATTTGGAACAGCGATGATTTTATAAGTACTCTCTCCCTGGTCTGTTTCAAAATTCAAAAATAAACTGTGCACATAATCTGTACGCTTACTGACACTTTATATTTTGTTTTCCTTCCTGCACGAGAAATAAAAGTAATTTGCAAAAAGACAAGTTATATTTGCACAAAAGACTTGCTGCGCCCTGCCTCTCCCTTCAGCTCAAAATCACATATATTAAATCACTTCATTTAAATTCTTGCCAAAATAATCCATAAACGTCCGACTTGTTTAATAATTTAAAAAAAAAAGAGAAATCCGTTTTCGTGGCCCTGCTTGGTTTGCATATAAAACACCCCCTGATAACTGAGTGCCCCCCTGCTCCAGAAAACACCCAAAAGACTTGTTCAGATTGGCACAGAACGCAATCCTCTCCAAAATGTGGTCAGATGATTTGTGTAAAGTTAAAAAAAATACTCAAGGGGTTATTATTTTTGGTAACCATGATGTCAAAAAATTGTGGGGTTCACAATTGATTTTCTTTCCATTTTACTGGTACTCCAACAAACACACATAAATGTGGTGTAAGACAAGTCTGACCACTATTTTATTACCAATAAAATGTATCCTAGGCAAAAATCACATCTAGGCACTGAGACTCGTCTCTTGTATTTATTAAGTCTCACTCTTAGCATTCAATTGACTTTCAAGTGCCCTTACGGTCTGTTCTCACTGCTTGGCTAATTAACCCGGACTTTCTCACCCATTCCTGTTAGAAACTCCTTCTGAATATCTGGTGGAAGATTTATTTAGCTTTTTTTTAAATCGAATATATATATATATATATATATATATATATATATAGCCACTGGTCCTCCTGTCGTGACTTAAATGTACCAATATTTTCGTTCATAAATTTTGGAGGAACGGGGAAAAGATAACCCCACTATTCCTCACCTCTGCGAGCTGATTTGGATCGGCTAGGTCAGGGTTAAGGGGGCCAGTTTAGGTCTGCACGTCCACCTTGCAGGTGTTCTGAATGCAAATGCACATCTTCACTGCACAAGCCAAACTGAATGGCAAGAACTGAAATACTACAATGGAAATTAAATTCAGCTAAAGTGGGACAGGCCCATCGAGATTTATCCGTCTCCCACGATTTCACGAGTGAACTGTTGGGTTTTCTGGTCCTGTTACAGTCTTGTTTGCTGCTTTCTGAAGGGATGTGTTAGTCCCTTCCAGTGAAAACTTAAATACGGATTCTAGATCACAACAGGCCCAAATGTTTACAGTATATTAAACAACTGGCCGAATAATTGAATCTTCTATTCTAGGGTGGCTATTGCCTAAAAATAAAAAAAAGTTATGACCTTCCTAATCTAACTTGTAAGAATATGAATGGGCTCTGTTCAGAACAGCCAGTTGGTTAACTGAGGCAGCTCCTGATCACTAACATCTCCCAGCTAATAAACCCAGAAGGACCAATTGCTAATAATAAAAATGGTAGAATTTGCCAATGGCGCTGTGGGATTCACCAGCAAGTACCAGGGTTATGCTGGATTATTTTCTCTGTATCACCTTTTTTTTTTGTTAAAGAAAAGTATCTGTTAAATGAATGAAGAGCATTTTTGATGATCTGATTCAGCATCCTGATTATATGGCACAATGCATATTGTCAATGGCACACAGTTTTAAAAAGCTGGGGAATCTATCACCAATTGTTGTTTCTGCCATAAGCAGAAGTTGGAGCAAAAGAAACATCTGAACAAGTCCTGTTAGTGGGGTTGTCCAACTGGAGCAAGGGTATCTAGCAGCAATGAAAAAAAAGGATTTTTGGAGCAAGTCTTAACACACACTTAAGAGTATAATTTTATTTGCAAAGGAACAATGCCGTATCAATTGTAGGTGCATGTTGTCTATATTGAGACACACACTGTGTATCGACTGTCTGCTTCACAGAGTTTAACAACGGTTTCACCCTCTCCTTCACTATTGAAGCTGCTGGAGATCACAGCACACGCTGGAGTATAGAGGGCCGACTGATCGCCGCACTGACTGCTACATATTTGGCAAAACAAACTTCTTTATTTTGCTTTTTGTTGATAATTTACCTGCATCACTCGTTTTACAAAACAAAACAAAAAAAAACCCTTTGGCAGTCAGACATCCTACAAACCTTTTCTTCTCCATGCCATCTGAGTTTCATAAGTATCTCCCTCTCCAGACCAGACCAGCTACCATTCAGGGTTGTTGCCTCTCCAATTTTGGACCAGATAATACAAATCCTTAAATTTAGCTGAAAAGGGAGACATGTTGCCAAAACTTTTTGCCTTGAACTCATCAGGACAAATGCAAGAATACCAAATTTCAAAAGATCACAACAATTCATACTACAGGAGAAAAGGGTGCTGATTGGTTGGCAAGTCAACGCTGATTGGCTGAGGCTTGCCATGGCGAAAGCATTCATGGAGAAAATTCTGAACTTGCTCTCTGGAAATTTATCAAATGTTACTCATACCCTGATTTTTTTTTTTAAAAACAATCTGCATCTTTCCCCTTGACAATTTTTAAGAGCAAAACAAGCATAGAACTGAATTATGCTTCGTCTATTTTTAAATTTAGTCATGGCAACCCTAAAATATTCGACTTTCTGTGCCAGAAATTTCCAATTATGTATTTTATTAAAAAGTATAAAATCATGTATGCACGCTTAAAACCCAAGTACATTTGTATTTTAAGTTACCATTCAGCCCCTTACTATCCCCTCTGCATTTCTGACCAGGAATATTTCATTCCCTCCTCACTCACCCCCATCTCTCCCTCCCTTATTTTCCATTTCAATCATGCAGGTAGAATTATTTTTCTTTTAAAAAGAGGCAACTCCCAAAATGCAAAGTGTTGTGTGTGCCGATTAAATCGGTGATCAGTCAGCCCTCTACACCCAGAGGAAGATAAAAAAAACAAACTGTAAATGTATTTAGATCCAGAACAGAATACTGTGAAATGCCAAGAGTAGCACATATACTAATATCTGAAAGAAACACTGAGGTAGATTGTCCCAGAAAATTACATCGCACCACATCCTTCTCCCCATTTTCTCATCAGCAACAATACATTTTCATATCCTAAACCTTTTTTTTTTGTTGTTTTTGTTTTGTGTAGACTGTAAATTGGGATTCTGTACAGTGATCTCTATAACATTAATAAAAATAAATAAAATATTAATTTTTTGAATATAGGAAAATCTTCAAAATTACAAAAGTGTGTGAATTTTCTCTCTGGTTATTGTAGTGTGAAACAGCCACTAAGTGTATAATAGAGTGAGGGGCTGTCTTGGTTTCTGCTAGGTATTTTTTTAATGCTACACAGGAGATCTAGGCACCTTAAGAGCGAACAACTTCACACTATATACAACAAAGCAAATTCTGTTAATAAGCTCATTACTTCCCCACCCACCCCCCACCCCACCCCCCCAACTCACTATTAACCGTCAACCCCCCCTACCCACCCAAAGGCAGTACAATTATACATTTGAAAGACCACCCTGCTCCCCCTAGCCTTGAGTCACTTGTCCCCGCCTTCTTCCCTCTACTGCACCCCTCCAAGATTTGGGATTTACATCTGGCCCAGAATGGTCAGGTGGAAACCATGCCTCCGCTCATTGGCTTCTGTTCAGCTGACGTATCAGTTCTCAACAGGTGCGGACACCTCCCAATTCCCCTTCAACGTTATTGAGGGGTAACTTCCGCCTGATGGCACAGCCGCCATTTTGTCCGAGCCCCAACCACCCTTCCTTCCTGGAACTCCCCACCCGCCAGCCCAGCGAAAACACCTTTGCTACACAGTCTGGAACAGCGCAAGGTGGTGGGCCCACCACAATCTGCTCAAGGGACACAACTTGGGATGGGCACTCATTGCCAGGCCCCTCCCACCGAATCCACCTTGCATTCGAGTCATCGGTCTTGTTTTAAAATGCCACTTTTCTGCTTCTGTCCCTGCCACTCTACGTGCAAGTTTCCCAGCTGGTCCCTGGTGAGCCAAGAAGGCCTGACCAGCTGACTGGGTTACTTTTATCGTGAATGAGTAAGGCAGAGAGAAAGAATGCAAGAAGTGCTTTCAAACAAGGGAGAGGAGAGAAACTGACTGCAGACTGAGCCACAACGGGGAGTAAAACATCCTTTGCAACTAGCCATAATTTTGCCATTTGCCCTGCAATGTTTACAGCACCAGGTTACTTGCCTGAGCTACACTCAGACATTGCTACCCACCCTCCCACTCCCAATTCCCACTAGGTTGACTGTAATCTGTGGATTGCTTTTATAACGACGGAGGCAAGATATTATTACGGATGGTGATCAATATTTCTGTTTGAAGCAAACAAATTGCTACTGCAAGTCGGTAAGGAAGGTGATTAAGTCCTGTCAGGTTGTCGATTAAGACGACAGGTCGGGCAGCAGTGCAGTGCGCTGAGCACAAGTCTGCTGTCCTAGAGCCAGTTCTACTGCTTCAGAGCAAGTAGGGGGAAGCCTGATAGCGCAGCGATTGCTTCACCTTCCTACACCCGTTCCTTCCTGTATTGGGTTTGTATTGGAGTCTGACCACAGCCACAGAAAAAAAAAATTACAATCTCTGCTAGGGTGTGGGAGGCTGTGGAGTGTGGAGGAGATATGAACAACATGAACTATTTTTTGCTCGATATGAATCCTAGTGGAAACAAATAGCAACCAACTGGTGAATGATGCACTTGTAAATTAAGGAAACAATAATCCAATGAAGACTGATGTTACCAAAGCTTAAAATTTACAAAAAAACCCATGGTGGAATAAACCCCATTTCAAATCTGCAGTATCTGGAGTTCTGGAAAATGCTGCCCCATACTTGGCAAAAAAAAAAGCCTAACCTGACCATGTAATGGAACCAAAAGTCTCAACGATTGACATTTGAGTTTGAATTATCCAGTCATTTTCCAAACCCCACATGAGTCAGTCTACCTGGAGCAGGGCACAGAGTCATTACAACACAGAGTGAGGCCATTTGGCCCATCGAATCCAAACATAGTGTACATTGCCAATCGACACTTGCTCTCTCGCAAGACTCTCTCCCTTTATCCTAATTCCTGCATTTGATTGGGCAAGGACATTAATAGCACAACTCCTAGTTGTGAAGGATTCCAGGGACAGGCTCTTTTTCGAGCAAAAGCAGGAACATCATTTACAAAGACAGAGGCATTGTCGGAATGCAACCATCACACTTGCTATCAGTGGAGCCTGGACAATAGATAAAGCACAATACTGATACGAGAAGCATTTGGCACTTCATCAGTCTTATTTACATTAAAAGCTATCACCTTGCCTTTTACTCCATTCCCTGTTGTGCCTTCACAGTTGTGACAGCTAGTTTCCGAAGTCTTTGTATTCGTAACATGTATGTGCTACAGTGGTTTTTCTGAGCCTCAACACATAGCTGCCTGTGTGATTGTTATTTCTAATCCCCCGCCCACTCCCGCCCCCAGCTCAACTTACAATTCAGGAGGTCGTCACTCGGCCCATCGATTACCTGCTGGTTCTCTGTAGAGCAATCCAGTCAGCCCCATCTCCCCATTCTATCCCTGTATCCTGTAACCCTGCAAGCTTACTTCCCTCAAGAGCCCATCCAATTTCCTTTTCGAAATCATTAATCCCACAGGCTCATACCTGTCACTGGCTTAAGGGGCAGCACGAGTTCCTCCGTCATCACTCACAGGACACACAAGCTAGGAGGTTTTCTGTTTCAGTTTCCTCCCAGCCCCTTTCACTTAGTGGTGGTGGGGAGGGAAAGAGGGATCTCGGATTGGTGTGTACAGAAGTGAAACATCCTGTCCCCCACACAGCCATAGAGTTCAGGCAAAAAAAAAAATCAATTTTGGCTGTGGATCTTGGGTCAGATTGAGGCCTTGTGTTCAAAAGCTTAGGAGTCGCTGAACTTACAATGTACTTGACACAAAGCCACTTTTTTTTTCTCTGATGTCTGTCAGGATGGTAGGTTATTGAGCGCAACAGAAACTTTACAAGCCTTGAGGTGATGTGCAATTTAGGCAGAGCTAATTACCAATTAATTCTCCGGGTTTCAGATTTTATCCTAGCAACACACACATACATCAGGGGCGATGATCATTCCTTCTCAATTTATGAAGGGATTAAAATGCCAACTCCTCTCTCTCTCTCTCACGAGCAAGATTATAGTTGTTCCACCCTCTTTGCTCTGCCCTTCCTAATTCCAATCAAACCCACGTCTAGAATAAATGGCAAAGTGCTAGCATAAAGTTATTCTGGAGCGGGCAAAAATTTTATTCCCAGTCTATTTAGTAAAACATGCTGCCATCAAAATATTAATTGCAAGCTGCCTTCACACTGACCCAATTCTCCTCCCAACTCTTATTCTAGCCTGAATCGTCACTTCATAGTCTTAGAAAGAGTGACAAAAGGAGCTTAAAAGGCAATTGGGTTGTGTTTACGTTGTCACTGCGGGATATGCCGACTGTCATTAAAATATGGCACATCATCCGCTCCTTGGTTCACATTTTCAAATCTAAAAGAACCACGGTCTTCGCTGGGGCCCTTGGAAACGCCTGAGACAACATCAACAAAAAGCTGCAAATTTAATCTCTCTTCCGGTTTTTTGCACCTCCCTGTCCTTGCTATCCAACACATGGCTTACCAACCCAAATCGAGACAGAATTAATTTCCTTTCGCCCCCTTCCTCCTGCTCAGCTACGTCCCTTCAACATGGTTAGGCACAAGGATGATCTTAAGATCAGATCATTTGCTACTAGCCTTGCTGTTGAGATCACCCTTTTGCTTTGCCCTGTCTGAAAAGCTGCAACAATAAAGCTTTCTAAGAGGCCTGTGGTAGAGCACAAAGCAGAATCTGAAACCCAGAGTTTTGTTTTTGTAAATATTTCGTTCCCTGACACAACATCCCTCAAAAGTCAGGGAAGGAAAATTAAAAAATCAGGTACGTTAGCCCAAACTTTACAAAAATAAATCGTGCCTCTGGGACTACTGGTCCTCAGAAACACACTTCTTGATTATTGCAAAGCTGTTCTTGGTGAAGAGAGAATACAACAAACATCAATTATGTACAAAAAACATTGAAAGTACAGGATTAGTCTTTTAAAACCCACAGAAGAGAGAAAGCAGCAGCTATTGGTCTGAGGAACTGTTATCCAACCATTGCATCTAAAATGACTTCTAGCTGTGATTTTCTTTTTTTTTAGAAGTATACATCAGTGTTAGGGTTTTGGAATTTGAAAGAAGATTTAGGTTTACTTTTTTTTAATGTTCCGCGAGATTCCCACTGTTAAGAAGTTCACGCTTCAGGAAAATTAAATTGGACTTTTGTCATTTTAAACTGTAGGTGCTCTTTCGTATTTAACTTTTTTTTTTCTAAACAAATGTTTTCCCTCAAAATTGGGCCTAAACCTCAGCCTCAAGCACTCCACAGATGAAAGTTCAAAAGGTCACTTCCTGGCTGGGAACCACAGCTATGTTGATAGCAGCCTTGGAAATGCTTTACTGATATGATTTTGTGTGTGTCTATGTACATGTGTACGTATGGTGTGTGTGTGTGTGTGTGTGTGTGTCTGTATGTATGTGTGTGTGCGCATCAGAATATATATATAACTGTTTACATATGTATTGTATGGGTGCACATGTATCTTTGCACAATGTAATATTTGTACATGCATGTAGGCACAGTATGTACGTGTACATATTTCTACTGTTATAGAATGTGTGATTTGTTTCTTCACAGTTTGATTCATTTATAACAAGCCACTTGGCAGAAAAAAATATTTTTTTTAAACAAAGGCAAAGGTCCTTTCCTTGTGTAGCAAACTGTGGCAGCCATAATCGAGTCCTGAGATTCTAAGGGCCCAACAAATTAAAATCAGAAAGAAATGGGAGGTAGAAGAAACGTTATGAAGGGCTTGACCTTGGCAAGGACAATATTCGCCCGTTCTTCTTCCCTCCGTTCATGTGTGTGTACGGTATGTGTTCGTCATAGTTGCCTCTCAGGCCCATGGTGGGCCCATTGTCCCGGCTGTGACTTAGGGGGGTCTCTGTCTGTGAGTAAGAAGAGGGGTCAAGCGGAATGCTTTCCATGTTCTCAAAATCCATGTCATATTCCTCCGTGTCGGGGGGCTTGTTATCCTCGCTATAGTAGAAGGAGACATCATGAAAACTTGGGTGGAGATCGTCCTTGAGCATCTCTATGATCTCCAAGAATGTGGGTCTTGCTTTTGGATTGTACTGCCAACACATCTGCATCAGGGTATGCCTGGAATAACAAAAGGGGCACAAGAAATGGTTATTATACCATGGGAGATCATACAGAAGAAACTAAAAGCAAAAAGCAGAGAGTGAGGAAATTAAAGTCTGCAATTATGGCTGTAATATATAGAATTATAGAGGTTTACAGTGCAAGAAAAAAACCATTTTGGCCCATTATTATCTGTGCTAGTTTGCTACAGTAATCCAAAGGTAACCCCAATTCCTTGCTCTCATCCCAGTGAATGGTTTAAGATGAAGTTTTTCACTTTCAGCTGCACCAGTGCTGGCTCAGTTGGTGGCACTTTTGCCTCCAAGCCAGAAGGTTGAGGGTTCAGGACAATTCGATCCCCACTCTGGAGACCCAAGGACAGACACTAGACTGACATTTCAGTGCAGTAACGAAAGTGCAGAAGTTGTCAGGTGTCGGATGAGACATTAACTAGCAACCCTCATCTGCTCTCTCAGGTGAATGTAAAAGGTTCCACAGCAATTTCTGAAGAGCAAGGGGCCTCTACCCAAGGGTTCTGGCTGATGTGTATCCTTCAACCAACACCATAAAAAAGGGGTCTCTCGATTTCCTGGTCACTCTCATGTTGCTGTTTGCAGGAGTTTGCTGTGTGTAAGTTGTTGTATTTCCTACATCACAAAGGTTTGGGGCCAAAGAAAGGAGGAGTTACAGGGAGGAGGCATGGAGCAGGGGAGAGGGGAGTAGCACTGACGGAAGATGGAAGATGTGTTAGTTGGGTGGGTGGTTGCGGGGGGGGGGGTGGTTTACGGTGGGGAGTGTGGGGGAGGAAAATTGCAGGTTGGGGTTCCAAATTATTTAGATCACATGAAAAGCCTGATCCTTGGATGAGTGAATCGCTGAGACATCCTAATCAGAAATAACGTCTTTGGTTTGATCTATACTGTGAGACAAGCATGCTCATCTCAGCAAGGGCAATGGTAAGGGTGCCATAACTGGCATTACTAGCACAGTAAGCCCGAAGCCAGTACAGGCAAGCGAAGATTTGGCGAGGGAAAAACAGCTAAATAGATCATACTCACAATCTATCCGTGCAGTTATCTGGCCGATCCAAAAAGCCTCCATCCATAACGAACTTAAGAACCTGTTCATTTGACAGTCCCTGATATGGTTGTTCTGCTAGAGTGCTGACCTCCCATAGCACAACTCCAAATGACCTGATAATACAGCACAAGCAGAGTTTTAAAAAATAAGTAAAAATAGACAAAAAAAAAAACCCTTCCAACCTCCACTCTATCTTCAGTTGAGTTACAGAAAGAGGCCATTCAGCCTATAGTACCTGTGCTAGCTCTTTGAAAGATCCTATGGAAGCTGATTCTTCCAACCTTACTGGTAGTGCAAATCTCAACAAGCCCGTATGTGAAAAGATTTCTCTGCATTTCCCCTCTAGGTCTTTTGCCAATTGTATTACTTCTTTGATTCTGGTCACGACTTGCTGGAGGAAACCGTTTTTTTCCCTATTTGGTCTATCAGAACGCCCCCCTACGCCCCCACTCACAATTTTGAATAACTCTATTGGGTTTCCATTTAACCTTCTCCTGCCTGAGGTGAATCAGTTTCTCCAAATGACTGAAGTTCCTCATCCTTGGTGTCACCCTGGTAAACCTCCTCTACACCCTCTCCAGAACCGTGACATGCTTCCTAAAGTGTATACAACATTCCAGCTGAGACCTAACCGACAATTTGTAAAATTTAGCATGATTTCCTTACTCTCATATCTTATTCCTCTATTAAAGCCAAGGCTCCAATATGCTTTTTTAACAGCCTTCTCAGTTTGTCTTACCCCCAACATTTGTGTATATACATCCCTAGGTCTCTCTGTTCCTGCATCCTCTTTAAAACTGCACCAGCTGGGTCCTAACCAATGATTTCTGAAGGTTTAGCACGACTTCCATAATGACTAGTGATGTTCTTAAAAGAGTTATTTTTTAAATATGTGGAGCCAAGAGAGGTGGATGAAATTAGGATGTGGATCAGCTATGATTTTACTAAATGGTGGCCTATTCCTGCTCCTATACAGCGCCTTCCACCTCTTCAAAAAACCGAGCAAGTGTTTATTTCGTGTCACAATAGTTTTAGACCTGCTCATGTGCAAATTGTCGGCCACATTTGCACAAAACACCAGGCACTACACTTCAACGCAATTCACTGTCCAAGAAGTAAGACACTATAATACACTGTATAATCATAAGTTTTTCTTTATGCACTGCCTTGTAACAGGAGAGAAACAGTCCAATTCAAATTTTGTGTGTGGCTCAAGATAAACATCCTGTGAAGATCCCGGGGAAATCAAGAACTTCTAGATCACAGTCCAGACATGTTACGTACGGTAAGATTGACTCACCAAACGTCGGAGTATGTAGTAAACACTCCGTCCTTCAAGGACTCCGGAGCCATCCATCGCACGGGTAGCAACCCTTTCCCACCCTTACGATAGTAGTCTGTCTCATAGATGTCTCTGGTCATTCCAAAGTCTATTTTAAAAAAATAAATGCAGAGGTATATATATCTACTGAATCTCAATTCACATCACATTGAAGCGATCAGCTCCATAATGAAATTTTCTGCGTATTTCAACTAGATAGCAAGTTAAATAGAGGATATTTAGCCCACTCTGGCTCGCCCACAAGAATAAGGGGCCTACTTTCTCCCTTCATGGCACCTACCCGACTCTTGAATGGGTCTAAGGTTCTGTCCTCCTTGACCCTACCCAGACTAACACATATTTGTCCAGTTTCAGATTTTACCTAACTTCTTTCCATAGGTGCCTGGCTCTTTTCATTTGCCTGTGAACTTAAATAAATAACCCACATTTTGCTTCTCTTATCAGATAACCAGTGATATTAAAGAATTGTTCCTTCAGTTCCTTCCTATTCCATAAATTTGCACCTTGTCATCAGTCAACAGCATCTTCTAAACTCGCAACCTCTACCGCCTAGAAGGACTTGGGCAGTAGGTGCATGGGAACACCACCACCTGTAAGTTCCCCTCCAAGCCACTCACCATCCTATCTTAAAACTATATCGCTGTTCCCTCACTGTCGCTGGGTCAAAATCCTAGAACTCTCTCCCTGTCAGCACTGTGGGTGTACCTACACCACATGGACTGCAGCAGTTCAAGAAGGCAGCTCATCAACACCATCTCGAGGGCAATTAGGGATGGGCAATAATGCCCCATGGACAAAAAGTCCTCCAAAAAGTCCTACCTCCAATTTTCACTGTATAATCCTCTCCCACCATGCAATTACGAGCTGCCAGGTCTCTGTGGACAAATTTCTTGGCATTCAGGTAAGCCATTCCATCTGAAATCTCAGCTGCTGTCCGAATCATCTCCTTCAGGGTAGGCGGCGGGCACCCTGGGTTATTCTGACAGGGCAAAAAATAGACAATGTTCAATAGTTTATTTTGTCCATTTACAGACACAACAGACCATTAGGGCTCCAAAAGCTTTGTTGATATGAACTTTAAAAGGGGCTTGTACAAGAACTTTTTACTGACTAAGCTAAGGGCACATATTTATTACATATACTTAGATAGAAGTCTTGAAGGCACTATTTTGAGGCTCAAAGTGGTCTTACACGCCAGTCACTGCGGTGGAAGATAGTGAACTCACCTGTCCAGTCTCAGTCCCACCTTACCATGGATTTGAGTGTATTGCGTCACACCCCTTTCTCCTACTGGCTGGCGCGATTTCCTATCGCCCCTGCTGCCCCCCATGTTACTCCTCTTTCTTCTATACCTTTCCTGCTACTCCCTCCAATCATCTGCCACTCTCTTCTCACTTGCCCCTTTGCGTAATTCGCCACTCTCAGGTGTGAGTGACAGCCATGGCTCAGTTGGTAGCACTCTCACCTCCCAATCACAAGGTTCTGGATTAGAGTTCCATTCCAGGGCTTGTGCACAAAAAATCTACGCTGCTACTCCAGCGCAGTACTGAGAGAGCACTGCACTGTTGGAAATGCCATCTTTTAGATGAGATATTAAATTAAGGCCCTATTTGCCTGCTTGGGTAGATGTAAAAGATCTGATTGCAGAATTTCGAAGAAAGAGCAGGGGAGTTCCCCCACCCCGGTGCCCAGGCCAATATTTATCCCTCAATCAACATCACAAAAAAAAACAGATCATCTGTTATTATCACACTGCTGTTTGTGGGAATTTGCTGCGCGCAAATTGGCTGCCGCATTTCCTATACTCGTCATCATCGGCTGTCCCTCGATTCGAGGATGATGTCTACTCAAGCTTCTGCCATGGATCTTCAAGTGACTGAACAGGATGTTCTCAACCCGCACATCTTCTGGCGCAGGGGACTGAATGTCCCACGAGGGGGTGGGATCCAGAGGTCATGAATTGCTTCCTTTCCTCCTCTGCCACCACTCTATCTCATTGTTAAGACGTTGGGACTCACAGTATGATGAAGCTTGATAGGCCAGATGTTGCCATTCTGGACAATTGCTAGCAAGCTCCTCCCAGTCATTAGAGTCAATGCTGGGCTTCAAGGAGAGTTCCAGAGTGTCTTTGAAGCGTTTTCTTTGTCCTCCCCTGGAACATTAACTATTTGAGAGTTGAAAAAAACAGGACCCGGCAGGGCAGATGGTTTTCAACCTTCCGGACACAGTGTCCAGTCCATCAAAGTTGATTTTATGGGGGTTTTGCCTGAATGTTTGTGGAGCTTGCTTCAAGAAGGACACTAGCATTTGTTCAATGGCTCTCCCATTGAATCCGGAGGATGTGGTACAGGCATTGTTGATGGAACTTCTCTGGCATTCTAATGTGTTATCGATACAGTCCAGGTCTCACTGTAGTACAGGAATGTGGTGACAACAACTGCTGTGCATGATGGAACTTGCTGAGTCACGGAGGCCTTTATTGTCAACACTCGCTAGTTTGTAGAAGGCTGAGCTGGCACAGCTGATCCAGTCTTGGATCTCCTTGTCAATGGTGACCTTTCGAGAGAGGTGGCTGCCAAGGTATGGGGAATGCTCAACATATTTCAGAGTCTCTCCTTCAACATACCATATATGGGAGGTGAAATATTTGGCTGGCCAGATGTGGGTTGATAGGTGAGTTTCGTTCTAGCAACATTCAAGAACAGGGCGAGTCTCTCATAAGCAGAATTGAATATATCAAGAATGGTTTGAAAATCTGGTGCAGAGTGGGCAACGACACTGCAGACATCGTAAACTGCAGGTCATATATGACCACAGTGGTCAGTTTAGCTTTGGCATGGAAATGACTGAGGTTAAAGAATTTTCCATCTAGATGGTGTTTACTGCTCACAGCAGAGGGTAGTTGATCTTTGATGAGGTGAAAAGCCACTATCAGTTAGATTGTGAGTAGTATGGGGCTGTCACAGAACCTTGCTTGACCTCGGTCTGGGTTTTGAAGGCATCTGTTTCAGATCCCCTACTCAAGATAGTTGCAGGCATGTCATCATGAGGCAATTGCATGATTGTGATGAAGCTTCCAAATCCAAATCTTTGTAGCACAACATTAGAACAATGACTACACTTCAAAGGTACTTCATTGGCTATAAAGTGCTTTGAGGGGGTCGAGTGGTCGTGAATAGCGCTATATAAATGCAAGCCTTTCTTTTCTTTCTTTCTGTCACCTGCTCCCTCGTATCATTCTCCACCCTCCTTTCAGCTTCTCCCCCTCATAATCCTCCACTCCCCTTTCACCTTCTCCCTCACACCGTTTCCTATCTCTTTCATAGTGTTCTTCATTCCCCTCTGCTGTTCGGGTGCCACACCCCTCTCTCCAGATCTGTGCCTGTGCACAGTGGTGACAGTGCACTGGGCATTCAAAATCCCTGCTCTCTGAACCACCACATGATTAGCATCATAGATCCTTTTTTATTGCCAGGGGATTGGGTCATATTTGTGTCATTTTATACTCAAGTACATATGTTGTTTTACCATCTGAAACGTACTTATTCAAGAGGTTTTGGTCCTTGGGCAATGCAACTGCTTCAGCAAAACTGAAACAGTGTAAGAGTAACAGCTTCCAGATTACACAGAACTTTATAAACTTCATTTTCAGAAGTGTGCAATGCTATCAAAGAATAACAGTCAGCATGTATTTAAATGCTGGTGAATTCCAGTATCACTCGGCGGTGACACGTGACACAGCTGTCTTTTCAACAGGTAAATATAATAATATAAAACAACATTAAACGAGTGAGAAAACCTGAATAGCCACCTCAGGTCACCAGGTAATAATTTTTTTGTATTTCCCAGAACACTTTTAATATTTTTTTATAAGTGGCAAGGATGTAACGGTAGGTTACCTCAGCATCCGGCCGTAACGATCGCAAGTAGCTCTTCAGATCCCCGTGAGTCATCAGCTCCATGACAACTAGAGTCGGCTGCCCCTTCGATACAACGCCGAGCAAACGCACCTACAAAGGCCAACAAAAGTTTCAGCGCAACTTGTATTTAGCAAGAAAAATGCTCAAAAGCAGCTCTGTGCAGCCTAAACTCCAACAAACAACAACAATCTCATCTTTAATAGAGACTCCAAATGAGGCCTTCAGTGATGAGGGGGGGGGAAAGGTGAGAAGTGATCAATGTTATTCTCCAAAAGGACAGAACTGGAGCCAATCTTTACACACTTTTATAAACATTTATTTACAGAGTTACACATTACAAATATGTGCCTCCAAACCCAACAAAATTTCAGTCTTTGTCTAATTAAATATGTACACATGAATCCCCAGTTAATGCCTACCACCTGCATACAATTAAACACACATGAATATACAACTGACAATCCAGTTGCATCCATGGTGGTGAATAACACAGGAAGACAGGTTCAAGTCTCAGTTTAAATGATGCAGGACATCATTCTATATTGCATAACATATAGATATATTCTATATCTATGATGCAGGACTATATTCAGTCAACGGTTAGCTTATCTCATCCAACCATTTACTTTGCCATTTCAGCCCCACATTCTGGAGTTCCCTGCCTAAGCCCCTCCATCTTGCTACCTTAAAGGCCCTTTGTAAAATCCACCTCTTTGACCAACTATCTGGCCACGCCTCCAAATATCTTTTTCTTGCCATTCATTTTTGTCTGATTATGTTTCTGTGAATTGCCTCAGCACAGGACTCTGATGCTGGGAATCTAGGCCATACATGTGCACACCTGTCTGTGTGTGTGAGACAGACTGAGAAAGTGAGTAAAACTGACTGAGCGAGCGTCAGGGTGAGCGAGCGTCAGAGTTCTATTTTCCCTTTCCCTTTATTCTGTCCCTTTTAATACTGATCATTGGTATTTTTTTCCCAATTCTGCTGAAGGGCCTATTCTGAAACACTGGCTTGTCTGCTCTTCCCTCCCCGCACAAGTTGATTTGGCCTGAGTGTCCCGTCATTTTTTGTCTTTGCCTCCGACACTAGTGACCCTTTATTCATTACCTCCAACACTTCAATGTTTTCCTGTATGGGGAAGGTTGGCTTTCTTTGGTGGTGGAGGGAAGACAGGGGTAATACCCACAAGGATATATTAATAAACGGAGGAGAGAATATAAATGTCATACCACATGGTGACAGCTGAACGCCTTCATCACGGATGCCTCGTTCAAGAACTCTATGCGCTCCCGCAGACTGGCCGACTCATTCACAGTTTTCACTGCCACACGAGTTTCTGGACATCCCTTCACAACATCCTTTGCAATCCCTTCATAGACCATACCAAAGGAACCTTGCCCCAGCTCTCTCAGAAGCTCTATCTTATCACGTGAAACCTCCCACTCATCTGGAACATAGACTGGGAGAAATAACATCACAAACATTTAGTGGCATTACACTGAACGAACATTCACAATAACCACAGCTCGAGAGAATGCTGGAAATCTCTATCTTATCTAGGTCTTTGAAGATATGAAAAGCTGGAATGAGAATCAACCTGACTGAAGCTAAGCTTCGCTCGGAAATAAGTTCTTAATACTTAAGTCATTGATTTATGGAGGGGAGAGCTACTTAATGCTGCACTGAACCAAAAACATCAGCTTGCATTATATTAATGCCTTTTATGATAGTAAAACATTCTAAGGCTCTCGACTGGAGCGTTACTGAACAATATTTGACACGAAGCCACGTCAGGAGATATTGGAACCAACATGTTATTATGGAGACAGGTCTTAAGAAACGTTTCAAAGGAGGAAAAAGAGGCAGAGGGGTTTAGGGAAGGAATTTCAGAGATTAAGTTTTAGGGAGCTGAAGGCACAGCCGCCAAATGTAAGTGATGAAAGTGCACAAGAGGTCAGGATTGGAAGAGCACAGAGACCTTGTTCTGTTGTAGAGCTGGAGGTGGTTACCGAGAATCAAGAAGGGAATTAGACCAATTACTGAGTCGGTCAGAAACAGGGATGCGCACTTAGAATCAGATCCTGGATGATAGCATGAACTGGATGGGAAGAGTGACCTTCCTACTTCCTTCTAGCTGTCAACTTTTATCCTTATAACTTATAACCTTTCAACCAACAAGCTAAACTTATGTAGCACTTTCAAAATACAAAAAGAATTACAAAGATGATTCACAATGAGTGGAGGCTGGGGAAATTGGACTAAAGTGGAGCAAACACTAGTTCATGCAAATTACCAAAGCTACTTTAAATAAGTTTTTGAAAGTAAGGACGAAATGTGGCAAGACAAATGGGGTTTGAGCAGAGAACTTCAGATTGCAAGGGTGCAATAGTCAGATGCTCTGTCCTCTGTGGAAGGGAGGAGGATGGGTCTCAAATGAGTGCAAGATGCATGCTGGAGGAGGCTGCTGGGAGAGAACAGACTGAAACCATGCAGGGATGAGAAGATGAGGGCTTTGAAAGTGTGGCGCCGGAGTTGGGGGAATTGGTACAGGTTAGCAAGCAAAAGGTGAGCTGGACTTGGTGCAGCACAAGACTTGGGTCGACTACATTTGGATGAGTTGGGAATTTGTGCCGAATAGAAGATGGTGGAAAGGACAGCGCTGCCACAAGTGTATCGTTAAAGGCATCAGAGAGAAAGAGAGAGAGAGATTTCTGAGAGTTCAGGAACTTACCATCGCTGGCACTGATGTACTCTGGATTTGAGGAAGTGTAAAAAATTCCAGTGGGTCCTTCAGTTCGTCTGAAAGCAAGAAAATAAAATATCTGCAGTAATCACTTAAAGTAACAGAATTTCCTAATGAGCAAAACACATTTACATTTAATGACTGTTAATTGATTATTCAATTTTCTCATAACTATTTCTTTTGATTCACTTTATTACTTCAGCTATTTAGTTTAAAAAAAAGTTCCATTTCCAAAAAAAAATAGCCCCCAAAATAATCGAGAGAAAAGCAAGTTCTAGCATTAATCTTCTTTTAAAAACAGGGCCCAATGAATAGTATTCAGAAACACAGGACCATATAGATCGGGTCACAGGCCTGAAACATTAACTAGGTTTCTCTCTCCACAGGTGCTGCCAGAGCTTCTGAGTATTTCAAACATTTTCTTGCTGAAGTTCAACAGCCTATTCTACCCCCCCCTGTACTCTCTCCCTCTCTGCCTTGTACTCCTCAATCAGTTTTCATTTGGCCAAAAGAAAAACTGACCATCTCTGTCCCGAGTTTTATCAACGCTGTCCAGCTCCCACTATCTTCCTGGCTAGCCTGTTCTACACATTCGCCACACTCTGTGTGAAGCAGTCAGTCGCTTACTGGAGGAACATCAGAGCAGGAAATTGGCAAAAAAAAAAAATGCATCATGTGTATCCCAGCAGTGTCTTTTACGCCACTTATGGTAAAAGTTCATTATGCCATTCTGGTGATAAAGTCGCACCAGGTCATAATAACCTGCATGAAGATGCAACTTGCAAGCTGGATCTTATACAAAATAGAATCCTTAGTGCACAGAAGACGGACATTCGGCCCGTCATGTCTGTGCCAGCTCTGCGCAACAGCAGTTCACCTCGTGCCATTCCCCTGCCTTTTCTACACAGCTCTGCAAATTCTTCCTCTTCAGGAATTGTCCAATTCTCTTTTGAAAGCCACGATTAAATCTGCCTCTACAACACTCTCAGGCAGTGCATTCCAGATCCTAGCCCACTCATTACATACAAAATTTTCCTCATGTCGCCATTGCTTCTTTCGCAAATCACCTTAAAACATATATTACAAAGGTTCTGAAGGATAAAATGATCAGCAGCAACCAAGCATATTTTTGGCAGGTCAGATGTTACTATTAAAAAAAATCTAAAACCTTTATCACTAAAATCTAAAATTAAATTTTAAAAAGTGCATTAATACATTTTTGGCAAGTGATGAATTGTTGCTGCCAATCTCATAAAAACTCTAGCCTGACACTGTCAATCTGACGTTGGAGTACACCCGGAACATTATTCTCTTGAGTCCTATCAGTTTGGTATCACATTTTCTGCATTCACTGCGGTAGTTTTTGTCAAAGTTCATCTCGAGCAGCTCCATAACAGAGAACTCCATGCTCTACGGGCTGTTCCCAGCAACGCACACCACATAAACATCGACTGCTGCTGGAAGGCCATCAACTCAGTGGAAGGCTTTCTTTCAGCTGCCCGCAACCCATTGGTCTTCTGGTGCAAAGAGTTGCTGACGACAGAGTTTTGCTGACTGGCACATTCCAAGGTCCAGGTCTACCATGCTGAGGGAGGCACTAAAGCTTGGGGCAGCCACCACAAAGACACAATGGGCACAGGGGCAAAGTCTAAGGCTCTCCCCAGCATAATAGACCGAGGGGGTGGAACCCTGCAAAACCCCTCGAGCTGCATTTTTGACTTGTTATGAATGTTGTACTTGTAATTTTTTCCCCCCATTCTTTCACGGGACATGGGTGTCACTGGCAAGGCCAGCATTTGTTGGCCATCCTAATTGCCTTTGAACCAAATGGCTTGTGAGGCCGTTGCAGAAGGCAGTTAAGAGTCAACCACGTTGCTGTGGGTCTGCAGTAACATGTAGGCCAGACCAGGTAAGGGCAGCAGGTTTCCTTCCCCAAAGGACATTAGTGAACTAGATGGGTTTTTTACAACAATCGATGATGGTTGTCACGGTCACCATTACTGAAACTAGCTTTATATGTAGTGAGGAACATAGTTTTGAAAGAAAGTGATTTGGTTCACACTTTTATGTAATCTCAACTTTGAATGGTCTTGTAATGTACTTTTATCTGGGGGAGAAAAATTCTTCTTTCACTCCTCTGGAGCAAAGCCCATATTCAAGTTGATGCTGTGCAACAGCGCACTGGTGCTCCAAAGCACCTTGCTAAGTTAGGGGTCCCCTGCTGGACTGGCACATTTCAGAAACCAGTGTCTGTCTTTGTAAGGACCCAGTCATACACCAGAACATTTAGTTAGCTGGGAGACCAGAGGCAAAGGAAAGAGGAGGGAGGACCATAAAAAAAAAGTCAAGATATCACTGGGAAAACCCTATTCTGAATGGTCCTTACCTCTTCTTCACTACCAGGAAGACAACTGGAACCAGGATGATGATCAGAGCAACGAAGATTACTGGCCCAATTATCTTGTAGAAGTCACTGTCTTGGTCTGTATTCAAGCGCAAGAAGGAAAAAAAGATGATTAGTCTAAAGAGGTCACAACTTGATTTGGTAAAACATACTGTGTAATGTTGCAGGGCAAGAGGAGGGTCGGCAATTTTTCTGCAGGTTCAATTGTTTTAGAAATGAGTTGCATTCACTGAATTAAGGGAGCCAGATTGAGAAGCGTGAACACAGGAAGGTGGTGCAGTGCACCAAACATATGTCTAATTCAGGATAGACGCTTTTCTATAGAAAACAGAAGACTGAAGGGTGACCTGATAGAGGTCTTTAAGATAATGAAAGGGTTTGAGGGAGTGTATATACATATTGTGGGGGGAGACCGAAACTAGGGGCCATAAATATACACTCGTCATTAGTAAATTCAATAAAGGATTCAGGAGAAATTCCTTTATGCAGGGGTAACTAGAAATTGGAAATTCCCTACCACAGGGAGTGGTTGAGGCAAATAGCATAGATCCGTTTAATGGGAAGCTAGATGGACACAAGCAGGAGAAAGGAATAGGAGGATATGCTGATAGGGTGAGATGAAGACAGGAGGAAGGAGGATTGTGTGGAGCATTAACGCCAGCATAGGTCAGTTGGTTTAATTCTTCAATTATGGTTTCCTGTTGCTGGATATTGAGCCAATCAAGTGGCCAACTTGTGGTAGTTAGAGAAACTCTTTCGAGTTATCAACAGTCACAGATTGCAACTCTTTCGAGTACAATCACAGTTCTTGGTTTTCCGGGAGTGGGACATGAACCCACAACCTTCTGATTCAAAGGCGAGGGTGCTATGAACTGAGCCACAGCTGACACCTCCAAGTTAGAGAAAGTGCACACCATAAGTGCACAAATAAATGATGTCTCAAAATATCTTTAAAATGGTGTGTCCGGCGCATCCAGACTTCGCATTTTGCTACAGATGGAAAACTACCTTAATATATTAGACACTTCCAAGCTACCACCTGAAACTGACATTCCAGTCTGCAAAACTTCCTGATCAAACAATTAAACTCTGATTGATAAGTAAACTGAGGCTGCCATCAATTAGATACAGTGGCTTTAAAGTGACACAGGCTGACTACAGCAGAGCAAAGCGTTATATATTACACAGTACGTCTGTCTTATCCCATGTTTTTAAAGCAGCACAGCCCTTCAATCTCCACAGGGTAAGGAGCACACATTCCACGCTCGGTATGAAATAGCCGTGAGTGCAGCAACAGCTTCGGACAATTAGCCAGGATCTATCAGCTCTGTCCCCTCTGCAGGTGGATAGCTGACATTAAATTTCCCCTCTTCTAATGCATGGCCAAGATGTTGCCAAACATGCACAGGGCACATGTTAAAAGCATTTCAATCAATTGACTCTGCATATTCTAGTGAGATCAGGTAAATTTGAACCCATCGGAAACTACTTTACCAGTTACTTCACTATATCCGAGCACATCTCTTAGCAAATTTTCTCCACTTTTAGATGTGACGGAAAAGATGATGTCTTCTGGTTCACAATGATCACCGCCACAGGGCATCGATTATCAAGGCACTCTTGATAAGGCAGCTTCTGGTCAGGTCAATAGGTAAATATAGTTCACAGAACGAGACAGATTGCTGCACAAACCAGCAGACCAGTCAATCCTAAACCCATCAATCAGGCAGTTCAACCTCGTGCACCATCTTCTCTACCCTCTAAACAAGGACACACCAAAAAACCATCTAGCAGGGAACACGTGCCAAATCCCGAGAAAAAAAAATCTAGGGAAATTCCTCCTGATGCGACGAGCTAATCAATAAGAGACCATGGCTACCCGTAATGCGTCACTTATTAGAAGATCCCTTTGTGTGTCTCCGATGTTGATAACTAAACACAATGTACAACATTGAATCAGCTGTTCCATGATTCCAATCTGCCAGTACAGAGCATGATAGCCATTTATACATGAATAAAGAACAAGTTTAGGATCAAGGGGGTTGCTGCCCCGGGGATTTCACTGGGAACCCTCAAGGGTTATTCGGAAGATTTGGATCCCATTACCACACCACTGAAAATTGGAGATCCAGTCAGGATTAAGAACGGATCCACTTGGCTTTCCTAAGAAAACTTACTGGCGTTCGAATCTTGAATGCAGAAGGAGATCGGCTCCGTCCACGAGCCATTTCCAGCCAGTGAGGTGGCTCGAACTTTCACAGTATAGTTCCCAGGATGGTGCACTTTCAGTTTGCAACCTTGTTCGTTAAGGTATCTTTTGCGAGACACACACTGTTGCATCTCCTGCACCAAAGACCGAAACAAATCATATCAAGTGTCAGTTCTCACAAATATTGGAAGAGAGTGCTTTTACATTAGGCTCAATTAAAGCAGGTTCAGTAACCAGTAACAACACATCATCTGCATTTAATGGCAAAGTACAAGTATAGAGCAGCACCAACTGGTTCAGACAGCAGGAAGTCTCTGTAACCATAATCTGTACATTATAAAATCATACACATTAACCCATTTCCTATTCAATTTCCTACTGTCATAATTTTTGGGCAGACTTTAATATCAACATTTGGCTTCAAAACTGGCTACGTAAGGGCTGAAAATGGAAAACCTGTATATAAACAGTTGTCTGTAACATGCGGCTGTGGGCTCTGATCAGTGAGCGGTGAGGTGGAGTTAAGTTTCTAAAGTGTCTCCCAACTCCATTTGGTATCGTTCTAGGAAAATAAACTGACCATGTGGACATTTCTTTAAATTTTCTCATGTGATGTGGACACCATTGCAGGATTTAATGCCCATCCCTCTTTGCCTTTGAGAAGGTGGTGGTAAGCTGCCTTCTCAAAATGTTGCAGACCTTGTGGTGTAGGTACACTCCAGTATGGTTAGGGAGAGAATTTCAGAATTTTGAGCCTACAACAGTGAATGAACAGCGACATATTTTCAAGTCAAGGTGGTTCATGACTTAGAGGGGAGCTTGCAGGTCGTGTGTTCCCATGTGTCTGCTGCCCTTGTACTTCTAGCCGGTAGAGGTTGCGGGTTTGGGAGGTGCTGTTGAAGGAGCCTTGTTGCAGTTGCTACTGCGCTTCCTGTAGCTGGTACACACTGCTGCCACTGTTCAAGAAGGGAATGAATGTTTAAGGTGGTGTGTGGGTGCCAATCAAACGGCTGCTTTGTTCTGGATGATGCTGAGCTGCTTGAGTGTTGTTGGCCACAGAGAAGTATTCCATCACGCTCTTAGCTTGTGTATAAGGTGGTCAGACTTTAGGCAGAAAGATGGTGAGTTACTCGCTGCAGAATTCCCAACTTCTGACTTGCACTTGTAGCTACTGTATTTACGTGGCTAGTCCAATTAATTTACCTGTCTTTACACAATAACTTTGTTCAAAATGTTTCTCACTCACCTCAGAATCCACAAGGCGTTTGTAATGCACTTCATACAACACAATGAGACCATTCGGATTCTTCGGCTCCTCCCATTTGATGTGAACCACTTTGTCAATTACCTCATGTGTGACTGGGCCCACAATGTCATCAGCCTTTGCTATCAAACAAAAAAAAAAATCTTAATTGAACTGAACAACCCCAATAATGCATGACACAGTACAAACCATGTTTCACCTAGTAAATCAGGTGACACTTACAATCTCAAGTGTCTCGAGATGCAGATTCAGATTTTTACTACTGGGTGACCTAGATGAGTAATCAAGCTGCACAGTCCTGGGCACCACGAGTGGCAAAGATGACTAAATAATTTGAGCAGTAGTGTACATCTTGAGCTTTAAAAGTTTATGGAATATAGGAAAGAAGACAGACAGACTTGCATTTATATAGCACTTTCCACAACCACTAGAAGTCCGAAAGCATTTACTGCCAATGAAGCACTTATTTGAAGTGCAGTCACTGTTGTAATATAGGAAACGTGGCAGCCAATTTACACGCGGCAAGCTCACACAAACAGCAATGCGATAATGACCAGATAATCTGATTGTATGATGTTGATTGAGGGGTGACTATTCAACAGGACACCATGGATAATCCACCCCCCACAACTCTTCTTCAGAATAGTCTCATTGGATCTTTTGCATTCACTTGAACGGATGGACGGAGCCTCGGTTTAATGGCTCATCTGAAAGTCGGCACCTCTGACAGTGCAGCACTCCCTCAGCACTGCACTGGAGTATCAGCCTGGATTTTTGAGCTCAAGTCCTGGAGTGGGACTTGAACCCAGGAGTAAAGACAGACTGAGGGAGATGATAAACCGTACATCTGTGTGGTTCTAAAAAAGATTGAAGAGCAGGAGTGAGTGTGATTGTTATGGCTAAACATTTCAGTAAGTTTGGTACACATTCATAATTATTTGGGGAATCTATTTGCACACAGCACATCATGCCTCTCAGACAGCAGACTGCACTGTTCACAAAGTTCTACTCTGTAACAAGTACTCGGAACATGTACAAAGGTGGTTCCAGGAGGCCGATCCGTGAGGAGACCTGTTCAACACTTCTGGACAACTGCACAACTGGGAGCAGAACTCTGTGTGGATAACGTAGCTATGAACTCACAAGCCAATGCACCTCAGCTAATGTGAGTTGCATTTTATCACCACCCTACACAAAGAACAAACTTTCCTTGGATTTACACTTCAAAAATTTGTCAGCACCAATTAAACATGAGGAACAGAACCATAGCGATTTAGGGGGCTTCAACATTTGGAACCTGGTTCAAACACTGCCAGAGCAGATGATTTGCAAGTTTTCTCACTCTACTAGCTGCCAGGTGGTTCAATACTCTTGCCTTGGAGTTAGAAGGCTGTGGGTTCAAATCCCACTCTGGAGACTTGGCCATGTAATTTAGGCCAACACTCCCAGTGCAGTACCAAGGGAGTGCTGCATTGCTGGAAGTGCCCAAGATTCCATGGCACCATTAGAAGAGAAGTACAGGAGCTACCCTGGTGATCTGGCCAAACTCAACCAACACCACTAAACACAGATTATTTTGGTCATCTGTCCCATTGCTGTTTATGGAACCTCATGCGCAAACTGGCTCCTGCATTTGTCGACATTTCAAAGGTATTTCATTGGCTGCGAAAGTATGAGTGGCTCTCTATAAATATAAGCTCATTCATTCTGTCCACAGACAGCAAAACTAGCTTGTGTGTGATGACCCAATTACTAGTGGGTTGAATTAAATAAAACTTAAATCAGCATTAATTAAATAAAAATGCCGCTAAGACATTCAATTAAATTCATCACTTTCTAACATTCTGTGTTGTTAACGTTCTGGACATGCCTAAGGGTCAGCCCAGGGTGTGCAAAAGTAATTCTGTAAATAGGAACTGCCCCAAATAGATGTGTCATCACTAACCTGTCTGATAATTACAGTGCTGTTTGATTGATTCACCCACCACAAATCTTTGGCAGTCCTAAATTTTGTGTTGGACAGACACATCTTATCCACAATTCTTAATTTCTGGCATAATTTTGGTCAGGGTTTGCTGCCAACATTACGCATTCTAAATTGTCATTTCAACATTCCTTATTCACTTCTGCTATGTCAACAGTCACGATGTACTTGTAGTTTCTCCTCACTAGGTGGTTCTGTGTTGTGAGTCCCTGAATCTCTCTTTTTCGCCCCCAACTTGATCGTCATCTTGGACATCTATAATTAAAAACTTGCATGCCACAGGCTGCTGGGAACTCCTTTTACTTGCAACTGAATAGAAATTACAGGAAATTAAACATTACTTTCTCCCTTACCTTCAGGCATGGTTCTTGCACTGACATAGGCTGCAACACTGCATCCTCCAGTTTCTACATCATGGTTGCACGCATGGATTTCAATTCGGTACCCCGAGAAATGGCGCAAGTTGGAGATCACTAGAGACTCCTTCATCCACACCTTCTCCAATAATTTTGGATACTCCTCTTCCGGCGATTTTGTTGCAGACGCGTTACTCATGGAGGCAGGCGTGGTCACATCCAGAATGCTACTATTCGTAAAGATTACTAGTTCCCTACGTTTCCGCGAAGGTCTAAAACCAATGGCAACAAGGAGGCAGTTTTAAAACATTGCTTTAATGCTAAAAGTGAGCATTGTGACAGCTGTGGAGAGGAGGGGCAACGTGATTTCCGGAGTAGTTTTAAAAATTCATTCTTGGAATGTGGGTGTCGCTGGAAAGGCTGGAATTTTTGTCCATCTGGCATTTACTGTCCGTCACTAGTTTCCCTGGAGTATGATGCAACTGAGTGGCCGGCTAGGCCACTTCGAAGGACAGTTAAGATTCAACCACATTGATGAGAGGCTTGAGTCACATAAAGGCCAGGTTGGATAAGGATGGGTTCCTTCTTGGAGAACACTAATTAACCGATTGGGTTCTTTGCGACAGCCTCAAGGTCGCTTTTGCAGATAGGAACTTCTCAAAATGTCATGGTGGAATTTGAACGCCCGTTTCTCTGGATTACTATCCAGTCATGTTACCGCTATACTATCACGCCCAGGAAAAGGTAGGAAAGCATACAATTTATTTTTGGGAGCTAAGAGGACAGTTGTGGCGATTTCTGCCTCAACATCTGTGGCATCCATAGTATTCCAAGCAGTAGGCACTGGGCAACATAAAGAATGGGAACTCCTGCCTCCAATGGCACCCAGTGCCCAAATATTTTAGAGTCTGGTGAGCAGAAGCTTCCAAGGTATGACCTAATCTCCTACAGGCCCACCAAGGGACAGCAGTACACTGCACACACAAGACCGGGAGCACGGGAATCTTGGGTTGCACCTTCACTCTCTTGCCATCTTAACCCACAAAGTTTTTTAAAAAAAAAAACACACAGGATTAAACTATTTTGGCTTGAATGAATTCATCACAGACCAACGAGCCACTCCAGTTCATTCTCAGTGCAGTTAACTTGCCCCTTTTAGGATGCCAGGCAGCGCCATTACTGCAGCTGTGCCAAGTGAATGAGGGGCTTCCAGCAAGTGAGAACACAACAGCAAGGGTGCAAGTGCATGAGTGGTAAAAGCGGCACATTAAAGCCTTTATACCCTGCAACAACTTAACCTGGCAAGAGCAGTAATTATCAGGTAATCCAATGGGATAAACTAGACACACAAATCAAGGAACTCGGAATCAAAAGCACAGTTGTCTGGACATTTAAAATTTTTAAGGTCAGTTTTATACTTCCATGTTAAAGTGCTATAGGGTATAGATAAAACCAGGTCATGGCAATGCATTACGAAGTTGCTTTCACTGATGCAGTGCATCCTTTAAAAAGGAACTATCTGGATATCTAGACTTTACTGAAAATTTGAACTGAAAAGGCAGGTACATGTGTTACTGTCTCACAGGTTACTGGCATTTTGCATTAATCAATGTGGCACATAGCCTTTATTTAACAGATAGATGGAGGCTCCGCCAAAGGCTCAATGGCCAAGTGCATTGCGTGGCATGGAACTGGGCAGCAGATTCCAGGAGGTGTGCCGTTCAGTTATTCAGATTCGCGGATCTCATCTGAGGCAAGTTTCAATACTTTGGATACATTCAGTGACCTGGCTTTGGAGAGGTTGGTGGGGGGGGGGAGAAATGAATCTGCCAGGTTTGCTTCCAATTGCTAACCAGCAACCTTTACTGAAATGTGCACAAGTATGTCCATCAGGCAAGGAAAGATCGAGGTCGCTGTGGTCAATTAGCCCCCTTCATTATGGCAGGGATGGAGATTCCACTATAATTGACATTTATCTCTAAAATGCACACATGGCAAATTGCAGCCCTGACAGCAACACTTAGCAAATCAACTAACATCAATTAAGCAAGTCATAGTGAGAACTGTTCCCTTGTGCAACACCTTCACTTAGCATTGCTGATCTAAACACCAGTGGTCCCTGGAGTACAATGTGGGACCTCAAAAGCCTAATCTGGATGTGTTTATTCTGTATGGGATTCCATGCAGAGGATCATTTGCAACAGCTGTCTTCACTGATCAAGGTTACTGAAGGTGTCACAAGTACGTTACTGGTCAACATCAAAAGCAATCAGAGTTGATGAGAAGCATTTTTTTTAAAAAGAAGACAAGAGTGGCAACAAGAGTGAATAAAACTTTCCAGCTTTCTGGATTCAACATTGAGTTCAACAATTTAACATCATAATCTCTGCTCCCATTTTCTTTCGTGTTTATTTATTGCGATTCCCCTCCCTTGTTTCTCCCTTAGTTCCTTTACTCTGCGGCAGCTATCCCACCATTCACACCTCTTCTAGACACATACTTTGTTTCTTTACTTGTCCCATTATCACTCCCTTCGGCTTTGCACCATGAAATCTTTTTGTCATTTAAAATCTCCTGCAACCCACCCTACCCCAGACCTTCCCTTCTGTTATTCTTCCCACCCTCCCCCTTTCACTTGGTCAAAGATCATTCATTACATTTCTAACTTTTCCCAGTTCTGACAAAAGGCCACAGACCTGAAACATTAACTCTGCTTCTCTCTCCACACATGCTGCCCGACCTACTGAGTATTTCCAGCATTTTCTGTTTTTTTTTTATTTCAGATTTCCAGCATCCACAGGATTTTGCTTTTGTAATAAAAATTTGGGTTTAGCTTTTATTCAATGGTTCAAGTAGCAACCTCCCACAGTAAAGACCAGAAGTTCTTCGTTTTCATTACTGGTCTGTACTGAGTTTGCTGAATCCAGTTTCAGTATTAGACAGGAGCACTGCCTCAGCACTCCACAGCAAAGGGGAAAATGTCAGGAAGAAAACAAAATAAGCCAGGATTCTGATCACTATTCAGAAGCTTTGACTAGAAAGCTCATAAGTGGACAAGGCATGAGGACATGATCCAACTTTGCTGTGCTGCCCCCTCCATGACTGAACAGCTGTTGAAACTCACTTGAGCAATGTTCTGGAATACTGCTTGCGTCTTGCACTTAACTATAGCAACAGCAGTCATCACATAATTTAATTATAAAAACAATAAGCTTGTAGTTTCGGTGACAGCACCCCACACAGGCTTACACGTTTTTGATTCTTATTAATGCTCAAGACCATGCTTTCAAATAGCGTCTTATCACAACCCCTGCATGCCCAATATCATTTACAACCCATGAATCATTTTTGAAATAGTCATTGTTATGCAGGCAGATGTGATAGCCAATTTACAAGTAGGAAGTTCCTACAAACACCAAATGAACAAACGGCCAGTTCATCTGTTCTTGCCGTTGGTCGAGGGCAATGACGTAATCCAAGACATCAGGAGAACTTTCTGGTCTTCTCTGGATAGGGGCTTTGAATCTTTGACATCCAGCTCAACAAGCAGATGGGGCCTAGTTTTAATGTCTCATCTGAAAGGCTGCACCTCCAACAATGTAGTACTCCTCTAGTACCGTGCTAGAAAGTGAGCCCAGGTTACAAGCTGTCAAGGAGCTAGAATGGGAATCAATCCCATGGCCCCCTGGCTCAGAGCGTTTCACCACAGCATTTTACAGCCAATTAAGTACTTTTTGAAAGGTAGTCACTGTTATAATATAGGGAATCACTCTTTGTATGCCTGCTGGCATAATCAACTCCGTGCCAGTATGCACACCTGTACACAAAATCTTAGTTTCCATGGTCGCATTTTGCGTCAATGTTTTTGCTAATATAAATTCCAGTGTCTTCATTTATACTAGAAACTACCTATGTAAACTTGTCACACCCTCCCAGAAAACTGCAGCAATCCATTTGGTGTGGGTGCACCCACAGTGCTGTTAGGGAGGGAGTTCCAGGATTTTGACCCAGCGACGGTAAAGGAACGGTGACATCAATAGCAATCAGAGTTGATGAGAAGCATTTTTTTTAAAAAAAAAAGAAAGACAAGAGTAGCAACAAGAGGGAATAAAAATTTCCAGCTTTCTGGATTCAACATTGAGTTCAACATTTTAACATCATAACCTCTGCCCCCATTTTCTTTCATGTTTATTTGCTGCGATTCCCCTCCCTTGTTTCTCCCTTAGTTCCTTTACTTTGCGGCAGCTATCCCGCCATTCACACCTCTTCTAGACACATACTTTGTTTCCTTACTTGTCCCATTATCACTCTCTTTGGCTTTGCACCATGAAATCTTTTTGTCATTTAAAATCTCCTGCAACCCACCCTATCACAGACCTTCCCTTCTGTTCTTCTTCCCACCCTCCCCCTTTCACTTGGTCAAAAATCATTACATTTCTAACTTTTCCCAGTTCCGGCAAAAGGCCACAGACCTGAAACATTAACTCTGCTTCTCTCTCCACAAATGCTGCCCGACCTACTGATTATTTCCAAGTCAGGATGGTGTGTGGCTTGGAGGGGAACTTGCGGGTGGTGGTGTTCCAATGCATCTGCTACCCTTGTCCTTCTAGGTGGTAGAGGTCGCGGGTTTGGAAGTTGCTGTTGAAGGCGGCTTAGTGAGTTGCTTCAGTGCATCTTGTAGATGATACGCACTGCTGACACTGCTGTTTCAAGCTTCTTGAGTGTTGTTGGAGCTACACTCATCCACGCAAGTGAAGAGTGTAGTATAAGGGTCTGGCACTTAAAGGGAACAGAGTACAGTGCCGCCCACACAGTGATGTAAGAGAGCACATGATCAGCACCTAATGGAATTCAACCCGGAAAAGTGTGAGGTAAAGCATTTGGGGAGGGCAAACAAAGCAAGGGAATACTCAATAAATGGGAAATTATTGAGAGGGGTTGAGGAAGTGAGACACCTTGGAGTGCATGTCCACAGGTCCCTGAAGGTGGCAGGACAGGTGGACAAAGGAGGTCAAGAAAGCATATGGAATGCTTTCCTTTATTGGGCGAGGTATTGAATACAAAATCAGTGACATAATGATGGAACTGTATAAAATGTTGGTGAGTCCACAGCTGGAATTTTGTGTACAGTTCTAGGCACTACATTACAGGAAGAACATAATTGCTCTGGAGATAGTGAAGAGGAGATTTACAGGAATGTTGCCAGAGCTTGAAAATTGCAGCTATGAGGAGAGATTGGATAGGCTTAGGTTGCTTTCCTTAGAACAGAAGAGACTAAGGGGCGACCTAATTGAGGTGTCCAAAAGTATGAAAGGCCTATATAGGGTAGACAGGAAAGACTTGTTTCCCCTAGCTGAGGGGTCAATTACCAGGGGGCATAGATTTAAGGTGATTAGTAGAAAGATTGGAGGGGACATGAGGAGAAGCATTTTCACCCAGAGGGTGGTGGGCATCTGCAATTCACTGCCTAAGTTGATGTTTGAGGCTGAAATGCTCAATTCATTTAACAGGTACCTGGATCTGCATCTGAAGTGCTGTAACCTGCAAGGCTACGGACCAAGTCCTGGAAAGTAGGATTAAAATGAGCGGCTAGTTTCTTTTTTCCCTTTTGGCTGGCGCTGGCATGATGGGCTGAATGGCCTCTTTCTGCACCATAATTTTTCTATGGTTCTATGATGGTGTTGTAATACCTCTTAGGCCCTCAATTTGCTGCAAAACTTTTTCAATGCATTCTATTTTCCAAACAAGCTATACTACTTCACTGTAAATAAATCATATTTAAAAAGTCAAAGTATTGTCTTTAAAAAGGGCAGAATATGGCTAAAATGGCAACGGAATTATTTCTGTGCATCATGGTCCAATTATTGCTCATTGTCTAACCATGTTTCACCTGAGGTCTAACATTTAGGTTTGACTTTCAAACGTACAATGCCATGGGAGATCAATTAGTTTTATCTGTCACTGCTATAACATTCCTTTTTTAAAAATTCATTCATGCAATGTGGGTGTCACTGGCTGGGCCATCATCTATTGACCATCCCTACTTGCCCTTGAGAAGCCGGTGGTGAATTGCCTTCTTGAACCACTGTAGCCCATGTGGTGTAGGTACACCCACAGTGCTGTTAGGGAGGGAGTTCCAGGATTTTGACCCAGCAAGAGTGAAGGGATGGCGATATATTTCCAAGTCAGGATGGCGAGTGGCTTGGGGGACCGGGGGCGGGGGGGAGCTTCCATGTGATGATGTTCCCATGTGTCTCCTGCCCTTGTCCTTCTAGATGGTAGTGGTTGTGGGTTTGTAAGGTGCTGCCTAAGAGGCCTTGGTGAATTCCTGCAGTGCATCTTGTCGATGGTACACACTGCTGCTACTGTGCATCGGTGGTGGAGGGAGTGAATGTTTGTAGATGTCAGTGACCTACTTTTGAAAAGCCAGCTTCCCTTCACTAAGTTGGGTTTATCTCCCACCATCTTCGCCTCCAAGCTCACGTCTTTGACTAGGAAGTGCTCCATCTTTTGTTTTGACCCTTCCTGCTGCTGATGGACTCCTCGGTCTGTCATTTTGTCTTTTGATGAAGCATCCGGCCCACACCTTAGCCTGCTTCGGTCTTTCAGGTGGTGAGAAACGTTCCCTCTAAGGTGCGTCTGTGCACAGGTGCGCAGCCCCTGGGAAGATACCCACAGGCCACTCAAGTTATGCTGTGGCCATACAAAAAAATTTAAAGGTGCCATGCCTTAAAATAAACATGAAAAAAATAGAGGGGACATCCGCGGTGGGTAGCTTGCTTTTTTAATCTTCAGTTAACTTTCACTGCTCTCCATGGCAAATGAGTGACTATAAAAATCAAACCAAGCAGAATCTAGCCATAGTTTGAACTGAATCAAGATTTGCTTCCTCTGTACACCACTGACCCTTGTTTACTTGTCTTCGCATTCACGCCTAGTCTAGCCTAAAATGAGGAACAGAATCCGGTCAGTATTTTTAGCTGTCGGGTCTCCAGTTTAGCTTTTGGAGGGCATTTCGCCACATTTCAGATATCGTACTTTAAAAAGTATATTAAAACAATTAACCGCTGTCATTTCAGTCCGTTTTCTTCTGACCTCAAGCCAGGAACTTACAAGCACCTTCCAATCTGTAAATTTCCCTCACTAAGAACTCTAAGAACTTCCACGAACCTCAGGCCTTGAAAGTCAAACCTAAATGTAGAACTCAGGTGAAACATGGTTAGACAACGAGGAATAATTGAACCATGATGCACAGAAATAATTCAGTTGCCATTTTAGCCATATTTTGCCCTTTTTAAAGGCAATACTTTGACTTTTTTTAATATAATTTATTTACAGTGAAATAGTATTAGTTTATTTGGAAAGTAGAATGCATTGAAGAAGTATTTTGCAAACTGAGGGCCTAAGAGAGGCAAACCTGAAGTACAACAACAGGAATTAAGACTATGCCTTAAAGGGCCAAGCCACCTTAAACACGGCTCTACCTGAGCAGCAGAACTACACATTTTGCCATTACATGGTGTAACATTCCTGACATTATAAAAGAGTGCACTAGCGACTTACCATGAAACCCACGAGATTGATGTTGAACCAGGTACCTGCAGTCAATGGCAACTCAAAATGGTCAAAGGCAAACTGAGAGCAGTTAACCCATACAAAATCCCCTCTTCAAGGGAAAAAGAGTGCTTAAATTTATATAGTGCCTGATCATCTGAGCGGTGACCGTTGTCAGCAGTGTGCACATCTACAAGATTCACCGCAGCACTCACATAGGTTGCTTCAACAACACATCCAAACTCGCAATCTCTACCACCTAGAAGGACAAGGGCAGCAGGCACATGGGAACACCACCAGCTGCAAGTTTCCCTCCAAATTAAACACCATCTTGACTTGGAACCATATCGCCGTTTCTTCACTGTCACTGGGTCAAAATCCTGGAACTCCCATCCTAACGGCACTGTGGATGTACCTACACCACATGGACTGCAGTGGTTCAAGAAGGTGACACACCATCGCCTTCTCAAGGGCAATTAGGAATGGGCAATAAATGCTGGCCTAGTCAGCGATGGCCACATCCCATGAACGAACAAAGAAAAAAGGATAGGCTGGAAGGCGGTGAGCAACAAGCCTAATATCGCATAAAACCTCTCCTTAAAGCCTAACCAAAAGTTTTAAATCACAGATAAGTACAAGGTGCCAATAATTGTCCAAGTCTAGCACTCCGCTCCGTCTTAAAAAACATAATTAGAAAAAATGCCATCAAAATGTGGGGGTGGGAATAAATTTACAAGGGAAATCCAGCATCCATCACTCTAAAATAGTTTCCCATTTACTACTCTTCTCTCGGCGTTTCTATTTGTTTCAACAGGCCGAAAGATTTTACAGCCAAATATGGAACAAAGAAGTTTAGAAACAATGTGCACATTCAAGTTGGTGGGCTTACTCAAGAGCACTTAGAAATCCAGATCCAGATCCAGATCCAGTTTCAGCACCTGGATTTTGGGGAGGGGGCGCAGAGGTGGCTCCAGTTTCCAGTCGTTGACCTGTGAGTCCTGTCAGAAAGCGCGCACTGGAGGATTATTGTGCAAGGATGTACTCCAGTTCCAAATCATCCTCCCAATGGGGTGAACAGCTTGCTGACATGCACAGGCTCCCTGCACTCAGAGATGAGGAGCTGACAGCACTGTACCCCCAGAAAGAGGAATCAACTTCAAGCTTGGGGCAGGGCACAGGCCTGGGAGAGAGAGAGAGAGAGAGAGAGAGAGGGTGGGGGTTGATAAAGGGATGTCCAGCTGAAACACCAACCTATCTTTTAAGAAGCTGCTGCATATTTGCCACTAATGAATAGTGGGAGCTCTGACATACAGTTAACCGGAGCCTAAAATTTCTTTAAAAATGCGGTTAGTTGTGTAAATATCCATGGCCAAGAAAAACAGTTCTCTGGTTATATTTATGTCGAACATTGATTATTCACAGAATGAAAAGCAAAAGCGGAATTAAGAGTTTCTCAAACAAAGGGCTGTTCGAACGATTTTAATTTGATCTTTTATTTCTTTTGATTTCCCACCCCCCCCGTCATTCTTTTAAAAATTATTAACAATTATAAACATGGCCACCTGCACACCACCCAGCGTGATTTCAAAAGCACAGAACTCAGACACTCCCTTACCTACTGTCCTTAGTACCACTCTCTTGAGGTGTAGGTCTGCAAAAGTAAAACATCCACTTTAAACGAGCTTTGTTTTAAAAACCTGTGTGTTGAGGGTTGATTCCTGGATGACTGAAGTTTTGTTGCATTCAATTTATTTTGTAAAAATTGTATGTAATTCAGGGCAGGTGTAAGGGAAATTAACTTCAAGTACTCGCGTTAGTATCAGTGATTTGTTTATCACTCCTGCGTCCTCAGGAATTAGCATTTTCACTGCCTCCAGGACTTCTTGTGCACAAAATTGCACTTCCCCTTGCCTGCAGCGACACACATGTAGATGTTTCGTAGGACGTCAAACCCTATCAAATCAAACTTGTCCTAACTATCACATATCCAGGTTGGATGAATTGTGACACAGCATAAAAGGATATCCTTTCAAGGAGCAGGTTGAAGGAGTAAACCCAAAGAATTCCTAGCTACCATCTCATAAGGTGAATCTCTGAGTTATCAGGCAGTCAGTTTAAAATTGCAACAAACAGGTGTGGTCATTTGTATATCTCATCATGTTCAAAATTCCCGAACAAACTAGCATTTTATAAAACATATATATTTTTAGCCCACCCACGGAGACTGATGTGCCCGCCAGCACAAGTAGGCAGGAGACCTGTCCACAGACATCCCCAGTGCCTGTACAGCTGAACTTTCTCCCCACATTCAGCCAAGGTTTATGGAAGGGGTTAATTAAACTGTCATGCAGTCTCTTTTTATTGCACTAATATTAACTTTTAGTTAAGTGAGATTCTGTTGAGAGGAATGAAAGTGTAAGACAGGCTTGCTTTGGTTTGGATGGATGTGCGTTTTAATATACAATGCAATATTTCAATCTAAACAGTGGACTTAATTATAAAAAGAAATACCAGGCAGAGACATATTTTAGCTGATGATGGATTCCAGAACCAGTGACTAACATTCAACTGTTGGACAGAATTATATTGTGGGTTATTAACTCCTCTGGGAACACAGCTATGTGATTATATATAATATCGCTTGTAGGGGGCCTCTGCTTATTAGTCTCCACATGGCTGTTGTGCAGGTGACTGTCTGACGTTCAGGTTTGACTGTATCTAGTTGACCCTAGATATGCTAGAAGGGACCAAGATTTCTGGGCCTCTACATTCCGTCCACACTTTGGGAGGATTGCACATGGACTCCGACGCATAGCTTAGCTGAAACTCGGAAATCATAGCAAGGTGCAAATTTGTGCCTGAGCACTCTACAGGTGGTGCAGTGAAGCTCTCACTCACCCATCAGGGCAGTGCCCGCTCACCCAAATCTCCATGGATCAGTGGAAATTTTCAAGGCTGAGATGGGCTTTAGGTACCAGCATCAAGGGATGGTGGACGATAGGAAACGGAGCTGAGGTACAGTTCAGTGTGATCTAACACTATGGTGGAATAGGAACTGAATGGCTCACTCCTGTTCCTAAGCTTCCCATGCTCTGCCTCTAGGTTTATGATGTTTCACTGTACTGTTCCATTCAGAAAATTCCACTTCAAATAGGACAGTCTCTCTGCTTTTACTACCTGACCCCTTCCCCCAGCCAACAGCTCACACTCTGCTCAATGGGTCAAACCATCACAACCCGTCTAGACAGAGGAAGAATTGCAGAAGACAAAAAAAAAATTCAAAATATTTAATTGCATGCCACAAAACTCAGAGATTCATTTCCACTGCAATCTCCTGAACTTTCCGCACAAATATTAAGATTTTGTCAATAGTTCACCAACTAATCCTTAAGGCTTTGAATTCTGGTGTCACTGAAATCCGTTTACACATACAGGCATATCTCGATGCCAAAGCATTACTTCAATGGGCAGTGACTGTTACATAGATAAATATGTAATAAAACAGCATTGGGGACATCTGTCTTTATGTATTAATGACACATTTTGGAAAGATGCTGTCAGTTTCCCGTTTTACAGAAATGTGCTACTAACAATGTGGACAGCAGCCACCGTAAATTTATTTTAACATTGATTTGTGTGTGTCATGTCTGTTTATTGTTTTACACTGTCCTATACCAGCCCACGTTAGACCAATCCCATCTGTCTTGTTTGCTCCCAGTCGGTCTATTCTTTCATTCTCTCTCTCCACTTTGGTTTTGGGTCAATCTGAACTTTGGGTGGTCCAAACCATGCTGAATGCTTATCTCTGCTGAATGGGGAATGCGAGTAAATGGGTGGCATAGAGTCTGGCTGTTAAGCAATCTGTCTGACTGTTAAGTAATCCGTCTGGCCATTGTAAAGTGGTTAAAAAAGAGCGTGTGTGTATATGTAACAGTAACCATCTTGCATTTGAATTAACACACATAATTGAGAAAAGCACTGTGAATCCAAACTTTACTTATTCTTCTGCTAACTTTCTCCTGCTGTAACTGGACTGCTAACATAACCCCAGTTCAAAGGTTAAAATGCTTTTAAAAGTCTGAGACACAACAAACAGGAACTTCTTTTAAAATAGCTGGCAAAAGTGCACAATGGCTTGTCGAAACTCAAGAATCGCTGCAGTATCGGTTTACTGACACAAGAGGGAACACTAACACGAGAAACAAGCCAGTTCAGATTAATGTGCAGAGCAGCAGCATTGCGACAGTGACATCCTGAGTATACCTCGGGATACTGAGGATCGGCAAAAATAAATAAAATGAAAAAGTGTAGCAATAAATAAAATGACTGTGGTCTGCCCAGGGTGCAATGCCCCCCATGAAAAAAAAAGTCCTTCCTATTACCATGGGAGGTTTCACCCACAGAAACAACCCAATGATCTGAAGTGTCTGACAGTGGGGAAATCAGAGTCTGACATGTCAAGGAATTGGAGACTGCAGGGTAGAAATTTACCTTGCGCGGCAGTGTAAAACATGTGGTATTGCTCGGGAAGTCCATATGTTCATTTGCATAAGACCACAGCAGGGTGGAGTAAAGGGTACAGCTTCCAGCAAGCAGCTCCTATAATACCACTCGTTATGTACTACCAGTGACGTTCTACCCCTTGGAAGTTGAGGTGATTTGAGGTGTAAAGAGCTGATTTTCTGCCTTCAAGTTACCTGATCATAAAAACCTCGTTGTGCAGGTAGTTCTCGAATGTCTTCTGGAAGGCAGCCTCCTCTGCGTCCCGTTTAAGCTGCGACTCAGTTTTCGGGCAGGCACAGCATTCACCAGGCATGTGGCCGGCGTCAGTCTGGTTTCGCTTCTGGTTGTCCTCGGGGTCAGCATGCGTTGTAGACGCTCGTGACGGCAACTTTAATCCTAGAATCATAGAATCGTAGAGTGGTTACAGCACAGAAGGCGGCTGTGTAGCCCATGATCTCCCTGCTGGCTCTCTGCAAGTGCAACTCAGCCGCTCCTGCTCCCCGCCTTTTCCCTGCTGTCCCGAAAAAGTTTTTTCTCCAGATAATTATTCAAAGCTCTTTTGAAAACCACGACTGAGTCTATCTCCACCACAGTCTCGCGCAGGGAATTCCGGATCCTACTTGCTGAGTACATTGGCTTTCCCCATGTCACCATTGCATCTTTTGCCAATCGCCTGAAATCAATGTCCTTTGGTTCTTGCCTGTTCCGTCAACTGGAGCAATTTCTATCTGCTCTGTCCAGGCCCCTCATGATTCTGAACGCCTCTATCAAATCACCTCTCTAAAGGGAACCTGAAAGCAGAGGGATTAATCGAGCCTTGTTGCACTGCTTGGCTGGCAATCTCAGGCGGTAATGAGTCCAAAACTCACCTCAGCGCCAGACCATAATACTTATAGCAGTGCAGCCCAGTGAACACAACAGTGAACTATGACGGTGACTTTTCTTTTAATCCCCCTTCATCTCCCGTGCAATAGGGGGTGGAGAAGGGGATGGTCCAGATAAGCAGCTTCCTTCTGCGCTCTGGTAACTCACCCAAGTGGTCATTTTTCATTATACAACCCATGCAGCACATTCGTTGACCCCAGGGAACCACGGCAGAGCCCTGCCCTCACCTGACATTGACACACACTTTGTCTCTGAATAGGGTTCAGCAGCTCCCTGACTCTTTGGGGCTCAAAAGTCAAGAGCCGACTCTCAACTGCCGGCCTGGCCGCCTCTCCACAGGTCGGAGATTGAACCAGGATCTTCTGGTCACTTGCCAAGCCCCTGAGGGAGCTCAGGAATCTCATCGAACTACCCCTGGATCAATGATAGTGCTCTCATCTTGAGGTCAATCATTCCGTCTTACTGAACTTTGTGGGACCTGGCTGTATGAAAAATCTGAAACTGCGTTTGGTTACCAAGTGTCAGCACCTACACTTCAAATTCTCTGGTCGGAAATTGCTTTAGATCCTCAGGATGTATAAATGCAAATAAACAGCAGCTCATCTTTGGAAGTGGGAACAGTGGCACTAATTGTTCACAGACCCAGCAGAGACACAATGGGCCAAATGGCCTCCCTTCGAAGCTCTGTGATTCTACGAAGTGGCAAATATATGCAACACTTTCTGAAGACAGCAGAGGGAGTCCGTAAATGGCATAACCTTCAGGTGGACTTCAGTAGCCACCTGTCTGTTCCGCATAGTCCGAAGGTTATCTGCCTTCCCCGTGCCACAAACCTTTGCAGCAGTTCATTCAGCCGCGCAATGAAACCCAGGTGGGCTGATACAGCTTTTGAAAAATTAAAACACAGCCTCTATTCTGGAAGGAAATTTGAAACTGAAAGTGAGCCACGCAACAATTTAAAAAACAATTAATATTGGGATCAGATGGAAGGATGTTACATACATGATATGTGCCCACCAATCACTAAAAGCTTCCATGCTCATAAAAAGAGCTTGGATTTATTTGATGCCTTTGAGGACGTCTCAAGATGCTTTACAGCCAATGAAGCATTTCTGAAGTGTAGTCACTGTTGTAACATGGAAAATGCAGCTGCTAACATATGCACAGCAAGATCCCAAAAACACCACTGAAATACATACAAACAAATTAGGAGTAGGCCATTCGGCCCCTCGAGCCTGCTCCAACATTTGATAAGATCATGGCTGATCTGCCTGTGGCCTCTACCTTCTCTGTATGCCCTCTACACCCTTTGACTCCCTTGTCAGTGCAGAATCTATTCAGCCATATTGTCCATTTTAGGTGCTGATTGAAGGATAAATATTGGCCAGGATACCAGGAAGAACTTCCTTGTTCTTTGTCACAGTGCCATGAGATCTTTAATGTAGAGGGAAGGCAGTGTATCAGTTCAACGCTTCATCCAGAAAACCGCACCTCTGACAATGCAGCACTCCTTCAGTGCTGCACTGAATTGCCAACCTCGATTATGTGTTCTAGTGTCTGAAATGGGGCTTGAACCCATGACTTTCTGACCCAGATTTGAGGGTGCCATCAGTGAGGCAAGGCACAGGCCTTGGTAAACATGGCACATCAGCCATTATCATGATGATTGAATAAGTAAAATTCAGCTTCTATTAGGTGGGATTACATCCATATTCCTGTGAAAACCACAAATAAGGTGATTTGCACATAAGAGGCAGAAAGCTGGATAAGTGGGCAGAAACGTCCTACATCTTTGGGCCACATGATGCCAGCAGTAGTCAAGCCCAAGAGCAGATCTACCGGGACATGCTCTGATCTGCTGACCGGAAGCTCGTTAGCAACTTACACCAAAGTTGCCACTTACCCTTCTGGCAATAATCAAATTCATACAGCTCACTATCCTCCGGCTGCTGCTGCCAGAACACCAGATAGTGGGTGATATTCCCATTGCGATCTGTCGGAGGCTTCCACTTCAGGATGATCTGGGAGGAAGAGTTGGATACGGATATCGGATCCAGTGGAACTGATGGAGCTGAAGAGAGAACAGGAGCAATTCAGAATATTTGCAAGTTTTTTTTTGCAGGTGAGGGAACATACACAAAACGGGAGACAAGAAAGGTCCTCTAACCCACTTGGCCTATCCCGCAGAACTGCATAATTCTTCTGAGTTGCCCATTAATGCCGCAAGAGTGCTAAGCAAGCCTCCTGACCCTGGAAATTCAAAGATGCAACACCAGCAAAATCTAAGTGCAAGGGCCTCATGAAATAAATGTGCAATTAAATAGTTTTGAGAATGCAATGTGAGAAAAATCAGAATGTTTTATTTTTATTCAGAACAGAATTATCTGGCAACATGCACTGAATAGCAGGGGTTTGGGGTGGGGGGGTGGCGGCGGGGGGAATGGGTACATATAGTCCACGTGTTCTAATTTGTGTTCTCCTGTTCCAAGGAAATGTGTTACCGAAACATCACCAAAAGTCTGCACAAAACAAACAGAGGCTCATAGTCGGGACAGAACGGGGAGAGTTTTGCATCAAATTCACACAAACACATCCGACTCAAAATGAGTGATGGCCATTGGCAGAGGGAGGCAATGGCCACCATTAAAGGTAACCTATGTGACAGCACCTGCATCTTCATGAACTTGATAGTTAGCACCTCAGTCCTTATTACAATCGAGTTTGCTATAATCTTAAAGGCTATAAACATTTTCCTTATTTTATTCAAATTTACAAATTTGCATATACAGGGCCTCCATTTGCTGCTCAATGGCTCCTGTTGAAAAAACTGAGATAGGACAACCAGACTGAGCTTTACTGAGACATACCCCCAGCACAATATCTGGAGCTCACATGTGAAGACGGTGCTGGGGGGAGTTGCTGTTACATATTGGGTTGTATGCCAACAAGCAGGGGAGGCAAAAAGAAAATTCTGTAAAGGTTCAGATGTGCTGGGTACTGAAAGTTACTAACTGCTAGGGGAGATGGTGGCGTAGTGATAATGTCACTAGACGAGTAATCCAAAGGCCAAGGCTAATGCTCTGGGGACATCGGTTTAAATCATGGCAGCTGGTGGAATTTAAATTCAATTAATAAAATCTGGAATTGAAAGCTATTCTTGGTAATAGTCTAATCTCTAGTCTCAGTCTCCGTAAAACCCATCTGGTTCACTAATGTTCTTTAAGGAAGGAAATCGCCATCCTTACCTGATCTGGCCTACATATGACTCCAGACCCACAGCAATGTGGTTGATGCTTAACTGCCCTCTGAAATGGCCTAGCAAGCCACTCAGTTCAAGGGCAATTAGGGGTGGGCAACAAATGCTGCCAGTGACACCTGCACCCCATCAAGGTATTAAAAAAAGTACAAGGCATAGGTAACCTAAAAGAAACACTATATAAAATAACAAACAAAACATGTTTGCATTTCGAGAACAAAAAAAAATGACTGATCAAATAATCCACTTTCTAAAATAAATACTCGTTGCCAAAAAGTCAGGCCCAAATTTACTGTTCAGCTGAACTGGGGTGAGAAGGCTGGGCATAATTAGGAATGAAAATATATTATGTCGGCATTTTAGAGTCTTACATTCTGGCTATATAGTTTCATATAACTTTAATCATATACTATTTATAGTTAAATACCAAAATATACAGGAATTTGGAAAGCAAAGTTGGTTGGACCTGGAACTTTCCCTGCAGAGAAGATGCCAAACTGTGGTGCTACAGTGTCCTCATAGGTAGGAAGGTGAAAATATCACAAGTTTACATGTGAACATTGGAATTTGTCATGGTGAAAGCTGAAGGTACTTTTGTGCCAGTGAATATCAGTGAAAGTTGTATAAATTAAACAACACACAGTTTTAAAAACTTACTGCCTGCTATGGTGCGGATGTATACAATCTCACTTTTGGCTCCATGATTCTGCTGCTCATCACTTATCGTTAGCAATGTCTTGACGAAGATTGCATACTGTGTCCAAGGTTTGAGGCCGCGAAGCAGAGTCCCCGGGTTCTGGAGCTTCCCTTCTGACCGTCCAGGGGGTTCCACGTCTACCACCTTCCAGCTGTTTGATCCACAGGCATCCTGCCCATCAAACTCAGTCACATTCTGATAAAGGCTATTTCAGGGAACACAAAATTAAAGACAGGTCCATCACCTAACTTATGACAGGTGATCCTCTACATCACCCACTCTTGACAGAATAACTTGAAAGTCACCCTAATTTTAAAAACAAAGTTTTTTGGGATGCGAATGTCATTGGTAAAGCCAGCATTTATTGCCCAACTCTTGCTGCCTTTGCGCAGGTAGTGGTGAGTCACCTTCTTGAAACGCTGCAGTTCACGTGACGAAGGTATACCCACAGTGATGCTCATGAGGGAGTTCCACGATTTTTACCCAGCGACAGTGAAGGAATGGCAATATAGTTCTAAGTCGGGACAGTGTGTGACCTGGAGCAGAACTTGCAGGTAGAGGTGCTCCCATGCATCTGCTGCCCTTGTCTTTCTACATGGTGGAAGTTTTTTAAGCTGCTTTGAAGAAGCCACAGCAAGTTGCTACAGTGTACCTTGTAGACAGGGTATACCTGCCACCACAGTGCACCAATGTGGAGGGAGGAATGTTTAATGGGGATGGTGGAAGTTTAAGTGGGTGGAGCGGCTGTGGATCAAGCAGACTGCTTCCCCTGGATGGTGTCAAGCTTCATGAGTGATGTAGAGCTGCGCTTATCCAAGAAAGTGGAGAGTATTCCATCACATTTTTGTTGTGCCTTGTAGAAGGTTTTGGAAGTCTGGAGATGAGGCACCTGCCAAAGAATACCTAGCCTCTAGCCTGCTCTAGTAGCCATAGCATTTATGGAACTAGCCTAGTTCAGTTTCTGGCCAGCTATTGCTGACCAGTATCCCAACAATGCCCATCTGAGGGAGGTGCGATCTTATGAAAACTTCATCAAACACATTTCCTGCTTTTGTTTGAGGCCTTTACTTAAAAAAAAACTTTATAAAATATTGAAGTTCTTTTTGTTGTGTGATGTTCAGGAGTAACTAGGTGGTGATGCTGCTCCCATACCATCCACTGCTCTCATCAATCCCTTTGCTCAATATCTAAATGCACGCCTGCAGTGCTGAAGGCAAGTTATCAGTTTAGTGATTTTTTTTTTTTGCTTAATCAGAGTGTGCACCCATCAGGACGTAGGCACAGAGCTGTGGTTAGTTGCAATATGCTTCCTACGAGGCAATTTCTCCTTCCTGATTGCAGAATCACCCAAGTGTACATGTACACACACACACACACACACGCACCAATACACACACACACTGCATTGAAGTGAATATTTCATACTCCATGTGCATTGTATCTGCTTCTAACTTTAAGCAGCAAAAATTCATTATACAGACATTCTCAAAAGATACTCACGCTTCCTTGAAGAACACCATGAAACCCAAGAGATCTCTGAAGTCCGGTGGCCAGTATGGCTCCCATTTCAACATAATTTTATCAGTCCCAGTTTTATTGGAAACAAACTTCAGGAGCTGGCTTTCACCTAAGCAAGGGTTGGGAGAGAAATACCTATGAAATTTCTTTCTCTCTCTTGCTGTGTTTGTCAATTTGCGCTGAGAGTGATGCAGCCACAAACTTTCTGTCTAATCCCAATGTAGAGCGTCAGGCCTGCCTTAATCGCAAAGCCTCAGATACCGAATGGTCATTATGGATAAGGAACTGGAGGGTTCCGGAGGAACTGTGACTTAGCAAAGAGGGGTTTCAGCAGAATATTGACATTAAGAAAATAATTTCTAATAGTTTTCCTTTTACAAAAAAAAAAGGTGGAATAAAATGACAGACTGCTTTAAAAGCTTAACAAGTAAGGAGAGGTCAAGAAATTAACTCAATGGTTAGATCTATTTATAAGCTAATGTCATTTGGATCTAATCCCAGGGCCACTGATTCCAAGGGAGGGGGGCATTGGGTTAGAGGGACAACTGTGCAAAGTTCCACACCAGAAACACTGCAGGTCAAAAGTCAGAAATAAAGGGTTATAGACAAGTGCTTGCTGCAAATGAGTGCATCACGAGCCTCACAAAACTACTCTTGCCTTTCTGCATTGGTTACGCCTGCAGCAGGGGTAATTATTTTAAAAATCTGGAGGCGTATTTGGGTTAGGGGTCCATAAACATGACTTTGAAAAATTGTCAAGCCATGTGTGCAACGAAAATCTTGAGTAGTTTTCAGAATACCAGCATCTTATTATCAGGCATCAGCCAAAGTGCTAGTCAAAATTGTAATCTAAACTCAGGCGTCAGTCTTGGCTCAGTTGGCAGCACTCTCCCGCCTCTGAGTCGAAAGGTTCAAGTCCCACTCCAGGGACCTGAGCATATAACCCAGGCCAACATTTCAGTGCAGTATTGAAAAAGGTGTGACACTGTTGGAGGTGTCCTCTTTCAGATCAGGCTGATTAACTGAGTCTCCTTCAGGTGAACATAAAAGATTCTAGTGGAAGAGGACCAGAGGAATTCTCCCAGTACCCTGGCCAATGTTTATCCCGTAACCAACATCACAAACTGATTATCTGGTCATGCATCTCATTGCTGTGCCCAAATTGGCTGCTATATTTTCCTACACTACAATACTGACCACAACTCAGTTATGTAATTGCTGATACAACTAAGCCATTCATGACAGTTTATACATATTACATAAGCAAATCAGTAACAGACTCGACTGGGGAGCAGAAGGAGTCAGAGACTTTAATAATTCGAATTATAAGTCTACATCTAACCATTTAATATTTGAATATAACATTACATACGACCTTCTGACATGGCCTGGGTCCTTATACCCAAACAGCATCCTTTCTTTCTTCCACATTAGCCTGCTTCAGAAAGCTCCTGGTCTACTGCAGGTTACACTTGTCTTACCGAGTAACAGTGAAAGAACATCAATATAGTTCCAAGTCAGGCTGGTGCATGACTTGGGCGAGGGGGGTGGGGGGACTTGTAGTTGGTGATGTTCCCAAGTGTCTGCAGCTCTTGTTCTTCTAGATGCTAGAGTTTGCGGATTTGGAAGGTGCTGTTGAAGGAGTCTTGGGGAGTTGCGTCAGTGCATCTTGTAGATGGTACACACTGCTGCCACTGTGCGTCGGTGAGGGAGGAAGTGAATGTTTAAGATGATGGATGGGGTGCCGATCAAGCATGCTGCTTTGACCTGGATGGTGTCGAACCTCAAGTGTTGTTGGAGCCGCGCTCATCCAGGCAAATGGAGAGTATTCCATCACAGCCCTGACTTGTGCCTTGTAGATGGTGGACAGGTTTTGGGAAGTCAGGAAGCGAGTTACTCACTGTAGAATTTCCAGCCTCTGACCTGTTCTTGTGGTCACAGTATAAACAATAGTTCACTCTTTGCGGAACACAATTTTGTATTTTGCAGGCACATAAGATTCCAACAGTCATGAGAATCTAACCCTCTTCCCATCCCACTTAAACATTGTTCAATTTTTTTTTAACAGAAGCTTAACCTTGGTCGGCATAACATAAAACGATTGAGAATAACCTTGTGTTCATGACAACATGCAGGAATGAGCTTTGGGAGGGTCCCATGATTGCAAAAGACACGAGTTCCTTCTTTACATTCCTGTAAGATGATTTAATAACACTTACACTCCTCCACTGCTCCAAATAAAAACAGGTCCCCAACACAATCTGGGTGTTCTTGCTCCAGATTTGCACTGTCAACACTTCAAGGCGGACCAGCTGCACACTCATAGTCTTCACATTCTGGCTGCAGATTTTCCCCAGTGGTCCCAAGGGAATCTAGCAATTTTGAAATCCTATCACTGGCTTGTACTGGGCCAGTCAGGAGCTCAGCAGACAAAACTAAATGGCAATCCTGAAGCAAGCTTCCACAGTGGGCACAATGTAATATTTATCATCCCAAGCTCGTGCCCCAAGGGGGGTAAAACTAGGTTGGCGAGATGGTCCAAATCTACATGCACTGCCTCAGTGTTACAACTCTGAATTAAATCACAATTTTAGCTCAGGTTTACTGTTTGAAGTTATATTGCCATATTTTGTCTGCATACATTAATTCCACCCTTTGGGACACCCGGGTTTCTTTCTTCAGTGTCTCTCCCTCGTGTTGAAGTGCGTTCTGAGGTCAGTATATTACAAGCAATCACAGTCATGGTCCGGGTAATTAGCAGCAAATCCATTCTGTAGAAGGCACTTCCCCATCAACATTTAATGGTGCACAATACACCATGTATGCACCAATGTTCTGATGTTGGATTTCAGCCAACTCCGCTATTTTATGTTTCCTCCACCTTCAAAGTGCTGAATTATGCTTGGCTATGGTTATGGGGCAACTTAAGAGTGTCAGCAGTGGCTCAGCTGAGTCATAAGGTTCCAGGTTCAAGTCCCGCTCCAGGGCTCGAGTACAAAGATCAAAGCTGACACTTTAGGGCAGTACTGACGGAGTACTGCACTGTCAGAGATGCTATCTTTCAGATGAAATGTTAAACCGAGGCCCCATCTAACTGCTCAGGTGGATGTAAAAGATTCCATGGGAGTGTTTCGAAGAAGAGCAGTAATCCCTATGTCCTGGACCAATATTTGTCACTCAATCAACATCGCAAAAACAGATTATCTGGTCATTATCACATTGCTGTTTGTGGGAGCTTGCTGTGAGCAAATTGGCTGCCCTACATGACAACAGTCACTGCACATCAACAGTACTTCACTGGCTGTAAGTGCTTGAGATGTCCAGTGGTAGTGAAAAGCACTGTATAAATGCAAATCTTTCTTTATTTATCTTTCTTTCTAACTGCTAACTTCAAGTATCCAAGTGCCTATTTGCCTTGTGTGAGAGTCTAAAGGGGTTGTAGGACCATGGAATGGGGCATTGTTACCCATCTCAATCTTGCCCTCATCAAATGTCCACATACAGACACCTCCTAGCAAGAGTTAGGAAGGATTAGGAGGGTTTTTTTCACTCTCCAAGTCTCAGAGACATGAAGCCAGATGTAACACCCTTACTGTTTTCTTTGGGGAAGAGGAGGTTGAGTGGAGATTTGATGGAGGTATGCAAAATCATGAGGGGTCTGGACAGAGTAGATTGGTGAAAGGATCGGGAAAAGGGGAGGGGCACAGGTTTAAAGCAATTGGCAAAAGAAGCAATGGAGTCATGAGGAGAAACTTTTTCACATGGCAAGTGGTTAAAATCTGGAACGCACCGCCTGAGTGTGTGGTGAAGGCAGGTTCAATCGAAGCATTCAAGAGGGAATTGAATTATCATTTGAAAAGGAAGAATGTGCAGGGTTACGGGGAGGTGGTGAGAGAGTGGCACTGGGTAAATTGCTCATTCAGAGAGCTGGCACAGGCACGACGGGCTCAATGGCCTCCTCCTGTGCTGGAACAATTCTGTGATTCTGTCACTCCAGCCAAACTTTGCTGGATGCTGGGCCCTCCCTAGGCTCAATTCCTAAATGGACAATTTGCGAACAATTGGCTCAATTCCTAAATGGACAATTTGCGAACAATTGTGCTACCCAGGCATGGCAGCAACGGGGAAGTTAAAGGTATTTTCCAGCCGTTTGCGTCCAATCCACCTTCCAATTGCTCAAAATAGTCGTAGGTTTGACCGGAGATAATTAAGCCTGGTTTATATCCAAGGGGAGACAGAAAATGGTAATCCTGGCTGCAAATCCAGACGTCTACAGGGTTTTGACAGGCGCCCTGACGAGTTTTGTTTTTCTAAAAAGTAAACTTCAGGAATTACTACCATCAGGCACTCAAAGTTAAATCATTTGGCCAAAACCTTAAATTGAAAGAACATTTTAGAAAAAATAACCCTGGTGCCAAGTCACATACGGAAAGTGGCAGACGATTACGAAGTAAGGAGCCAGAGGAGATTGGAAGAGAAGCAGCAAGTGCCAAACAAAATACTTAAAAGGGCACTCAGTCCACACACAAATGCACCTCAGCGAACTCAGAACAGAAAAAGGATTTCAATCTGGGACTCTCCTGGTCTGAGAGACTCAGTCAGCCCCTGGGCCACCAAGGAATTCGTCAGAGGGGAAATTAAAAAGGGAGGTTGTCTGGTGATCTTCTGATTCAGGACTTTCCCTCCCTATCTGTTAAGCCTCGTTCGTCTCAACAGCACCTGTCCCTCAAACCCTCTGCTCCTCAGATTCGGGCCTTGTGAGCCTACCCTTCCTTCTCTTTTTGAAACCACTGGCAACCGTGGCTTCAGTTGCTCACCCACAGCCCAAATCCTCCAATATCCTCCGTAATGCCCATCTCACCAGCCAAGTTTTTGGTCACTTCTCTTTCCTTCTCTTCCTTTATCTTGGCGTCTGCCTTCCCTCATTTCTCGAAACACCTTGGAACTTTCGCCACTTTAAAGGCACTTTTTAGTGAAAGTTGTTGCTTCTGCTATCACAACACCAGTTTTATATCGCTAGCAAGGGTTTTAAAGGAAGTAAGTTAGAACTCGCAGATGCTTTTGCAATAATCTTCCAAAGCTCACTCAATTCAGAAATTTTCCCTCTAGATTAGAAAATTGCAAACATACTCCAATATTTGAGAAAGGTGAGAATGCGATACCAGGAAATTGTAGACCTGTTAAGGGCAGAGTGAAAGAATGATGCTGCTTCTGCTGTTTGGCACGCAGACAGTCCTATGTTGTAGCTTCACCAGGTTGACACTTCATTTTTAGATATGCTTGGTGCTGCTCCTGGCGTGCCCTCCTGCACTCTTCATTGAAACAGGATTGACGCCGCCTTGGTGGTCATGATAAAGTGGGGGATATGCTGGGCTATGAGGTTACAGATTGTGGTAGAGTATAATTCTGCTGCTGCTGCTGATGATGGCTCACAGTGCCTCATGGTTGCCCAGTCTTGAGGTGCTAGATCTTTTTGAAATCTATCCCATTTAGCATGGTGGTAGTGCCAAACATGATGGAAGGTATTCTCAATGTGAAGGCGGGACGTCAGCTCCGCAAGGCGGTCGCCACTCTTGCTCTGTCATGGACAGATGCATCTGCAGCAGGCAGGTTGGTGAGGACAAGATCAAGCAGGTATTTCAAGCAGATATTTCAGCTTCAATCCCTGCTCTGTGCTTCAATGTCTTGATACCAGCCAGATGGCAAGAGGGGACAATGCAAACATCCTCAGTGCCCCATTGTGAAAGAAATCAGCTGGACTTTCAACCCCTGATCGCTATTTGCTAAGCCCTGCTGGAAAACAAACCCAAGCTGAGTGAGTGAGTGAGGAATTATGATGCCTTCCAGAGTCGCATAGTCCGACACTCACTGCCTTGGCTTAGACTAGGGGTGAGGCCATTTGGGTGACAGTTATTGAAATCAACGGGCTAACACCCAGTAAGAGTAACTGAATTCAGGAGAAAGTAATGTAATTGCCTTATAATTACTAAGAGGTGTCTATACATCTTAATTCTTGCATAGAAAACAGTCATGTACACGCCAGTACATATTACCTAACATTGGAGGATAAGAAGCAGTGTGACTATTAGTAACATAATGTGATAGTTGCACTCTCGTCAATCACAGAAAAACACAGAAACACAACTATTCTAAGCATGCCACTCTTGACCTGATCTTATACTATGGTTTCAAAATCTTACAGGATGCCTGGTCTCCATTAGTTTTCTGAGCAATGTCCGTTCTCTCCTGTCGCCCCTTGGTCCCAGAAGCCTCCTCCATCTTGTATATTTCGGACAGGCACAGCTTGGGGTTGAAGTGAAAAAACATCTTGCCCTGGGAGATGGTCAGGTTGTGCTTTTTCCAGTCCCACAGTTGCTGCAGGTTCTGATTGTCCAGTACGTAGAATGAGTAATTTCTGGATGTCAAAATCAAAAGGAAAAGACATGTTTGAAAACAAGTTTAGTTTCTCAATAAGTTTAAAATCAGGGTAAATTCAAAATCTGAATTGATTTAAAAGTTTGAAAAATTAACTTAAAACCAGAGGAGACAAATTAAAGACAGATACAGTTTCCTCAGTAGAACAGTGAACAAATGATGTGCCGTATGCAGTCACCAGCCACACAAACCAGGAATGTCTCCTAGTTCGACCCACTAATTAAGATCATAAGAAATAGAAGGAGTATGCCATTGGCCCATAGAGCCTGCTCCGCCATCAATAAGACCACGGCTGATCTGACTGTGGCCTTAACTCCATTTTTCTGCCTGCCCCCACCCCCTCATTACCATTGACTCCCTGTCAATCTAAAATCTATCTGACTCAGCCTTGACAATGTTTAATGACCCAGCCTCCACTGCACTCAGTGGAAGAGAATTCCAAAGACTAAGGACTCAGAGAAGAAATTCATTTTCATCCCTGTCTTAAATAAGAACCCCCTTATCTTTAAACTGTGCCCCCTAGTTCTAGACTCCCCCATGTTTCTACCCTGTCAAGCCCCCTCAGAATCTGATGTGCTTCAATAAGATCACCTCTCATTCATCTAAATTCCAATGAGTATCGGCCCAGCCTGTTCAACCTTTCCTCTTAAGACAACCCCTTCATACCAGGAATCAGCCGAGTGAACCTTCTCTGAACTGCTTCCAATGCAAGGATAATAAGGAGGCCAAAACTGTGCACAGTACTCAATTTCAGCCAATGAGGGATAGGTTTTAGTGTATTTGTTTAATCCAATATGGGAGGAATTAATCAGCTGCATAACTCGGTAATTTTTAAAAATGTGTTCACGGGATGTGGGTATCACTGGCTAGGAGTCACATGTAGGCCAGACTAGGTAAGGACGGCAGATTTCCTTCCCTGAAGGACATTAGTGAACTAGATGGATTTTTACAACAATCGGCAATGGTTTTAATTCCAGATTGTTACTGAATTCAAATTTCACCCAACAGGTGGGATTCAAACCCCGGCCCCCAGAACATTACCCTGGGTCTCTGGAATACTAGTCCAGTGACAATGCCACTAGGCCACCACTTACGTGTATTCTATCCTCGAGTCTCGGCTGTGACAAAAATACAGGCAGTATGAGTGTTAACTGTACGGCTTTAGAGAATCGCGTGCTGAAAATCTTTTTACATCAAGTGATTGCTATAAAGTCATGAAGGAAAATAGCTGCCGTAACTAGAGCAAGAACCAGCTGCACTGTACAAAAAGGTGTCTAACCTGCAAGCATGTATATGGGATTGTTCATACTGGGAGGGGGTGCGTGGGTGTAGTATCGATTTTGAGTTCAACGCTCACATCACATTGTGCATTAGCAAGCAGACATGTAAGATGCATAATTAACACTGGGTATTGTTTACTTATCAACTTTCAAATGGTAAGTAGTACGACAGGGATCCAGAACTGGGGATCAATTGGCCAGGAGGCAAAAAGTGCAGTAACAAGGCAGAATGAAGGAAGAGATGAACAGTTATATATTGTTAAATTTCAATTTTTAGGGATAGGTTTTAATGTATTTGTTTAATCCCATAAGGGAGGAATTAATCAGCTGCATAATTCGGTAATTTTTAAAAATTCGTTCATGGGATGTGGGCATCGCTGGCTAGGCCAGCATTTATTGCCCATCCCTAATTGCCCTTGTTCAGAGGGCATTTAAGAGTCAACCACATTGCTGTGGGTATGGAGTCACATGTAGGCCAGACTAGGTAAGGACGGCCGATTTCGTCCCCTGAAGGACATTAGCCACTGTTCCCACAACTTACCCAGTTTCCATATTTTCACCTTGAATCAATCTCAGGCTGCGGAAGAAAGACAGTGACACCAAAGCGTAGGCGCTGCGGATCTTTAGGTAGCCGGTGATCACCTCGATCAGGCCCAGATTTGCTTCCAATTCTGCTGCAATGTTAGCTGAAAAGACAGTTAAGGAAATTATAATTTTCTCAACTTCCCAGTGCTACCATTGATCAGACAAAAGGGACTTCAGATGGCGGTGATTATACAGCAACACTAAATCTGCGGGACCTCAAAGAAATACAGCCCAGGGCAATGCCTTGCCCATTCAGGGTCAAGCTGCCTGAGTTAAATTTCAAACATGCTTGGCAGTTATCTGTCAGTCATCATCAATTGGTGCATTCTCCATAACAATCCCTCTGCCAATCAGAGTCATCTTGCCAACGAATCAGCACTCTCTTCTCATACAGTATAAATTGTTGTTTTCCCCTTATGTAAGTATTCTTGCGAAGAGTCCTGATGAGTGCAAGATGAAAAGCTTCGGCATATCTCTTTTTCAGCAATACTCAAGTTCTGTACTACCAAACAACTATTTAATTACAGCAGAGTAAGATCTCCGAAACTTCATTTCTTCTGTGCTGTAAATAGTTTCTCCTGACAGTAGGCAAAATAGGGAAGAGAGAAAAGGAAGTGAGGAATGAGGTGCACAGTGAGGGAGGGCAGTGAGAGACAGAGAAACAGTCGTGAAAAGGAGTCTGTGGTGTGGATGCGGAGGAGGAGGGATAGAGAAATGAGGCAGAAAAAAGGGAGTGTAAAGAGATTGAGGGGATGGAAAGAGAGATAGATTTGATTTTTGCAGACTTAACGCTACAGCAGCTGATAAGATTGTTGGTGGTTTGCAGATTACAAAAGTTGGGGAAGCACTGTATTATATAATTCTGCTCAATAAGCTTGAGCGAGCCCAAGTTAAAGCCTGCAAATGGGATACCACCTGGGTGGAACACGCATATATGTGGAGCATACAATTAGGCAGCGTGTGTGTGGGAGGGCATACGTGGGAGGGAGTGAGAGTGTGTTTGTATGTGTGAGAGAGAGTGAGGGAGCATGTGTGAAAGTGAGCGTGAGTGCGTGGGAGTGAGAGTGCGCAAGCGTGCGACTGCTAGAGCTTTCCAGAGCAAGAACACAAGAGTGCGACTGCGGGCCTGCACATGTGGGCATGCGAGAGAGTGCATGCCAGTGCAAGTATGAGTAGGAGCAGGCACTTGGGAGAGGGAGTGTGCATCAGAGAGGGGTTAGGTGAGAGCGAGGGACTGAGAGTGAGGATGAGGGAGTGTGTGTGTGAGTGCTTGATGGGGAGTGAGAGTGCGAGTACTTGCCAGTGAAAGTCTGAGTATGAGAAGAAGTGAGCGCAAGGAGGTGGGCGCGAGGGGGTGAGACACAGTGTGCGAGGGGGAGTGGGCGCAAGGGGGAGTGGGGGTCAGAGAGGGGATGTGTGAGAGCGAGTGTGTGTGAGAGTGCATGAGTGTGTGTCTGAGATTGGGAGAGTGTAAGTGTGTGAGAGAGTGAGGGGCTGTGAGTGAAGGAGTGAGAGTGCGAGTGTGTGCCAGTGTGAGTCTGAGTATGTGTAGCAGTGAGTGCGAGGGAGGGGGTGAGAGTGCGTGTGTGAGAGAGAGAGTGCGTGTGAAAGAGAGAGAGAGAGAGAGAAAGAGCGCGTGCGCGGGAGAGTGCGTGCGCAGGAGAGTGCGCGTGCGGGGGAGAGTGCGCGTGCGGGAGAGTGCGTGTGCGGGAGAGTGCGTGAGAGTGTGATGGAGTGTGAGAGAGTGAGTGTGAATGTGAGTGTGAGAATGAGTGTGAGTGTGAGTGTGAATGTGAGTGAGTGCGCCAGCATGGGTGTAAGTATGAGAGAGTGCGAGTGTAGCACTGTGTGCACTGGGCACAAGCTTCTGTCTGAATGGGGGCTTTTTGCTGTCCTTACTGGCATTCATTTGGTAGTTGTGCCTAGTCCGACCGCTATTCTATAGAGGTCAGTTAACCCCAAGGAGGCCTGTGACTGAACTTGGTCTATAGGGCTCAGCTGCTTATTAGTCATCAGGGAAACAGAATACTTATTTTTAGCAGAATCTAAGGTCAGCATGCTCTCATACAGAGGCAGGAAGTGGGTTCACACCTAATGCTGCTATATACAGCAGTTCCTGGTCTTAACAGGAGATGGAAACAGATGTTATGCATAGAAAATAGATAGCAGACATGGTGCTCTCGTACACCTCTTCAGCAGGCTGGCTCAAAGCTGAGGGAGCAGGTTAACTGAGAGGAAAAAGTGTGGAAAGTGGGCTAAAAGCTTAAACAAAAATTAAGTATTTTTAAAAATCTCTTTATTCCTGAAATGCTAAGTGGAATAGCTATTGTTTAAGGGTCAGACTTCACTTGGGCTTCCATTTCACTTCAACCCCCAATTAGCTCACCACAAAAAGGGGGATAAAAGGTTGGTGAACCTCAGGTTATATAAAGGTGTCTGAGCTATGGCTCAATGAGCACCTTTTCTTTATTCATTCATGGGATGTGAGTGTCACTGGCAAGGCCAGCATTTGTTGCCCATCCCCAATTGCCCTAGAACTGACTTGCTCGGCCATTTCAGGGTCAACCACATTGCAGTGAGTCTGGAGCCAATTGTAGGCCAGGTAAAGACGGCAGGTTTCCTTCGTTAGTGAACCAGATGGGTTTTTACGGCCATCGATGATAATTTCATGGTCTAGCTTTCAATTCCAGAGTTTATGTTTTAATTAATTGAATTCAAATTCCACCAGCTGCCATGGCGGGATTTGAACCAGTCGTCCCTAGAACATTGGGCTAGTCTAGTGACATTACCACTGCGCCACCACCTCCCCAATATCTGACCCGAGTCAAGTTTTTGGGTTCAAATCTCACTCCAGGACTTGGGCGCAAAAATCAAGGCTGACATTTCCAGTGCAGTACTGAGGGAGTGTTGCATTGCCAGAGGAGCTGCCTTTCAGATGGGATGGTGAACTGAGGTTCCATCTGCCCTCTCAAATGGGCATAAAAGAACCCATGTCACTATTTCGAGGAACAGCAGGGCAGCTATGCCCGGTGTCCTGTCCAATATTTATCCCTCAGTCAACATCACACCAAAAAAAGGGATTATCTGGCCATTATCACTGCTGTTTGTGGGAGCTTGCTGGGCACAAATTGGCTGCCCTGTTTCTTACATGACAACAGTGACTACATTTCAAATGTACTTCACTGGCTGCGAAGCACTTTGGGATTTCCAGAGGTATGGGGAGGTGCTATAAATGCAGATTTTCTTTTAGGTGGTGGTTAAAGGGGAAGGAACCTCATTAAGCCACATAAAATATTAAATGTGATAACTAGGTAAATGCCAGAATATTGCTCCAAAATAAACCAAGAGGGGAGAACCAGATAAGTACATTTCAGGTGGATATTTTGGAGCATTTTTTAATGCAGAGTGATGAGTGTCTGGGGCGAGGAGGCAACATCTTTCTCCAGTTTTCGATCTTCGTAAATCAGCTGCCATTTCAGAATCAAACACCAGAGGACAGAGTGCTTCCAAACTGCAAACAGTTCAGCTGTTAAAAGGGAAGCAAAAGTGTTTCGCAATCCAGAACTTAGTCACATAAATGCCTCTTTGTACAAGAGCCAAGGACAAGAAACAACCGCTTGCCCTTCAAAGTTCATCCCTCTCGTACCCAAACTCACTCGTTACAGCATCCAACTGTATTTGGAATTTCATCCCCCAGTTGTTTTATTGGAATAACCTGCCAAGCAGGTTAGCAAACAGTCATCACTCTGTGTAAACTAGTTCTTCTCAATATCCATTAGAAAGGTTTTTATCCCCTTCTCCTCTCCTGGCTTATTTTGAAATCGTGCTGTGTCTCCCTTTCTGTCCCATTTAATATTTTATATCCTGGAATGAGGACCCTCTCTACCCGCCATCTCTATAGAACTCCAAGTTCACCACCCCCTCTCTCTCTCTCTTGTCGATTACTCCCTATCCTTTGTGGTGAGGTGACAGGAATTGAACACAGAAATCCAAGTGAAGTCTAACCACTGCACAATAAGTAATCTCTACACCTGTAGGATATATGGCCAAACGGTGAAATACAAGTCAATTAGCATTTTTGCAATTGCTTCGCCACATTGTCTGGACACAGATGTTCATGGTACATTAATTATATTGTTAAGGTACAAAGGTGAAGGGAATTCTTTAAATAAGTACTAAGAGCACATATAAAGAGAGACCGCCGGGGCACTGGATTAGAAGTAGAAAGCAGGCATAAGCCATGCTGCATTCTGTAAATAAAGCCATTCTCAAGAAAAGTGTTAGTGTCTAATTTCATACTTCACCAACTGGCTTAGGATCGAAATAACAATTGAAAGCATACAGTTTACCCGCTTACCTGGATCCTTTAAGTCCTACTTTGCCAATTCATTCATTACACATTTAGAAGATGCACACTTTTTCCAATAAATTTACAATCTTATTTATCTTGATGACAAACCTATAGTTAATTTTCCATTTGCCTGTCCAAATGCATAGTCAATCTAAACCCTCAAATCTTTACTGTATCTCCTTTCAATTACTCTCTCCGTTTGAACTGTGACACATTCGACCAATTTAGAAGTGGCATTGTCACAATACCATCACCAAAGTAAAGAGTATTTAAAGTCTATTTAAGGTTGTGGAACAATAATTCAATAGCAAGATCCTGGTTGCAGTTATCAGCTTGTTTCACAAAGGAAAACATTTTTTTAAACACCAAAGGTCAGGCAAATTACTGTAGATCAGTAGCAAGTACCGACTTCAGATTCCATTTAATACAGGGACTATTGCTCTCGTTTCACCTTCCCTTTCCTCATACAGGTTAGGCCTTTATTTCATGTCATTACAAACTTCTCACAATCTTAATATATCTTTAAGAAACCTAAGTTATCCTCTAACAATGTTAAATAGCCTTCAAAAACTTCAATTATCCTTTAAACATCTTAAGGTATCTTTTATTTAAAACTGTGCTGTACTTCTCATCCTTAAATTCTCTTTTTTTATACTGGCTGATCTAGCTTCACTGCCTACCAAACTGTCTCAACAGACAGTTCCCTTCTTGCCAATGTATCTGTTGTTTCCCCTTCATACAGCCACAGAGTCCTTACAGCCACAGAGGAGGCCGTTTGGTCCATTGAATCCATGCCAGCTCTTGGTAAAGCAATCCTGTCAGTCCATCCCTATAAACCTGCGAGTTCAGTAACCTCAAGTAACCACAGTTTCCGAGTGTGTCCCGTATGGAAGTGCGCTCTATGCCTGACATGGTTCAATAGAAGCAGGCAAGCGGAAAACCTTCCTGTGTTAACCTGACTAATAGAGAATAACAACGTGCCACCAACCCGCCTGCCGCAGGTGCATCTGTCCATGACAGTATTGGTAAGAGTGACCACCACATAGTCCTTGTAGAGATGAAGTCCCGTCTTCACATTGAGGATACCCTCCATCGCGTTTGGCACTACCACCATGTTATATGGGATAGATTCCGAACAGATCTAGCAACTCAAGGCTGGGCAGCCATGAGGCGCTGTGGGCCATCAGAAGCAGCAGAATTGTGCTTGAACACAATCTGTAACCTCATGGCCCGGCATATCCCACACTCTACGATTACCAACAAACTAGGGGGTCAACCCTGATTCAATGAAGAGGGCATGCTAAGAGCAGCGCCAGGCACGTAAAAATGAGGTGTCAACACAGGATAGTTGTGTGCCAAACAGCATAAGCAGCAAGTGATAGACAGAGCTAAGCGATCCCATGACCAACCGATCAGAGCTGACCTCTGCAGTCCTGCCACATTCAGTCATGAATGGTGGTGGACAATTCAACAACTCAGTGGAGAAGGAGGCTCCACAAATATCCCCATCCTCAATGATGGAGGAGTCCAGCACATCAGTACAAAAGATAAGGCTGAAGCATTTGCTACAATCTTCAGCCAGAAGTACCGAGTGGATTGTCCATCTTGGTCTCCTCCAAAGGTCCCCAGCATCACAGATGCCAGTCTTCAGCCAATTTGATTCACTCCACATGACATCAAAAAACAGCTGAAGGCACTGGATAGTGCAAAGGCTATGGGCCCTGACAATATTCCAGCAATAATACTGAAGACTTGTAACTCCAGAACTTGCCGTGCTCCTAGCCAAGCTGTTCCAATACAGCTACAACACCGGCATCTATCCGACATATGGAAAATTGCCCAGGTATGCCCTGTACACAAAAAGCAGGACAAATCCAACATGGCTAATTACTGCCCCATGAATCAATAAAGAAAAACAATAAGGGACTGGAGCTCCTTCACTCGGCTGCCCCAGATAAGTCAAAGCTCAGGCCTGAGGTTGTACTAGCCAAGTGATCCAAAGGACAAAGCTGATCTTTCACCCTCCAAACCCCAAGGAGGGCATGACTCAAAGGTGAGATTTCACTCAACATCCAAGACTTGAACTCTTATGACACTTTCACGCCCTCTTAAAAACTTGGTAAACTTTAATATTTGTATTCTGAAACAACTGGGGTTTTGAAGACTGTGATTGGCAGATTTTTGTTAGATAAGCATATCAAGAGATACAGAACTCAGGCAGATAAATGGAGTCGAGGTACTGATCAGCGGAAGGTTTTCCACTTGTCTGCTCCTATTGAACCAGGTCAACCCTGGGCACTGCCATAGGGGACACACTTGGAGACTTAGGCCACTTGAAGGTACTAAACTCATAGGCTTACAGGGTTAGAGCGGGGGAATGGGACTGGCTGCATCGCTCCACCAAGAGCTGGCATGGATTCAATGGGCTGAATGGCTTCCTCCTGTGCCGTACTGATTCTGCGACTGAATGACTGAACAGGCTTGAGGGGCTGAATGGCCTACTGCCGCTCCTATCACGAACAGATGCCATAATTTGATGGCATCACAGTAAAAGCTCCTGGAAGGAGCAGAGGCAAAGTGTGAGGCTTTTCCGCTTAATGCAGTGGTACTGTGTCAATCACCCGTGAAAATGCTACAAAAAGCCTGCCAGGCATAGGCGCTAATCCAGCCAACAATGGGGAAGAAAACTTCACAGAACAGACATCACCATCAGAATGTTAGCAAATTAAATGGTAAAGGTAATTACTGTTTTTAATTAAAATCACAATTAACGATTCTAATTCTGAAGAAGAATTATTTCGGACTTGAAATGTTAACCCTGCTTCTCGCTCCACAGATGTTGCTGAGCTTTTCCAGCGTTTTTTGTTTTTATTTCAGATTTCCAGCATCTGTAGTATTTTGCTTTTATAATTCTATCTCTGTTGGAAAATGTTTGCTTCTTACATTTTCCTTCCCCCACGAAGGTAAATTATGTGTCATCTCTGGTCCTCATATTCTGTGCACAATCTCTACCTGTAAGTCTAACAAATTTGCAGATAAAAGATTTTCTTCAGAAGCCAGTCTGTAGGTTTGTAATGGGGGGGTTGGGGGGAAAGATGAGACACACCACCTTTTTATGGCACTAGCTGCCAAATGGTAAATTTAAAAGGTCCAGCATGAGCGTTAGTGAATGGGTGAATGGGTGAATGAGAGGGGTGAGTAGGTAGTGAGGTAAATGTGTAGTTGGGTCAGGTCGGGGGCTGGTCAGGTCAGATATTGGCGGCGTAGTCTGGTGGTCAGTGGTAGTGTGGGGAGGGTACAACATGAGTGATTGGGGGATCAATTCTGTAGTTACCCAGGAGTTAGACTAGGATTTTTCTATCTAACATTTCCTGGGTAACTATTCAGGTAAGTCCCATGGAACTGTCTGAGGTCTCTAACTCTAGCTCAGGGTCGGAGAAACTTGCAGATTTGTTGGGATTCATTCATGCTGAGATACCTGTGGACGAGAAACGTAACAACATGCTGAGACAGCAACATGACTTCTGGCACTTACTTCCTCCGCGGATCTTGATGACCAAGCAGCCTTTGATGATGGTGCAACCTCTCAGTTCCTGAGCAGCCGTCACGGATTCGATGGTCTTTACATTCACCGAGCAAATCTTTGGGCAAAGACCAGTGCATGGTACACAAAAGAGGCTGGCAAAGGAAAGAGTACATGAAGAAAAATGGTTACCAGGAGCTGCACACATTTGAGGCCATTACTCTGTGTTCAATTCAGGGCATCACACTATAGGAAGGACACCAAGGCTTTGGAGAGAGTGCAAAACAGATTTACTAGAATGCTACCAGGGATGAGGGACTTCAGTTACGTGGAGAGAGTTGGGAAGCTTGGGACTGTTGTCTTTCTTTACAGAAGAAAAAATTGAGAGGATAAAAGTATTCAAAATCATAAATGGTTACAATGAGTATTATTGAGTCATGCAATTAGGCCAGCATTTGTTGTCCATCCCTAATTGCCCTTGAGAAGCTGGTGTCCCTAAAGGACATCAGTGAATCAGATGGGTTTTTACGACATTATTAGACTTTTACTTCCAGATATTTATTGAATCTGCCATGGTGGGATTTGAACCCAGGTCCACAGAGCATTACCCTGGGTCTCTGAATTACTAGTCCAGTGACTATACCACTACGCCACTGCCTTCACCTGATTAGAAATTGTTTCCATTGGTGGAAGGGTTGGTAACCAAAAGACATGGATTTAGCCAATGGCCTCTTTCTGTACTTTGTCAATCTGTATCCACCTTCCAAACCCACGACCACTACCATCTAGAAGGACAAGGGCAGCAGGTGCATGGAAACACCGCCACCTGGAAGTTCCCCTCCAAGCCACTCACCATCCTGACTTGGAAATATATCGCCGTTCCTTCACTGTCGTTGGGTCAAAATCCTGGAACTCCCTCCCTAACAGCAGTATGGGTGTACCTACACCACATGGACTGCATCGGTTCAAGAAGGCAGCTCAGCACCACTTTCTCAAGGGCAATTAACGATGGGTAATACATGCTGGCCTAGCCACATCCCATAAACGTATTTTTAAAAATTATGATTCTGAATGAAGAATGGTTATAAAAGATCTTTTGAGAAATGGGGATGAGCCTTTGTTTATCAATCTTTTATGATTCATCTGAATTTTTTTTACACAATTAATGCAGCTCCAAAGCAAGATACTGAAAACTTAATGGGTCTCCTTCACCCCCTCTCAAGCAGGGCAGTTGTGAACGGGTCAGTAGACTGCTACCCAGTTAAGTGACTGATTGGCACTTAATACATGAGGGGGTTTCCCAAAAAGAGGTGATACATGGATCCAGCAGCAGGTTTGATCCCTCAATAGGAAAGCAGCAAAAACAAGAAAACCGTCCCATAGAAATCAAGCAGAAAAATGTTCAGCATAAAGCAGGGAAATTAGTCAAATCTAAGACTAGACAATCACTTACAACTACATAAGGTGGAATTTAATGCCCTGGCCCATGGTGAGTTTGGGGGTAGAGGGCACTTAATCGGGCAGGAGGGTGGCAGGTGGGGATCCCACTGCCTTCCAGCCTCTTCCCCGATTAAATTCATGGTGGGACCGCTCCTGGATGACCTTCCTGCCCACCACCAACTGAGACCCTTAAGTGGGCAATTAATGCCACTGAGAGTCACCTTCCACTGCCCTTGCTGCCGACGCCGACACTGCCCCCGCCTCCCTCCACCATGACCCACCATCACTCACCGGTGCCTGGGTCCATTAGTGGATCTGGGCATTGGCTGGACGTAGTACCATCAGTAGCTACCATCACTCCGACAAAGGCCCACTGCTACCAAGTTAAGTGCCTGATTGGCACCTAATGCGGTGGGTCTTTCCGAAAAGAGATGGCACGGGGCCCCATCCGGCCGGCGAGACCATAGAGTCACTTTAATGCAGAAAAATGCCTCAAGGTGCTTCACCGAGGGAAGAGACTCGCATTTACAAAAGGCTGTTCACAACCGCAGGACGTCCCATAATGCTTTACAGCCAATGAAGTGTAGGCACTGCTGTAATGTAGGGTGCGCAGCATCCAACTTACAAACAGCAAGTTCCCGCAAACAGCAATGTGATAAATACCAAATAATCTGTTTTTATGAAGTTCTTTGAGGGATAAATATTGGTCAGGACAGCAGGGAGAACTCCCTTGCTGTTCTCCAAAACAGTGCCATGGGGTGTTTTACATGCGCCCCAGGCTGTAGACAGGGTCTCGGTTTAATGTCTCATCTGCAAGGGGGCACTTCGGCAAGGCAACGCCCTCTCAGTGCTGCACTGAAGTGCCAGCCCTGGTTCTTGTGCTCAAGTCCTGGAGTGCGACTTGAACTCAGGACCTTGATTCTGTCTCAAAGGTGAGGGTGCTGCCAACTGGACTGCAGCTGAGCAGTAAAGGAGCAAAAAAAAAAAAGGATCTGGAGACAAAGGAGGAGGTAGTTGAAGGAACGGCTAAAAGCTCGGTTTTTAAAGAGGGCATTAAAGGAGGTCAGGCATCTAGGGAGGGGATGTCAGTGCGCATGGTGAGTTTGCCTCGCTAGCCGAAGGCACAGTACCAGTGGTGAAGTAAAGGTGGACAGGTTGCATTAGAGGCCCAATGTCAGAGTGAGAGGGGTTTCAGGGTGAGGGACAGAATGGGATGGGGAGTTGGAGCTTGAGGTTATGGTTTTAACTGTTGTTGAAGCTGCTGGTGGCAGGCCTGCTGATTGCTTTAACTCTGCTGTGGGAGGCCGGGTGAGAGATTAAATTGCTGCTCCAATTCTGATGCCTGATGCTGCTGAAAATCAACCGAAAAGTTTGATAATGAAAAGGCTGCAAAAAAATTTTTTTTTTTTTTTTAAATCCCATCTCGCCACCACCAGCAGCTCATTTTGGAAACAACAGCAAGACATTAACTAGCAGTTAACGTCACCAACTGGTCAACAACTCACTGTATGTGCTGCAGCCAATAAAAAAGTGTCTAAAAAAAACTCGATTATGTAAGTAAGCAAGCTTGCTCAACAGATCAGACCTGTTCCTAAGAAGGAGATGTTCCTGTCTGACATTCACAAAAGCAGATTAAACTGTTCTATAGTAATACGACTGGAAGAGCTCCAAATGGATTGATGCAAATCGGCAGCTTTGCAAACCCCAGTGGTCTTAAACATGCAGAGGACGGGACTGCTCCTAAAACCTGGACCGCAGCTGCAAACATTCTTAAAATGAGTGGAAATCCACAAACTTGGATTTCTCCATTAAGGCCTTCCTTAAAATCTCCTCTTCGACCGAGTTTTTGACTCACCCAGTCCTCTGAATTCTCCTTCGCACTACAAAGATGTGTGGAAAAATGGGCAGTAAAGTGTGGGGGCGTCTAGCCGGATTAAAGGCGCTATATAAATCCAGAATGCTGGTTGGTTCCCTGTGCTTTCGGGGACAAGGGTCAACAGAATAGTTTTCAGGCGGCTTCTGCAGATGGAAGCCAATTGGAAAAGGGGAGTAAGTGAAACGGATGGTGAGAGCAGCAGGTTCGAAAACCTCCAAATTGATGGCGCAAGAACAAATTCACACCCATCTATCTGTTCACCCCTTCCCTACAATCTCCAGCTGGTGCACAATTTAAGTTGGATTCTCAACAGCGCACCTGGCTGAAGATTGCAAGTCTTTAAGGGTTCGGTGGTCTTAGCTGGCCAAACACTCTGGAGCTCGATGCTGTTAGTCAGCATAGTGAGTCTGCCATGAGAGAGCTGGACTTGGTTACATAATTCCATCAGAAGGCATGGCTCTTGGAGTCACTAAAGCGCCAATGAGCTTTCCCCCAACCACCACTGCCTGCCCACACCAAAAAGAGGAAGAGAGCACAGAGGTCAGTCAATCCTAGTCTTCATGGGGATTAATTCCTCCCCTTGTTTTACAGTTTACACAGATGTTAAAACCAGAACTTGGCTTAAATTAAGACTGTTTAGTCATAAACCGCAAATTAGCTAAACGTTTCAGAAGCAACAATACCCGCAGGAGGAGATAAATGCAGTTACGGGTAGATGGAATCTTTCTTTTCCATAGATGTGGGAACGGAGTAAAATTACACAATGAACTTTTAAACAAGAACAGAGAGGAGACTGCCCAGGCGGCAAGTGTGCATGGAGTTAATTGCAGCACGCACTGGAAGTCAGAACGCGATGCCATTCACCGCAAGGCGGTTAGACTGCGATTCCTCGTAGAGTTAGTCACGGTTCTCAGTGGGAAACTGCCAGGCAGAAGCCAGGCACGCCTCCAAAGGGAAATTTACTCTAAAACATCACCTCAGTCCAGTATCCGACCAACCCTACATCAATCAAGTCACTCAGGAACACAGCTCAGCTACAATTCTTTTCAAGGAAAAGTACTTTTTTTCCAAATTGGACAATTTTGCGAAGTTTTACGATTAGTAATCCACTTAGGATTTTTTGCTGCAAAATATGAATGAAACCTAATTTCCAGCAGTCTAAATAAAATATCACGAAGAAAAAACACTCATCCCTTCCCCAAACATTCTCCGCTATCAAAGCTTAGTAGAAGCATTACAGCTGTTGTTATCCAGTCATGTTTTATACAGTGAGGTTGGTCTCATAAAGCCAGCTGTATTGGGTTTTAAATACTGCTGCCTATGCCAGTACACCATTTGATTTCATTGGTAAAGGTGGCCACACTTAGACTTACACAGCAGTTCATCGTCTCAGAAAGGTCTGGCATGCAACAAATCACTGAAGGCTGTTGAGTGCCATGCTGAGAGTGCTGTTGGAGGTGCCACCTTTTACAGGAGACCCTTAATTGAGGGTCCAACTGCTCAAGTGGATGTGGAAAAAAAATCCCATGGCACTTCTAGAAAAGAAATGAGGAATTACTGCAGTGTCCAGACTGACATTCCGCCCTCAACCACACTACCGGAACACACAAACTGGTCACTTATTACACTGTTTGTAGGATCATAAGGTCGCGTCTCTATTTGCCTAGGCCCCAAGCTCTAGAATTCCCTCCCTATACTTCTCTACCCTCCAGCTCGCTTACCTGCATAAAGAAATTTCTTAAAACACTTCTCTTTGACCAAGCTTTTAATCATCTGACCTATTATCTCCTTATGTGACTAGGTGTCATGCTTTGTTTTATAATGCTGCTGTGAAGCACCTTGGGACATTTCATTACATTAAAGGGACTAAATAAGTTGCTGTTGTGTAGATGTTGCTGTGCACAAACTACTTGTTTCCATACATAACAACGACCTTATCTGAAGAGTATAAGGACTTGAAAGATGCTCTATTAATCCAAGTTCTTTCTTCAGGTAGAAGGAACTACACATGCCAAGCATCACAGAACTGCTAATACTTCATGGTACAAAACACTTTATCCCTGAGAAAACCTCGAATCCCTTTGCTTCTGACTATTTGCCAGCCCAGACAAGTTGGGCCTGTAACTATAAATTTTTCGTCACCCCATTCCCCCCACCACCAAACAAACACATTACATCAGTCCCAAAAGAATAGCCTTGTCTACAACACTTCCTGACCTTGGAAAGAGAGAAGTCTGTAACCAGATTCCATTCTTCTGAATTTAAAAATATAAATTCTAATTATCATATCAAAACCTGACAAGTTAGGAAATTCATTCCAATAAAAACCGCCACAAGCAGCTACACCAGGCTGCTCCACTTCGATTATCTTCCTAATTCCTTGGATTCAATTCCCCTCCCCTACTCTCTGCCCCTCGCAAACATGACCAACATTTACTCTCCACATGGTGCTGACTCTGGTCAGAATCCAGCTGTAGAGAGACTGGTACCACGTCCAGGTGGTCATACTTCATGACTGAGCAGGCTAATATGCCTTGGTGGGCAACACCCTTGCCTCTGAGACAGAAGGCGATGGGTTTGAGTCCTACTCCAGAGGTTTGAGGACAAAACATCAGTTGATGCAGTGCTGCACTGAGGGAGTGCTGCACTGTTGGAGGTGCCATCTTTCGGATGACACGTTAAACCAAAGCTGTCTGTCTGTCCTCTCAGATCCCATGGTAAAGAAGAGTAAGGGAGTTCTCTTCAGTGCGCTGGTCAATAGTTATCCCTCAACCAACAACATGAAAAAATATCTAGTCATTATCACATTGTTGTTTAGGAGGGCGTTGCTGTGCACAAATTGACTGCCACATTTCCATTACAACAGTGACTATGCTACGAAGAGCTTTATTGGCTATAAAGACTTTTGATAAGTTCTGAGGTTGTGAAAAGCACTATATAAAAGCAAATCTTTCCTTCTTCCTTTACTGAGGGGAGAGACTCCAACCCGAGTCCAATTCCATCATACCTCTTTAAAGCTGAATTTAAGCAAATGGAACATATGAAATCAAATGGTTCTAAACTGGCTTGTTTTTGATTGATACGCAAATGTCTTTCACCTACAACCAGAAGCAAGAACCAAAGTCAATTTATCCCCTTTCCACCTCCGGGTTGCTTGCAGCATCTGTTAACTCAAGGCAGATCAGGAATTGAAACTTTTGGGCTGTATGGGTCAGGTGCTGAATTTCTCTATCAGCTTAGCTTGTAATCATTTTCGAAGATGTAAAAAGAATGACCATTACCTTACTGCCCTCCCAAATCCCCCAATCAAATGCGATCTATGGTTTTGTAATTGAGCCTTTACCAGAGACTGCATACAATATATTGCCATCTTGCAGAGTATAAAAGGTTACGTGATTTTTGATTTTGGTAATAGATGGAAGTGAAGAAAACTCAACAATAAAAGGGCCGGGGATCAGCTGCAGCAGTAAGTTGAGAATCTAGTTGTCGGGATAAAACTGGTTTCTTTTGCCAGCTGCACAGATACTGGAGCATTAACTCAGAGCCTTGTGTGCAGAAGCAGGCAGCATAAATCTGCTTTAATTGGACAGCAAGAGGCAACTATAATCAAATCAGGACACAGCACTAGTGGGAAATAAAATCAGGAGAAAATCCGCAACCAAACTAGGGCACAAAACAGGTGTTAAAACACCAGTAGGATATTGTGCAAAGAGAAATAAAAGCTTCTTGTTTACTTCAAACCCTCACCCGCCACCCCCACCTTAGTGAAAACACTATGTCCTGTTGGGTTTGAGACACCAATTCCCTTCTGACTCCTCTACCAAAAGCCCAAGGCCTCTTGTGCAAACTCAGTTTGCCAGATTTGGAACTCATCCAACCACAGGAAGACGTCACAGTCAAGTCCAATTCTGCACTCAGCAGGCATTCGTAACCCACAGAATTCTCACCAGAACCAATAGCTCTGAATAATTTCCCCACTCTTTAGCCCCAAAGGCTAATATACTGCTGGGCCTCACTAACCTTACACAGATTAATGAATGGGACGTGGGACCTCTCTGGTCCTGAATGACTTGATTTTAACATTACTGACCAGGGCAACACAAGGTCGAGATGGAGGTACTGAAGAAACTACTGGCGTATAAAGGGCAGTGTGTAAAATTTTTTTTAAAATGCACAGGGGACTAATTTTCTTTTAGTTAAAAAAAAGAGCAAAATTCGATAGTGATACAAACACTGGACACTGTCAGATAGGAAACTGCATAGCTGCAGATCTCCTTCAGCAGTGCAATTAAGGTCATAGACATTACACACAATCGCTGCCAATTTGACTCTGATCAGCCAGCAGGAGCTGTCTATCGCGTAGTTAAGTAACCCTCACTGATGAGGCACCTATTTAGATGGGTATTACCAGCTGGAGGTTGATGCTGAGCATCGAAGCCTGCCAAAAAAAAAATACTCCATCCCCAGCTGACCCAAGTCACAGATGGTGCAGTTTCACTGATCCAAATCAGTTCAGTGCAAGGTAAACATATCTTCAGTTTTCTATGTCAAGTGGCAAACTGAGGTGCATCTGGACATTTGGGGGGGCGGGGGTCATAAATAAACTCAAGCTTCTGTTTAGAGAAATTGCTTAAAAATAAAAATTGTGCTAGGGTACCAACAGATCCAACCCTCCCCCCTCTTAGCCCCAATAATTTAATGGATGCGGCGAAGCCCTGCTTTGTACAACAACTGACGATAAACTCCGTTGTCTAACTCAGTCGCGTATCAATATGGGGCAGTGACTGTCACTACTCTAGGTCAGTGCACACAAGATAGAACAAGGACTTAAGCTAGGCAGAAATCAGCAACTGGTATACTGGGCAAAATCTGTGATAAGAAAGGTGAAGAGGAAACCAGTGAGCTCCAGACCCTGCGCACACACTCAGCATATTGCCACTACCCCCTTTAGACCTTTGAGAACAGCATGGTGCAGGAAGACCACCTCTTTCAATGATTCAGACGGGCACTCCAATAACCCAGGAAAATCAGGTCTTGCGGCATGCGAGATGAACAGCGGAGCAGCGATGGGGGAAGCGGCAAAAGGGGGAAGGAGGGGCAGCGAAGGGGGAGGGAGGGGCAGCGAAGGGGGGGGGGGAGAGGCGGTGAAGGGGGAAGGAGGGGCAGCGAAGGGGGAAGGAGGGGCAGCGAAGGGGGAGGGAGGGGCAGCGAAGGGGGGGAGGGGCAGCGAAGGGGGGGGGAGGGGCAGTGAAGGGGGGGAGGGGCAGCGAAGGGGGGGGAGGGGCAGTGAAGGGGGGGAGGGGCAGCGAAGGGGGGGGGAGAGGCGGTGAAGGGGGAAGGAGGGGCAGCGAAGGGGGAAGGAGGGGCAGCGAAGGGGGAAGGAGGGGCAGCGAAGCGGGAAGGAGGGGCAGCGAAGGGGGAAGGAGGGGCAGCGAAGGGGGAGGGAGGGACAGCGAAGGGGGGGAGGGGCAGCGAAGGGGGAAGGAGGGGCAGCGAAGGGGGAGGGAGGGACAGCGAAGGGGGGGGGGGAGAGGCGGTGAAGGGGGGGAGGGGCAGCGAAGTGGGGGGAGAGGCGGTGAAGGGGGGGAGGGGCAGCGAAGTGGGGGGAGAGGCGGCGAAGGGGGAAGGAGGGGCAGCGAAGGGGGAGGGAGGGACAGCGAAGGGGGAGGGAGGGACAGCGAAGGGGGAAGGAGGGGCAGCGAAGGGGGAAGGAGGGGCAGCGAAGGGGGAGGGAGGGGCAGCGAAGGGGGAAGGAGGGGCAGCGAAGGGGGAGGGAGGGACAGCGAAGGGGGGGGGGGAGAGGCGGTGAAGGGGGGGAGGGGCAGCGAAGTGGGGGGAGAGGCGGTGAAGGGGGGGAGGGGCAGCGAAGTGGGGGGAGAGGCGGCGAAGGGGGAAGGAGGGGCAGCGAAGGGGGAGGGAGGGACAGCGAAGGGGGAGGGAGGGACAGCGAAGGGGGAGGGAGGGACAGCGAAGGGGGAAGGAGGGGCAGCGAAGGGGGAAGGAGGGACAGCGAAGGGGGAGGGAGGGGCAGCGAAGGGGGAGGGAGCGATCATGGGGTGGTGGGGGGGCGGTGGCCATGAAAGGGAGCTGAGAGAAGCCGTGAAAGAAGGGGTGAGAGAGGCTGCAGGGGGGGGGGGGGGGGGGGGGGGGGGGTGGAGAGAAGAGAGGCGAAGAAGGGGGGAGGGGAGAGAAGAAAGACCGTGGGGGGGGAGGGGGTGGAAGAGAGGCCACAAGAGTGGAGTGGAAAAGAGAGGCTGCAAAGGTAGGGGGGGGGGGGCTGAGAGGCCACAAAAGGGGAGGGGGGGGCTGGGGGGCCACAAAGGGAAGAGGCCACCATTATATCAAACTTGTGCCATTGCCAATTGAAGAACCCCCCTTTCTGCCGCTATCATCACAACGTTAAAAAAAAAAGAGCCTACAGCAGCAGAGCTGAAATGCAGCTGGACATCCCCGGGCAGCAAAAAGTTAAGGTTGACATGGTCTCAAATATATCTGTCTGGAATAAGGGGGTTGGCTGCTCGATATGATGATCCACATTGAACCGGTCACTCCCATAATCCAGAAATAGAACATCTGGGTCACCAAGACATGGCTGGCTTGTGCAGATCTGCATGAATGGTGGTCAGTGCAGTTCAATTAAAAAAAAGCCGTCCTGTTGTTTTTGAAACAGAATCTGGAAAGGAACAGTCAGAGGGAACATGACGTGCAGCAAGCCATGATATTATTACTACTGGATGAGAAGCTATTGCTTCAAGGAAATACAAGGATTTTATTTTGGAGAGCTGTCATTGAATACCCTTGAGAGTTTCATGCGCCTGCACTCCATCCAGGTACGATGGATGACAAAGCCAAATTTTTCGCAGCTCAAATCCTCGTAGAACCAGGGAAATTTTAGCTTAGAGGGGGAGCAACTCCAGAAAGCTCTTCAACTGCTGCAGTCTACTCTCATCCCTACTCTAATTCTTCTAACTTCCCTCTTTTGGCCTTCTGCTTACCTCTCGATGCCTGCATCCCCTTCAAGTCAAGACTCCCCTCTCTAACAAGACAGGAGGTTTTGCCATTAGAAGGTTAATCCTGAACATTATTCCAAATTAAACCACATAAGCAAAATAATGGTAGAGAGGGAAAAACTGGTTATAGTCAAAGAGTCACAGAGGTCCACAGCACAGAAAAAGGCCCTTCGGCCCATCAAGCCTGCGCCGGTCAAACAAGTATCTAACCATTCTAATCCCATTCCAATCCAACACTAAGCCCATAGCCTTGTATGCCATGGCATCGCAAGTGCACATCCCAATACTTCTTAAATGTAATGAGGGTTTCTGCCTCTACCACCCTTTTAGGCAGTGAGTTCCAGATTCCCACCACCCTCTGGGTGAAAAAATTCCTCTCATCTCCTCTAAACCTTCTGCCCCTTACCTTAAATCTATGCCCCCTGGTTATTGATCTCTCCACCAAGGGGAAAAGTTCCTTCCTGTCTACCCTATCTATGCCCCTCATCATTTTATACACCTCAATCATGTCCCCCCTCAATCTCCTCTGCTCCAAGGAAAATAACCTCAGTCTACCCAATCTTTCCTCATAACTAAAACTCTCCAGCTCAGGCAACATCCTGGTAAATCTCCTCTGCACTCTCTGTATTGCAATCACATCCTTCCTATAATGTGGATTCCAGAACTGCATGCAGTACTCTAGCTGTGGCCTAACCAGCGTTTTATACAGTTCCAGCATAACCTCCCTGCTCTTATATTCTATGCCTTGGCTAATAAAGGCAAGTATCCCACATGCCTTCTTAACCACTTTAACTTCCTGTACCGCTACCTTAAGGGACCGGTGGACATGCACACCAAGGTCCCTCTGATCCTCGGTACTTCCCAGGGTCCTACCATTCATCGTGTATTCCCGTGCCTTGTTTGTCCTGCCCAAGTGCATCACCTCACACTTATGCGGATTAAATTCCATTTGCCACTGATCAGCCCATCTGACCAGATCGTCTGTATCCTCCTGTAATCTAAGGCTATCCTCCTCACTATTTATCACCCCACCTATTTTCGTGTCATCTGCAAACTTACCGATCAACCCTCCTACATTCAAGTCTAAATCGTTTATATATACCACAAACAACAAGGGACCCAACACCGATCCCTGTGTAACCCCACTGGACACAGGCATCCAGTCACAAAAACACCCCTCGACCATCACCCTCTGCTTCCTGCCACTCAGCCAATTCTGGATCCAATTTGCCAAATTGCCTTGGATCCCATGGGCTCTTACCTTAATTATCAGTCTCCCTTGCTGGACCTTATCAAAAGCCTTGCTGAAGTCCAAGTAGACTACGTCAAATGCGCGAGACAGCATGCGTTAAAGAGAGCGCGCCCAAGAGAGCACGCGCTAAAGAGAGAGCGAGAGAGAGCATGTGCATGAGTGAGAGGGCGGCTGGCGAGAGAGCAAGCGGGCACGGGAGGGGGAGGGCACGGCGAGGGAGCGGGGGAGTGAGCAGCTGCGCGGGAGGGAGAGAATGACAAGGCACGGCAGAGTGTGACAATGCGAGAGAGGGGATGGACGGGGGCAAAGAGAGGGCGGGGGCAAAGAGAGGGCGGGGGCAAAGAGCAAGAGAGTGTGTGATAGAGTATGTATGTTAGAGAGCGAGAGGTAAAAACATGGCTGAGGGGTGATCTCAGCGAGGTCTTTTGATAGAGTGGATGCAGAGAGAATGCTCCCTCCCGTTGGGAAAAGCATAACTTGAGGTCATCAATAAAAGACATTCACCAAGAAAACAAGTAGGCAGCTCAGAAGAAACTTCTTTTCCTAAGAGTGATAAAAATGTGGGACCTGCTACCACAGGAAGTAGCTGAAATAAACAGTATAGATACATTTAAGAGGATATTGGACAAGCACATGACTTAGAAGAGAATAGAGGGTAAGATGAGAGGAGGCTCAAGTGGAGCAAAAACATTGCCATTGCCTGGTTGGGCCAACTGGCCTGTTAATGTGCTATATATCCGATGTATGTAATTACTGTTTTTAATTAAAGACACAAATGATGAGATTTTTCTCTGGGAAAGCATTCATTTCTTACGTTTCCCTTTCCCCCTGTTGGAGCAGCACTCACCCATCACACTCCTGCCTTGTCGGTGGTGTACAGGCTTTGGGGAGTCAGGAGATGAGTTACTCGCTGCAGGATTCCCAGCCTCTGACCTGCCCTTGTAGCCACAGTTAAGTTTTTGGTCAATGGCAACCCCCAAGATGTTAAAGGTAGAAGATTCAGCGATGGTAATGCCATTGAACACCAAGCAGGTATGGTTAGGTTCTGTGACTGGGGAAATATGCTTTGTAAAGTGTGAAGGACTGGGATTACACAAAGGTTTAAATAATGTACACCTTGTCTCCGTGGTGGAAAAAAAACGCAATCAACAGCAGCGAAGTTTTTCACCTTTTCATTGGACAGCACACAAAGGGCGGTTTTAGCTTTATTTTATTATTCTTTCATGGGGTGCGGCCAGCATTTGTTGCCTATCCTTAGTTGCCCTTGAGAAGGTGGTAGTGAGCCACCTTCTTAAACCACTGCAGTCCATATGGCGTAGGTACGCCCACAGTGCTGTTAAGAAGGGAACAAAGGCTGGGATTGTTTCTCTCCTTTGATAGTTTGACAGCTTCACCTCTGTCCTACAGGACTAAATTGCCACTTATGAGTCAATGATGAACTGCCGGGGAGGAAGGGGCCAGCTCTTTCATTACCCCTTCACACTACCCCACAGTTTGTAAATAGCCATTCTTCAGTTCTGAACACAGTTTATTTCAGCTTGTCAAGAGCATTCACATGAAACAAAAATTAAAAAAGGGGGAATAAGAACACACTATACATTTCGAAATCTAAAATATTTAGAATCGACAAGGATAGCAACTTGCCTTTACATAACTCGTAATCCAATGAACTGGACGGCAAGGCAATGATAAAGATATAAGGCAGACAGGGGTGACCAAAACAACACCGGTGAAGGCAATGCCAGTGCATGGAGTCTTAACAGCTGAAGGTACAGCCTCCAATGGTGGGGTGTGCGGAGGTGCAATGCACTAGTGGCTAGAGTAGGAGTAACACGGGCGCTGAGGAGGGGAGGGGGTTTGTAGTCGAGAAGGTTACACATAAGGAGGGGCAAATTTATGAGGCGATAAAAACACAGGGATGAGAATTTTAAATTACAGACATTGGAGGACCCAGGGCAATAAAGGTCAACAAGCACAGAAACTTAGCATACAGGTACACCAAGCAATTAGCTAGGCAAATGGCATGTTGGCAAGTCTTGCGAGAGGATTGGATAACCAGGCTAGGGAAGCTTTGCTACAACTTTGCGACAAGGGCTCTGGTGTGAACATACCTGGAGTACTGTACGCAGTTTTGTTCCCATATTTATTTCCATATTACTTGCATTGCAAGTGGTACAAAGAAGGTAAAATTCCTCCTCAGCTCAGTCCTGAATGATCATCCCCATATTCTAGTTTCCTCAGCCAGGGGAAACAACATCTCCGTGTCTACCCTATCAAGCCCCTTCAGAATCTTGAATGTTTCAATGAGATCACCTCTCAGTCTTCTAAACTCCAGAGAATATAGGCCCAATTTACTCAGCCTCTCATCACAGGTCAACCCTCTCAGCCAAGGAACTCATCTATGAACCTTCACTGTACTGCCTCCAAGTATGGTCTTCCTTAAATACAGAGACCAAAACTGCACACAGTATTCCAGGTGTGGTCTCACCAGTAAGGACTTCCTTATTCTTATACTCCAATCCCCTTGCAATAAAGGTCATTTGCCTTCTTAATTGTTTACTGTACCTGCATGTTAACTTTGTGTTCCTTGTACAAATACATCCAAGTGTCTCTGAACATCAACATTTAGAAGTTTCACACCTTTAAAAAATATTCCGCTTTTTATTTCTTATGGCCAAAGTGAGTAACTGCACACTTTCCCACATTATTCTGTCTACATATCCCTCTTCGCAGCCTCTTGGAGGCCCCTTCACAGCTTACATTCCCAACCAGCTTTGTATCATCAGCAAACTTCGATACATTACTCTTTGTCCAAGTCTAAATACGGAGTTATGGTTGCACTACAGCGGTTTCCTACATTAGGGGTTCTCAACCTTTATGCTTCTGAGGCACCCGTGAGTGTTACAAAAATTCCACGGACCCCTTGTAATTCAACACAAGTATTTTTTTCTGTTTGACATTAGTTGAATGATTAATATATATTTATTATTTTGTTTTGCTTAATTGTTGCTGGTGCAGGGCACCAAGTCTCAGTTGAGTGGAATGGGTGCCAGATCGGGCCTCGGGTGAGGGGTGTAGGGACATGTTTCAGCTGGGGGCCTTTCAGTGCCTGTGTGACCTGACACGCAGGGTCGCCACACTCAAGCACGGTTAAAGAATTCATTAGCAAGGAAGAGAACTTGGCGTAGGTAGAATGCATGAGGTCAATATTCCACACTTTCTCCAGTTATTTTCGTCAGGCCCCTTGGAATTTTCTCGTGGACTCCTGGGGCAGAATTTTTAGCTCGGCGGGGTGGGCGCGCACCCGACCCAACCGAGCGTGAAATGACGCGCGATGACGTCGGCCGAGTTACCCGCCGCAGGATTCCCAGCCTCTGACCTGCGCTTGTAGCTACAGTATTCATATGGCTAGTCCAGTTCAGTTTCTGGTCAATGGTAACCCCCAAGATGTTGATAGCAGCAGATTCAGCGATGGTAATGCCATTGAATGTCGGGGGCGATAGTTAAATTCTCTCTTGTTACAGATGGTCATTGCCTGACACTTGTATGGTGTGAATGTTACTTGCCATTTGTCAGCCTAAGCCTGGATATTGTCCAGGTCTTGCTGCATTTGGACATAGACTGCGTCAGTATCTGAGGAGACGCGAATGGTGCTGAACATTGAGCAATCATCAGCGAACATCCCCACTTCTGATGATGGAAGGAAGGTCATTGATAAAGCAGCTGAAGATGGTTAGGCCTAGAATACTACCATGAGGAACTCCCCTATGTTACCCCCTACACCAAGTGCTGTCATCTTGTGTCACCTTTGATATGGCACCTTATCAAATGCCTTTTAGAAATCCAAGTACACAACATCTACAGGTTCCCCTTTATCCACCTTGCTTGTTACTTCCTGGTCTTTTTCTGGTTGGCAAGCTGTAACTAGTGGGGGTGCCAAAGGGATCAGCGTAGGGCTTCAACTATTTACAATCTGTACCAATGATTTGGATGAAAGGACCAAATGTATGGTAGCTAAATTTGCCAATGACACCAAGATAGGTAGGAAGGTAAATTGTCAAGAGGAGGTAAAGAACATGAAAAGGGATATACGTAGGTTAAGCGAGAGGGCAAAATTTGGCAGCTGGTGTTTAATATGGGAAAATGTGAACTTTTCCACTTTGGCAGGAAGAATAGAAAAGCAGTATACTATTCAAATGGAGAGAGAATGCAGAAATCTGCGGTACAGAGAGATCTGGATGTTCTGGTACATGAATCGCAAAATGTTAGTATGCAGGTACAGTGAGTGATTAAGGAGGCAAATGGGATGTCGGCATTCATTGCAATGGGACTGGAATATTAAAGGAGGGAAGTTGTTTTGCAGCTGTACAGGGCCTACGTGAGGCCACATCTAGAGTACTGTGTAAAGTTTTGGTCTCCTTATTTGAAAAAGGGTATAATTATGTTAGGAGCAGTTCAGAGAAGGTTCACTTGACTTGCCCCTGGGATGAAAGGCGTATCTTATGAAGAAAGGTTGAACAAGTTGGGCCTATACCCACTGGAGCTCAGCAGAATGAGAGGTGATCTTATTGAAACATACAAGATCCTGAGGGGGCTTGATACTTGGAGGGCGTTTCCTCTTGTGGGGAGGCTAAGGGACACAGTTTAAGAATAAGAGGTCTCACTTTTAAGATAGAGATGAGGAGAAACTTTTCCTTTCAGAGGATCGCTAGTCTGTGAGTTCTCTTCCCCAGAAAGTAGTGGGGGCTGGGTCATTGAATTTATCCAAGGCTGAGATCCTTGACTGACAAGGGTTATGGTGGGGGTGGGGGGCAGATGAGAAGTGAAGTTGAAACCACAACCAGATCAAGCATGATCTTATGGAATGGCGGAGGGGGCTCCAAGGACCAAATGGTCTACTCCTGTTCCTACGTCCTATGTTCCTATATTTTCCTATTTGCATCATCATCACAATTCCACACATGCCGTCATGATGATTTTTCAATAAACCAATCAGCTATCTATGATCAGGGACCATGAGCAACCAGCTTGCCCAACTCAGGGCGGTTATATGATTTAGCACTTCATCGTGCGCTTACCTTGTAGAGTTCACTATATATCCCGAGGGGCACTCGGGCATGCACTCTCCATTGTGGATGACGTATCGGGTGCACTCGGTCTCCTTGGAAGGTTTGCATTCATTGTGCAGCATCTGGCAGAAGGAGAAGGTCACGCAGCGCCACCCCTCAAACTTGTAGGTGCCAGCAGGGCAGTCTGGGGTGCACACGCCGTTATAGTAGTAGTGTCGGCATGCCACGCACTTTGCCGCGCTGCCAGGTTCTGTGCAGCTGCCCAGGCATTCGTCGTGACAACACCTGCCGCTGGGAGTGCAGGCTTTCCGGCGGCACTCTGAAGAACAGACTGCAAGACAGGACGAAAAAAAAGGGAAAACAAACTTTAATTTAAAAGCACCTTGCCTTTACAAAGAGCCTAATGTCGCTGCACTTTATACATGCACCATTTTGTGTTATAGAAGCATATAAAGCAGCTGTTTCCAGTCAGCAACATCCTGCGAACAGCAGAGATAACAAGTTAATTTGTTTTTGGTGGTACCAGTCAGCAACTTGCAATGCATTAAACACCCTGAAGCATTTTCACAGGAGTATTATCAGACAAAATCTGACACCAAGCCACATCAGGAGGCATTAAGAAAGGTGGCCAATGGCATTTGAAGGGGTATGATTTAAGGCATGTCTTGTCTTAAACAAGGAGAGAGAAGTCAAGAGACAGAAAAGTTCAGGGAGGAAATCCCCCAGAGCTGAAGGCAGCTGAAAATAATTGCCGGGGGGTGGGGGGTGGATGCAGTAGAGAATTGGAGGAACACATAGTTCTTGGAGGGTTATAGAGTTGGGGAGATTACAGATTGGAGACATGCTGAGAACTCCCAGCTTGGACACAGAGAAAATGTCCTAAACTTCAATTCAAGTCCACGTGGCCTTTAAACACCCACTCAAGTAGGCAGATGAGAACTTAGTTTAAAGTCAAAAGAGAGTCGTTTTGCTCTATGTCCCTCATTTATCCCTCAGCTAACATCAATAAAACAGGATAATTGGCCTTTATCACTTTGCTGTCTGTGGGAGCTTGCTATGTATAAACTGGTTGCCACGTATCTTATATTACAACAATGACTCCAATTCAGAAAGCGCTTCATTGGTTCTAAAGCACATTGGGATATCCCGAGGTTATGAGGGGTGCTATGTCAATGCAAGACATTAATTCTTTCCCTACTGCCTCCCTCTGGCTGCTGATGAAAAGTGTATGTAGGCTTTGGAACGCGCTCAGCTGCAATAGGCTTACCCTTCCGTAGTCAAATAGCCTGCCTCCATCCCTGGAACCTACCTCAGAGGGACACCCAGCTGGATGCAGGTGCCTGTGGAATTACACTCCTGTTGAGAGTTAGCACCATCAGCATAAGGGGAGAATTGTTTTTGCAACAGCTTTGTCGAGGCAGAGGGGGAAGTCATTCTAGCTGACAGTCTTGTCTGCATTTGAGTGGCCCTGGAAATGAGGCGTGTGGTGACCCACCTGTACCCTCAGGATGTTCCATGACTGGCGGACACCTTAAGGACTGGAGTGTCTTATGGGCATGGGTAATAATATAACAATTTAATTGCGTATTTCCTTTTGTTGAAAAGTGCATTTTATATTCAAGCTCCTGTTTTGAGTTGTGCAAAACAAAAGTGGGGTAATGTAAATTTGTTTCCTTCATTGATGATACTAGTTGGTGTTCTGGTTATGGACTGACTGAGGAAAGAAGGCACACTATAAACAAAACTACAGCACATACAGCATCACGTGTACACAAAGTCTGACAACAGCAAGGATAATGACAGGCTTCCAGCCTCAGAATGCCCCAATTGTGACACATTTATGTGACAGTCTAGCCCATTGCCAAATGCCATCTATGTGAACAAAGCACCAAGTTAACTCATCATATTTGATAGAACATACAGATGTACATAGCGTAAACACAAACGCCACAGCCAGAATCTAAATATATCTGTGGCACTTACAATACTACGTCCTTTGTTAAAACACTGGCTGCCTCAGGGTATAATGACTTGTAACTCAATCAAGAGATTTAACTGTATGTTACCTGTATCATATAACACCAATCTGTTCAGTAAGAGCTATACTGTAATTAAGGGATATTTTTACCCTTTTGAAACTATAACAGAGGCATGTTTCTCTTTGAGGTTTCGCTGGGTTATGCTTTTATATTAGCCTGCACTTCCAGATCTCACCACTTTCTGCCCCGAGGATATTGTTTGGTTTAGACAAGCTACAAAATCTGCTTGGCAATTCACAGCCAGCAGCAGAGAGGAGTCACCAGCAGCTGACTAAAAAGAAAGCCACAGCGATCTCACGTAGCAATGACAGTCCAGGGTAGTGACATTCATGCGCTGGGACCGTTGAGGAAAGAGAGGAGGAGAAAAGAAAAGTACCAAATCAGCCAGAGTTCCCATCCTCAAATCAGAGCCCATTTATTCAGACTGGAAATCACAAGTGCATGGACAACGGGAGAGAATAGGATATGGCAACATCCTTGGTCAACCAGCCAGCCTATTGACCGAGGTCCAACATCAAGAACAGCAATTACAGGTGAGCACCTTTGGCGCTGTAGCTGCAAGATATTCCAAGAGGAGAGAAGAACCAGGTTTGGCAGGGGGGCGTGGATGGTGTGGGGGGCGGGGGGAAGAGGAGAGAGACAAAAGATTTTTCAGGATGCAAAGGACAGCATTTAATAATTGTACCTTCAGATAACCTCAAGGCTTCGGCACCCCAAAGCTCAAGGTGCAACTGAATCCAGCACAAACGGCAAAGGACGAAGAGCACATTATAAAAGCCTGTTTAAGTGCAACTCGCACCCCAGATTTTACACTAGCCACTGGATCAGAAACTGGAGCTCTAAATCTAAACTCATTTTGACCCTGCAAAGTCACTGGATATCAACAAACTCATTTTAGTACTTTTTTTTTTAAACATAAAAATCATTCTAACAGCTGACAACTTAGAGGGTCATCCCCATGCATATGGAGATGCAGGACTTAAGAAAGGAAAACCCATTGAGTAGTGTCTGCAGCTGAGCCCTACTGACTTTTTTTTATTCATTCATAGGATGTGGGCGTTGCTGGGTAGGCCAGCATTTATTGCCCAGCCCTAGTTGCCTGTGAGTAGGTGGTGGTGAGCTGCCACCCACAGTGCTGTTAGGAAGGGAGTTCCAGGATTTTGACCCAGCGACAGTGAAGGGACAGCAATATATTTCCAAGTCAGGATGGTGAATGGCTTGGAGGGGAACTTCTAGGTGGTGGTGTTCCCATGTGTCTGCTGCCCTTCTCCTTCTAGAAGACAGTGGTTGTGTGTTTGGACGGTACTGTCTAAGGAGCCCTCATGAGTCCCTGCAGTGCATCTTGTACATGGTACACACTGCTGCCACAGTACAATGGTGGTGGAGGGAGTGAATGTTTGTTAAGTGGGGTGTCAATCAAGCCTGCTGCTTTGTCCTGGATGGTGTGAAGCTTCTTGAGTGTTGTTGGAACTGCACTCAACCAGGCAAGAGTATTCCCTCACACTCCTGACCTGTACCTTGTAGATGGTGGACAGGCTTTGGGTAGTCAGGAGGTGAGTTACTCATCGCAGGATTCCTAGCCTCTGACCTGCTCTTGCACTTGCACAGTACTTATATGGCTAGTTCAGTTCAGTTTATGGTCAATGGTAATCCCTAGGATGTTGATAGTGGGGGATTCAGCGATGGTAATGCCATTGAAGGTCAAGAGGAGATGGTTAGATTTTCTCTTGTTGGAGATGATCGTTGACTGGCACTTGTGTGGCATGAATGTTACTTGTCCCTTGTCAGCCCAAGCCTAAATATTGTTCAGGTTTTGCTGCACTTGGACATGGGCTGCTTCAGTATCTGAGGAATCACTTATGGTGCTGAACATTGTGCAATCATCAGCGAACATCCCCACTTCTGACATTATGGTGGAAAGAAGGTCATTGATGAAGCAGATGAAGATGGTTGGGCCTAGGACACTACCCTGAGGAACTCCTGCAGTTATGTCCTGGAACTGAGATGATTGACCTCCAATATCCACAACCATCTTCCTTTGTGCTAGGCATGACTCCAACCAGTGGAGGGTTTTCCCCCGATTCCCACTGACTCCAGTTTTGCTAGGGCTCCTTGATGCCACACTCGGTCAAATGCTGCCTTGATGTCAAAGGCAGTCACTCTCACCTCATCTCTGGAGTTCGGCTCTTTTGTCCATGTTTGAACCAAGGCTGTAATGAGGTCAGGAGCCGAGTGGTCCTGGCGGAACCAAAACTGAGCATCAGTGAGCAGGCTATTGCGAAGCAGGTGCCGCTTTACAGCACTGTTGATGACCCCTTCCATTACTTTACTGATGATCGAGAGTAGACTGATGGGGCAGTAATTGGCGGGGCGGTAATTGACTGGGAAACTCACAGGATTACTTCCAGATCAAGTGGCGTTCCTAATCTTGATCAACATCCTGCTGATGCCCCTGTGCGCTGTTCGAATGAGGAAAGGGCCAGAACTGACTGAGACACTCGCCGTGATTAAATAAGATTATTGATGTTAGATCTAGGCTAACTTGGGTGGTGTAGTGAAGGGTGAATGGTTACTTGAAAACTGTTCTGAAGCAAGGAGGGTAACCTTGACAATGGTGGAAAGCAGGTGTTATCAGATCAGCTGTCTGTTATATTACCACCCCGCCACCCCCACCCCAATTCTCAGTTCCACTGACTTCAACAATCAGTTGATTTGATCTTCCCCCGCCCCCCACAACCCAAAGCCAAGATTACCCTCAAGACATTCAAGAATAGGAGAGAGAAATTAATGTTTGAGGAATTTATTTCTAAACGATAAACAGCTGAGGGGGGTAAAGAGAGGAGCCAAGTCAGCAGAACAGGCACAAGGACTGGGAAAGATAATAGTGTGGGATTGGGTTGGGTCTTCAAAAGCTAAATTCTCACCTTTGAAGACACAAAAGAGCAAACAGAGCTTCAAGATTCTGAAGCATTGCTATAATAAAAAACACCCAAGTTTGCCAGGCTCCTGCTCCTCAACCCGAGCAGAGGTGCAGCATTTCATGAATGCTTCCTGCAGTTCGAGTATTAATGTACCCTCTCCCTGCATGTGGTAATGTGTCTCTTTACTGTTATTAACTATTTTTCTCCCTTATTAATAAAAAGGGAAAGCAAGATAGGTGGAACGAATCGTTAAAGAGGAAAATGGATTGTGCACAAAACTATGCTTGGCATATGGCGTCATGTGAGAAAAGTTTTATTTCCTGAGCTACACGAGAGAGAGTGCTGAATTTAGTTCGATTACAGCTCCACAAGGAACAGTCATAGTGCCATCTACCCAAGCAGCACTTATGGCAACGGTCTGGGAGCAGTTGATACAGCCGAGCTCAGCCTGAATCTGCTCCCATGTCCACACACTTATGCACTTTCCTCTGAAATCACTGGACAGCAAGTGGGAGTGGCTGATGCCGCAACATCCCCTACTCTTCTCCCCCCCAGCCCACCCCCCTCCATCCCCTCCCACATCCTCTTCCCGGGCACGGAGCTCCAGGAACAGCATTAACTGCTGCCACGTTGGGAATAGGATGGAACAGAGATCGAGCATGGGGGTTGTCCTGATCTGGTGACTCCCAAAACACACCAGATAGCGCAATGGCCTCCTAATACGATCAAAAATATTTTGAACGTAAGAGAAGTTATAAAGAGACACAGCACCAAGTAGTTAATAATAATGGCAAACTGGTTAAGGCAAACTGAGTAAAAACCAAACCCTGGTTTCCTTCCTAAACAGGGCACTGGTCTCTCTGTTCAGCAATATGTAAAAGAACCCACTGCACTGTTTGAAGAGGAGGAAGCCCTCTTGGTGCCCTGGTCATAATTCTTCCCCTGAATAGCATCACTGAAAAAGGCCGGCTTGTCAATTATCTCAGCATGCAAAATGACTGCTGTGTTCACCGATGTAACAGCAGTGATTTGAAATAATGACATATGTTATGTGAAGGGCTTTGGGACGTTCTGGGTATCACGATAAGGCTACAGAAATGTAAATTCTACAGATAGGTAAGTGGATAGTTATAGCACACTGGCACTGTCAGTCTGCGATGGCATCCAATTCGTCAAGTGACTACATAACCCCAAGTCTTCTTTGCCAACTAAACACACAGGTCAACACAAATTGAAAGTGAACACGTCAGGGTGATTGAATAACTCAGGAAAGAAATTATTTGACAACCAACACACACCCCTTTCCTGTCTCAATAAGAAGCCAGGTCAGCCATGGCTCAGCGGGTGGTACTCTTGCCTCTGAGCCAGAAGGTTGCGGGTTCAAGTCCCATCTCAGAACCTTGAGCACAAAAATCTGGGCTAACAGTATTGAGGTGCGCTGTCAAAGGTGCGATCTTTTGGATGAGATGTTAAATTGAGGGCTCACCTGCCCCCTCAGATTAATGTAAAAGATCCCATGGCACTAGTTTGAAGAAGAAGAGCTGAGTTATCCCAGTGTCCTAGCCAATATTCAACCCTCAATAACATCTGGTTACCTGCTCATTATCACATTGCTGTTTGTGGGAGCTTGCTGAGCCCAAATTGGCTGCTGCATTTCCTACATTATAAACAGTGACTGCACTTCAAAAAGTACTTCATTGGCAATAAAACTCTTTAGGACATCCAGAGGTCATGGTAGGTGCAATATAAATGCAAGTCTTTCTTTTACTACAAAAGGGTGGGGGGGAAATCAATGAGCTCGAGCCCCAAAGTGGGCAGGGTTCGCAGATTGTCCAAGGACCTGCAGCCACCCCCGACCTCAACGGCAAAGCCTTGTTAACTTAAAAATTCCCAGAGTTCCCCTGACATTGGGCCAGGTCCTCTATCTGGCTAGTGGGTAGGAGCAGGAATTTGGCAGTAGCAGGCAACAGCCAGGAACCTGTGCAAATGGTTCCCGGTAGTCAGCGGGAGAAAGGGTTCTGCCAATGATCTAGGATCGAGTTGGGGAGGGGAGCACCACAGCAATCGAGGTGGTGGGGGAGGCTTAAGGGCTTCTCGTGAGCTCAGGGGGAGGAAGCATTCTGACTCCTGCTGGCCCACAAAGAGTTCTGACAGAAGTAAGTCTTTAAGACTTACAATGGTTCTTTTGGCCAGTCGGCGACACCCACTGCCCCCCCCCCCCCCCCCCACCCCCCCCACCCCCCCCACCCCACCCCCGCCCCCCCCAACCCCAAACCTTGGTTCCGCTGCGGGGCTACAAGACTGCCTTAATTCCTGCATTAAAACAGTTGATCACACCTCAAAAATAATTAATTGGCCGTAAAACACATTGAGACATCCAATGGCAGTGAAAAGCTCTATATAAGTCTTCAATTTCTTTTTTAATTAAATTAAGATCACGTAATGACGCCACCAGTATCCAAGGGCTGAGACTTTGGAATGTAAAATGCCTCACCCACCCGTAGTGGAAGCCTCATGTGGTTTGGAAGTCGACAAAGATAAGATGGTATTTGGTGGGAACGGGGTGACCTCAGGCAAGTTGTGGACTCAGTCTAATTTTCACCTCTCTCAGGCACCAATTTTGTCGAGGCGAGGGTGGGGTTTAAAATGTCTTTCTACCTCACATTAAACAGACATGGCGGACAGCACTTGCTGGCCAATCCCAAGTGTGCTAAGAATTACACCAATAACCAATTTAACGGGCTCGCAATGTGGCTCGTTCACGCTTGCTGGAAGCTACATATATTCATACACAGGGACCTGTCCTCTGCAGGCAAAAGGAACATGTCCAGGCATTGTGCCTTTTTTGAATTAAATAACAGCATGGTGGGGGGGGGGGGAGGAGAACAATAGTTCCCTGGTGCATTCTCCATGGCAACGTCTTGACCAATTAGAGTTAGTTTGCCATCCAATCAGCACCCTTTTCTCACGCAGTATAAAAGTTGCAACAGCAAGTTTCTTTAGCAAGTTTCTTTTTCAGCAAGACGCGATGTCACGTGTTCACAAAGTTGCACAACAGATGAAATCTGTACATTCTCAAGAGCAGTGATTCTTGAGTTACGATAACAAGACCTGAACAGGAGATCAGCCCTGTTTGTTTCACTGTCAGGTTAACAATGTTTTATTGAGATTATTTTTGTCTGCTCCAAAAGATAGACAGGCGGCTATTTCAAAAACCATCATTAAATTTTCTTCTTTTTCTACCCCTACTAGCCACTTGCAGTGGGCTGGGCGAAAAGGTATTCCAAATATAAAAAGATGTCAATGGGGGAGGACAGAAATAGAAAATTTACAGGAGTACTATATATTCTATTTAAATCAGAGGGCAAAAAAATAGAAATGCCAATTCAATTGCAATATTTTCCACTTCAACTTTAATCGGTCCAAGGATCTCATACCTCACACTGTCTTCAGTCTTGGGCTCCTCTGTGATCTAAAAGATTTTTAAATGTTTGCCATCACTTTTTAATCTATCACATCGTCTCACCAATCCTCTTCAACCTTGCCAAGCGCCAACAACAACCTGCACTTACATACCTTTATCTTAGAAAATATGCCCGAGACGATTCATTGTGGAGACAGATCGGGTATCAAGTAGTCATTGGGAGGTGGCCAAAAACGTAGTGCAGGAGATGAGTTTCAGGCAGCTTTTGATGAGGGTTTAGGGAAAGCAGTGGAAAAGGGGAGATGTCTAGGAAGTGAGTTTTTTATTTCCTAATTCTTTCATGGATGTGGGTGTCGTCGCCGAGGCCAGCATTTGTTGCCCATCCCCAATTGCCCTTGAGAACTGAGTGGCTAGCTAGGTAATTCCAGATGACAGATAAGAGTCAACCTCATTGCTGTAGGTCTGGAGTCACATGTAGGCCAGACCACGCAAAGATGATAGATATCCTTCCCCGAAGGACATCAATCCCTAAACAGCAGCAATCGCTGATAGTTGTACTCCAGATTTACCAGCTGAATTTAAATTCCACCAGCTGCTGTGGTGGGATTTGAACCCCTGCTCCCGCAGCATTAGCCTGGGCCTCTGGATTACTAATCCAGTGACATCACCACTACTCCACCAACCAGAGGCCAATGGTTGACACTTGATCACCAGCTGCAAATTGAGGCCGCAAAAAAAGAATGGAGCAAGAAAGTACGAAAATATGGAAACAGATCTGAAAATGAAAATCTTGCATTTCTGTAGCATCTTTCACAACCTCAGGACGTATCAAGGAGCTATTGAGCACAGCACGCTCCCTCAAACTGCAATGTGATAGTGACCAGATAGTCTGTTTTACTAATATTGGTTGAGGTACAAATGCTAAGTAGGACACCAGGGAGCACTCCCTGCTCTTCTTCAAAATAGTGCACTAGGGTGTTTCACGTTCAAAGGGAACAGGCAGGGCCTCGGTTTAATGTCTCATCCAAGAAACAGCAGCTCCAGCAGTGCAGTACATCCTCAGTACTGTACATCCTCAGTCCTGAATTGGACTGTCACAATTTCATAATCTCAACGTGATGGGCTTTGCCCTTACCTAAAAGGCACACGATTTTTTTTACTGGATAGATGGCCAAAATTAAATATTTTGGGGTTTTTTTTTTTAGCCATCCCATTCACTTTCCTGCATGCGGTCATAATGAAAAAGAACGAGACCAATTGAGGGGACCACATTGTAACAGACGAAAAAGGGATGAGCATCAGTAACATCATCAAGTCATAATATTAGAGATACAAACAAAAATAAAAGCGAAATACTGCGGATGCTGGAAATCAGAAATAAAAACAGAAAATGCTGGATAAATTCAGCAGGTCTGACAGCGTCTGTGGAGAGAGAAACAGAGTTAATGTTTCAGGTCCATGTGACTCTTCTTCAGAACTGAAGAGTCATGTGGACTCGAAATGTTAACTCTGTTTCGCTCTCCACAGATGCTGCCGGACTTGAGTTTTTCCAGAATTTTCTGTATTAAAAATACATTCGGTTGAAATTGGTCTGAAAACTTTGGCAGCCCTCGTGTACCTTTGGGCACAGGTAAGAGCTGTAACCAACCAGTCTCAATACTGTTCTTATTGTCCATTTCTTTCTTCCCCCTGCTCTCTCTCTCTCTCTCTCTCTCTTTGGAATTCCACACCACAGCAGTTTTAAGTGCATTCCTTCATGCTGTATGCAATTGCAATCAGTGTGCCCCTTCGGCATAGGTCTGTGGGCCAAAAAATGAGCGAGTGTTCTACATATATCAGATCACCAGATGGACAAGGATTAACTCAATTTCTGTTACTACTGTGACCTGATATCAACAGCTGCTATCCCCACCAATGCTACTTAATCTGGAATTCAAAAACTTTTTAAAAATGTTTTGTATTAGTCATAAAGGAAATTATGCAGCAGTAAATTAGGGAATCACATTTTTTATGGTGCTTTCCTTAACGTCATATTTCAATTTCCGATAGAGAGAGAAACAAATAGAGAAATAAAAATGAGCAAGGGAGATAGAGATAAAGAAAACGTACATGGAAAGAGGAAGGGAAAAGAGAGGAGGGCGGAGCCAGAGGAGGAAGATGTGTGAGCACGGAAAAGCGAGAGAGAGAGAAAGCGAGGGGGGGAGAGAGAGAAAGCGAGGGGGGGAGAGAGAGAAAGCGAGGGGGAGAGAGAGAGAAAGAAAGGGGGAGTGAGAGAGAAAGAAAGGGGGAGAGAGAGAAAGCGAGGGAGAGAGAGAGAAAGCGAGGGGGAAAGAGAAAGCGAGAGGGAGAGAGAGAAAGCGAGGGGGAGAGAGAGAAAGCGAGGGGGAGAGAGAGAAAGCGAGGGAGAGAGAGAAAGCGAGGGGGAGAGAGAGAAAGCGAGGGGGAGAGAGAGAAAGCGAGGGAGAGAGAGAAAGCGAGGGAGAGAGAGAAAGCGAGGGAGAGAGAGAAAGCGAGGGAGAGAGAGAAAGCGAGGGGGAGAGAGAGAGAAAGCGAGAGGGAGAGAGAGAAAGCGAGAGGGAGAGAGAGAAAGCGAGGGGGAGAGAGGAGAAAGGGAGAGAAAAAGAGAAGGGGACAGGAAAGAGGATAGAAAGAGAAGAGAAAAACGGGAGAGGGCAAAAGCCTCCAAAGAAGAATGAGAAGAGGAGCAGGGGATGGAGAGTAGAGGAGCGGGGGCAGTGAGGGACAGGAGCTGGGGTGGTGAGGGACAGGAGCTGGGGTGGTGAGGGACAGGAGCTGGGGTGGTGAGGGACAGGAGCTGGGGTGGTGAGGGACAGGAGTGGGCGGGGTGGGGTGGCGGGGGAGAGTCAGACAGAATTTGCTGTCTTGGTAAAATCTTACTCATCTCAGGGACAGCTAGGATTGTGTATAGTCCACAACACAAGCCATAAGCTGGCACTTTCCTGAGTCTTGGCCATGTCGACCTCGGTTACAGTGACCTTAGTTTTCTTCTTTGTAGTGCAGTTCTAAGTGGAGTAGTAAGGCAGACCTAATGTACCTGCCTCAGGGAAAGCAATATATCAGAGTCTGCCTTCCATGCACTTTTCCTAGTCATGGATGACTGGCTATGTGGATATGCTGTGCCTCAAACAGAATGAATACTTACACGCCTGGTCCTGGATTAGGGGATTTGGTCAGGGGAGGGGAAGGGGGCGAAGAGGAAGGGAGTGAGCATCTTAGCTGATGTGATAGTCCTTTGTAAACTGCAGTAACTACCTTAACAGAACAGCACTGAGGAGCTGCAGAGACTCAGACCTGAATGAAGGGTTAGGGTGGTCAGTGTAGCTCCATTCTGCTATCACCATATTAGTTGAACTCACATGTACACATGCAGAATGGCCAGCTGGAAAACTGCAGCCCATCCAAGATCAGCATATTCGGGGGTGGACAAAGAGAAATTATTGTGTGTGGCAGAAAAGAGAGGAGAATTGAAAAGGAACTTACAATTTAGAAACACCTTTTGTGACCTCAGGTTATTACAAAGCTTTTTAGACCCAATTAAGCATTCTTTCCAAATACAGTCATTGCTGTGTCGTAACGTAATGAAACAGAGCAGCTAATTTACGCATAGCAAGATCCCGCAAACAGCAATCAGAAAATGGTCAGATAATCTGCTTTTTAAGCGATGTTGGTTGGGAGATTAAATTTGGCCACGACTCAAGAGAGAACGCCTCTGCTGTTCATTGAATAATGTAGTGTCACTTGATCTTTAATGTCCTCCTGATTCTCGTTTTAATGTCTCCACTGAAAGACAGCACCCCCGACAGCGCTGGACTGGATTACACGCTAAAATCTCTGAATTGGGGTTTGACGCCACAGTCTCTGATGACCCAGAGGAAAGAAAGAGCGACACTGTCCGAGCCACGGCTCAGATTCCCAGTTACAGTGTCTCTTGGACATACTGCCATTACCACTCTCGGGATAGGTGCCTCCTTGTGGGCAATGAGCTGGAGGTTTGTCAAATCACTGCTGCTTGTGGCTGCTGCTGCTTTCTGCAAAGGTTTAGACAGCAGCTAAACTGTGCTGGAAGACCTCGGGAACAGGCGTTGCAGTCAGGCCCATGGTGGGGCACATTCCCATTGCCGTAGCTGGTATGTCTGGAGGGCTGGGTGACTGACTGGCTGCCGTGCAGTCACAGGTTGAGGAGGTATCCTCGGCTCCGTTCAGCTGCAGTTTCAATAACAGGAACCAAATATAAACCACCCTAAGCAATCAATGAGGACAAATACACCATCGATGAAACCTCTGGAAGAGACAGGTACAAATATAAGAAGAGAGGACTGATTTCCATTACATTCCGGGTTGCTCCCCAACTTCTAATCCCATGCAGAAAAAAAGATCAGGGCAGCTCCACAGTTTTGCACTGACCTTAGCAAGTCTGGGCAATTTACTTTGCTGTTGCCACCAGCGGCACAAAACCCCCTTACTCTATACCCAATCAAAAAACAAAAGCAGGCCTGTAAAACCACAAATGAATGGCTCTGCTGGTAAACTCACCCCCTGGCATGCAACTGAAACACACTGGTCAGGAAAAATGAAAAGAAACGTGAATGTACGTAGCGCCTTTCATGACACCCCACAGTGCTTTACAGCCAATGAAGTACTTTTAAAGTGTGGTCACTTGTGAAAGGAGGCAGCCAACTTGCACACAGCAAGGTCCCACAAACCACAGTGTGATAATGATCAGATAATCTGTTTCTAGTGATGTTGGTTGAGAGATAAATATTGGCCAGGACACCGGGGAGAACTCCCCTGCTCTTAAGTATTGCTGAAAAGAGACATATTGTCGATGCTTTTCACCTTGCACTCACCAGGGCAAACACAAGAATGCCAAATTTCAAACAACCACAACAATTTGTACTACAGGAAAAGAGGGTGCTGACTGGTTGGCAAGTCGACTCTGATTGGCTGAGGAGTTGTCATGGCAAAAGCAACAAGGAACTATAGGCTCCCCAAGCTCCCAGGTAGTTCAAAAAAAGGCACAAGGCTTGAACATATTCCTTTTGTTTGCAAAGAACAGGTCCCTGTGCATGAATGTATGTCGCTTCTCACAAGCGTAAATGAGCCCCTGCTGTTCTTCCAAAATGTGTCATGGGATCTTTTACATCCACCTGAGAGGATGAATGAGGCGTCAGTTTGACATCTCGCCTGAAAATCGGCATCACGACAGAGGTGTCAGCATAGACTGAGCACTCCAGGACGGGACTTGAATCCACATCCTTCTGACAGTAAGACGAGAGTGCTACCCCTGAGCAACGGCTGAGGCTGGAGGATTCCAGCCTTGATACCCCAGTCCGCACTGCGCACATCGATCGCAGTCACGATCGTGTCGGGCACATGGTAATCAATGGGTACCGTGAGGAGCCGGGGTTTGGGCGGGGTGTGGGCATGGGTAGAAGAAAAGGGAATGTAGATAAATTCCAGCCAGTGATTCTATTGGCTGTGTGAACAAAGACGGAGGACACAATCAGATCCAACTGTAAAAGCATCCCCATGAGCAAACGGACTGGAACTGCTGCTACCTGGGCTCACAAATGTACAAAACAATCACTTGGGAAAGGTGCCAGAGTAAACGGCACAACAATCAGTCCCTCCAGACACACACACAACTTTCCTTCTCGGTATTTTCACTTGCAAGTGATTACGCCCACAAAGGTTTAATACACTTCGCATCACATTTCACCGAAAGCCTTGTGAAAACGTTTAGAAATCATGTGTAACCACAGCAGATTCTTTCTGATATACGCAGCATCTGACTTAGAAGATGCAATCGTCAAATGGGTTAAAAGTTTCAATAGGTACTGGGCCCAAAGTTTTGATTACAACACTTTCTTGAGTTGTTGGGAAAGAGGGGTTGTTTTATTGCCCAGACAGTTCCTCTTGTTGCTCTGTCAACGCTTATCAAGTTAATGATTGATAATTGCTGGGGAAGGGACGTTTTCTGCTTCTGGTAAAATTTTCTGAGGGGGATGTTTGCAGCTGACACTGACTGCAGAATCCACATTAAGCTTGTTCCAGCTCCCCCTTGATTCATTTTTAAAATTCTGAACATATTTTTGTTTCTCATATTTTAGTCGCCCTCCGCTGATCCAGTCATGCTGCACATCGTTCTGGAGCAAGAGTGAAACGCTCTTTTTAGTCACTGGTACTCAGTCATTAGTCTCTGAGATATCCACAAGTGCCCTGGAATATGTCACTTACCTTTTCTTCCACTCCCACTAGCCTAAATGGTGCAGACAAGACCAGGAATGTGCCTGGGGAGGGGAGGTAATTACTAGAAGATGCCTGCACCACACTGCTGCATAATGCATTGTATTGTTAAAGAATGCTTTATTGTGCACAAGTGCTTAAGCTGATTAACTTTCTCAAAGTACAAAGGCTTTGTTGTAATTGAATCGCTTTTTGCACTGTCTGGGTTATTAATAGCTTTAAGGATGCTGTATTAGCGAAAGTCTAAAGATACAGATGCCCTGCCCATTGTCTGTAATTTGTGCTTTACATACACTCATTCATTTTTATCTATAATCCAATTAAAACAAGGTGCTTTGAAGAAGTTCAAATTAATTTACTAACAGCAACTATAACTTGTCATAAAGATGGCAAGTGCGAGGAATACTTTAGCAGGTCAGGCGGCATCTGCGGCAAGAGAAACAGAATTAACATTTCAGGTCAATCCCATTTTTCAAAGAAGAGCAGAGTCTCCTGGCCAATATTGATCCTTCAACCAACATCACTAAAACGGATTATCTGGTTATCAGCACGCTGCTTGCAAGTTCCCACAGAGAACGATGAGATAAATGCCAGATAACCAGGATGCATAAATGCTGGCCAGGGAACTGGGGAGAACTCCCCTGACCTTCTTCAAAACAATGGCCCAGGTCTTCCGGTGTCCAGACGATTGGAGAACGGACGCACCTTGGAAGGTGCATTACCCTTAAGAGGTCCCAAGTTTCAACTTCCGATGAGCAACTCCCCTGCTCCTGGGGTCCCTCCAAAAATGTCTCCAACTCTGAGTTACAGTCAGAGACTTTGGAGGGTTCCAACTCAGTTACCTGGATAGTTTCCCAGGGAAAGAACCATGTCTAATTCCTGGGTAACTATACAACTGCCACTCCTAACACACCACTGACACCCCCTCAAGTCCCATTGCGACCCTCCGACTACCCCCCACCCCAAACTTCCAACATTCTGACCTCCCCCAACGACCCCCCACCCCCGACCCTCTGCCTTCCCCCGCCTGACCCTCCACCGACCCTTCGGCTCCCCTCCGACACAGCCCCGGGCCGGCCTCCCCACCCTGCCACAACATCCACCCTACCCCCTCTCTGCCACAACATGTAACCTGCCCACTTATCTCACTCACACTCTTTTATTAACGCACTGAGGAGCTATTTAAATGCCCCCCAAAGCTTTTCAGCGTGTTAGTGAATGAAGATTTATCAAAACACGGCAGCTAGCGCCATAAAAAGGGAGTGTGGCTTGGCTTCCCCCAACAATCCGGCACTGCGAAGAAGGACTCCGAGAACGGTTATGCTCTGCATTTCTGAAGAGAGCCAGTTGTGAATTCTGGGCCTGAAATACAGAGCTCCTGTGAAAAAACAGGAGCGGAATGGCAATCCAATGGCGACTGCCGCTCCTCGGAAGATCCAGCCCAATGCCTTTTACATCCGTCTGAGAGAGCAGACTCAGTTTAACGTCTCATTCGAAAGACAGCACCTCCAACAGCGCAGCATCCCCACACTGCTGTGCAGAAGTGTCAGCCGAGATTTTGGGCTCAAATTCCTGGATTGGGACTTGACTGAGTCACAGTGACACAGCAGAAACTGAACAGGTATCCTGTAATTCATACAGATGTAGTTATTAAAATCATTCTGTTGAAACGGAGCCATATTGACCAGGAAGAAAGAAAAAGAACTTGCATTTATATAACACCTTTCACAACTTCATAAAAGCGCTCTGGGTCATTCTGACGTTGTGAAAGGCACTATTTAAATGTAATTCATTTTTTTTCTGTTTAGGTTGAGCAGTGACCAGTGATGATCACGGTGTCAATGGGAAACTCAAAACCTACTCAGCCTGAGCCAGTGACAGTGTCCGTGAATGATGATCTTCAAAACAAATTAAACTCGTAAAATTCAGTCAACATGGGCCTTGGAGATTTATGGGGGGAGGACGGAATTGCCAATGAGCTAGGTTTAGGCACATAGCCAGTTAAATCCTGAGTAAAACAACAAATTGAGTTTCTGCATTCATTCAAGAGGCAGCCAGACATCTTTACACAAATGTCACACATTCCATTACCAGTTGGCTGGCTAAGTGACTTGAAAATAAATATTTTTGTGTCAGAAGGAGTGTGATGCATTCACCGCTCCCCTCAATCGGGTTAAACTCCTCATACTCGAAAGGGTTACAGAGACAAAGGAGTTAAAATGTTTATACGTTATAAAAACGACAGTCCACAATCCAGGACCAATATTTATATTTCTACCAATAAAAAGGAAAGGGAGAAGAACATGCATTAAAAAAAAAATGATGCAGTCATTAAGATCTATCTGCTCCTCAAAGAAGCAGGAGCTGAATGATATACACTTCATGTCATCATATCAGGAAAAAACTGCTGTCATGTGATGCTGGGTCAGCCTGGCTGTAGCACAAACAACATGGACCCCTTTCCAACCAGCCCAGGCGACTGTTAAACTGCCTGTCTGCAAGTGCTTTTTTCCCTCGTTCTTCAATGCAAGGAGGCGTGGGGCAGTCATACGCCATCCTTTTCATTCAAAGCAAGTCCTTTCCGACCTGTTTCACGCCACAGGTCAAGGCGATTAAAGCTGCTCTCCAAAGGTACTCCAGTCCTTACTAATCCAGAACAGGAAACCGGCTCAACAAGAGAACCGCCCTCAGCCTTAGCCAATACGTTCAGGCCTGAGGTAGGACCCCTCAAAGGGCTTCTCCTATCTCTGCGTGAACCAACAGCTATTAACCCTTCAGTGGCTTTCAACCCTGTGCAGAGTATGGAAAAGGTTACCTAGACAAAATCAAAGACCTATCTACTTAATGTGTCACAAATGATGAATAGATTTCAATATGCTTAGCAAAATAAAAAAGACTGCAAATGAACTTTGTACCACTAAAAGATGTTTACTTTTAAAATAAACCCCCTTAAAATATCCCCCCAGCGCTCTCTTCCCTCTTTTGATCCTCCTGTACAGTTCCTAGTCTGAAATGGCAGACAGGCAGCCTGTTCATGGCCTCTGCCAATAATAAATATCTTTACCCGGCCGCCAGAGGTGGTCTTTAGAGTAAATGCATTAATTCCGAGGGCAGGGGCAGCAGCACAGGAGCCTGATCCCTAAGTCTGCTGCCCTTTGGCTGGTGGCACCTCCACTGAAAAACAGGCATCAGCGAAAGAAAGAAGTTTTATTAGAAACTCTGCAGCAGCTTCAGGAACTACAAGAATGTGCCTCTCAAATCCATCAGCAGTTTTATATTCTTGGGTGCCATCACTGGAATAGCAAAAATGCACCAACCCTCAACAGTTTTAGAACCACGTCTCCGCCCTACATTCGCAGAGGCCAGGCACCCACGTGTTGCCAGCTTTTTTTTAAAAAATCCTTTCGTGGGCCATGGGTGGCGTCAGCATTTGTTGCCCATCCCGAATTGCCCTTGAGAAGGTGCTGGTGAGCCGCCTTCTTGAACCGCTGCAGTCCACGCGGCTGTGAGAGAACCAGCTGCCCTCCCGCCTGCAGCTAACCGCAAGGCACTGTCCTTGGGGGTCTGCAGGCAACAGCGCTCCTCAAATAAAGGAGGAACCCGGAGGACGCGCAGTTAGGGCAGAGGGTCTCAACTCAGCAAGTTGCCAATGACATGGCCCAGGTCCAACAAATCAATACCACCAAAATCATAGGAGCAAACTAGGCCCAATCGCAAAGTTAAGCAGCTGAGAGACGCCATTCAGCCCCACAGAAACCTACAATTCTAGCCCAGCCCTCTCACCACTATAATGATGGCTTGAGATTTGAGTGCCACTAGAGTTTTTAACTCCTCCGATTCGTATGCAGTACGATTGCCCTGCTGGAGTCCTCCTCGTGGGGAACTCAAGGTCAGAATTCCTCTACTGTGAACCCCTCGAGGGTCAAATAGCCTGCCAACGGTCTGGCTGAAGGATTCATTGATTCAAGCTGGCTCGTGAATGGCTCACTACCTTTACAAGAAAGCACGGAGTGGGGATCATTTGATTTTCTTTTAGCTTTTATTTAATGTGCAATACAAGATTAAAAATTAAAATGTGTTTCATTCACCAGCAACACGGAGACGTCGTATGGCCATTTTTGCAACTTCTAGATAAATCTGGCTATTCACAGCTGTTACGCGCTTGGTTAAGAACGAAACATCCAAAGTATGATAGCTGTTGTGTCTGAAGGCTGGTGCTTATTGCACGTGATTTTCTAATACATTCTTCACATTTAATTTGATCGTACTGCAGAAGGACACAGGGTTCAAAATTGGTTTCGGAAGTGAAGGCTGCAACCAGCCAGTTACAGAATGCTCATCATGCTCGCTGGCCAGCTCTCAGCCCAAGTGCAGAGCAAGTAATGCACAAGAGTTAGACTAACGGATGGGCCTTGCAACTCTGCAAATTATCTAGCCCACAGAGAGTGAGTGTGTGTAGGCAAAAAACACACAGATGATCGATATCTTCTGAAACACAACATGGTGTGACCAAACAATGGCAGCTGGCCATTTGAACTGAATCCTGGATAGGTGGATCAATTGAAGGAATTAACATTTGGTCCTACGGAGCCATTAGCTGACACAGGAAAAGGCTATTCAGCTCATCTTCCCTGTGCCAGTTCTTTGAAAGAGCTACCCAATTAATCCCCCTCCCCTCTGCTCTGTCCCCACAGCCCTGCCAGTTCTTTTCTCTCAAATATTTACCAATTCTTTTTTGAAAATTATTATTCAACCTGCTTCCACCTCATGGTGAGGTGCAGCTCTACAGATGCCTGGATTCCAGGACCTGAACACAAAAATCCAAGCTGGCGCTCCAGTGCAGTACCGAGGGAGTGCTGCACTGTCAGAGGCACCATATCTCATATAAGGTGTTAAACAGCCCTCCCAGGCACACGTAAAAGATCCCATGGCACGAATTCGAAGAAAAGATCTCGGTTCCTGGCTGCGATCTGACAACCCCTTCTGAGAGCGTCAGGGTGGGGAAACGGGACCAGACTCCTCCATGTTGCCTGCAGGTAAATGGCCTACCTAACATTCACTGTCTAAGTAGACATACACACAATGGCTATTTGTGAGAGTGAGTAGAGAGCAAGAGGCACTCGTGAACCCATACACCCCCACCTTTAAAATGAGCCTTCTGGGGATTCTGAGCTACAGCCAACGATTCACGGAACAACTTCCATATGTTTTCAACAAAAAAAAATCTGGCAGAGTTGTCAAAAATTTTAAGGAGTTTTTTTTTTAAACCTGCTCAAAACTTTCGTTAATCCAGATACGGCAACTCTGATGCTGAGTTGGAAGTCAAGGATGTTATGTAAAGGACTCGTTTCTTACCACACACCATCCCGTCCAGTTTAAGGGCGCGGTTATAATGCAACCTCAGCATCACTGCCACAAATTGCAGGACCCCCTGGAAGAGAGAGGGGAGGATGGAGCGGTCTAGGATTGCCTGACACCGCAAGGAGTAAATCTCCGACGTGGCATCAAACTCAGTTTTGAAGTGAAGAAGGGCCCCGACCTTGAGTTATTTTGAGTTTGCAGGAACTCCCGCCTCCACTCTCCGAACCTTAGCATCTGGGAGAGCTCTGCAGATGCGTCGGCACAGGAGCCTACTCGGCCCATCGTGCATCTACCAGCTCCATGAAAGTGCTCTCCATTTCATCCACTCCCCTGCTCTTTCCCCACAGCCCTGTATTTTTTTTTCCCCCAGTTCAAGTATTTATCCAACCCCCTTTCGAAAACTATGATTGAATCTGCTTCCGACACCCTTTCAAGGCAGTGCGTTCCAAATCACAACAACTCACTGCTTAAAATAATCTCCTCCTCTCCTTGATGAAAGCAAAGAACTGTGGATGCTGGAAATCCAAAACAAAAACAGAAACAGAAATACCTGGAAAAACTCAGCAGGTCTGGCAGCATCTGTGGAGAAGAGCACAGTTGACGTTTCGAGTCCTCATGACTCTTCAACAGAACGAAGTAAAAATAGGAAAGGGGTGAAATATAAGCTGGTTTAAGGGGGGCGGGGGTTGTTGGGACAAGCAGCCAGTAATAGGTGGAGATAACCAAAAAATGTCACAGACAATAGGACAAAGAGGTGTTCAAGGTGGTGATATTATCTAAAGGAATGTGCTAATTAAGAGTAGAAAGCAGGACAGACAAGGTACAGATAGCTCTAGTGGGGGTGGGGTGAAGGAATGCTAAAAGGGCTAAAAGGTAGAGATAAACAATGGGTGGAAATACATTTAAAAATAATGGAAATAGGTGGGAAAAGAAAAATCTGTATAAACTATTGGAAAAAACAAAAAGGAGGGGGAAGAAACGGAAAGGGGGTGGGGATGGAGGAGAGAGTTCAAGATCTAAAATTGTTGAACTCAATATTCAGTCTGGAAGGCTATAAAGTGTCTAGTCGGAAGATGAGGTGCTGTTCCTCCAGTTTGCATTGAGCTTCACTGGAACAAGGATGGACATGTGGGCATGAGAGCAGGGTGGAGTGTTGAAATGGCAAGCGACAGGGAGGTCTGGGTAATGCTTGCAGACAGACCAAAGGTGTTCTGCAAAGCGGACACCCAGTCTGTGTTTGGTCTCTCCAATATACAGGAAACCGCATTGGGAGCAACGAATGCAGTAGACTAAATTGAGGGAAGTGCAAGTGAAATGCTGCTTCACTTGAAAGGAGTGTTTGGGCCCTTGGACGGTGAGGAGAGAGGAAGTGAAGGGGCAGGTGTTGCATCTTCTGCGGTTGCATGGGAAGGTGCCGTGGGAGGGGGTTGAGAAGTAGGGGGTGATAGAGGAGTGGACCAGGGTGTCACGGAGGGTACGATCCCTACAGAATGCCGCCGGGGGGGGTGAAGGGAAGATGTGTTTGGTGGTGGCATCATGCTGGAGTTGGCAGAAATAGCGGAGGATGATCCTTTGAATGCGGAGGCTGGTAGGGTGATAAGTGAGGACAAGGGGGACCCTATCATGTCCTCCTCTCCTTTACTGATTCTTCTTCCAATTATCTTAAATCTGTGTCCTCTGCCTAGAGACCTTCCAGCTAGCAGAAACCTTATCTGCTCTAGCACAACCCTTCCTGATTTTGAACATCTCTATTAAATTATTCCCTTAACCTTCCCTGCTCTAAAGAAGAACAATCCCGCTTCTCCACATAACTGAAGCCCCTCGTCCCTAGCACCAGTTTGGCAAACCCCCTGTGCACCATCTCCAAGACGTTGCCCTCACCACGGCAACTGGGCTCAGCATAAATGCAACATCAGATATTTTGCCGAGATCCCAAGAGAACTGGTCCAGCGAATTCAACAGAAAAAAAATCATACTTTTGACAACCACGAGTGGAGAGAGATAGGAGAGGAGACACGCTGATGGATTACTGCGATACAGTTGTATAGCGGTTATGCTTCTAATCTAGTACTCCAGAAACTGGAAACTGGATTAATAAACAACAGTAAAAGTGCTGCCAATTGTCAGATTGGCATAACAATCCAACAAATGTCCTTTGGTTGGAGGGGGGTTGGGGGGGGAGAAAAGATTTTTCACCCTGTGGGTGGTGGGTGTCTGGAAGTCGCTGCCCTGTTTGATGGTTGAGGCAGAAACCCTCATCTGACTTTAAAGGTACCTGGTGCTGCAGCCTGAAAGGCTACGGACCGGGTGCTGGAAGGTGGGGTTAGGATAGGCGACTCGTTTTTTTCAGCCGATGCAGGCACGATGGGCTGAATGGCCTCTTGCTGTGCCGTAACCTTTCTATGGTTCTATGGAAAGAAACCTGCCTGTCCTTACCCGGTTTGGCCCATACGTGACTCCAAATTTGACACCTATACATGGTTGACCCTTAAATGCCCTCCCAAGCGGTCGTGCAAGCCACTCATTTAAATCAAACACAAGAAGGTGGCCCACCTCGAGGCAGCTAGAGATTGGCAATAATTGCTGGCAACGCCCACACCCAGAGAATGAATTTATTTTTATTTATTTTTCCTTACAAAACACTTGCCGTTATAGCAGGTGCTCTGCACACTAGAAAACTGCCAGCTGCAGCATTTGATATTTTATGGCCTAAGACAGTACATGCTGTTAAAAGATACTGGGCGTGATAAAATAATTGCAGACATTAACACATGGAAATTACAGTTCTGTTTCTGCAGCTTTCATGCAGGATAATAGAGGGCTGGCTGTGGAGTTACAAGGCAGTAATTGAATCGAGCGGTTTGGAGGAAGTCGTAAACGTAAATAGGCAAACTTCAGTAGGTTACGAAACTTCAGGCAAACTACTAAGATTAAATAATCTTCCTCTAACTCACCACCAGCTAGCTTATTGCGATTCTGCATGGAATGTGTGAACTATGCATTTTTTAAAAAAACGATTTGTACATTTTGCCAGAGTATTGAGGAGCAGAGGGATGTGGATGAGGAAGTAATCAACTGACCCAGAGAGTACGATGCAAGGTCACTGGTTTATATTATTAAAGGGGGGGAGAAATGGACAGAACACAATCACAAAAGTGAAATTCCAGGGACTTCATGTAATGAAAACTGGCATTGCTTATTTAGCAACAATTAGCCTTTTGCCCCAGTGATAAAGAACCAAGGAGACCATTCTGCCCATCTTTGTCAGAGCAATCCCATAGCCTTGGATCTTCCTCTGGTTCAAATATTGAACTATTTGACTCTTTGAAGATGTGACCACCTCCAATGGCAAGACATGCCTTGATGTGTCAAAACTGAGGAGATATTCCTCCAAATGTCCCTTACTGTTAGTGACCAGCTTTACAATGCTGATCACTTGTCACTGATTCCCCATCCAGAGCCTTTCCCCCACTCACCCCATCAAAATGCTTTTTGTAGCATAAAAACCTCGATTAAGGGGACTCAAATCTTAAATTGGGCCGAGGCTGAAGGAGTAAACTCAAAGCACTTTTTTCTATACATACAGCAGGGGAAATCTGGAATTCTCTCCCCCAAAATGCTCAGTCAATGACATTTTCAGCACTAAGATCAAAGGGTTTTTAGGCAGGGACATCAAGGGGAGGCAGTGGTGTGGTGGTAATGTCACTGGGCTAGTAATCCAGGGGCCCAGGCTAATGCTCTGGGGACAAGGGTTTAAATCCCACCACAGCAGCTGGTGGAATTTAAATTCAATTCATAAATTTGGAATATAAAGCTAGTCTCGGTAATGGTAACCATGACAACTATCATCAATTGTTGTAAAAAAATCCATCTGGTTCATGAATAGAAGGGATTCTGCCATCCTTACTCGGTCTGGCCTACATGTGACTCTTAATTGCCGTCTGCAATAGCCACGATTAGGTGTGGGCAAAAATGCTGGCCTTGCCAGCAACGCACACATCCCATAAAATAATATAATTATGAGATCACTGTTAACAAGCATCAATGGAAGTAGATTTGTCCGTGATGCCTACCACTCGTTTACTGCTCACTGTCTCCTCATTTAAGGAAGGACATTCTTGCCTTAGAGGGGCTACAACGAACGTTCACGACAATGATTCCTGGGGTGAGGGGGGGGCGGTGTGGTTATCCTATGAGAAGAGGTGGACTAGAAAGGGTCTATATTCCCTGGGCTTTAGGTGAATGAAAAGTGATCTCATTGAAACGCATAAAATTCTTACAGCGTTTGACTGAGTAAAAGTTGAGAGGCTTTATTCCTGCCCAGCTGGAGTCTAGAACGAGGGTTCATAGTCTAAGGGTGAAGGGGTCATCCATTTAGGATTAGGAATGAGATAAGAAGAAATTTCTTCACCCAGAGGGTTGTGAGTCTTTGAAATTCTCTATCCTAGAGGGCTGCAGGTGCTCAGGTCGTTGAGTATATTCAAGAATGAGCTTGAAAGGTTTGTGGTCCCTACGGGAATCAAGGGGTAGGGTGGGAAAGTTGAGTTGAAGTAGATGATCAGCCATGATCGTACTAAATGGTGGAGCAGGCTCAAGGGGCCGAATGGCCTAATCCTGCTCTGATTTCTTATGTTCACAAATGGGAAAGGAGCCCACCCAGCACACATGGGAGGGTCATCAGGAAGGGGTGGAGGAAAATCCTAGGCTGCTATTATGTGCAATAAATTGAAACACTGGCAGCCATTCCAACCCCCCTGAAAAGTGCAGTGAGCAAGCGAGTTTTTTTTTAAAAAAGACTTTTGAACATGAACGCAAAACATCAGCGACATTGCAAAGAAGCAGAAAGAGGGTGGAGTAAAACGAGAAACACTAGATGTCAAGATGCTGACTTGACTCACTGAGTGTCTCCAGCATTTTCTGTTTTTATTTCAGAATCCCAGTACCTGCAGAATTTTGCTTTTTAACCCAAGTTCAAGCTTTGGGATTTTGAAAATCTGTAGGTGCCAATTCACCAGCGTTATGCAAAAGCTGCAAATATGTTTGCATTTTTAAAAAATTAACAAATATCAGATGAGCTCCAACTTTCGGAAGCTGCAACAGCAAATCAATTAAAAAGAACTAAAAAAAAAAAAATTATTAGCACACCAGCAAAATTACTGCAGCAAAATTGGAACCATTATTGCTCTGTTGAACAGCCGTTTCGAAAGAAACTAAACCGTGTCACAAAGCCTAAGGCAGAAATGTCCACACTTTGTAGGCCACTTTGATGCATGGGCTAACATGGAAACCGCAGACAGCACATATTACATTTAAATTAATGCTCCTGTTGTCCTGCTTATTCCTCAAGATGCTGGTGCTGACCCAGATCTGGGTGTGCCAATTCAGGATTCCTCCACAATGAGGCAACACCACCTCAATTCAAACAAGCTATGAAGAAAATCAGGGCAAGCACAACCGGATTGCCTGAGATGCAAACAGCCCATTGCATTGCATTTTCGACACACTTGTTCTGCAAAGGTGCGTGGGAGACATTCTAGGCTTGGAGCCACAAGGTTAGTACCCAGTGACCGTCTGTTGGGTTTAGATGGGAAATGGAAAAGTTTATTTTAGCTTTTTAAGAATAGAGGAACGGGAATAGGTCATTCAACCCCTTGAGTCTGTTCTGCCACCGAATCAGGTTGATCTGTCTCTTAACACCATTTACACACCTTTGATCCATATCCCTTGATATCTCACTTAAAGAAAATCTAGCAATCTGCTTCTTGAACATATCAATCAGCTCCTGACATCCACAGCCTTTTGAGGGAAGAGCGCTCCAGATTTCAATTGATTTCAGTGCTACAGTCTTGAGAGCTAAGTAGAACTACAATTAATGTATCTTCAATTTCTTCACCTATTTCTTGATACCTGGGTGTGGAAACCAACAGATTCTGGAGATCTGCCTGTTGTAAGTTCGTTCCCAAGGGCAATTAGGGATGGGCAACAAACACTGCCCTTTCCAGCAACGTCCACATTCAAATACCAATGGTACAAGGAAACCTAAAACTAAGTCTGAAGGCAGAACCTAGTGGATTTAGGTTTTAATAGAGAAGGTAATGGAGAAAATAATGGGACTTTTTTTTATTCTTTCAAAATTTAAATCCACTGGGTTCCCTCTTTTAACTTATTTTTAGGTTTCCTTGTACCATTGGTATTTGGTCGTCTTCTTCTACTGGGAAAACTGACGCAAAACCTTCATCAAACCAAGTCTGACAGAAGGGAACAGAGGTAGATCTCCCTGGGATATCCAAGAAAGAAAGCAGTACAGAAAAAGTGAATCAGAACCAATTATTCTGTTCTTTCTGGTTTAAGTTGGGAGGGTCGTGGTTCGTCGTGAAGTCAACAGTAAAAGCTGCAACATCCAGAATAGTTGAGTTACAGACTTTTTGCACTGAGAATTTTATTCCGTTACTCTAACCTCCAACCTTAAGCGGCAGGGGCAGCAGTTTGGATTACTACAATTGGCCGAAGTGCCAAAATATCAAAGCACCAACCAGCCTTCCTGCTCCTGATCACTCTTTGACGATGCTCAAAGGTGAACCAGGTAATAGGTATTGAGCAACACCCTCACTACCCTTACTCTCGATGTACAGATTGACGATATTCACCCTCTGGGCTCACACGTAAAGAATAGCCATTTGGATGAAGTACAGGAGGTTGTCCGTGAAACCACAGGCCAACAGAAACAGGTGCCTTCTAGATATGGGAGAATTTAAACAAAGATGCAACTCTGTGTTTATATTTTTAAACTGCAGTGACGCAGTGCCACCAACACCTTACCCAGAGTGTCAACAAACCTTTCAGGGTGATGACAACACCCTTTAGAACAACAGGTTCCATAGAATAACTTTACGTCACATAGTTAAATATTTCCTTGGTGCACACTCACTACAACTTTATTGTACAGAGTCAATATTGCCATAGAATGTTTGTTGAAGACTGCTGCAAAAATAAGCTTCCTTGAACCAAAGCCAGACACTAAACACAAACCATGAATTTACTTAAATTCTATGATGTTGAAAGACAGAGTAATTTCACAACGGGCTAATTATGTTGCCTCAAGTTACAGTCCTTGCACTGTGGTTGGTACAAAAGACATTCCATAAAGAATCATCTGGGGTTGAAGTTTGCGGACCTTAATGTACTTGCCTGGGACCACGAAACGATTGCAGGTCACATGTTGTATATTCAATTATTTATCAACAAATCTCCTGAGGCGTTTCTCAAGGTGAGACAGGTGATGCTGGGTTTTGTTAACAAAAAGTATAAGTTTGTGACTGGGATAGTGTAATAGGGACCAAGTGAATGTCATATGCAAGGTCCAACATTTACGATTGTGGATAAAGGTGCTCACAGTGAGGCAGGGTATATGGTGAAGCCTGAACAGGAAATAGACTCTATGTACAAGAGATTGATCTTAAATAAGGTTTTTGGAATAGAAACAACAACTCCAAGAGAGGCATTTCAAATGCCTTAATTTTCTTCAGCGACTGAGAGACCTGCTGTGTGTTTCCAGCAGCTCTCCCACCACTCCAGTGTTTTTGATAAACCACCCAACATCGTGACACATTAGCTACAGATGAACGTTTAATTTTGCAGAAAGGTTTGCAAGTGTTGCTCACTTAGTCCCACTCAGCTGCTTTCTGCCCCTTAACCCTGCAATTTTCTCCTCAAGTATTTATTACAAGAATGAAGGAGGTAAACATGCACATACAGGTGTATGCTATATGCCTGAAGGCAGGGCAACATCCAAAATAGTTAGACTGTTGCAGTAAACTTTAATGGGACGAATGAGGAAGGCAAACTGTAAATTCTCAGAATAAAACTACAGGTGTGTGCTCATGTGCATGGAATGTGTATTGATTTACAGTGTTATGCACATGTTCCAAGTGTAAGATTGGGGAATGTCAACCAACCACCTTGGTTAGGCAGGTAAACATCGAGCTGCTCACTGCTTCCTAACCGCAAGTGCCTTTAACAGTCGACATTATCAAACTATTCTTCACGGATACATTACAGGCCTTTATCATAAATGCCGCAATGAATTAACATATTTTTTCTCCATCCCCACCACCACCTTCCCCTGTCACCATCACCCCACCCCCCGTCAATGCACAGTTTGTATTTTGGGTGTAAAACCGAATCAACTACTTGATCTTACTGGATCCAAGATTCAATAATGCCTTACATAGGTAAATGTGTATGCCTTTATTTGGAAAGAACAGTTTTAAAATTATATTTGTTTACTGAAAACTTATCCCAAAAAAATAGTCATGAGTTCAAACCCCAGCTTCTGCTCAGGTGGTTTACTTCAGTCAAATACAATAAATGGGGAGCAATTAGAAATGTTGTTTGAAAAAAATTCATTCTTGGGAGATGCGGTATCGCTGGCAAGGCAAACATTTTTTGCTCGTCCTTAGTTGTAATTGAGAAGGTGCTGGGGAGCCACCTTCTTGAGCTGCTGCAGTCCGTGTGGTGAAGGTACACCACAGTACTGTTGTTAGGTAGGGAGTTCCAGATTTTGACCGAGCAATGTTGAAGGAAGAGTCAACCTATGTCCATATCGAGTTGGCGCATGACTTGGATAGGAACTTGGAAGTGATGGTGTTTCCAAGCGCCTGCTGGCCTTATCCATCTAGGTGGTGAAGGATACAATTTTTGGATGCACTGGTAAGGCATCTTGGTAGGTTGCTGCAGTGCATCCCAATTAAACAGCCAGTGGAACAACAAGGAAACAGAAAGTGTACAAACTATCAAATCAGCATTCCCACGAGATAGCGTTCTGGCATGGGAAGATCTCGCCATTTAGGTAAGGCAACAAGGGCAGCTGGTTCACAACAACATCTTATATTTATATAGCACCATTAATGTAATAAAATGCCCCAAGGTGCTTAACAGGGGTACTATAAACAAAATTCAACACCAAGCCACATAAGAAGATATTAGGTCAGACGACCAAAAGCTTGGACAAAAAGACAATTTTAAGGAGTGTCTTAATGGAGGAAAGCAAGGTAGAAAGGTGAAAAGTTTAGGGAGGGAATTCCAGAGCTTAGGGCCACAGCAACTGAAGGCATGGTGGTCACCAATGGTTGAGCGATTAAAATCAGGGCTGTTCAAGAGACCAGAATCAGAGAAGCACAGATATCCGAGAGGGTTGTGGGGCTGGAGGAGATTACAGAGATAGGGAGTGGTGAGACCATGGAGGAATTTGAAAACAAGGATGAGAATTTTAAAATCAAGACGTTGCCTGACTGGGTGCCAATGTACGTCAGCAAGCAAACGGATGGTCAGTGAATGAGTCTTGGTGCGAGTTAAGGGACATGCAGCAAGAGTTTTAGCTGACCTCAAGTTTACGGAGGGTAGAATGTGGGAGGCCAACCAGGAGCATGTTGGAATAGTAAAGTCTAGAGTTAAAAAGCATGAATAAGATTTCAGCAGCAGATAAGCTGAGGCAGGGGCTAATTTGGGCAATGTTATGGGGTGGAAATAGGCGGTCGTAATGATGGCACGACTATGTGGCTGGAAGCTCATTTCACGGTCAAATATGACACCAAGGTTGTAAACAGACTGGTTTAATCTCAGACTGTTGTCAAGGAGGGCGATGGAGTCTGTAGCTAGGGAATGAAGTTTGAAGAGGGGGCCAAAAAATGGGGAATTGCACCCAGTAGCCTAGAGGGAGCAATGTTTTTACACCCAAAACAAATGAGCTCAATCCTAGAAACAAGGAACTTGGGAACAGTTAGATTCTTCTTCTAGAGTTCTCTGCTGAAAGGCATGTCCTTGGCAATTATTTGCCAAACCACAGCTAAGTGCCATGATTTTTTTTGCTATGTGAAGGCAAGAAGGTAGACCTCAGCCAGAATGAAGATCAAGCCCTGTGCTGTTATTTTTTTATATCATTCGTGGGATATGGGCATCTTTGGCTAGGCCAACATTTATTGCCCATTGCCCTGGTCCATGTGGCATTTAAGAGTCAACCACACGTAAGCCAGACCAGGTAAGGACGACAGATTTCCTTCTCTGAAGGACATCCGGTGACCAGATGGGTTTTTACGACAATCGGCTATGGCTTCACGGTCATCATCAGACTTTTAATTTCAGACTTTTTATTGAATTCAAATTTCACCATCTGCCGTGGCGGGATTCGAACCTGGATCCCCAGAGCATTACCCTGGATCTCTGGAATACTAGTCCAGTGACAATGCCACTATGCCCCCCCAATCATTATCATTAATCTGATCCACATGCTAGCTGCCTCGCCAACTAAGTTAACCAGCCTCCCATTGGAAGATTAAGGGTGATTTAGTCAAAGTTTTCAAGATATAAAGGGAAACAGATAACATAGATAAAGAGAAACTATTTCCACTGGTTGGGGAGTCTAGGAGCACGGAACATAATCGAAAAATTAAGAGTCAGGTTATTCTAGAGTAAATGTGGGAACAAGAGACGACCATTTAACCCTCAAACCTGTTCCACCATCGATGAGTTTATGGCTGATCTGTAACTCCATTTACCTTAAGATAAAAGCAAAATACTGCCGATGCTGGAAATCTAGAACAAAAACAAAAATACCTGGAAAAACTCAACAGGTCTGACAGCATCTGCGGAGAGGGATACAGTTGACTTTTCGAGTCCGCATGGCCCTTCATCAGAACTAGGAAATATAGAAATGAGATGAAATATTAGCTGGTAGAGGGGGGTGGGACAGATAGAGCTTGATAGGGGGCCAGTGATAGGTGGAGGCCAAGAAGAGACTGCCAAAGATATCATAGACAAAAGGACAAAGGGGTGTTGACGGTGGTGATATTATCTAAAGGATGTGCTAATGGGGGCATTAAGGGTAGCAAGCAGGACAAGCTAATGGCAGATGGCCCTAGTGGGGATGGGGTGGGGGGGAAGGGCTCGAAATGGGCTAAAAGGTGGAGATGAAGCAATAGATAGAAATAAATTTTAAAATAAGTGGGAAAAGAAAAATATATTTGTAAAAAAATTATAAATTATTGGAAAAAGGGGGATCGGAAAGGGGGTGGGGACGGAGGAGAGAGTTCATGATCTGAAATTGTTGAACTCAATATTAAGTCCGGAAGACTGTAAAGTACCTAGTCGGAAGATGAGGTGCTGTTCCCCCAGTTTGCATTGAACTTCACTGGAACATTGCAGCAGGCCAAGGACGGACATGTGGGCATGAGAGCAGGGTGGAGTGTTGAAATGGCAAGTGACAGGGAGGTCTGGGTCATGCTTGCGGACAGACCGAAGGGGTTCCGCAAAGCAGTCACCCAGTCTGCGTTTGGTCTCTCCAATGTAGAGGAGACCGCATTGGGAGCAGCAAATGCAGTAGACTAAATTGAGGGAAGTGCAAGTGAAGCGCTGCTTCGCTTGAAAGGAGTCTTTAATGGCATTGACCTTATTTTAAGGCATTTACCTTATATTGCCCCATACCCCTTAACAAAATCTATCAAACTCAGATGTAAAATGAACTGTCAACCGTCATCTGTGGAAGAGAGTTCCAAATCTCTATCATCCTCTTTGTGTGGGAGCGTTCCTTAGCTTTACTCAAGAGTGTACTAACTCCAATGTTTAGATTATGTCCCCCCCACCCCACCCCCAAGTCCAACACTCCCAACAAGCAGGAATAGTTTCTCTCCACCTAACCTATCTTATCCCCTTAATATCTTGAAAATTTTGATCCAATCGCCCCTTAACCTTAAGATTCCAAGGAATGCATTCTTGATGAGTATTTTGAAATTCCTAAACAAGCAGTTTCAGGGTTGTTTTCTTTGCACAAGAAACTGACGCCCCCATATTTAGCATGTATTCCTTAAACGTGACAAGAAAATTATATGCGTGCTCTCAAATTTTAGTCTAAATTTCATTTAAATTACAAGTGCCTTCATCAGTAATCTTTCACAGTGCCCTTTGAAATTGTGCTTCTCCTCAACTTCCTTGTAAACAGCCCCGCCATTTGATTGGGTGTATTCAGGGACACTGCCTGTGGATGGTAAACAATTAAAGACACTCCCTGCAGAAGGCAAAAAAAATCTTTTCTTCTCCACCGATGCTGCCAGATCTGCTGAGTTTTTCCAGGTAATTCTGTTTTTGTTTCAAAAAAAAACACTGGGAGGTAAACTCAAGAACTCATTTTCACGGGATGCCTGGACATAACTCTCCGTCCAAGCTGGTAGCACAATCCCAGAATTGAATACACAAATTATGGAGGATTATGGCTGCACTGTTGGAGGTGCTGTCGTTCAGGCCAGCCCTCAAAAATGGACGTAAAAGATCCCATGATTCTGTTTCAAAGAGCAGGGCAGTTCTTCCCTTGTGGTCCTGGCCAATATTCATCTGTCAATCGACATCACTATGGTCATGATCACATTCCAATTTGTGGGAGAAGTTGGTTGCCATGTTTCCTACATTACAACACTTCAATAGTGCTTCGTTGGGTGTAAAGCTCTTTGAGGTAACCTACGGTCTTGACAGGTGCTATACAAATGTAAGTCTTTAGTTGTTTATGCAAAGCAGTTTTCACCGATGCAAAGCTGGCAAGTGAACTTGCTCCCAAACGCAGGGGAACTGAGAGATGCGAGACCACCTCAAGGCAAGAGTCTTGGGTCTCACGCTCAATGTGGCAGAATTGCCATCTCAGGCAAAGCTAAGATTAAAAAAGGTTCCATGAATCACCAGGAAGAGAGTGTGAAATGAAGCCAACAGTGTAACTTTGCCTGCCAGCTAAGCATCAAACTCGGAGTGATACAAGGTCCCTAAAAGGAAATCAGAGATCATATAGGAAGCAGCACTCTAAATCGGATACAGCTCTTATCCATTCATTCCCAGTCCAAGACTGGGAACATACAAACATCGCCACAATCTAGCATATCACATTGAACACGCAGTGCAGTTCCCTCTATATTCAGCAGGCTGCAAATAGGTCACATGATTGGCTTTGTCAGGTGTTTCCACTGTCTCTGAAAACAGGATCTCAATGTTCCTGCATTCCACCTCCATTTCCTATGGCTCAGTGGGTGACTCTCTTGCCTCCAGTCAGAAGTTTGTGGCTTCAAAGTCCCACTCCGGAGACTTGAACATAAAATCCACGCTGCTACTCCCAGTGCAGTACCGTAGCAGCGCTGCACAAACGGAACTGCCGCCTTTCAGATGAGATGTTCAACAGAAGCCCTTCTCTGGCACACCATCAAAGAGATCCCATGACACTATTTCAAAGATGGGCAGGGCAGTTCGCCCCTGTGCCCCGGCCAACATTTTTCCTCAACAAACAAATCATGGGGTATTTTATCTCACTGCTGCTTGAGAGCTTGCTGTGATCAAATTGGTTGCCACATCACAAAGGTGACTGCTCTTCAGAAAAAGGAATTCATTGGCTGTAAGGTGCTGTAGGACGCCCTGAAGTCATGAAAGGCACTACATAAACGTAACTTCATAGTCGCTTTCCTTCTTTTGTTCAACCAAGCTCAGTAAATGCCACAATATAATCTTTTTTTAAATTTATCAGATAACAGCCAAGGCCATACATTGGTAGGCCTTCTCTTAGAACCGTTGCAGGTATTTGAAGTAACAGTGCTCTCACACTTATCATGCTTTTACTTTGTGCAGCGCTGGGTTTTTTTTTTAACAACAGACCAATGATAAAGTGCTTATTCTGGATCTGGAGTCACGTACAGGCCAGACCAGGTAAGGAAGGCTCGGATGGGTGTCTGTTGTTATGGGCGCACAAGATGGGAGAAAAATCTGATCCTGGATGCACAACTGCAGCTGCACTTATGACGCGAAAGCCTGATGAAGTGGCTAGATCAGTTGACCTCGTCTGGCAGCTAGGCTGCGCAACCTCAAATGAATTCGAACTGTCCTGGCAGATTTGCGGTTGCAGTCTGTCGGGGGTGTGCCTTCCCAGGGTTGGGGGGGTTCAATATTGCAAGCTTTCATGGCGGGGGAATCTAAAACTGGGGGGGTAGGGGTGGGGGCACAGTTTCATAATAGGAGGTCTCCCCATTGCAAACAGAGATGAGGAGGAATTTCTTCTCTCAGAGGGTCGTTAATCTTCAGAATTTTCTACACCCCAGGCAAGTGGAGGCCGGGTCATTGAGTATATTCAAGGCCAAGTGAGGCAGATTTTTGATCTACAGGGGAGTGAAGGGTTATTGGGCGCAGGCAGGAAACAGGAATAGATGCCACGATCAGATAAGACATGATCTTATTGAGGGGCCGAATGGCTTAGCACTGCTCCTATTCCTTACGTTGATCTTAATAGAGTTTTATTGCCCACTTCTTGTGGTATCCAGGCCATAGCTCACCTTAGGAAACGTTAATCATTTTTTTTTTTAAATGAGAAGAGCATCCAGATTTCGTTCCTAAATTTGTCTTTCACTGCAGTTTTATGAAGTGATTTTTTTTTTGTCTTTCTCTCTCCCATGCCATCAATTGTCTGGGAATAGCAGTTTCTCACCTTTCTTCTATGCAGTCTGCAGTCGCCTCTGGTCCGGCTTCCCACCTGTGACTTCATAGCTGAGCTGCCTTCTCCACTTTCCTGCAGTTGCTCCCATTCTCCCACTGTCCTTGGCTTTAGGGCCACTTTTCTCCCAGCGCCTTCCCACAGCCTGGCTGAAGCAAGCTCGGAATATGTCCCGCCACTGGTCGTTCCTCACTGCATGCATAGTTTGCCTGTTTTCATTACCTGTTCTCCACTCCCCTGTGCTTTGACTGCCCTACGAAGGGCCTTTCTTTCCCCCAGTCCTGATAAAGGTTTTCTATCTGAAAAATTAAACTGCTTTTTCCTTTTCCCAGATACGGACAGAGCCCGCTGTGTATATCCAGCATTTTTTGGTTTCTCTCTCAGATTTCCAGGATTTAGTGGGATTTTTTTTTTTTGGTCTAAATCAAAATCTATCCTCACCTGAACTCGGCTAAATTGCAGGCCTGATGCCAGATGCCAAGAATTAAATACACACAGGTTCAGTTTTGTTCGTGACTTTTGGTCCATTTTTAATTAACATGTGTTAGCTTGCTCTAACATTTCAGTGTTTACAACAAAAAAAACCATAATAAACCCAACAAACCGAGCAAAATTCTGAAAGCAGAGTGTGAAATGCTTTCACTTTGCAAATCCAAAAATCAGAAAATAAATGAACGCGGTGCAGCAACTTTAAATAAACTGAAATTTTTTATTAAATGTTTTACTAGATGGTCTGTGCCAAACTAACTCATAAAGGAGCTCCAAATGACTTGCAAGAGATAAGGAAGGGCATTAGGGTGGAAAGCTAAGTGCTGTGTGCACACGTGTACGTGTGCACAGACATATGGCGTGTGTGCCAATACCAAAAGCAGAGAGAGATCTCCTTTCGCCCCCTAATTTAGGCTAGGTTAGGAGGTTAGAGGGTAATAAAAACACCATCTTTTTTCTAAAAATAAGTGAAAGAAAGACTGGAAATCCCGTAATCTCTCCGTACAAAAAATTTGGAAGGTGAAAAACGTTCTATCTAAATGATTTTAAAAACAAATACGGAATTGCAACAGGTGTGGATATCTGCTGTTATATACAATTTCTCCCTAAAACCAGCCAGTTTTTTTTTGGTTACACAGGAATTCTGGAGAACTGCTGATAACACGATCAAGTATAAGGGTGCTCTGGAGACCAGCGCGATTGGGTCAGCCAGATCCTGCTGCAGGCCAAGCGATTCTTTCCCAGTAATATTTTAATGCAGTCATCACAATAATATTAGCGTCTCCATGGGAATGGCAGTAAAACAGAGAGGAGGTAAATGGCGTTTCCTCCTGACTAATTTCCAATGGATCAGCTGATTCATTTATTAATTTTGTTTATCTTTGTGGTGACTCACATCATTGTCACTTCCTTCTATTCATGGCCTGATTTCAGCGGGCATATTGTTGTCTCTGTGAATGGGCTTCTACGTGTGAACCAGTCGAGCAGAGATGCGGAATACTTGCCGACGTGCTGAAAGCAGGCAAGCGACATACGCAATGGGGGTGGAGGGGTTAGCTGATTAGTAGTGTGTTGGGAACCTGTCATTTTCAGTTTCCCAGCACACTCCCACAGATTTTTATTTTTCCTTAAAACCACTGATAAATTTATCAACACTTTCCTTGATCCTGCACTTATTGGGATCATTCTTGTAACAAATCCAGGAACATTGCTGAGAAGAAAGACATGCTGCTGAAGCTGTACGTCTTGGTACTCTATCAAGACAAACACAAGAATACCAAATTTCAAACGCTCACAACAATTTATACGACAGGAGAGATGGTACCCGTTCTCTGCAAACAGAAGAAATATGTTCAAGGCTTGCACCTTTTTTTGAATTACCTGAGAACTTGTGGTGCCTATCATTCCCCGTTGCTTTCTCCATGGCAATGCCTCGGCCAATCAGAGCCAACTTGCCAACCAATCAGCACTCTTTTCTCCTGTAGTATAAATTGTTGTGATTGTTTGAAATTGGACATTCTTGCATTTGTCCTGATGAGTGCAAGATGAAAAACTTCAGCAAAATGTCTCTCTTTTCAGCAATATTCAAGTTCTCCAAATCCAGGAATATTTTTTATCCTTTATAAAATAATGACACTTAATGACTCCAATCCCAATTCTCAAACCGGGACTAATATCTAACCAGTTTTGTGACACCATGGTTCTTTTAATTTAATGACTATTTTTGAAGAGGATGCATAAGGAGTTAAAATGTTGTACTTTCCCTCCACAGTCCCCACCCCCTAAACACCTTTAGCTTTGACAAGAGCGGCTGATGTTGGAGTGAAGATCCGAAAGAAGCTGCGCTGTTATCTCACCTAATTGCCATTGCACTTGTGTGCACTAGTTAGTAAGCACGGACTATTCAATTGCAAGGACCCATTCGCAGCCAAGCTCAAAGTTTATAGCCCGTCTGCAGTTCCTACGGGAATCGCTGGAGATCAAAAGGACCAATTCCACCTCCCAAACATACCATGGCTTCATCTCTCCCCATCTCTGAAATCTCCTCCAGCCCCACAACCCTCCACAATGTTTGCACTCATCCAATTCTGACCTTTTGAGCATCGACAATTCTCATCACTCCACGATTGGTGGCCTTGCCTTCAGCTGTCTTGACCCTAAGCTCTGGAATTCAATTTGTACCCCTTCCCTCTCTACCTTACTTTCCTACTTTCAAACGCTCCTTAAAACCTACCTCTTTGACCAAGCTTTTGGTCAACTGACCTAATATCTCCTTACGTGGCTTTAGTGTGACATTTGTGTTTTATAAAGTTCCCTTGAAGCGCCTTGGGACGTTTATTATGTTAAAGGCGCTACATAAATATACATTTTTGTTGTTCTGATGTCTTAATGCATTGCGTAAAATGCAGATTCTTACATACTGTCACTTGGCTTTTCAAGTCTGAATTAAACAATTTACTGCAGCCCCAGGCAAAAATTCAAGCATAGCTATAAATTAAGTAACACATTAAAAAACAGCTCGATTGGGCAGGGGTAGGAGGAGGAGAAACAAGCCAGTAAAACCTGTAGATTGAAGTGCATTGCTCCAGGCAGAGAGGGGAAAAAACAAATTTATGTATGTGCTATGATAGGCAAGTCTTTGTCAGTTCTACACATAACAAGCAACTAACACAACAGCATGCAAGAGGGTGTTGCTCACCAACACAGCCAGAGAACACAGCACCAATCAAAGGTGAGTGTTTGGAATGGAAGATGGAAAAGGCACAAAAAGGGCTTAGCTAAAATAAACAGCTGTAACATTTACAACTCCAGTGAGTCACAATGCTGAACATTTAAACTAGCCCCACAAGTTTAATCTTTTCTGATGCTTTGCCCAAGTGGGAATAAGGATTTTACATTTACTGTTGACCTCCCTTTATTCAAAATCAGAAACAGATAAAGAACAATCTTGCATTCATTTCACATCTTTTGTCACCCCCAGAATGAGCCAAAGCATTTTACAAACCATGAGGAGCATTTGAAGTGTAGTCAACTGCTGTAATATAAAGGGAAACACAGCAGTCAATTTGCTCACAGCAATCTCCCACAAACAGCAAATGAGATAAATGACTAGAAGATCCACTTTGGGTGGTAATGGTTGCGGGATAAATATTGGGCAGGGCATCGGGGAGAACACTCCTGCTCTTCTTCAAATAGTGGCCGTGGGACCTTACGTTTACTTGAGAGAGCAGATGGCGCCTCGGTTTAATGTCTCATTCGAATGGCAACACCTCACAGTGCAGCACACCCTCAGTACTGCACTGGAGTGCCCGCCTAGATTATACACTCATGTCCTGGAGTGGGGCTTGAACCCACAGCCTGCCAACTCAGAGGCAAGAGTGTTACCCACTGAGGCAAAGCTGACAGCTTGAAATTTGCTGGATTTCTTTAAATGTCAATACCCCATTTTTCTTTGTTTTATATGTTGCTTAGTTCAAATTATTTGATTAATTTGCATCTCTCCATGGAATAAACCAATATGAATAACCATTAGGGCTCGATTGCAGCCATTCCACAAGCTAGGAGAGTGAGGGGAATGGAAATATCTTTTCTGCTTCAACGTAACCCATACAAGTTAGGTAGCTCCAGGTCTATTTCCACTTTCTTTCCTAACTATTTGCTTTGTTAGGATTTTGAATGTCTGGCAGTTCAAAGGGAGCAGCACTTGGCAGATAGGTCTGAAATCAGAATACTAAATCTGTTATTATCAGCAACATGATATCACAAATTAGTGGGAGCTGTATTTAAATTTATAATGTGCCTGCACTGTGCGTACTTAAGCAAGTCACCAAAACATTAAGTTTGGACTCACTTGGCATCTCCAAGTTTATCAGATTGATTTTATATTGTAACACAGTCAGTTAGAGGTCATAAATCCTTTCTTCTTCACAACCTTAAACATACCATGAAAGCACAGTCGCTACTTCCAGTTAGTCCAGGTATTAGAAGATCGGGTGGGGAGCCATAACACTGGCATTTATATGGCACCTTCCTTGAGCACAGTGTGTTCCAAAGCACTTTACAGCCAATGAAGTACTTTTGAAATGTAGTCACTGTTGTAAAGTAGAAATTGTGGCAGTCAAGTTGCGCACAGCAAGCTCCCATGAACAGCATAATCTGTTTTCTGTGACGTTGAGGGATAAATATTGGCCAGGAAACCAAGGAGAATTCCCCTGCTCTTCTTCAACATAGTGCCATGGAATCTTTTGAGTTCACCTGAGGGGGCAGATGGTGTGATGTCTCATCCGAAGGACAGCGCCTCCAACAGGTGAAGCACTCCTTCCACTCCAGTACCCTGCTGGAGTGCCAGCCTTGAATTTTCTGCCCACATCCTGAAGTGGGGCTTGAACCCATTCTAACAACATTCTAAGTCTGAGACAAGAGTGATACCCACTGAGCCAAGGCTGGTTTAAGAGTCTTCTCCTGCTGCCTGTTCAGTTGAATCAAATGCATGCAAGCGGCCCACAAAGACAAAAAGCTTGGACGCTTCTGTCATAGACTATAATTAAATGCAGGGATGATACAATGAGTGAATCAAACATGACTGGAAAGATATTGCCTTTCTGTTGCATTCAGTAGCTCAATAACAACCCCAACACCTCACCCAAACCACCCCCCCCCACCCACCAAAAAAAGTTGGGCTGCCACTGAAAGACAGGACTTACTATATCCAACCCCCAAGTTCTCCCATCCAATTACAAAACTACACTACTTTAAACACACTCGGGCAACATTAAACACAAAGGGGAAATAGAGAAATAAAATGTAATGTTAAAATCTCAGAAATGGCTCGAGATTAATGCAACAGACTTTGCGTGTTCCGCCTTTTCAAACAGAGAACTATCAGCACTGAATGACCTTTGGGTTTTGTTCTATTATCAGCCAGCCTGCCCTTTTATTCTTGCTCAATTCCATATGAAATAGCACTTTGATACCAAATTTCGTGTAACAAAAGGCTAAGCCCAGCGTACCTAGCAACAGTGCAAAGTTGTGTTTTGAAAAACACTCGCTACAACATGAGATCACATTTCCCAGTACAAGAGCAGCACATGACCCACAGTGTATGGTGTCTTGCAGCGCTCGCAATGACCCCCATGTGGGAAAACATTTGGGAGATCATGGCATTTCCTGCCACAGAAAAAAAAGAGTTCTCTGAGGAAAAAGGTGAGGATGGGGGTTCTGTGCCCTGACTCAATCCTCCAGGCTGGGAACGGCACCGGTTGCTAGTTTACATTGGGGAATCTAAAATTAAACAAATGCAGCACTTTGTCTTCCTTCATTTAGCACTTAAACTGGCAGCTTACTTCCAGCAAAACAAAGCATAAAAGCTTCCTCTATCACTACAATAACAGGAAACCAGGAGTCATTTAGAACACTTACATGCCTATCCTATTTTTACAGATAGAAAAAGTTCAACTGTGGTTGCTAAGTTATAGGATAAAAACATAGCCCTGTTTAAGCCAACATATTTCTAATGTTGCGTGCCATGCTCTAGTATGGTACACTGAGTTCATCCCCCTCCCATCATGATGAAGGGCTTGTCTTATGAAGAAAGGTTGAACAAGTTAGGCCTATACCCACTGGAGTTTAGAAGAATGAGTGATCTTATTGAAACGTATAAGGTTCTGAGGGGGCTTGAAAAGGTGGATATCTGGAGGATGTTTCTCTTGCGGGGAGACTAAAACTAGGGGACATTGAGGTCTCCCTTTTAAGGCAGAAATGAGGAGGAACTTCTTTTCCCAAAGGGTTGTTGGTGTGTGGAATTCTCTTCCCCAGAAAGTAGTTGAGGCTGGGTTATTACATTTATTCAAGACAAGAGTTAGACAGATTTTTGTCAGGCAAGGGAGTGAAAAATTATGGGGGACAGACAAGGACGTGGAGTTGAGACAACAACTAGGCCAGCCATGATCTTATCGAAGGGTGGAGCAGGCTCGAAGGGCCAAATGGCCTACTCCTACACCTGTGTTCCTAAAACTCCAAGTCTAAACACACAAGCCTGGCAAAGGCAGCAGCAACAGCATAGATAAACAACCTTTCGAGGCTTGCTAAGAGTGCAGGCCAATTTTTTTTTTAATAGCAGATACATCCTTGGAAAATTCATCCCTGGTACTGCCATGACCATTCAAGACTTTTGGTCCAGGGGCTAGCAACTGATTACAGCATTCAAACAACTTAACACTGTCCTAAATAGGTCATTGGTAAGAACTAGCATATCATACTGCTGTTAGACAACTACAAAAGGTTCTCTTGTCAACACAATTCAAATACTGAAGGGCAAATTCTATATAAGACACATGTAAAATTAAGTGCCTAGATCTTTTCACAGTTTAAGAGGGCACAGAATAAAAAGTTCACACATCTGCCATCATACCTATTATCCACAAGTGACTTTTTTGTTGTTATAAAAAAATTGGCCTGCACTCTTAGCAAGCCTCGAAAGGTTGTTTATCTATGCTGTTGCTGCTGCCTTTGCCAGGCTTGTGTGTCCATAGATCTCTGAAGGAGGAGGGGCATGTTAGTGGGGTGGTGAAAAAGGCATATGGGACACTTGCCTTTATCAATCGACGCATAGATTACAAAAGTAGGGAGGTCATGTTGGAGTTGTATAGAACCTTGGTGAGGCCACAGCTGGAGTACTGTGTGCAGTTCTGGTCGCCACATTATAGGAAGGATGTGATTGCACTGGAGGGGGTGCAGAGGAGATTCACCAGGATGTTGCCTGGGATGAAACATTTAAGTTATGAAGAGAGGTTGGATAGACTTAGGTTGTTTTCGTTGGAGCAGAGAAGACTGAGGGGTGATCTGGTCGAGGTGTACAAGGTTAAGAGGGGCATGGACAGGGTGGATAGGGAGCAGCTGTTCCCCTTAGTTGAAGGGTCAGTCGCAAGGGGACATAAGTTCAAGGTGAGGGGCAGGAGGTTTATGGGGATGTGAGGAAAAGCTTTTTTACCCAGAGGGTGGTGACGGTCTGGAATGCACTGCCTGGGAGGGTGGTGGAGGCGGGTTGCCTCACATCCTTTAAAAAGCACCTGGATGAGCACTTGGCACTTCATAACATTCAAGGCTATGGGTCAAGAGCCGGTAAATGGGATTAGGTAGATGGGTCAGGTGTTTCTCTAAGGACCTCTTCTGCACTGTGTGATTGTGAAAATTCAAACTGAACACTTGTCACATTTTATTTTGAAGCAAATTAAGAACAGTGATTTTTTTTCCATTATGCTGCCTCCCCGCAAATTCGATCCCATGTAAAGTGTCTAATTTATAAGGGAGCGATATCCTAACCTAGCCCCACAATAAAGCAGCTACTTCCCCTGATGAAGTGAATGCTGCTGAAGCCTCTAGTAATTGGTGAGACTTTTGATAGAAATAATTTACAATCACACAGCACCTTTCACTAGAGCTTAATGATGAAGGTCCTATGGAAAGGCTTGATAGACCAGCCAGTCTTTCCCAGTCTCTCATCTTCATGTGCGCATAACTAAATGCACACTTCAAACAGGCAAAAGCAAGTCGAGGAAATTGGGGTGAAAAGCAGTTACTTTAGTCAGTGAGATCAGAGGGGGGGACAAAAAGCAGAGACGCACCCAACTCTGCTCACAGTGTGCAGATACTATAGTAGATTCTGTTAATATCCACACATAAAATCATACCTTGACACAACTTTGCTTCTTCTCTAAAGGCAGGGGATCCACTTGCATACAGGAAAAATTTATATGGTCTCAATTCAAATCGACATAGAACAGATACAGCGAGAAGTGGATATTACTGACCATATGGTCTCCTAATCCTTTCAGAAAACGCCCAGCTCTTTGGTCTGTTTCAGAGCTTTATCGCAGCTTCTCGCATGTAAAACTCAAAAGCAACTGGCCAAATTTTAACTTTTTAGGATGTAGTGCTGGCTTTTCAATAGTTTTATCACAAATAACTTTCTAAGTTAACGCAGGAGGAAATAAAAATCACGTGCGACCGGCCCATTCTGCTGTGGAATTACACATACGGGGGGAATAATTCAAACACCAACCTCTGATGTCGGACAAAGAAAAAGAAAGATAAAAACAAAAAGCTACTGCGGATGCTGGAAATCCAAAACAAAAACAGAATTACCTGGAAAAACTCAGCAGGTCTGGCAGCATCGGTGGAGAAGAAAAGAGTTGACGTTTCGAGTCCAACATGACCCTTCAACGACTTGCATTTACGTAGGGATTTTCACAACCACCAAGCGTTTCAAAGCACTTTACAGCCAATGACATACTTTTGAATGCAGGCACAGTTGTAATGTCAGAAACATAGCAGCCAATGGCATGGATTGAGAATTGATTGACTGGCAGACCGGAAACAGAGACTGGGAGTAAATGGGTCTTTTTCCGGACGGCAGGCAATGACTAGTGGTGTACCGAAGGGATCAGTGCTTGGGCCCCTATATATATATATATATATTTATGACTTGGATGAGGAAACCAAATGCAATATTTCCAAGTTTGCTGATGAAACAAAACTGGGCAGGGTTGTGAGTTGTGAAGAGGATGCAAGTGGGCTTCATGGCGATTTAGACAAGTTCTGTGTGTGGGCAAACACATGGCAGATGCAGTATAACGTGGATAAATGTGAAGTTATCCGCTTCGGGGTGAAAAACAGAAAGGCAGAGTAATATTTAAATGGTGGTATATTGGGAAACGTGGATGTCCAAAGGGATCTGGTTGTCCTTGTACACCAGTCAATGAAAGTGAACAGGCAGGTGCAGCAAGCAATTAGGAAGGCAAACGGTATGTTGGTGGCCTTCATTGCAACAGGATTTGAGTTCAGAAGTAGGGATGTCTTACTGCAGTTATACAAGGCCTTGGTGAGACCACACCTGGAGTATTGCTTGCAGTTTTGGTCTCCCTACCTAAGAAAGGATATACTTGCCATAGAGGGAGTGCAGCGAAGGTTCACTAGGCTGATACCGGGGATGGCAGGACTGTCATATGAGGAGAGATTGGTTCAACTGGGCCTGTATTCACTAGAGTTTAGAAGAATGAGAGGGGACCTGGTTGAAACGTATAAAATTCTAACAGGACTAGACAGACTCGATGCAGGGAGGATGTTTCCCCTGGTTGGGGAGACTAGAACCAGGGGCCACGGTCTCAGGATACAGGTCAGGCCATTTAGGACTGAAATAAGGAAAAATTTCTTCACTCAGAGGGTGGTCAACCTGTGGAATTCTTTACCACAGAAGTCCATGGAGGCCTGGTCACTGAATATATTCAAGAAAGAAACTGGTAATTGTTTGGATATTAGGGTCATCAAGGAGTATGGGGAGAAAGTGGGAATATGGCGTTGAGATAGAGGATCATCCATGATCACAATGAATGGCGGAGCAGGCTCGAAGGGCCGAATGGCCTACTCCTGCTCCTAGTTTCTATGTAATCTATGTAATTTGCACATAGCAAACACCCACAAAACACAAAGCGATAATGGCCAGATAATCTGTTTTTGTAATGTTGTATGAGGGATAAATAATGTTCTACTTTTCTTTAAAATGATGCCATGGGATCTTTCGCAGCCACCTGAGTGGGCAGAAGGACCTCGTTTTAATGTCTCATCTGAAAGACGGCACCTCTAACAGGGCAGCACTCTCTCTGTACTGCACTGGAGCATCAGCCTTGATTTTAGGGCTGAGATTTGATGAAAGTCTGGAGAAACTTGGGCCTCTCATTCTCGGAAGGAGAGTTCGGAGACTGGGCTCTTGTACAGAAGATATTAGACAGTGTAGAAAAGCATTACAGGTTAGATAGTGTCAGGGCAAGGTAACACAGATTATGAAGTGGCAAAAGGCAAGTTTAGAGTTGGCAGGGTGGTGGTGCGGGTGCAGGCACATAGATGTTAAATGTTCTTCTTCACTCAAGTAGCAATTAGCACACAAGTGGACTCTGGAGCAGTGAGGGGCAATATCATTCAACAATTGTGGAAGAGGCCTCTTTCCTCTGCTGGATAAGTGAGATAGGATGAGACTGACTGAATGGCTTCCTCGTCCATTTCTATCTTGCAGATAAAAAGCAGTAGAGGCTTGAATTTGCCACAAAAAAGTAAATGCTGGACACACCCAACAACTAAGTTAACTTTTCAAGTACAGATCCTTGCTCTGAACCACTTCACACAAGGAGTGATATCTTCTGAGTGCTGATTTAAAATCACTCATCTGCAATGATGTGCAAAGGGTTTTTGTAGTTAATAACTGTGAACGAGAGAATGATGACATATTTATATAGTTACTTTAACATAATGAAACATCCTAAGGCACTTCACAGGAGCATTATAAAACAAAATAAGACACTGAGTCACACAAGGAGATTTTAGGTCAGGTGACCAAAAGCTTGGTCAAAGAATGTCTTAAAGTAGGAAAGTGAAGTAGAGACAGAGAGGTGCAAGAAGGAAATTCCAGAGCTTGGGGACTAGGCAACTGAAGGCAAGGTCACCAATGGTGGAGCAATTAAAATCGGAGATGGTAAAAAGGCCAGAATTAGGGGAGTGCAGATATCTCAGAGGGCTGGAGGAGATTAGAGAGATAGGGAGGGGGAACAAAGACATGAGGGATTTGAAAACAAGGATGAGAGTTTTAAAATCAAACTTTATTTTAAATTTTATAAACTTTACATATACAGTGAAATATACAGTGACAAGGAGGCTGAAACCATTCCATCAGCTCCAAGGGACAATGTAGCAAATGCACCAAATATTTGTCTGGAGACTGTAGCTGAAGCATTGAACTGTCCACAATTTTCCCCTTGACCACATACATCTGACCTTCTAAATGAAGTGAAACTTCCTTCTCAATGAAACAGCTGTGTCCCTGGCACAGACTGGATGTTATTGGTTATCACTGGTGGTTACACTGGCTGTAGGCCAGGTATTCAACACGTCAAAATTTTACTAATAACGATTTTCAAATGTCTTAAAACCACCATTATTGCAACAATCAACAGACTGCAGCCTCGGTACAAGGTCACTGGATTCATCCAAATAGTTGTGCAATCTTAAACTGTCAACACAAATCATGGAGGTAACTCCAGTTTACGAGGCACAACTTATGAATCTGAGACAGTTACGTGCGAAGGACTCATTGCAAAATATCGATGCACTCTCTGGACTCTCCCATGAACACATGCACAATCCAAGGAACCATGCGACCTGACTTTCGAAGGCAGCATCAGCAACCCAGACGGAACACCAGCGGCATCATTACAAAAAAAAATAAGTTCTGTTAGCATCCAGCAACCGGAACATGCAGGATAGAAAATGCAGGGAAGTTTAGAAATCTGTTGAGGGACAGAAAGGCAGGGCCTCGGATACTCCTGGGGAGCTCTCACTGCCTGGCTATGAACAAATTCAGTTTCGTTACCTACTGTATAATCTAAAAGCAACCCAACTGCCATCAGCGTTTTGGTTCCTACAGCTGCTAGTCAGCTTCATGTGTCATCTTCCGGTTATCCATCTTTTAAACAAACGTTGCAAATATAACCTGTAATGGCAAGTGTAGTGAGGCACCTCATGTAACGTATTGAAAGAAACTGATCTGTACTGTACTTTACGTAATGTCAAATCTGAAGTATAATTTTGGGGTTAAAAAAAAGCCAAGCTTTTGAGACATCTAAATTTTGGAACAACCCCTCCCCGCTTCACTTGGGAAAGGAGTGTTTTTGCAAGCACACACATGATGGAAACACAGCCTAAGAGCTAAATTGTCTCAACTCTGCGCTTTGATTCGAACTTCAAGGGCACCCCCTTGTTAAAAACAAGGCTATTTAACAGTACGTACCTGGACACACTCAGCAAGTTGAAACGCTTGTGTGTTGACCAAATGCACCGGACGGCAAAAACGAGACTACTGAAAATTTTGATGGCAGTTTGAATTTTTCCATCTTTCTGTTTTGTCACATTGGCAAATTGGATCCAAAATTGGCTTACTGGCAAGAGGCAGAGGGTGGTGGTCAAAGGTTGTTTTTGTGACTGTAAGCCTGTGTCCAGTGGCATACCTCAGGGTTCAATGCTGGGTCGCTTGCTGTTTGTAGTGTACATCAATGATCTAGACATGAAATGTAGCAGGTATGATCAGGAAGATGACACAAAAATTGGTGGTGTGGTAAATAGCGAGGAAGAAAGCCTTAGACTACAGGTTGATATAGACAGGCTCATCAGGTGGGCAACTGGAATTTAATCCTGAAGAGTGTAAGGTGATGCATTTTGGTGGGCATCAGGTGATGCATTTTGATGCATCAGGTGGGCAACTGGAATTTAATCCTGAAGAGTGTAAGGTGATGCATTTTGGGAGGACTAACAAGGCAAGGGAGTACACGATGAATGGTAGGACCCTAGGAAGTACAGAGGATCAGAGAGACCTTCATGTGCATGTCCATAGATCCTTGAAGGCAGCAGGCCAGGTAGATAAGGTGGTCAAGGAGGCATGTGGGATACTTGCCTTTATTAGTCGCGGCATTGAATACCAGAGCAGGGAGGTTATGATGGAGCTGTATAAAACGTTGGTTAGGCCACAGCTGGAGTAGTGTGTGCAGTTCTGGTCGCCAGACTAAAGGAAGGATGTGATTGCACTGGAGAGGGTGCAGAGGAGATTCACCAGGATGTTGCCTGGGCTGTAGCATTTCAGCTGTGGAGAGAGACTAGATAGGCTGGGGTTGTTTTCTTTAGAGCAGAGACGGCTGAGGGGGGACCTGACTGAAGTATACAAAATTATGAGGGGCATAGATAGGGTAGATAGGAAGAAGCTTTTCCCCTTTGTGGAGGGGTCAATTACCAGGGGGCATAGATTTAGGGTAAGGGGCAGGAGGTTTAGAGGGTATCTGAGGAAAAATGTTTTCATCCAGAGATGGGGGGCGGGTATCTGGAACTCACTGCCTGAAAGGGCAGTAGAGGTGGGAGCCCTCACAACATTTAAGATGTATTTAGGTGAACACTTGAAACGCCATAGAGTACAGGGCTACGGGCCAAGTGCTGGAAAATGGGATTAGAGTAGAAAGGGGCTCGATTACTGGCGTGGAGATGATGGGCTGAAGGGCCTCTTTCTGTGCTGTAAAACTCTACGATAGGGTGAGATGGCGCGAGGTGAGAGGAGGTTCATGTGAAGCACAGACGCAAACATAGGCCAGTGGGGCCGAATGATCTTTGTGTGGGTTTTATACAATTGTGAAGCACAGATACGTCAGGAAGAGTATGCAGAGTCCAATGGATATTCAATTCAACCCTGAGCCTATTCCAGCTCACTGTTTCTCTGCTGCTCAATGTACATACGGATCTAAACTCACAGCTTGCCAGCTCTGGTATAACTTGGCGGTGGGGGATGGAGGTGGAATGCTGGTGCAGTATAGATGCTTTTAATTCAGCTCCTGAGAATCTGCTGTCTGCCAACTCCCAGTCTACTATGCCATTAAATCAGTTATCAGCAATCGAGCAGCAGAGCTATGAATTCGAAGATGCAGCGGTTCCTAGAATCCATTATTAAAAGAGTGGTGGTGGAGGGCAATGAGTTAAGAAAAACGAAAGCAAAATAATCACAACCACATGGAATGGTTTTCTGCTATGTCTTTGAGAGCAGCCATCATTCAAGTTACTGCTCATGATTAAGCTACTTGACAAGAAGTTACGCAGTACCCTTGGGTCACACCAGGCAAGTATGGAAACTTAATTGGCACAATTGCAGTCAGGCTGGAACACAGAGTCCTAGGCATCTTGCACACCAGCCAAACCCACCTTCCAAAAGGCCAATGACGATGGCATGAAGTGTCTCACCAAAAACAGCCCAATGTTCCACAAAACTATTTCCCCCTCCCCATTCCTCAGCAATAAAAGTCACCCGCTAACAATATAAAAGCTTGGACGAAATGCTGTGCAGTTAACTGCACCGTACGCAATTCACAGTTCACCCTCCGCTCCCTCCCCCAGCATTCCTGAAAATCCAATACAAAATCCCAGTGCTCCTAAAGTACCATTGTAAAACAGTCATAGGAACAAGAGGAGGACATTCAACCCCTCAAGCCTGTTCCACCATTCAGTGAGATCATGGCTGACATGCGATCAAACTCTATCTATCTGCCTTTGCTCCATGTCCTTTAATATCTTTAGTTAAGCAAAATCCATCAATCACATTTAAAATTAACATTTATCTAGCATCAAGACCATTAAGATCATAATTTGCATTTACATCATTAAATTAGCCCTAATGAAAACTGAGATCTTATGATGTCCTGAAAGAGCAAATTACCAAAATATGTTTAATTTTAGACAATTTTATTGATGGCACATTACCATGCTTGTACCGAAATTAATTTACAGTGTGCTATTTACTTCCAACATGCAGGCACAGAATAGTGGCACTCGACGTCTGTAAAGAAACAGCTTACATTTATATGCCACCTTTCACATCCTCAGCACATCCCAATTAATTACCTTTAAAGTGTAATCACCCTTGTTATGTAGGCAAATGTGACATGATGAAATGTTAATTAAAAGTAGGCTTTCTTGAAGCACTGCATTATAGTGCGCAGAACAATGTTGGTCATCTATTCATTCGGCTCTTATATGTGTCTAAAATAAAACTTTGGCCAATTAAATTTCCACCTACTACCTCAGGTTTTTCAGTGCCCTCCTCTGAGGCATCTAAAGAGAACTTAAGTCTGTGTGTTCGACCATGTTAGTACCTCGAGGATTGCTGTCAACACCAGAATAAAAATTCAATGTTCAGTGCCATGGAAGGTTCAGTGGGTAAAGCCAATGTTTGGTTGAGTTGTACATATCAAAGCGGAGGTACTGTGGCACAGTGGGTAGTGTCACTGCCTCTGAGCTAGAAGCTCCAGGTTCAGAACTCCAGGACTTGATGGCCAAGGAAGGCACATTCATAATGCAGCCAAACAGGTTGAGTATCAATCTGCGAATCCTTCCAACACACTCCACTGGCAGGTAGTAAGATCAGGAGAGATTCCTGGTCAGCCATATGATGGAAAGAAAATTGGAGCCTCTACCATCCACTGTCCATAGCTTCAAACAACAATGTACATGTCCCTGTTTATGGGGCCAGTTGGCTCACAGCCGGTGCGGATCAGAATGGTGGCAACAGCACGGGGTTCAATCTTCTTTCCAGCTGGGGTGGAGTAGGGGCCTTCCTCCTTGCCCTACCCATGGCGGAGATTGTGGCATTGTGAGTCGGGCCTGTCTTCAGGCAGAGAACTGAAGAAGATGATACATACCAAGGGGGGCTACGATACAATCTAGATCTCAACTGGAATACTACAACTAGCCTTCATTCCCCCATGGTTAAGGTGGGGAGGGTTGGCGTGCATCTTTATCAGGCAAGGTCAGAATCAGCCTCGACTGCAAACTCTCCCTCCAGCCCTCAGCTGCCATACAGCTTTGCCAAGCATAATGCAAGCGGGGCGACCAGCAAGCTGAGCCATACCCCAAGCAAGGATTCATCACCTTTCTAAGAGTAGAGGGGAAAGAAAATTGACAGGCAAAAGAAAAAACCCTTCCCTACTGTACTTCCACCCCCCGCCCCTTTTACTTTAGCTGTGGCACATTTCAATGTTAAACATTAATACTAATGCAAACTACCTGCTCTTTCGTAAACAACTTCAAAAGAAGCTGATGTGTAGCCCAGCCCCTTTAACCACTAAAACTAGCCTGGGCTCTCAGTTGGATTTTGATACTGTACAGTGGGTTCTAGTTCTAGGAAAGGAGGCCTTTGCAAAGAGAAACCATTAATCAGCCAATTCCTCAAAAGCCTCCACATCAGCCACAAACAGATGCTCTACACCACTTTTAATAGTGGATCCTTCCCCACATCCCCCTGCACTCTACCCTCCACCCCCACCCCACCCCATCTTAAATATCAGTTATGCTGAGTTGAAATTCTCTCACTTCCTCCAGTTTCTCCAAATGTTTTCGTCTTTTTCTGGAACGTGTCAGCTTTCTTCCACAAATTCCCACAGGGAGTAGGTCAGGGCAGAGCACCGTTAAGGGAAAACTAGATAATAACAAGGGAGAAAGGAACAGGTTATGCGGGGTAGGGTTTGATCAGGAAGGGTGGGAGAAGACTCTTGTGGAGCATAAAGGCCAGGATAGGCCAGTTGGGCTGAATGGCCTGGTTCAGTGTTGTAATTTTGAGGTAATTCTAATATAAATTCCTTAAGGTGTCAGCTCCTACTGGGATACAATACACAAGCACTGGGTGCCTCCTCCAGGAACCCATATTTTCATCCTTCAGCACCACAGTTGAACATTGACAGGGTTATTCAAACAGAGGGCTCCACAATCCTCTAGCCTCTCAACATCGATCACTGTGCCTCCGGCAGGCTTGTGGGGCAGCCGAATCAGGAGGGGGGAGATGCCTGACTGATTAACCATCCCTGTCCCTGGTGCACGAAAGTTGATGCTTCACCGCCACCCAGGCTGCGATCAGCAAATTTAGCGCACAGCTGGCATCACCGTTTCCTCGAAGCCGCACGAGTGCGTGGCAGCCCAGCAACGGTGAACGCATCGCACAGGGGACAAACAAACAGACCACGCACAAGTTGCAGTTCCCTTCAGATGCACTCAGCAATCTTAAAGGGGCCTCCTCCCCCGTGCAACAAACAGGGCCAGGCACAGCGAAGGAAAATTAGAGAAAACATTGGCCGGCTCTAACCTGGGGACATGCAGGTTTGTACAATTCTATACCACTTTAAATAGTTCCACCAAGGCACAGAGTCATTACTGAAACAGCCTGGCTTCCTTCTCACTTTTAATACCCCAATTCAGATCGGGATTATTCAAAGTTATTCAAAGGTGTGAAACCACGAACCAGCATGAGTCACTGCCCTCCAGGAAGGAAGGGAAGGGACAGAAGATAAAAACCCACGTCATCACTCACCTTTACCCATTAACAAACCATATACAAAGTTCAAATAAAAATTTCTTTAGGACGCAGGTAGCTCAGATCAAGCACCACGCCAGAGACTTGAGCGCATAATCTACATTGACACTTCAGTGCAGTGTCAACAAAATGTTGCACTGTTGGAGGTGCTGTGTTTTTTTTTTCTCCCCTCTTGGGTGTGATTTTAAACCAAGGGCCCATTTACCTGCCCAGGTAGGTGTAGGAGGCTCCCACAAGCGCTGGAATCCGGGAGATACCTTGCTCAAGCTCCCCCTTCTCACTCAAGAGCTCCAAACACGGATGCTGCTGGGCCACAGGAGCCATCAAAGCTGAGCCCCAGTTTCTAGCTGGGGAGGTGGGAGGGGGAAATCACTGGATTCCTCCCCCTCCCCCCAACCCTCCCGCCATGTTTTAGTCTACATTATTAAATAATCTATTTAAAAATATCCCTGTATTTAAAGAATGCAGGTGAAATTTAAACTCTTGGGAAGCATTCTAATCAATTCTGCAACCAATAACTCAAGACCTAGTCTGACACCAATGGCAAAGAAAGCCATAACCTCAAACTTTGGCACACCTCGGACACTGCACAAGATCTCCCTCACTCAATGAACTGGAAACACAGCTCAAAGAGGAAGAGGACGAATGACGCATGCAACTGCTTTCAGCAGTATTTACAGGAAAATATTTTGCTTTTTAAACTAAACTTCAGGAGCAATTAAGATCAGGTTAAGATGGCTTAAGCATAACAGAGGTCTGTGTTTATACATTTCTGATTACAGCAGAGTCATGCTGGTACTCTCCTAAGTGTGAAAATAGTTTTGTTTTGAAAACAAGAGGACTTCTATCTAGGCGTTGCTAAGTGGAACCAGCAGCCTGAATGGCGTCTGCATAGCTATAGACACCAAACTTGGAGAACAAAACACATGCCAGAGTGTAGCAGACACGACCTACACTAAGTCCCAGTTTTTTTTTGGGGGAGGGGGGGGGGGGTCTGACTGAACAGCAGCTGATTTAGATTAAGAATGGTGTAAACGGAGAGACATAGATGAAGAAATAACTTCTCCTTCATACACAGGTCAAATGCCATCGTTTACACTTTTTACACTTTGATGTGTCTCTCCTCCCACCCCCTCTTCCTTCACCTTCTTTCGCCCCAATGCCACTTGCTGGGATTTGGTATCCATTTGAAGCACTTCCGTGCCCCGTCCAAGGGACCACACAGGGCATTTTCAGGCTATTTGACTGCAGAGTGCTTTGCAGTCAAGCTCAATCCTGTTCCGTCCCAATACCTACAGACACAGGAACAGGAGTAAGCCATTTGGCTCCTCGAGTGTGTTCTGCCATTCCATTAGATCATAGACCTGTACTTCAACTCCATTTACCCACTTTTATCCCAGATCCTGTGATACCCTTACTCAACAAAAATCATGGACTTTTAAGCAGGCAAGATTTTATTGAATTTGAGAGGAAAATTCTTCTTTGTGATGCAGAAGCTCAATCGCACTTCAAGGATTAGTCATCATCTCTCCTGGTACACACTTTAGCAATTCTAAGTAAAACCACAGAACATATCAGAACTCAACAGCTGTGCGTAACTCCAGAACTGGGAAACACCCCCAACCAGACGCACTAGGTTATCGGGTAATTGAACAAGAGTCATAATTAGACCAAGACGCAGAGGCCGAAATCATGGTTCAGTATAATGCATGCTCTCACTGGACACCACTGGAGCTACTGAGCAACATTATTTAGGTGCTGTCAATTGAAAGTCACCAACATTTAGTTTTTTACTGCCCTGGGCAAATATCCAGTGTAAATTAATTCAGGACACTGGCCATCACTAAGTACAGGCCACTAAGTGATCAGTACAGCGACCAAAGTCAGCTAGGGCTCCTGTTCCTGATCACTTCTGCTTTCTGTTAGCAGGTCTACACATGTGCTTTGGCAGCCTTCAGTCTCAGGAGATGATGGTTTGTGCTTTGGTGATCAACTGTGTTAAACATTGCCTGCTGTGGCTCAGGAGCCCCACTCTGGGATGGCAATCTCTGCCGCATTTGCTGCAGAGGAAGACAGTCGGATGAGAAGGTGCAAGATCCTTTGGCCTTTATTTTCTCTGGGCCCTCTTTTCGGCCAGCTGAGCTTTTAGTTTCTCCTCACCTCTTCCAATGCCCCTCCAGTCAGCCAGCCTCCAAGGGTCACAGCCACCGGCGACTGTCTCCTTGTCAGTGTCAATGTCTGCCATTTTCATATGCACATGTGCAAGATCAAGCAAACTATATGGAGTCCGTTTGCAGATCAGCCATAATATCACTGAATGGTGAAACAGGCTGGCGGGACTAAATGGCCTTCTTCTGTTCCTACATTCCTATAAGCATGGATGTGGTGCCCCCACAGCTTGGCAAGACACTCGGCTTAAGTACAGGCTAAGAATGGCCACTTGGATGAGATGCGAGGAGGGACCACATCCCAGCATGAATCACCAGCCTCGGGGTGGAGGGGAAGAAAGTAGACAAAGAGCAGGGGATTCTTTTAAAAGTTAAAAAAAGGGTTCATTGTAAAGCAATAAGTCAATAACTTGTATTTATGTAGCACCTTTAACATAGTAAAGCTTAGTTCCAAGACTCCTCACAGCAGCTTTAACAAAATTTGACACCGAGCCACATAAGGAGACACTAGAACTCAAAATTATTTCCTCTGTATCATATGAGCCTCTTGTCAAGCTAGCAGCCCCACAGTGCTAGTCTCCTGTTTCAGTATGTGTTTTCATTTGCAAACCTAATAGTGCTTCCAGTCTCTGCCGTGCTGTGTATGCTCTCCACATCACCCCAGTGACGATTCACTCAGACTTGCAATCATTGATGATCTTGGCTTTGGGAACACTCTGACCTGTCTCTCTCTAGCCTCCAACCCTCAAACAGCAACAGGCAATGAAAACTGTGCACAAGGGTTAAGACCTTCAGCTGCCCCACTCGTGTCTGTAACTGCAGGTTGCGTTGACGTTTTAAAAAAATACATCATTTATTTTTAAAATCAAAATATATTCATGGCTTGAGTTCATTTATTCAGCCTGAAAGCGAGCCATTGCTGGGCAATTAGCTGCGCACAGTTACTAAGGAACGGAACCAAGAAGTCTCTGTTCAGGCTGATTGTATTTTCTAGCTAATGAAGACATTAACTTTCCAACTAATAAATATTGGGACTAAAAATATATTTATTCGTCTTTATTAGTGATCACAAGGTCATCAGCAGCCGGATCTCCACAAGTTTCCAAGCTGCACAGAGCATGTTTACAATGGGAGTGTTCCTCCCTGAATCAGGTTCATTGCTGATAATTCTGTTCCCTTGCCAATTAAAAGCATTTAAACTCTATTCCTCCCTAAATTTTACTCCGCTTCTTTGAAGAGCGTATGAACTCCTTGTTGGGGTATGATACCACATCAACACCCAACTGGTCGATGTTCACCTGGGAGCACAGGTAGCTGGGTATTCAACTGCATAGGGCATCATAGCCGAGCCCAATCCTCCCCTCTGCAAAGCCAGCACCCAGCAGAAGAACTGGGTGATGATTGGGGTGGGAACTCTACCTAATTTTCTCCCCTAACGCAGGACAACTGTAGGACACACACTGAAATCGGATCTGCTGGTGACTGAAGCTGGAAGTCTTCTGGTCACCATGGCTCATCTAAAGATCAAGATGGAGTCCCAGCATGTGAACCTTTTCAGAATGACTGCAATAAGCTTAAGCATCAACGGTTTCTCGCTTATTTCTGTTAAACTTTATTTAAACTGCAACCGACGGGGCCACTGAGAAACTAGCTTGGAGAGATAAGAAGGGGTTGTGGAACAAAGCGTGACTGCTTTTTCAAAGAATCAACCCAGGCATAATGAGCCAAATGGTCTCCTTCTGTGCTCTCAGTTTCAATACCTCCGCTGAACTTGACAATGAGAGAGGAATTACAGACAAAATGGCATAACACACAGTGGATTAATTTAAATATACTTTAAAATTAAATCACAGGGCCCTGAGTTATACGGGGAGGCCTTTCACCTCTAGAAACCAGGTTTAAAACGCAGTCCACACTGATGCTGAAGGTCTCCTCTCCCTAGCTGACTTCTATGTGAAAGCCAGTCCAGGCAGTCTGATTTCAGCTCCAAAGTCTAACATTTAGCTGCACGTTATCCCATGGAGCGGCTGATTTGGGAAGTTAAGGAAAGCTAATTTGCAGCTGTAAAAAAACAGATTATGCTGGAAGTAAACAGAAAATCTGACAGCATTTGTAAAGGTTGGTTAGTGTTTCAAATGCAGACTGCCATACACTTCCAAGTCTTAGCATTTGCATTATTTTTCATATACATTAAGCTTGGTTCAGTAATAGCAGTCTTATCTGTGCCAGAAGGTTTGAGTTCAAGCCTCACTTCAGTCCTTGACCATATAATCTAGGCTGACGCTTCTGTGCAGTACTTGAGGGCATATTGCAATGTTGGAGCGTTGTCTTTTGGCTAAGATGTTTAACTACCGGGGAGATCCCGGTTAGGTTATTGCTCTATTAATGCAGACATGGCCCAAATTTCTGTGCCGTGAGTTAACTCACCTACCCAGTCCATAGACAGGAGATTCTAAATGTTGAGTTTAACTATCGCGAGACTCCGAGAATGGTAAATTCAGCATTCTCAACAACTGTATTCACACACGTACATCAAGAAACTGGGAAATTACCTCAGCAGTAATCACAGGTCCACTCTCACTTTGAGCACGGCTTAAATGAACATACTTAAATGCATTTGGGAGAAGAGTTCAAAAGTTCACCAACTTATTTCCCATTAAAACATTTTCACGGCATCAGCATGTACCATCACTGGCCATGTGAAAATCCCCAAATCACACCATACCCCCACTTATCCAGTAGCAGAATATCTGGTCATTATGTCATCCCCATGTTTGTGGGGCATTGCTGTGTACAAATTGGCTGCCTTTTTTCCTACATTGCAATAGTGACTATACTTCATTGGCTTTGGGAGTTCCTGAGGTTGTGAAAGGCGCTGTGTAAATGCAAGTCTATTTCTTCGTTTGTTAGTCCTGAAAAGTGGTGGAGCTGTACGCTCTCCAAAAACATTGAAATGTAAATCCTTTTAGCGATCACTGGGCGATTGAATGTTTGTTTCTTGCTGTCAAACTATTTTTTCCCTCTTCACGTCAATAATTCAAAAGTTGCAGAGGTTAGTAACTCTACATGGAGATGAACACGTGTGCCTATGTGCGCAAGCACAGGGGGAAAGAAACGGTTCTGTACTTGTTTTAATAAAAATACGCTTTAGTGTAAACAAAATCATAAATCAAGTTTTGTCCCAATGCTGTGCACCTTCCCACACATGCCACCCAGATATGGAATTCCTTTAAAATTACACACAAAAATAAAATTGCCATTCAAACAAAGAGGCTTAGGTCATTTGGAGATCCTCTAGCGTCAATCTAAATAAAGGTTTAAACCAGTATCAGGGGTTTTCTTGCCAATTTCCCGCCTCCTTTAGTTCTAGGCTTGTTGCAATTCCACTGGGATGCAGGCGTCCTTCAGGAATGCACTCAAAAATGGCCATGCTTCAAATCCAATCTCGGCACTCTGGTTACTTCAAACGTGAGAGGCATCACAGTTAAGATTACCTTGTCCTTAGTGCAAATCCTATCAAGGGTCAATGATCAAGAGCAAGACCCTTAGATTACTTTCCTTCCCCTCCCCGGATCAGGAGCAGCATGAATCCCAACTCTTCCAGCCAAGATCTGCAAACTCAAACTTTGGGCTTACAGCCTGTGGGAATGTTGCCTCCAGCAACTGAGTCACAGTGCAAGGGTTTAAAATATCCCAACATTTCAAGTCAATAACTGAAGCAGTGAAACAGCAGTCATTTGGACATAACCCATCCCAATCCTGCTTTTGCGTCTACGTGAGTGAGAAAAAAAGCATACATGCTAGCGCAAAAATAACCCAAAATACTAGCCAAAAAGGGCCCTAAAATTTTCTTGTCTGAGAGTCCATGTACCACATTCTTCTTCTAATTTTTGAACACACATGGTAGAGGCTGAAAATTCTGCAGCAAGTAACTCAACTCCTGAGTCCCCCAAAACCTGTCCACCATCTACAAGGCACAAGTCAGGTGTGTGCTGGAATACTCTCCACTTGCCTGGATGAGTGCAGCTTGAACAGGAAGCTGCACTCATCCAGGGCAATGCAGCCCACTTGACAAGCACCCCCAATCACCACCTCATACATTCACTCTCTACACAACTGGCTCAAAGTGGCAGCAGTATGTACCATCTACAGGATGCACTGCAGCAACTCACCAATCCTCCTTCGACAGCACCTCCAAGTCACATGCCATCCTGACTTGGAACTATATCACCATTCTTTCACTGTCGCTGAATCAAAATCCCGGAACTCCCTCCCAACAGCACTGTGGAGGTGCTATGCGGACTGCAGCGGTTCAAGGCTGTGGCTCACCACCACATTCTCAAGGATAACAAATGTTGGCCTTGCCAGCGACACACTCATCCCATGAATGAATAAAGAAAAATCACTGCACCAATGAAAAGTAATTCTGACCAAAAATAAGCCAACTCATCTGGTTATACTGATTCCTTTCAGGGTCACTAATCGCAAAAAAGCTCAGTTGACACAAGAAATGGAAGCAAGGGATGTCGGGAGTGGAGTGGATGGAGGAATTAACTACAACTATCCTTCTCCAAACTAATTACAGTCATGCAAAGTTATGCAATTTTACAGCTGTTTGAAAGGGGAACTAGAATAATTCTAAGAGAGATAATTGCAAGTCATTTATAAATATTCATAATATCTTCTTTCCCTGATCTTGGTATTAAAAGCCACTCTTAAGGGACCATTTGCAACCATTATGTAGAATCAGCCCCCAGATGCAGAAGAAAACTATAATTTTAAAATCATTAATCATTCTTAGGTTGCAAATGATGCTAGCAAGTTAGTATAAAGGCAAAATACTGCTGATGCTGGAAATCTGAAACAAAAACAAAAAATGCTGGAAAGACTCAGCAGGTCCGACAGCATCTGTGAAGAGAAAGACAGAGTTAACGTTTCGAGTCCGTATGATTCTTCTCCTAGCTCTGAAGTAGAGTCATACGGACTTGAAACGTTAACTCTGCCTTTCTCACCACAGATGCTGTCAGACCTGCCGAATTTTTCCAGCATGTTTTGCTTTTGTTCTAGCAAGTTAGTATTTCATTTTCCTTCAACATAAGGCATGCTTTGGGTATTAAGAGTTAACTATTTATTACAGGCCTGGAGTCACATATTAGGATATGCCAGGAATGGGAATGATTTTACAATCTGTTGGCAGCCCCAAATCACCAGTTTTCTCGAATTTAATTTTCACAACTTGCCATGGCAAGATCTGACCTCTCGATTACTGGATTACCAGACCAATACCATAACCACTAGTCTGCCATAGAAATCCCTCTGCAGCTCCATCTCCAAGAGCCATATGAACAAAGGCTCTCCACCCACATCCTCACCGGACGGGGGGTTTGCTTTGGCTGGATGGAGTGGTGAGGGGGATAACATCAGTAAGTAATCAGAAGACCCCATTTAGGAGCATGTAGCAATTTAGAGAAGGCGGAGACAAAGTCAGATGGTCAAGAACAAACCTTCCTTAAATGACATTTCAAATCTTGAACAACTCAAATCATCCTCACTACAGATATAATTATTTTATATTTATATATAATTGCCTTTTCCTCTCCTTACGACGTTGATAATTCTTGCTGAAATCAAGTTCCTTGGATATCAATCGTGCTCTGGCACTCGGTGCTTGAGTCTTAGACAAGTCCAGACAAGTTCCAGCAAAATGTTCCATCTACACACACTTCCAGGGGGTTGCAGTGGTGGAGGTGGGTCAATGTTCCATCTATACACACTTCCAGGGGGTTGCAGTGGTGGAGGTGGGTCAATGTTCCATCTACACACACTTCCAGGGGATTGCAGTGGTGGAGGTGGGTCAATGGACGACATTGAACAAAAATGAATCGGAAGAATTTGCCCTCCTCCTTCTTCTTTCCAATTTACCCCTAACACTACGGAGATCGGCCAACTCATTACAAACAAAGGATCAAATCTGAGTACAGGAACAGAAATAGGCCATTTAACCCCTCAAGTTTGTTCTGCTATTCAGTGAGATTATGGCCGATTTCTGACTCGCCACCATGGACCCACCTGCACCCCATGTCCCTTTAGGTTAACAAAAGTCTATGAATGTAAGGTTTAAAACTGACCGAGCATAAATGATGTTTGTGGAAGAGGGTTCCAAGCTTCTACGACCCTTTGTGTGTAGAAACGTTTCCTAAATTCACCCCTGACATGCCTGGTTCTAATCCTAGATTCCATCAACCTCAACAGTTCCCCTTAATAAATAAACCTTTTCACCCAGAGGCTGGTGGACATCTGGAATGCTCAACTTATTTAAAAGGTACCTGGATATGCATCTGAAGTGCTGTAACCTGCAAGACTATGGACCAGGTGCTGAAAAGTGGGATTAAAAATGAGCGGCGCAGACACAATGGGCTGAATGGCCTCTTTCTGCACTGTAGCTTTTCAATGGTTGTACATCTTGGTCTTAAATCAAGTCACCCTTTAATCTTCTAACTTCCAGGGAATTCAACCATAGTTTGAGTAATCTCCCCTCGTAACTTTGGAATCCAGGTACTGTTCTATGCTGCACTCTCTCCAAGGTCAGTATATCCTTCCTAAGTTGTGGCATGCAGGATTGATGTAGTCTAACCAGGGCTTTGTATAGCTGTAGCAAAAATCCTCAGTAACACCCAAAATTATAAATGCATCAGCGTCATTCCCAATCCCTCCAAATCAAACATTTTTTTCTCTCCATTTTAAAGGCCAGTTTCTCAATAGAAACTATCAATTGGCCTGAAATGTTTACTGCGTGCACGATGGGGTGCAATTACACATCCTCTCCTTCATTCATTTAGTTAAGATCCTTCTGCTCGGTAGATTCTGCTTTTAGCAAGTTTTTGATCATCAAAGTTTATGATTATGTAAAAATCTGAAGATAATCTGAATGAACCAAAAGGGCTGTACTGAGTCGCCAAAGCTGACTTAATTAATAACTTGTGTAAAATTTCATCCAATTACAAAAACCGGCCTCTGATTTATTCCAAAAGAAGATAGAGAAAGAGGTTTTGAGGTTCATTATGTCTGATCACTCTGCCACCAAATCGGATTAAAGCAACGAGCAAGGGCAAACAAAATAATGAAACATCCCTGATTATAATGCAGCAGAAATCATATAAAATCCAATCTGGAATGGAATCTACAGACTGCTCAGAGTTCTGTGGCTGCAAAGTTCAAAAGTATTCAACACAAAGGTCACATTGCCACTATTACTATTTCATTTTGGTGTTGGGGGGGGGGGGGGGCAGAGAGAGAGGGTAACACCTTCAGGGCATCACATAGACAGGACTCACCAAACAGAATAACAGTGCAAACCCAGCCAAACTGAAAAACAATCTCCATTTTCACGTATTTGCTGGCATTGCAAGTATTTCCGGTCAACTAATAAACCCTAGAAGTGAGCACATCTGCCATTTGGCTCATCATGTCACGGATCTCCAAATGAGCATTTCACATGGTGCCATTCTCCTCCCTTCTCCCCATAACCATACAGATTGTTTATTTGATGATGAGATGAGACTTGAGAATTCAACAAAAAAGTTGTCATTTCAAATAACAAGCCAATGATGCAAAAAAGGCAAATAAACAATTGGACACTAGGGAGTCAGCGGCATTAGGCTAAAAGTACAATATAATTTTTTTCACACAGCAAGTGGTTAGGGTCTGGAATGCACTGCCCGAGAGTGCAGTGGAGGCAGGTTCAATCGAGGCTTTTCAAGAGGGACTTAGATGATTGTTTATTTTCAAACAATCTGTAGGGTTATGGGGAGAAGGGAGGAGAATGGCACCATATGAAATGCTCTTTCGGAGAGCCGTGACATGATGAGCCAGTTGGCCTCCTTTTGCACTGTAACAATTCTGTGATTAAGAGGAAGGAACTCATTATCAAGGGAATCAAGGAGCATGGGGATAGGGTAGGTAAGTGTTCAGGTACAAGATCAACACTGTTCTAATTCAATGGCAGAGAAGACTCTCGGAACCATTTGATCTATGCTGCTCCGATTTCTTACATTTTTAACTCATCCATCTGATTTAAGAAGACACACAAAGTTGGTCTTAAACCACATTTACATGAGCAAATGATCTTCACTTCAGATCTAACTAACTAAATCAGCACTACCAGACAACAAATAGAAGATGGGCCAAATAAGCCTTCAACATTCTCCCTCTACTCACAGGATTCTTACTTCCCATTTTACACACCATTCCACTACCAAGGTGGCTGGCAATCAACCTGCGCTTCAACCAGAGCCAAATTATGTTGGAAACTACACAAAAGTATTCCAAATCAACTTGGGCTCTTGCATCGTTTAGGCAAGCATTTGGCTAGAAGCTTCATCCAAACTCATAACAGCAAGTTCAAGAAATTAAACCCATCAGGAAATTAAGGTTTGAAATACTGTGTCAATGGCAACCATCATAGAATGGGTCAGGTCAAGCCAATCAAATCAGCTAGATTCCTGACATGGCGATCAGGTTAGCAAGCGAATGGATTAATTCTTCATGTACTTGACAATGCTATGCATTACAGAATAGCCACAAGTGCCAGAACACCTGCAACAAAGCCAGCCAACAACCTGCCTGTAACACACACATCAACACATTCCATTAAGGAGGGGTATGAAGACTGGGAAAAGGATTGATTTTTTTTTTTAATAATCTTCACCCCCCTCGGACATGACAGGTAAGGATTTAACTGGCACCCTTCCAGTGCGTGTAAAAAAAACCAGTCCCAAAAGAAGCAGCGAAAGGGCAGATAGTTATGTAGCAACTGTTTACAGTCAATGCCACTGCTGAAGAGTACAAGCCAGTTTTTAGTTTCGCCTTCCATCTGCACCAAGTTCCTCGGTTTATCAGTCAATGGCAATTGTTAAACCCCAGGGGTCAGAATTAAGATGCAAAATGCACAGGAAAGGGAAGCCCTGATGCAATGATACAAGACATAAAAGTATCAGAAATCCTTTGAGAGGAACTGCTTTAAAAAGAGTACTCGTGGCCTGTGGAGATAAATTGAAAAACTATATATAATTGGTATACATTGCTGTGTTTAATAAGTTGCTTGAATTTTCATTAAATAATCAATTACATTTAATCCAACAATAAACTGGCAAAATCAGCTGGAGTGGGCTACATTTTCCAATAACTGTTAAGGACAAACAAAGCTTGCACACATTACTGCTTCCTCTTCACAGGGAACTATGTATTTAATTCCAAAAGGGTCACTCAACAAAAAAAAACCTGTTATAATAACGCTCTTCATGAATCTTCAAGAACCAAATAAAGAAATGCACAGTGAGCAATGAAACAAACATTTTTTTATTCTGCCAGTGTCAGCATCGCAATCAGACAGCCTTTTTTATAACCCGGCAATGAACTGCCATTTCTCCTACTCTGCAAAGCTGAAAATTAGAATTCATGGGATCAGAATGTTTTTCTACCACCCCCACCCACCCTGCAACGAGCCACGATTAACCTGCGCACAAGGTCTCTGGTATTGAATAAGTAGGATCCATTACTGTGGACAGAGAGAGTGCATACTGCAAAGCAGTAAGTCGAAATGAATATTCCTATTCTTCCATTCAATCTTGGTGTTCTTATTTCGCCAATAATAAGACAACTTGCGCTACAAACAGATTTTCTACAAACCTCCAGGCACCAACATCAAAGGCAGATCAATTCAGTAAAATGAAAGCAAAATCAAATCGTTTTTCCTGGGCTTCCATAGTCAGATTCCAAGGGTTCATGGACTACTTGTTGCTTTATGGGCACATACTGGACTTAACTACCACAAGAATGGTTCCGGTAATGAGGGGTTACAGTTACAAGGATAGATCGGAGAAGCTGGGAGAAGAGAAGGTCTTTAGAGGAGAGAAGGTTGAGAGATTTGATAAAATCGTGAGGGGTCTGGGCAGATTAGATAGGGAGAAACTGTTCCCATTGGCGGGACAGTCGAGAGCCAGAGGGCACTAATTAAACGGCAACATGAGGAAAAACTTTTTTCTGCAGTGGGTGGTGAGGATCTGGAATGCATTGCCTCGGAGTGTAGTGAGGCAGATTCGACCGTGGCTTTCAAAAGAGAACTGGATAAACACCTGAAGAGAAAAAATCCACACAGCTATGAGGAAAAGGTAGGGTAGAATAACCACGTGAGTCACTCTTACAGAGAGCCAGCATGGACATGACGTGCCAAATGACCCCCTTATGTGCTCTAACCATTCTATGATTCCAAATCTTCAAGTACGATGCATCTCCGCAGAAACTAATACACCCCACCAAAACTAAGGACAAATTTCACCAAGTCTAACTGGCACCTAACTTTTACAAAGTGCTCCCCCTCTTTGAGGGTAAAGGGGGCGTGGTGGTAGGTGGAAGTAGCAAATACGCACATCTTACCCTTTTAAGATTCACATTCTTCATTATAGAATTATACAATAGTTACAGCACAGGAGGCGGCCATTCAGCTCATCCAGCCCATGCCGGTTCTCTGCAAGAACAATTTAGCTATTCCTACTCTTTTCCCACATTCGCTCCCACCCCACCCCAGCCCAGCCCCTCCACCAGCCTTTCCACTTAGCCCTGCAAAATTTTTCCCTTCAGGTGCTTATCCAATTTCCTTTCAAAAGCCACAACTGAATCTAACTCCATCACACTCTCAGGCAGTGCATTCCAGACACTAACCACTCAAGTCGTCTTTATTTCTTTTGCCAATCACCTTAAATCTATGTCCTCTGTTTTTTTTTTAACTCTTCTGCCAAGGGAACAATTCCTCTCTGCGTAGACTCCTCACAATTATGAACACCTCTATCCAACCTCCTCTCAACCCTCTCTTCTCTGTGGCAAACTACCCCAGCTTCTCCGATCTATCATTATTAACCAGCTTTTCAACTGTTTAATTTAGGAACCAAATGTGTGCTTTGAAAGAAGGAGAAAAATAGATGCACATGTTCTCCTGTTGGCGAGAATACATATCGCATAAAAGTTTACCTGCACAAGGAAAGAAAAATCCTCCAGAATACATTTCTTCCCTGCTTAAAAAAGGAAACAATTACAAACATCCCGAGAGCTAAAAACTTAGCTTAACCACAGAGCTAAACAGCATCAGTCAAGCTAATTTACACACAATAGAAATATGTTACTAGTTCCAAATTACTAACTTTTCGCCTGGAAGCATTTGGCTTCAATATTAGGAGTGCACTGATGATTCAAAGTCCAAAAAAGCTAACACAGCTAAGAGAAGCTTGCACTTCTTGCAGCTCTGGTTACTTAAAACAACAAAAAAAGCACAGGTCCAAGCTGGGGCTGTGCTCTTTTTAGAGCAGGGAAGGTTAAGGAAGATTTAAGAGATGTTCAAAATGAAGGGTTTTGACAATAGTAAGTAGGAACAAACTGTTTTGACTGGCGGAGGGTCGGTAACCAGGGGACACAGAGAGATGTGTTCTGATGATCTGGAGTTTTTTTTTTATTCATTCACAGGATGTGGGCTTTGCTGGCTGGGCCAGCATTTATTGCCCAGCCCTGGAGGGTGCTACTCGTATTGGTGATGGAAGCAGATTGAAAGGCAACTTCCAAAAGGGAATTAGATAAATACTCAAAAAAGCAAAAATATTTGCAGGGCTATGGGAAAGGTACCAAGTAATGGGACTAACCAGATAGTGCTTGTAAAGAGCCAGTACAGTGATACTGGGCCAAATAGCCTCCTTCTGTGCAGTGTTATTCTATAAGCTCTAACAACAGAATTACTTGGTGGCTTTACTAGGTAATCACTGAAATGCTGTGCTGTGCATTATGGCTGCCCTCACATTTACGAGCCACCATGACCTTCAGTACTGTTTTGAAGAACTTCCATGAATAAACAATGTTTTCCATTGGATTTGTGAGACTCTGTCAAGGTGTATCTTTTATTTTCTTCAATTTAGCTCTTGTTTTCAGAGCCAACACTGACATCTACATTAACTCCTAGGCCAATCACTGAGCATTTATTTCTTTGGCAAATGTGGAAAGAAAATATAGCCAAACGAAGCTGTCAAAAAGAACGCGGTCATCTGGCTGCTGCTGGCAGCTAAGCAAATCCTGCTTCGTACTCCGTCAATCTGTCAAAATAAAAAACACTGTAAAATGAGCATGTTCCCCTCTGCAACATAGCTGGACTAGTAATGGCCACCTTAAAATGGTACAAGGAGCCCCTGCATGACTGGCTGCTGTTACTTAAGAGTAATGCAAGCTGCATCCAAGTATCGCATTACTTCATTGCATCGCTGTTGAGGGGATGAGGCACCCCTGGCATTCATTTACTGTGTGTGGACATGCTTTGGTGGGGAGACCAGGGAAACAGGCCATTTGAAACCAGTTTTAGCTTTTTGACAGGAGTCACAATGCAGGATTCCAATGCCCACATAATCGGCCATTTGGTAAGGGCTACCTCCAAATTTCCTTAAATTCACCAAAGCTATGTTTGAGGTTTATTTTTTTTCCCCTCTCTCTTGTGATAACAGGGTTGCATTATCTCAATGATTTATTAAGATGCCAGACATCATGCATGGCTCAGCTGATAACACTCTCACCTGGTGGTGGAATGAAGTCCCACTCCAGAGACTTGACCATAAAGTGAGGTGCTGAGGGAGTGTTGCACTGTCAAAGGTGCCATCTTTCAGATGCACTTCCATCTGCCCTCTCAAGGGAACGTAAGAGAATGCTGGCACTATACAAGAAGAACAAGGGAGTTCTCCCTAGTATCCTGGCCAATGCTCATGCCTCAACCAACCATCACTAAGAACAGGTTACATGGTGATTACCATATTGTTACTTGTGGGACTTCACTGTCCACAAATTGGCATTTCAACATTACTACTCTTCAGTAAGTACTTAATTGACCCTAAACTTCTAGCTAACCTGAGGTTATGCATGCAAGTCCTTCTCTTCATTTATTAACTTTTCATCACTCATTTAATGTGCATGATTGAGAAAGAAGACTTCCATTTTTACAGAGCCTTTCATGGCCGCAGGACACCCCAAAGCGCTTTACAGCCAATTAAGTATTTTTGAGTGTGTAGACCCTCGGTATGCAAACACCAAGTGTCACTACGTGCTGAGGTTATACCCGTCCCCAGTGTTGCGAAGGATGGGTCTGGCCATGCTGCCGCAGAACGCTCCAAGTAGTTGGACCATGCCGTACCACCTGTCCCTCGTGGAAAAATTTATGCAGAGAAACACCTTTGACCACAAGTCCATCAGGCAGTGGTTGGCATGTAACGTCTTAGAGGCCCTGCGGGAAAAGGAGATGGTGGATCCTGTCGGATGGTTCCCCGAGCAGACTGTCAAAGTCATTTGACAGAATGCCTCATCGCCAGAACTTTCCAACAAGCACCAAGATGTAGCTTGGCTGGTGGTGAGAAAGGCCCTCCCCGTCAGATCCTTCCAACACGCCAGGAGTCTCACCCCCTCTGCATGTTGCCCTCGAGGCGGCTGTGGTGGGGACGAGACCGTTGTTCACCTCCTTGTGGATTGTGTCTTTGCAAAGAAGGTCTGGAGAGAGATGTAGTGGTTTCTGTCGAGGTTCATGCCGAGCAGCGCGGTGACACAGGACTCTGTGCTCTACGGGCTGTTCCCAGGGACACACACCAAGACAAACATCAACTGCAGCTAGGGGGTCATAAATTCGGTAAAGGACGCTCTTTGGTCTGCCCGAAACTTGCTGGTCTTCCAGTGCAAAGAGTTGTCCCCAACCGAGTGTTGCAGATTGGCACATTCCAAGGTCCAGGACTACGTGCTGAGGGACGCACTAAAGCTTGGGGCAGCCGCCACAAAGGTGCAATGGGGAAAGGTCGCCGTCTAAGACCTTTCTGCCATAGTGCACCGAGGGACTGGGAACTGTATAGACCCCTTGGGCTGTACAGCTCACAATGAATGTATGCATTGAATAGTAATTGTATTATAATTGTATTGAAGCACCTCAGAGTGCAACATGATGTATGTTGACAACTCCAATACCACTGTATTGTCTGACTGTCTGTAATGACCATACTGAAATGACTGTAATATTCATTGATTGTATTGATGCACCTCGTGATCCATGTGTAAAAGTTGAATCTGATTGTACTTTTTGTGATGGCGATTTAGAAATGTTTTGTAATGTTCTTCCAGATATTTTATGAATAAAGGATTTTTTCAAAAAAAAAGTACTTTTGAAGTATAGTCACTATTGTAAAGAAGGAAACGTGGCAGTCAATTGCACACAGCAAGATCCCAAAAACAACATAAAGGCTAGATAATTAGTGACACTGATTTAGAGATGGGACACGGACGACACTGGCAAGGCCAGTATTTATTGGCCATCCCGAATAGCCCTCTGGATTACTAGTCCAATGACATTACCACTACACCACCGTCTCCCCAAAAGTCAAGAATGCTCACGATGACAAAAGCAAAGGGTAGTTAAGGTGACAGGAGATAACTAATGAAAAGAAAAAGAAGAAAAATTAATTTTTTCTAGTTATTGCAGACTGATGGCAAAGTACAAACACACTAATTTGATTGCAAAGTGGCATCAGTAACCTCCCAACAGCTCCAACCTGCAACATTCCCACTCTCCACTGACACTTGCTTGAATTACTTTGACACACAGAGCAATCCCTGGCTTGCACTGTGTAATTAGTAGTCCGTTACACAACGCAACAACTTCATTCATCCCATTCCAAAAGGAACTCCAACACAAAGAGAGGAAGCTCATTCAGTGAACTTTTAATCAGCCTTTGTGAGGGCTTAAAAGCAATCTGGCGTCAAACGCACTCTCTCATTGCTTTCAAACCCTTAAAAATCCCTGTAACTGCTGCTGGAAAGCTCCCAAATAAATACAACTTTAAAATGTGCATCCAATATCACTTCCTATTTCACTGTGAAAGTAATTAAAGTACACAAGGGGAAAAGGTTAGGTGGTGATTCAGAAGCAGAGTTCACAGCATAGGTTGTGTCAACCCAAGTTTATTATCAAACGTTATCAACTAAAACTCAAACTGGTGCAAGAATTTAAATCCAGTTCACTATTCCATCAATATTCCTAAATAATACATCTGAAAAGAATTTGCATTTATATAGCTCTTTTCACAACCACATGACAACCCATAGCTCATTCACAATGAATTATTTTAGGGTAGTCGTCACGGTAGCTATAAAGGAAAACACAGTAGCCAATTTGCACGGAGCAAGATTCGATAACCAGCAACGAGATAATGACCAGATAATCTGATTGGATGCTTCTGGCTAAAGAATAAATGTTGGCCAGGATTATCTTTCTTCTTTATATGGAATGGGATCTTCAACATCCACCCGAGAGGGCAGACGAGACCTCATGTTTAAAATCTCATCTGACAGACGGCACCTCCGACAGTGCAGCGCACTCGGTGCTGCACAGGGAGAGCCAACCTAGATGATGTACTCAAGTCTCTGGAATGGAACTTGAGCCCACAACCTTCCAACTTACAGGCTTGAGTGCTACCAAATGAGCCATGACGGACGGCAGCAAGGAAGAACAACTCCCAACACCGATAGGCAGAGCACCAATATCAATGCAGCAAATCTGCACATGTAGTGCTGCCCAGATATGACTTCTGGACTTGCTTCCCATGAGTTCTTGTAACAATACAGAAGTTGCACACTAGTACTTCCTCCAAACCCCAAGTTTTATTTTTATTCCTTCAACAACTCACTTCCTCTGATTAATGATCAAGTTGATAACTTTGAAGTGTGGAAGAGCTTTTAAAAGCTACTTGCCAAACAAGAGCCTTACACTGTTCCAACATTATGTAGGATTTAAGCAGTGTAGTCAAACTTTTAATATGCTCTTCTAATAGGCTTATGGTCCAGTTACCCTGTTATTACTATATTATTTGGAACACCACTTTTCCACTATCAGCCCCTGTCTATCATGTTTAATTATTTTGGGACTCGCATGTGCTGTCATTGTAAATCTCTGAGTCATGCCATCTGACCAACTGGGAGCAGCTGGGATGAAAGTGCACCAATTTTCCATCCGGCAAGTTCAATTCAAGCATTCAGAGGGGAATTTGACTGTTGGCTAAAAAGGAAGAATGTGCAAGGTTACGGGGAGAATATGGGAGAGTGACACTGAGTGAATTGCTCATTCAGATAGCCTGTGCAGACATGATGGGCTGAAAGGCCTCCTTCCGCGCTGTAAGATTCTGTAACAGTAAACAGAGTTATCTTATTCTCACAAATCCTAAAGCCCATACGCCCTTAACAAACACTGCTCTACGTTCAATTTAATTTCAGATACAGGATGAAAAACAAATGTGTGTTGCATAATTTGACTACAAAGAGGTTAAGAAAATATGGCACTGCATGCTTAACTTACAAACGAGGCTCATCCAAATCACTGGCTCACTACAGAGACAAGCACACTTTCCAACCCTCAGAAAGCAACAGAGTAGATTTCCACAGAACTCAAGAGTTACACACGCTTACTGGTCCTCAAACACCACATTGGTTATGTTGGATTCAGAGCAGCTGAACAATGGGAAGACAATACAAAAACAGAATTACCTGGAAAAACTCAGCAGGTCTGGCAGCATCGGCGGAGAAGAGCAGAGTTGACGTTTCGAGTCCTCATGACCCTTCAGGACTCGAAACGTCAACGCAGTTCTGTTGAAGGGTCATGAGGATTCGAAACGTCAACTCTTTTCTTCTCCGCCGATGCTGCCAGACCTGCTGAGTTTTTCCAGGTAATTCTGTTTTTGTTTTGGATTTCCAGCATCCACAGTAGTTTTTTGTTTTTATCAATGGGAAGACAATGGCTGTTAAAGGCAATAACAACCTTTTGATTGGAACTGAAAGGGCACAGACCTGAAACTTCTACTTTTGTTTCTCTCTCCAAGATGCTGCCAGATCTGCTGAGTATTTCCAGTGTCTTCTGTTCTTATTTCAGCTTTCTAGCATCCGCAGTATTGTGCTTTCGTACAACCTTTTGATGTAGCCCTGACGGTATGTGCATCACAGACTGAGTCCAGCTTGCTCACAACACACCAGTTATAGTAAAAATAAGTCACTCTAACGAAGCAGCAAACACATTCAGAAGACAACATAAGTTCACTGCGCTGTGATCCTGAGTGCAGGCAGATTCCCTCTTACAAAATTTCCAAGCAGCTGCGAAACTGGTTCCTCCTCCGATTCGCTACCCAAAGATTTGCACCTGGGGATGCAGCTTTGTGGACTTCGGTAAAAAGAGAACCAGATTCAACAGTGGTGCTCTCTACAGTAGAACAGCCCAAAAAGCTTTCATCAGCTGAGCTTCCACATGACAAACTGGTACTTGGGAAGTGGTAATAGAGAGCTGAGAGTATCCATAGAACTGCAGCTTCATTACAGGATGAGCAGAAATTAGAGGTGGCGGGGGGAAACATTACTGAAACAAAGAGACACAGCAAGTGGAGAATGAACTGAAAATCTCAAATTAGTGGCTGTAATCACGGAGGACCACAAGTGCTCGGCAGTGACCTTTCCTCCTCTACTAAGTTCTTTTGATTTTTAGATATTTGAACAGCTGGCTATTTAGTTTCTGATTCAACAGATCAAAAAAAAACAAAAAAATATGCTGAGAGCATGAAACGTTTTTCTGTTTTGCTCCAGTGCTTTTGATTGCCGATGCGCAGGTCACACAGTCAACAACACTGGCAAACATAAAGTTATCAGCCTCTGCTCAGCCACAGCAGCAGGGAGCCACTTCCTCCCACCCCTTCCCTCCACTGCCATGGGTCTCCAGAACTGTTTGCAGTGGCAGGAGAGCCAGTAACCAGTGGTCACACTTAATTTAGGTGCATAAAATGATGAGGGGCCTGGGCAGACTAGATGGGAAGGATCTATTTCAATCAGTAGAGAAGTCAGTAACTAGGGAAATCGATTAAAAATAACTGGTAGAACGATCAGAGGGGAAGATGAGGGGTAACGTTTCCATCCAGAGTGGTGGCGGTCTGTAACTCAATGCCTGAAAAGGCGATAAAGGCAGAAACCATCGTTGTGCTGAGAAAACACTTGGGGCAGAATTTTCACCTTGGTGGGTGGGCACGCACCCGACCCACTCGAGCGTGAAACGACGCGAGTTGCCATCGAGCGAGCGTCCCGACGTCACTGCGCGGTCGGGCGATAGTTCAGTCGGCGGGCGCGAACGGAAATCGGCAGCGCGCCCGCCAACAATTAAAAGGCCTATTAAGGTCGTCAAAGTATCAATTAATTTAAATTTTTGGCTGCCCATCCAACCTTACGGTTGGCGGGCAGGCAAAAAGGCTAAGCGGCCTTTGCATTTTTTTTTTGGGAACCTCATCCACCGGCGGATGAGGTTCCCAACATCAAATAAAAATAAAACAAAATTTTAAAAATGTCATTTCTAACATATCCCTACTCACATGACAGAGTCACAATGAGGGGCCATGTTTTCTATCATTTTTAAAATCTTTTTTTTAAAAAAACTCTTCATCTCCTTGGAGCAGCTCTGTGCCTCAGGGAGATTGATCAAGCACGCATTCGCGCACATGCGCAAAGCTCCCCCACCCCGCCCTCCTCCCCTGCCCGCCAGTGTGAAATCGCGGTCGGACCCCGATTGCGGGCGGCGGTTGGCTTCCCGACCGCCCCCGCCGAGCCCACCCGACAAGGGCAAAATTCTGCCCTTAGATATGCACTCAAGGTGCTGTAACCTACAAGGCCAAAGGCAGGAGGGTGGCTGCAACCTACAAGGCTATGGGCCAAAGGCAGGAGGGTGGCTGCAACCTACAAGGCTATGGGCCAAAGGCAGGAGGGTGGCTGTAACCTACAAGGCTATGGGCCAAAGGCAGGAGGGTGGCTGTAACCTACAAGGCTATGGGCAAAAGGCAGGAGGGTGGCTGTAACCTACAAGGCTATGGGCCAAAGGCAGGAGGGTGGCTGTAACCTACAAGGCTATGGGCCAAAGGCAGGAGGGTGGCTGTAACCTACAAGGCTATGGGCCAAAGGCAGGAGGGTGGCTGTAACCTACAAGGCTATGGGCCAAAGGCAGGAGGGTGGCTGTAACCTACAAGGCTATGGGCCAAAGGCAGGAGGGTGGCTGTAACCTACAAGGCTATGGGCCAAAGGCAGGAGGGTGGCTGTAACCTACAAGGCTATGGGCCAAAGGCAGGAGGGTGGGGACGGCTGGATAGTTCTTTTTTGACCAGCACAACATGAATCTTATAATTTTTCTAAGGATAAGGTTTAAGTTGGTTTCAAAAAGAACTGGAGGCAAAATGAAGAAACTTTTTTTTTTAAAAGCATAGAAAGGTGCTGATTGTGAGCGAAATGCACTGCCTGAACAGGCAGTGGAAGCAGATTCAATACTAACTTTCAAAAATGAGTTAGATAAAAACTTGAAGGGACAAAAAAAAATCAGGGCAGCAGGAAAAGAGCAAGGGAGAAGTACTAAGTTCTACCAAGGAGCTGGCACAGATACAATGGGCCAAATGGCCTCCTGCTGTGCTGTATTATTCTATAACTCTGACTTTTCACAACAGCCGCCTTCATGCACCAGCCAGTTGAGTGTATGAAAATGAACAGGAAAAGATCAGATGGTCCAATCAAGCCTGCCCCCACAGTCATGATGGCTGCAACATGACTAGACAGTGATTCTGTTTAATTGCTTAAGAGTAGGCTATTCAGCTCCTCAATCCTGTTCCACCATTCAATCAGATTATGGTTGATCTTTATCCCAAAACCAACTAATTGCCTCGTCTCCAAACCCTTAATTCCCTTGGTTAAGAAAAAGCCATCAATTTCAGTTGTGAAATATTCAGTTGACCTCTTGGCTCAACAGATTTTTTTGGGCCGACATTGAGTTCTACTGCCACACCCCAATTGTTCACTAAATTGCAGGATTGATATCCTCCTGCACCATCACTCTTCCGGATATCTGTTGAGAAAATGGAGAGCTGCTCTTAGGGTGCTGATTAAACAAGCCTATGAAACCACTTGATAGGGCAGATGTAGGGGTGACGTTTCCATTTCCGGTCGGGGGCCATAAATATAAGACTGTCACTAATAAACCCAATAGGGAAACTTCTTTACCCACAGAGTGGTTAGAATCTGGAACTAACCATCACAGGTAGAAGTTGAGGCAAATAGCACTGATGCATTCAAAGGAAAGCTAGGTTAGCACGCAAGGGAGAAAGGATGGGATCAGATGAAGAGGGGTGGGAGGAAGCTTCTGTGCATCATGGATCTGTTGGACCGTATTTCTGTGCTACAAGTATTTTGTAAATGCTCTACCAAAGAGTGTAGGCACAGGATAAGAAAGTGAGAGAGCAACCAACGGAGGCAGATGTGTTGTCATTCTCTCAGTATGCTGGGGGTCAGCATAAAAATAAACTTTGATATGCTAAAGAAACCACAAATTATGTACAAAGTTAACAAACTTAAGCCTTGCACATACGTTGCGCACGCGCCTAACAGCAATGTACACCTTTGTTTTGAAAAGGTCCGTGATGCTCACAGAATTGTGTAAATGGTTGTCTCTATCTCTATTTCCAAGGGAAGGGAGGAAGGAAGAGACCTGCATTAATACAGCACCTTTCATGTGTGCAACACATCTCAAAGTGCCTCACATCCAGAGAATTACTTTGGAAGTTCAGTCACTCTTGTAAATGTAGGAGAATGTAGTGGCTGACATGTACACAGCAGAAACCCACCAACTGCACTGAGACAAATGACCAGTTACATTTTTTTTCAACAGGTGCTGGTCGAAGAATAAATGTTGGCCAGAATCACCAGGATAACGCTTCTGCTCTTTGGATAAACACTTGGAAAAAGATTAAGTAGAGGGGATAAAAGGCATTAAATTGAAACAAAGCTATATGTGATGTAGCACAGATTGATAAGAGCTTATTCCTTTCTCTCAAGTTACTCAAACTCAGGTGATCCATCCTCTACTTGGCATATTCACCTCGAGGAGGTTTCCCTGGGGAGGAGAGATTGTAAAATGTAGTTACAGGCTAGAACTGTAAATTTTAATGTACAGTGTTTTTAAATTTCTGAACATTGAATAATAATTTGTTTGTTTTGTGGAATTGTCATTAGGTTAAGCCTTGATATCTTAATATTCCACAATATAGCCTGTCCTGAGAAAAAAGGTGCTCTTCATTAAATAAATGCTCAATATCGTGATTTTTTTGTTCAGGAATCACAAACAGCTTTTGATGGGAAAACTCCAAGTCAATTCCTATGTTTCACTCGCTTTGAACACCCCTTCCATCTATTCCTTTATGGGTAATCTAAATATCATAATATCCTTCAAATGACATCTGTTCAGTATCCACTTCAAATACAGAATATCAAGTACAATGGTGGGCCAGAAATGAATGCATTGGCTGCCTGTTGTGTAGTGCAGAGCAGCAACAGGAGTAAGGGACCCAAGTGTAATTATTAACTGAAAATACAAATGTCGATCCACTTCAAAGTAACAAAAAAAAATCAGTCAGAGCATCTGTTCCAGAGCATTATCCAATAACCCTTCTTTGAAAGGTCATTAACAGCAGACAAGAATACTGCTGTGTTTGCCATCACAGTCCAATAGTTTGCCTGCACTCACTTGCTAGGCCTCAACAGGGAGACTTCAGCAGGGAAAGTGGCTACCCAGGTAAGCAGCCAGAGAGCTACCAATTCCAATGCAGTTGTCCCCAGTATTGAGTATGAGCTTTCAGGAGAGAAGAAAACTGGGTTTGAGAGGGGCTATCAACCAAAATGGTGTTGCAAAGACCAATTTGAATATCCCTATTACTGATACCACATTTGAAACTGGCTACCTCAGCAGAAACCAAGCATTTTCCAAGGAATCTACTCACCATTGGAGCAGTTGAGTTCTGAACTGCTCAAGCCTTACCCAGATGATTAAGAAACTTTGTACCCTCCTTTAGATTACTCAACTAACAATCATTTTCGATCATTCCTTTGAAATATTCAACAACATAAAAATTGTTTTTAAGGAATTGTGCCTAAGAGGAAAGGCAGAAGAATACGTATGAGACATTTATAGTATATAAAATGTCTTGAAGTACCTACCTCACACAATAAAAGTCGGAATGATTCACTGCTGTGGCTACTTACAGCATTGGAAACACAGGTTTCTGGAACAGCTTTCCTTCTAATAACCACAAGCTCTCCATTCAAACCAAGGTTACATAAGGCTTGTAACTGTTAATAAGATCCAAACCGATTGGTGAAGCCAAAGCCAAGACACAGGGCTTTTCTTTACTGAGAGTGTTTATTGACTTGCTCAGTCTCACAGCTTGCCTCTCACACAACAGTGTCCCACCTATCCCCTATTTATATTTTTTAATATTCATTTATGGGATGTGGGCCTCGCTGGCTAGGCCAGCACTGATTGCCCATCCTTAACTGCCCTTGAGAAGGTGACAGTGAGCTGCCTTCTTGAACCGCTGCAGTATATGTGGTGTAGGTACACCCACAGTGCTGTTAGGGAGGAAGTTCCAGGATTTTGACCCAGCGTCAGTGAAGGAACAGCGATATATTTCCAAGTTAGGATGGTGAGTGGCTTGGAGGAGATCTTCCAAGTGGTGGTGTTCCCATGTGTCCGCTGCCCTTGTCCTTCTAGGTGGTAGCAGTCTTGGGCTTGGAAGGTACTATCTAAGAGGCCTTGGTGAGTTCCTGCAGTGCATCTTATAGAAGGTACCCACTGCTGCCACTGTGCATCGGTGGTAGCAATGGTAATGCCATTGAATATCAAGGGGCGATGGTTAGATTCTCTCTTATTGGAGATGGTCATTGCCTGGCACTTGTGTGACGCAAGTGTTACTTGCCACTTGTCAGCCAAGCCTGGATATTGTCCGGGTCTTGCTGTATTTGGACATGGACTGCTTCAGTGTCTGAGGTGTCGTGAATGGTGCTGAACATTGCGAAATCATCAGCCAACATCTCCACTTCTGACCTTATGATGGAAGGAAGGTCATTGATGAAGCAGCTGAAGATGGTTGGGCCAAGGACACTACCCCAAGGGACTCCTGCAGTGATGTCCTGGAACTGAGATGACTGACCTCCAAAAACCACAACCATCTTCCTTTGTGCTAGGTATGACTCCAACCAGTGGAGAGCTTTCCCCATGATTCCCACTGGCTCCACTTTTGCTAGGGCTCCTTGATGCCACACTCGGCCAAATGCTGTCTTGATGTCAAGGGCAGTCACTCTCACCTCAACTCTGGAGTTCAGCTCTTTTGTCCGTGTGTGAAGGCTATAATGAAGTCAGGAGCTGAGTGGCCCTGGCGGAACCCAAAGTGAGCGTTAGTGGGCAGGTTATTGTGAAGCAATAGGAGGGGAGGCGTTGGCGTAGTGGTATTGTCACTGGACTATTACTCTGGATACCCAGAGTAATGCTCTGGGGACCCCAGTTCGAATCCCACCATGGCAGATGGTGAATTTGATTAGTCTATTGATGACCATGAAACCACTGTCAGTTGTCGTAAAAACCCATCTGGTTCACTAATGTCCTTTAGGGAAGGAAATCTAGTTTACATATGACTCCGGGCCCACAGCAATGTGGTTGACTCAAAAATGCCCTCCAAGATAGCCGAGCAAGCCATTTCAGTTCTCAAGGGCAATTAGGGATGGACAATAAATGCTGGCCCAGCCAGCAATTGCCCACATCCCATGAATGAAAAAAAAATGTTGCTTGATAGCACTATTGATGACCCCTTCCATCACTTTACTGATGATCGAGACTGATTGGGTGGTAATTGGCCAGGTTGGAATTGTCCTGCTTTTTGGGCAATTTTCCACATAGCAGGGTAGATACCAGTGTTTTAGCTATACTGGGGCGCAGCAAGTTCTGGAGCACTACTGCCGGAATATTGTCAGGACCCTTTGCAGGATCCAGTGCCTTCAACCCTTTCTTGATATCTCATGGAGTGAATCAAATTGGCTGAAGACTGAAGTGGATCACCCACTCGGCACTTATGGCTGAAGATTGCAGCAAATGCCTTATCTTTTGCACTGATGTGCTGGGCTCCCCCATTATTGAGGATGGGGATATTTGCAGAGCCGCTTCCTCCAGCGAGTTGTTTAGTTGTCCACCGCCATTCACGATCGGGTGTGGCAGGACTGCAGGGCTTAGATCTGATCATTTAGTTCTGTCTATTAGCCTGCTGTTTATGTTGTTTGACACACAATTAGTCTTGTGTTGTAGCTTCACCAGGTTGACATCTCATTTTTAGGTATGCCTGGTGCTGCTCCTGGCATGCTCTCCTGCACTCTTTTGAACCAGGGTTGATCCCCTGGCTTGGTGGTAATGGTAGAGTGGGGGGTATGCCAGGCCATGAAGTTACAGAGTGTGGTTGAGTACAATTCTGCTGCTGCTGATGGCCCACAGCGCCTGATGGATGCACGTCTTGAGTCACCAGTGGGACAGGGCATACCAAGGGATAGCGATGGTGGTGTCTGGGACGTCGTCTGTAAGGTCTGATTTTGTGAGCACGACTATGTCAGGCTGTTGCTTGACTAGTTTGTGAAACAGCTCTCCCAATTTTGACACAAGTCCCCCCCCCCACCACGTTGTTAATAAGGGGACTTTGCAAGGTCTACAGGGCTGAGTTTGCCATTGTCGTTTCCAGTGCCTAGGTCACTGCCGGGTGGTCCGTCCGGTTTCATTCTATAAAAACATGTTTTTAGCAGTTTGATACAACTGAGTAGCTTGCTAGGCCATTTCGGAAGTCATTTAAGTGTCAACCACACTGTAGTCACTGTAGGCCAAACCAGGTAAGGATGGCAGATTTCCTTCCCTAAAGGACATTAATGAACCAGATGGGTTTTTCCAACAATCGCCAATGGTTTCATGTAGTAGACTTTTTAAATCCTGATTTTTATTTAATTAAATTTCAATTCAATTCCATTCGGCCCCTCAAACCTGTTCCATCATTCAGTAAGATCAGGTTGTAACCTTAACTTCATTTTCCTTCTTGCACCCCCCCTAAACCCTCGACTCCCTTGTTAAAAATCTGTCTAACTCAGCCTCAAAAACATTCAATGACCCAGACTCCACTGCTTGCTGGGGGAGAGAATTTCAAACACTTTAGCCCTTTGAGAGGAGAAATTCCTTCTCATCTCCACCTTAAATGGGAGGCCCTTTATTTTGAAACTGTGTCCCCTAGTTCCAGATTTCCCCTATAAGGGGAAACATCCCCTCAGCATCTACCCTATCAAGCCCCCTGAGAATCTTTTGTTTCAATAAGATCGCCTCTCATTCTTCTAAACTCCAATGAGTATAGGCTGAACCTGCTCAACCTTTCTTCATAAGACAACACCTCATATCCAGGAATCAGCCGAATGAACTTACTCTGAACTTCCTCCAATGCAAGTATGTCCCTCTTCCTACCACTAACGTTAAGCCAACTAATCTAGTGTTCCTTTCTTCAAGATAGAAATTATCAATTCTTTCTTTTATTTTCAGTCCTCTGATACAATTCTTCTTTCTATTGAATTTATAAATGTGAATACCAGTGTCTCTGCTATCTTCTCTGGAGTAATGATCACATTATTGCAATCCATCTCCACTGGGGGCTTTCTGTCCCTTAAGTTAGTTGGCCTAGTACCTCCATGCTTTCTATCTTAACTGTTGTACTGTACCTCTTGACTAGTTCTGCTATCAGCTAGTCTCTTCAATGAAAACTGAGGCAATGAATCTATTCAATATTCCTGCTATTTCAGTGTCAACTCCTGTGGGTTTATCTCATTCATCCCTTCGCGGTCCTGTATCTTAATTCTCCTATCGATCACTCATGTGCCTATTGAAAACTGTACTATGTCTTTTATATCCTTTAACATTGTTTTATGCTTCCTCTGCGCCTTCCTAACTGTACTTCAACTTCTTTCCTCATCTCATCATATTCCCTTCTATCATCATACCCTTGACTATTCATATGCTTTATTTATGTCTTTCGGTTCAGATTCAATTTGCACCTCAACTCTCTATTTGTCCAGTCCATCTTATTCTTGGCTAGTGTGCTCATGCCTTTATTGGAATATACTCCCCTTGAACTCTATCAAGCTCACCCTTTAAATATTGCCCACATTGTTCTATTTCTTTCTCAGCCAATATTTTCTCCTGTTTTCCTAGCTTAGCTCCACCCTCATTCCCTAATAGCTGCTTTTTTTCCAATCCATTTGATCTTTGTACTGCATATATTTCTCAATCATCTTGAACCTTATTATATTGTGATCAGCGTTCCCAAAATATGCATTCATGGTAATTTTTTTTTAACCTGCTCCAGTTGACTTCTCGTTGCTGAGTCTAGAAATGCTCCCTCCCCTTTACATACTGGGCCAGAAAGAAGTCACAATGCAAAAGCTCCATCCCCTTGTCTTCAGTCACTTTCTTCCTGCCAGCCTACTTGGGGGTAGCTGAAACCCCTGCATTATCGTCCTTTGTTTTTATATCACATAATTTCAGATATTAGCACACATATCTCTCCATTCAATTCCTTTCCATTATTTGGTGTTTCATGTTAGTGTGCCGACTGACCCTTAATAGTCTTTATCTCAATATATATGGACTCTGTTTTGTTCCCTTTGTTAATTGCGTTCTTACTTGTTATTGCCATTGTAATATTTGATTAACGCAGCTACCCCATCACTCTTTCTTCCCTTCCCTGAGTATATTATAGCCTGCAATATTTAGGTGCCAACTGTCTCCTCTCTGCAGCCATGTTTCTGTTATGCTGGTTACATCTATTCACTTCTCACTTCTAATTACTGCCTCCAATTCCATCATTTTGTTACTAATTCTCTTTACAATGCTACACAGGCAATTTAGTATACTCTTATTTTTCATTAATCCTACTTCAGGTGATCTCGTTGAAATGTGTAAAGTTCTTAGAGGGCTTGATGGAATAGAGGCTGAGAGATTGCTTTTCCCTGGCTGGAGAGTCCAGAACTGGGGGTCATAATCTCAAGATAAGGGGTCGGTCATTTAGAACTGAGAAGGGGAGAAATTTATTCACTCAGAGGGTTGTGAACCTTTGAAGTTCTTGACCCCAGAAAGCTGTGGATGCTCCGTCACAGAATATATTCAACACTGAGATTGATGGACTTTTGGGTACTAAAGGTATCAAGGGATACGGGGGATAGTGTGGGAAAGTGGAGTTAAGGTAAAAGATCAGCCACGATCTTACTGAGTGGCAGAGCAGGCTCGATGAATTGAATGGCTTATTCCTGCTCCTATTTCTTACGTTCTCATGTTTATTTTTATCAGGCGTTTATTACTTCCTCTAACCTTTTCTGTTCCCTGTGTATTGATGTTATCTTCATCCCTTTTGTACTCTGACCTTTGCCCGCATTTCCACTTTCATCTTTATGTTGCTATCATTTCCACTCAAACACTTTTCCTCCAGAGCAAAAAATAATGATAAATTGTTTTTGAACCTATTAGAAATTTAGATTAAAGCAATTCCTGGTGTAGCAATAAACCATGCAAGCCACAAGATCCCGAGTTCTATTTCCAGTGTGTGCAGGGCTAGCAGATTGAAGCCACTGCAACAGTTGGGGGCTGACAATTAGCCTCACAATTTCTATGCCATCAGGTCAACTAGCCCTTGGGTCACCCCACTGCACCATTCAATAAGTTTTTGATGCTACCAGAAGAATTAATCTGCTGCATAGCAACCCCCTGATGCAGAAACATAAAGAAATGGAATTGCCATGGTTAATAGTCTGAAGATAGAAACAGAAGATGTTTGAAATGCTGTCCGCATCTGAGAGAGATTAATATTTATATTTCGAGTGGAACCTTTCTTTAAGGGTTACCTGCTTCGTTATGCAAATTTTTAATTCATTCTTGGGATGTGAGAGATTCATCCCTAATTGCCCTTGAAAAGGTGGTGGTGACTCACCTCCTTGGACCACTGCAGTCCGTGTGGTGTAGGTACACACGGGATTTTGACACAGCAGCAAGGAAGGTAATGGAGATATAGGAACAGCGGTAGAGTTTCAAGTCAGGGTTGTGTGTAAATTGGAGGAAAACCTGCCAGTGATGGTGTTCACAGGCACCTGCTACTCTGTCCTTCTAGGTGGTAGAGGTTACAAATTTGGAAGGAGTTGTGGAAAGAACCTTGGTGAGCTGCTGCAGTGCATCTTGTATATGGACAATGATGGTATATACACGTACAAGGATATAAAACACAAAAGCTGCGCCAGATGAAGGTGAAACGATCAAGAGATCGTCGTATTTTTCTGTCGCATAGCAGCTGAAACCCATTCTACAACGGGTACCTCAGTTAATTCACTTCTGCACCTCCAACTTCAACACAGGAGGCAAAGGCACTAAATGCTTCTGAACAATTATCACATGACGGGGGAATAAAGTGACAGAGAGTAATCTAGAGGAGGAAAGAGAAAGAGGAGGTTGAATAGAACAGAATACACAAGTAGAAGAGATAAAGATAGGAGAAAAAAAAAAGTTGGATGCTAGAGGTGAGAGGAACATCGCCTTCCAGACAAGCAGCTTCCTCTTGTATCCGGTCCAGGAGTCTGCAAGGTGTTAGAAGAGCCTTCACAAACATGTGAAGCATCATCTTCATGATCAACTGGAAAGTAAATTGCCCAGGCGATTCAGAACAGTCCAGATCAGACTGATGCTATAAATAGGACATAAGAATCACATTATATCCTGAACAGCTCGATGATTGTGACATGAGTGGCCATGCTATCCTCCAGCACACCCATCATCATTATCAAAATCAAAATATTAAAGTGTCTCATTATTGAAAATTAATTCCCCTGCCTGTTTGGAAAAACAGAATCCTCCATTAATATTCTGTAAATGTCAGTAATTTTGCCCGATACACAACCATCAACACCACTGGGCTGTGGAACTCCACTTTATCTGATGTAATATTGGCTATAATAAAGGCACAGCAATATAGTTTGAAGAGGTCCATGCTAGGATTAGAGTGGGATGGCTTCTCTGTTTGAAAACTTATAATTATATCTATTAGAAAACTGCTTTCCAAATTTACTCTCTTGAAGGGGCCAACTGAGAACTGGGGTACGGCTTCATGGGTACGCTCCAAGTGGTAGCAAGCTATTCGGCTAGAGCAGCACCACCTAGCTAAATCCTGCCCTCATCCAACAGCCAAACTCCCATTAGAGTTTGTTGGATAATACTTCCTCCGTACTGTACTGGACTGTTGACTTACATTATATGCTCAAGTCATGGAGAGTGATTGAAATCCTCAAACTTCACAGTCAAAGAAAATAGATTTGCTTTTCTATAGAATGTTTTACACCATCAGGATGCCCCAAAACTCTTACTTTGCAGTACTTTAGGAAGGTAGTCACTGTTGTAATGTAGGGAACAGGGCAGCCATGTAGTGCACAGGAAGATCCTACAATCAGTAATGTGAATACTGGGTAATCTGTTCTCGTGACATTGATATTGGGATAAATATTGGCTGGGACACTGGGAATAATCTCACTGCTCTTCTTCAAAATAATAAGCGTTGATAGATAGCCCCTTGGGTTTGACGTCTCATCTGAAAGATAACGGCTCTGACCGTGCAGCACTCCCGGAGAACCTCACTGGAGTATCAGCCTGGAATTTTGTGTTCTAATCTCCAGGATAGGGCTGGAACCCACAATCTTCTAACTCAGAGGCAACAGTGCTACCCACTGAGCCACCCCTGGCAGGTACAGAAAGAATTTCCGTATGCCTGAGCAAGCATCCGAGAAAGAAAAAAGCTCAGTGAATCTTTAAGTTTCAGTGGCGTAACAACAGTGGTACTTGACTCCTTTGGGAAGTGAAATTTAGGTCACAGACTGAGATTGCGGATTATGTACAGATTTTGAACACTTGGCCTTCAAAGGAATGACTGAAGATTTGCAGGTTTCACCCCAACAACAGAAAAGAAAAAAAAAACTACCTACTGCGCCGTGTATGGCTCCATGATGCAAATCATTCCTTTACTTTGCTGCATTGCAAGATTTACTTTGCAATATTTATTTCAGACCCTTTGTCCAACTGATGTCATTGTTGTTCCTGAAGCAGAAACGACAGCACAAAACACTATTTTTGCCACTCTAGTGAATGGGCTAGTAAGTAGCAGTTGGAGACAATGCCTTTTGTTTAAAAAAAACAGTAATTATATTCTGAAGGGAAATAGGCTCGGTGCTGTGGAAGAGCAGAGGGGTCGAGAGATACAAGATCACAGGGCATTAAAGGTCGTACCTCAGGTTGATAAGGCTGTGAAAAAAAAAATTCTAGGTTTTGTCACAAGAAGTGTAGGATGAAAAAGCCAAGCGGTATTGCTGGCCCAAGATAAGATAAAACTGTAAATAAGACCTCACAGTACAGTGTGCCATATTGATCTCCAAACTATGGCAAGGATATTGAAGCTTTAGGGAAGGCACAATATAGACGTTCTGGCTGGTATGTGTGCTAGGATTGGAGCTTTCTTTTAACCCATTAGAACAATATAGACTAAATAATGATATGCCAGAAATGTTAAAAATCATGAAAAGGAGACAGGGTAGACAGGAGCAGACGGTTTCCAGTAGTCAAAAGGCCAAGAATGAGAGGCCAAAAAAGATACAAGATTCAATGTAAGAGATTTAGAACTGAGGGCAGGAGTAGCTTCTTTAGGAGTTTTGAGGCTATGGTCGAGGCAGTCACTATGGCAACATTCATGGAACAGACTGGATAAAATTGATGAAAACTCTGCTCACAGGGTCAACACATACCGACGTGGACTGGTTGGGGCCAAATGGCCTGTTTCTATGTTGTAATCTATATAAACGTCAATGCATTCATTGCATACAGCAAATCCACACAGGATAGCAACCACAGCAACATGACAGAAAACAAATTATAATTTTTAAATTTACTAATTCAGTTCTTCCAGCAATACATTGCCCAGGCCTTTTTCTTGCTCTTCGTTTTTCCACATCTCTTTTGTCTACCACTCGAAAACCTTCACTGTGGCAGCGGCATTTGCAACTTGCAGTGGATTGATCATTCTGCTGCATAATGATTACAAGGTGCAAAAGACCAGACACTACACAGGCCGGAAAAGAAGGTTATATATATTGTGTAGCCTTTCACCGAATCATAGAAGCTTACAGGCCATTCAGCCTGTCATAGCCATGCTTTGAAAGAGAAGCTGCGCCTTGTCCCACATCCTATAATTAAGGGGCGTAGTGGTATTGTCACGGGACTAGTGATCCAGAGACCCAGGGTAATGCTGTGGGGGCCCGGGTTTCAATCCTGCCATGGCAGTTGGTGGAATTTGAATCCAATAATAATCTGGAATTAAAAGTCTGATGGTGATTGTTGTAAAAACCCATCTAGTTCACATATGACCTTTAGGGAAGAAAATCTGTCATCCTTACCTGTATGTCCTGTACACAAAAAGTAGGACAAATCCAACCAGGTCAATTATTGTCCCATCAGTCTACTCTCGATCATCAGTAAAGTAATGAAAGGGGTCATCAACAGTGCTATCAAGCGGCACTTGCTTAGCAATAACCTGCTCACTGGCGCCTAGTTTGGGTTTCACCAGGGCCACTCAGCTCCTGACCTCATTGCAGCCCTGGTTCAAACATGGGCAAAAGAGCTGAACTCCAGAGGTGAGGTGAGAGTGACTGCCCCTGACATCAAGGACACATTTGACCAGGTGTGGCATCAAGAAGCCCTAGCAAAGCTGGAGTCAATGGGAATCAGGGGGAAAACCCTCCGCTGGTTGGAGTCATACCTAGCACAGAGGAAGATGGTTGTGGTTGTTGGAAGTCAGTCATCTCAGCTCCAGGACATCACTGCAGGAATTCCTCAGGGTAGTGCCCTCGGCCCGAATATCTTCAGCTGCTTCATCAATGACCTACCTTCCATTATAAGTCAGAAGTGGGATGTTCGTTGATGATTTCACAATGTTCAGCACCAATGTTCGCGTCTCCTCAGATACTGAAGTAGTCCACGTCCAAATGCAGCAAGACCTGTACAATATCCAGGCTTGGGCTGACTAGTGCCAAGTAACATTCATTCCACACACGTTTCATGCAATGATCATCGCCAACAAGAGAGAAACCAACCATCGTCCCTTGACGTTCAATGGCATTACCATCACTGACTCCCCCGCCATCAACATCCTGGGGGTTACCATTGACCTGAAACTGAACTGGACTAGCCATATAAATACTGTGGCTACAAGAGCAGGTCAGAGGCTAGGAATCGTGCGATGAGTAACCCACCTCCTGACTTCCCAAAGCCTGTCCACCATCTACTAGACACAAGTCAGGAGCGTGATGGGATACTCCCTGCTTCCCTGAATGAGTGCAGCTCCCACAACACTCAAGGAGCTTGACACTATCCAGGGCAAAGCAGCTTGCTTGATTGGCAGCACATCCACAAACATTCACTCCCTCCACCACCGACGCGCAATAACAGCAGTGTGTACCATCTACAAGATGCATTGCAAGAATTCACCAAGGGTCCTTCGACAGCACCTTCCAAACCCACGACCGCTACCATCTAGAAGGACAAGGGAGCACCACCACCTAGAAGTTCCTCTTCAAGTCACTCACCATTCTGACTTGGAAATATATCGCCATTCCTTCACTGTCGCTGGGTCAAAATCCTGGAACTCCCTTCCTAACAGCGCTGTGGGTGTACCAGCACATGGACTGCAGCAGGTCAAGACAGCAGCTCACCACCACCTTCTCAAGAGCAAATAGGATAGGCAATAAATGCCAGCCAGCAAAGCCCACATCCCATGAATGGTTAAAAAAAACTAAACTCTTCGTCATCTTAAAATTATTTACGGTAACAGTCTCCAGCACCTTTTCAGGTAGAACATTCCAAATTCTGATAAGTAAGTGAAAACATTTTACCTCATCTCTCCTCTAGATCCTTTGCTATAAATAATATATGTATAAAAATAAATGAGCTTCATTCTTTCAGTTTAACCATTTGCACTGGATACGGTTGCACTCATAAGCATCACTCTGTGGGACATTGTTCAACTCTCAAGAAAAATACAGTTAGAGAAAATAGTGTACTTGTACAAGATGTAAACAAAAGAATAGTTCACAGTTCATAGCCCAACACTGATCCCTGTGGCACACGAGTTACATCCCGCCAACTAGTAAAAAAACCCATTTATGGCTACCCTCTGTTTCGTGTTAGCTAGCCAATCTTCTATCCATGCCAATATGTTAGCCCCTACACCATGAGCTTCAATTTTCCACAAAAGCCTTTGATGCGGTACCTTACAAAATTCCTTCTGGAAATCTATGTACAGTAAATCCACCAGTTCCCCTTTATCCGCAGCATATGCGACGCCTTCAAATATCTCCCAACAAATTGGTTAAACATGATTTTCCCTTCACAAAGCCATGCTGACTCTGCCCGATTGCCTTGAATTTTGCTAAGTGCCTTGCCATAACATCTTCAATAACAGCTTTCCCTATGACAGATGTTAAGCTAACTGGCCTGTAGTTTTCTGCTTTCTGTCTCCCTCCCTTTTTAAATAAAGAAGTTACACTTGCTATTTTCCAATCTAATGTCACCTTCCCCAAATCCAGGGAATTTTGGAAAATTATAACTAATGCAACAACTATCTCACTAGCCACTTCTTTTAAGGCCAAAGGATGAAGTCCATCGGGACCCAGGGATTTGTCAGCCCACGGCTCCAACAATTTGTTCAATACCACTTACCTGGTGATTGTAACTTTCCTGAGTTCCTCCCTCCCTTCTATTTCCTGATTTACAGCTATTTCTGGAATATTCCTTGTATCCTCTACAGTGAAGGCCGATGCAAAATATCTGTTCAATTCATCTGCCATCTCCTTGCTTTACATTATTAATTCCCCAGACTCACTTTCTACGGGACCAACACTTAAATCTTTTCTTTTTTAAATATCTATAGAAAATCTAACTATTCGCCTTTATATTTCTAGCTAGCTTTCTCTCGTACTCTAATTTTTCCCTCCTTATTAATCTTTTTGTCATTCTCTGTTGTTCTTTATATTCTGTCCAATCTTCTGACCTGCCACCAGTCCTCGTGCAATTATATGATTTTTATTTAAGTTTGATACTGTCTTTAACTTTTTTAATTAACTGCAGTTGGGTGGGTCCTCCCCTTGGGATCTTTCCTTCTTGTTGGAAGGTATCTATTCTGCGCATTCTGAAATATCCCTTTAAATGTCTTGCACTCCATCTCTACTAACCTATCCATTAACCTCATTTGCCAGTTCACTTTGGCTAGCTCTGCTTTCATGCCCTCATAATTACCCTCATTTAAGTTTAAAATGCTAGTCTTGGGCCCAGTCATCTCTCCCTCAAACTAAATGTAATATTCAATCATATTATGCCAAATCGATCTAGCCGCCCAGCTCCAAACCCAACACTGTTCATCCACACAGGCTACCATCTGTTTTAGGAAATGTTCACTGTGCATTTACGCTCCTGCACATTTAATTCTACAGCAAACACTGGGGTCAAAAACTGAAGGGCTCCACGATTTGTCTTGTTGTAATCACAATATTGTTTTTCCAGTTAATTCCAGTAAAAATACTGAGCATATTTGGAAAAGGAAAAAGGTTGGGTGAGATCATAATAAAGGGCAGCATCATTTAAATCATTTTGAACTACAATCATGAGTTTGGGCACGCAGACACACACTCATCCACATACGAGTGGAGGCTGCGTATTCTAATTACTTTCTATCTCTGTGAACAAGATTAAGCAGCTGTTTTTTGCGAAAATAACAAAAAGGAGCTTGTCATTTTGATAGTCAAATAGGGCTTTAGTCAAAATAATTGAGTGGGAGTCGCGGACTCAAATTCTGGCATGAGTCAATGGATCCCATTCTAAATAGTCACTTCAATTATTGATATTTACTCCCTTTCCCCCTAATTTAGCATTACTCTCTCATTCAAATTAATCGGCAATTCCAAATCTGACTCTTTCTGCAGTGCGTGAACAGGTTAAAAACCTGAACGGTGGCCCAGCTAATTTGTCAGATTGCTAATAACACCATTATGTGGTTGAACTGCATATTTGGTCAGGCACGTCAGTGAATAACAAGTCAAATAAAAACAACCGTCATAGTCTCCCTGAAACTGGCTCCTGGTTTTAATTTTGAAGTCAGCTTCTTTGGACTGGTGAAATTTATAAACAGCCTATATATTTTATTGAAGTAAACAGGGTTAATTCAGGAACAATGAGAATCTTGTGCAAAGACTTCAAACAGCAAGCCTGGCCATTAAAACTGCAACGAGTATGAAATAAAAATAAAATCGGGTCGCACCTGAACCGGAATGGGACCAACATCCTTGCGGGAGGTTTGCTAGTGCTGTTGGGGAGGATTTAAACTAACTTGGCAGTGGGGTGGGATCCTGACAGGAGGTTCAGCAGGGGGAGATGCACAGCCAAAATTAGAAGAGAGAGCAAGTGAGTCTTCAAGGCATACAAATTATAAACCATTTAAGGCACAAACGAATTTTACACCGTCGCATGGTATTTATTTTAATGCAAGGAATCTGACGAATAAGGCAGATGAGTTGAGGGCACAAATTAACACATGGAGGAATAATGTCATTGCTGTCACAGAGACATGGTTCAAGGAGGGGCAGCATTGACAGCTCAACATTCCATGGTATAGGGTTTTCAGGCGAGACAGGGGAGGAGGTAAAAGAGGAGGGGGTATCGCTATATTGATCAAGGAATCAATTACAGCAATAAGGAGGGATGACATGTTAGAAGGCTCCTCAAATGAAGCCATGTGGGTAGAACTGAAAAACTAAAAAGGAACAATCACACTGCTGGGAGTGTACTATAGGCCCCCAAACAGTCAGAGAGAAATAGAAGAGCAGATATGTAGGCAAATTTCAGAGAGGTGTAAAAATAATAGGGTAGTAATAGTGGGGGATTTCAACTTCCCCAACATTAACTGGGTTAGTCATAGTGTGATAGGTTTAGAGGGAGCGGAATTCTTAAAATATATCCAGGAGAGCTTTTTAAGCCAGTACGTAGAAGGTCCTACATGAGAGGGAGTGGTCCTGGACTTAATTTTAGGGAATGAAGCCAGGCAAGTGGTAGAGGTATCAGTGGGGGAGCATTTTGCAGATAGTGATCATAACTCCGTTAGATTCAAGGTTGTTATGGAAAAGGACAAGGATGGGCCAGAAATCAGAGTTCTAAATTGGGGAAGGCCAATTTTAATAAGATCAGATGTGATTTGGCCAGAGTGGACGGGAGCAGCTACTTATGGTAAATCTGCATCAGAGCAGTGGGACTCATTCAAGACAGAAATAGGGAGAGTACAGGGCCAACATATTCCAATAAAGACAAAGGGTGGGACCAACAAATCCAGGGAACCCTGGATGTCGAGGGATATACAGGATTGGATAAAGAGAAAAAGGGAGGCTTATGGCAGAGAGCAAGGGCTCAAAACAACGGAAGCCCTGGAGGAGTATTGAGTGTATAGGGTGGGAAATTAAAAAGGAAATTAGGAGAGCAAAAAGGGGCATGAAGAAACATTGACAGGTAAAATAAAGGAAAATCCAAAGTTATTTTACAAGCACATTAAGAGTAGGAAGATAACTAGGGAAAGAGTAGGACCCATTAAGGACCAAAGTGGTAATTTGTGTGTGGAGCCGGAAGACGTAGGTAGGGTTCTAAATGAATACTTTGTGTCGGTGTTCACAAGTGAGAGGGACGACGTGGGTTTGGAAATCAGGCAGAAGGACTGTGATATAATTAAAGAAATCAGTATAGAAAGAGAGGAAGTTCTAAGTGGTCTGGCAGGCTTAAAAGTTGATATATCTCCAGGCCTGGATGAAATGTATCCCAGGCTGTTGAGTGAGGCAAGGGAGGAGATAGCAAGGGTGCTGGCAATAATTTTCAATACCTCTCTGGCCACAGGAGAGGTGCCAGAGGACTGGAGGACAGCTAATGTGGTACCGTTATTCAAGAAAGGAGGAAGGGATAAACCAGAGAACTACAGGCCAATCAGTCTAACCTCAGTGGTGCGGAAACTATTGGAAGCAATTCTGAGGGACAGAATTAATCTACACTTGGAGAGGCAGAGATTAATCAAGGACAGTCAGCATGGTTTTGTTAAGGGGAGGTCATTTCTGACCAATTTGAATTTTTCGAAGAGGTGACCATGTGTGTAGATAAGGGCAATGCATTTGACGTAGTCTACTTGGACTGCAGCAAGGCTTTCGATAAGGTTCCGCATGGGAGACTGATAACGAAGGTAAGAGCCCATGGAATCCAAGGCAATTTGGCAAATTGGATCCAGAATTGCCCAAATGGCTGGAAGCAGAGGGTGATTGTCGAGGGGTGTTTTTGTGACTGGATGCCTGTGTCCAGTGGGGTTCCACAGGGATCAGCGTTGGGTTCCTTGCCGTTTGTGGTATATATAAACGATTTAGACTTGAATGTAGGAGGGTTGATCAGTAAGTTCGCGGATGACACAAAAATTGGTGGGGTGGTAAATAGTGAGGAGGATAGCCTTGGATTACAGGAGGATATTGACGGGCTGGTCAGATGGGCTGATTAGTGGCAAATGGAATTTAATCCGGATAAGTGTGAGGTGATGCACTGGAGCAGGACAAACAAGGCACGGGAATACACGATGAATGGGAGGACCCTGGGAAGTACCGAGGATCAGAGGGACCTTGGTGTGCATATCCACCGGTCCCTTAAGGTAAATAAGGTGCTTAAGAAGGCATATAGGATACTTGCCTTTATTAGCCAAGGCATAGAATATAAGACAATGGGAGGTTATGCTGGAACTGTATAAAACATTAGTTAGGCCACAGCTAGAGTATTGCATGCATTCTGGAATCCGCATTATAGGAAGGATGTGATTGCACTAGAGAGAGTGCAGAGATTTACCAGGATGTTGCCTGGACTGGAGAGTTTTAGTTATGAGGAGAGATTGAATGGACTGGGGTTATTTTCCTTGGAGCAGAGGAGATTAAGGGGAGACATGATTGAGGTGCATAAAATTATGAGGGGCATAGATAGGGTAGACAGGAAGGAGTTTTTCCCCTTGATGGAGGGATCAACAACCAGGGGGCATAGATTTCAGGTAAGGGGCAAGAGGTTTCGAGGGGATGTGAGGAAGAATTTATTTCACCCAGAGGGTGGTGGGAATCTGGAACTCACTGCCTGAAAGGGTGGTAGAGGCAGAAACCCTCATAACATTTAAGAAGTATTGGGTGTGCACTTGCAATGCCATGGCATACAAGGCTATGGGCCTAGTGCTGGAAAATGGGATTAGAATAGTTAGGTACTTGTTTGACCGGTGCAGGCTCGATGGGCCAAAGGGCCATTTTCTATGCTGTAGACCTCTCTGACTCTACAGGTTTAGCCCTCCTGACTTTTCTGTGCATTGGGATCTGCAAAGATGAATACGCCCTGAGGAATCTTATAGAATTATAGAATGGTTGCAGTGCACAAGGAGGCCATTCAGCCCATTGTGTCCATGCTATTTCTCTGGAAGAGCTACTCACCTAGTCCCACTTTCCCACCTTTCCCCTTAACTCTGCAATTTTTTTTTCTCTTCATTCAATTATCCCATTCTCTTTTGAAGGCCTCGATTGAATCTGCCTCTACCACAGCAGAGACGGTGGTGTAGCGGTATTGTCACTGGACTGGTATTCCAGAGACCCAGTGCAATGGTTCGAATCCCACCACGGCAGATGGTAAAATGTGAAGTCAATAAAAATCTGGAATTAAAAGACTGATGATGACCAGGAAACCATTGCCTATTGTTGTAAAAACCCATCCGGTTCACTAATGTCCTTTACCTGGTCTTGCCCACACGTGACTCCAGACCTACAGCAATGTTATTGATTCTTAAATGCCCTCTGACCAAGTGACCAAGGGCAGTTAGGGATGGGCAATAAATGCTGGCCTTGCCAGTGACGCCCACATTCCATAAACAAATAAAAAAATGCATTCTCAGGCAGTGCAATCAAGATTCTAACCTTCTGCTGCGTAAAAAGATTTTCCTCATGTCGTTCTTTTGGCATCCACCTTAAATCAATGTCCTCTGATTCTTGACCCGTCGACCAACGGGAACAGTTTCTCCCTATCTACTCTATCCATGATTTTAAAAACCTCTTTCAAATCTCCTTCTTAAACCTCCTCTTCTCTAAGGAGAACAGCCCCAGCTTCTCAATCTCTCCATGTAACCAATGTTCCTCAACCCTGGAACCATTTGCTTGAATCCTTTCTGCACTCACTCTAATGATTTCACATCCTTCCTGAAGTGAAATGCCCAAACTTGGGAGCAATACTGCAGCTGAGGCTGAACCCAGAACCAGTATTTTATGCAACGTCCTTGCTTTTTGCACACTCTGCCCTATTCATAAACCCCAAGATCCCATATGCTTTATGCACCTCTTCCTCAACCTGCCCTGCCACCTTCAACGATTTGTGCACATATATCCTAAGGTCCCTCTGCTCCTGCAACCTCTTTAGAATTGTATCTTGTATTCTTTCCTGGGACGTGTGCATTGCTGGCAAGGTCAACATTTCATTCCGAAAAAAAGTCACATTGGACTCTGTTTCTCTCTCCACAGATGCTGCCAGACCTGCTGAGTTTTTCAAGCACTTTCTGTTTTTATTTCAGATCTTCAACATCCTCAGTATTTTGCTTTTATTTATTGTCCATCCCTAATTGCCCTTGAGAAAGCAGTAGCGAGCCACCTAGTTGAACCAATGGCAGTCCATGTGGTGAAGATGCTCCCACAGTGGTATCAGGGATGTGGCTCCAGGATTTTGACCCAATGATGATATGGGGACGGCAATATATTTCCAAGTCAGGATGGGGCATAATTTAGAGGGGAACTAGGTGGCGATGTGCCCATGCGCCTTCTGCCCTTGTCCTTCTATATGGGGGAGAGCACAGGTTTCGAAGGTGCAGTCGAAAAAGCCTTAAAAGCAGTCTTTGAAAAGCACGCAGAATAGATTGTCTGTTTGGTATAACTTATAAGCTAAATCTGATCAAGGAATACCCTTTTTCTACTTGAAAAGTTATCAGCTATTCACCATCATAGTTAGCTGAGAAGGTCAATGTAGAGTCATAACTTCACAGGAGGAGGCCATTTGGCCCATTAAGACCATGCAGGTGGAACCAGTTAAAATTTTTATTCCTCCTCTTACAATTTCTACTTTAACAAAGAGCCTGTGGATAAAGATTTCCACATCTGCTTTGGCAAGAAGTGTACTGCTTTACTCAAGCTTCATATAAAGTGCACATAAAACTAACAGACAACAACACCTATAAAACAAAATATGACACCAAGCCACATAAGGAGATATTAGGATGCATGACCAAAAGCTTGGTCAAAGAGGGAGGTTTTAGGGAGTGTCTGAAAGGAGGAAAGTGAGGTAAAGAGGTCGAGAGATGTAGGGGGGGAAATTCCAGAGCTTAGTGTCTAGGCAACTGAAGGCATGGCCACTGATGGTGCAGCGAATAAAATTAGGGATAATCAAGAGGCCAGAATTAAATGAGTCAGATAATTAAATCAGATATCTCAGAGGGTTGTGAGGCTGGAGGAGATTACAGAGATAAGGAGAAGCGAAGCCATGGTGGGATTTGAAAACAAAGATGAGAATTACACTTACAAACTTCTACTGAAGAGACCCACAACCAACAACCCCTCTTTAAGCCTGCTCCTACATTTAAGCATGTTCCCAATTAATATCCACCACCTGAATACAAATAAACATTCAATTGCTATACAGAACGATTCTCATCCTCCCCAACCGCTTGGTCTTTTTATCTCACCATCTCAGTCTAATGGCCATGGCTCCAAATTTCCTCTCATTCCTCCTAAAATCCAAACAACTGTCTTCTTCCAACTTACATCCTCAGTGTGCTGAAATCACAATAATTCCTATAATCTCCCACTCATAATTCACTTTTTTCCAGAAACTCCTTATCTTTCAATATCTTTAGTAAGGGAACAGGAAATAATTCAATAGGTTGGGAGGTGGGGTGTGGGGCAAGGTTTCCTCCAACTTCCACTTGTTGTGAATGGCTGGCCTATTGCACTGCGAGGCACACATGCACGCACTTTAAAGGGAACGTTGCTTGTGCAAGGGCTGTTGGTTCACTGCGCGACACATTCCCGATGGCTGTGCAGCCACATAACTCATGCATCTTAGAGGGAACACCGCTGTGGGGGTACAGAGGCAGTAAGATCATCCATAGTCAACTTCAGCCGGAAAAACACCAATATCACAAAGCACACAAGCACAAGCCTTTCCTCGCAACCCATGAATGTCATCGCTGGCAGTTGGAGAGAACGAACCTCACAACACTCGCCTGAGCTAAGAACATGTCAACGTTGAACTCAGCGACCGCTCCCACTGGGCCATGTAGCACCAACGCAGGGAAGGCCAGAACCTTTAAAACAATTCAATGGTTCAGCAATAGGTATTCAGCTACTGTCTCAGCACTGCTCAGTGCTGTCGGCTATGTTGCTCAAGAGGAATTCAATACTGGGTTAAAAGAGTGCAGTGGTTGTTGCATAAATCCCCAGCACGCACAACAATGGCAGCCTTATCAGATAAAGCTTGGCTTCTTCTGTTGCCACAATCCATGCCAGATGGTATCAAATTGCCAACAATATCTGTGCAGATGGTGGGCTCACTCTCACCAAATCATTGCTTCATTTTGCTCAAGCAGGGCTGAGAGCCATTGCAAGGAAATTATGAACAACAACGAATCATACAGCCTCCCCAGATATTACCAGCATCACAATTCCTCAGGATTAAGTGGATCCCAATCAAAAATAAAACAAACTTGCATGTATATAGCACCTTACTCAACCTCCGGACATTCCAAAGGCACTTTACAGCCAATGGTACCATGTAGGAAATAGGACAGCACCTTCCACACAAGTAAGACCCCACAAACTTCGTTGTGATGTCGTTTCTTTTAAAAAGAGCGATGTTGTTTGAGGCATAAATATTGGCCAACACACCGGAGGTGGGGGGGGCTCCCCGGCTCTTCTTCGAAACAGTGGCCGGAGAACGTTTTATATTCATTGTATATTCATTATATGCACTGGGATTATGTGCTCAGCACTCTGAAATGGAACTCAAGCCCGTGCTCTCTGTTTCAGGGGGGACAGTGTTAGCCACGAAGCCATAGCGGAGACAACTCAATACCAATGGAACATCTCTGGAAGGAAGGCAGCTCCTCCCAGTTGAGTGGCATCGTGGCTAGAGAGGAGCCCTTTAAATTGTAGAGGTTCTGAATGATCAAACATTTCAACTTTTTTTTGTTTAAATTTATATTTTTCACAAAACACAGGCACTGGAAAAATGCCTAAACTCTCCTTGAATTCTGTAACAGGCACCAGCAAAACATCAACAAAGTTTATGAACTCCCAGCCCAGAGGAATCAAGAGAAACGGTGCAGCACAGGAGGTCATGCAGCCCACTGCGTCTGCAACTGCACTCCAGATGAGCAATTCACCTCCTGCCACTGCCCCACCTTCTCCCTGTAACCCTGCACATCCTTTCCTTTTCAGATAACGGTCTAAACCCCTCTGAATGCTTCAGCTGAACCTGCCTCCACCACAACCTCTGGCAATGGGAGTTGGATGAAATTGAATAATGCAGCCCTTATTATACATGCAATACCTCAGCTCGGCTGAGATTTACATTTTTAAAGCCCGGCAATAAACTTATCAGGGCTTGTACTTAATTTTTTTTTTTAAAAAGCAAGCTCCTTTAAATGGGGGAAATACACGCATCATCACTGTCGCTGAAGCTAACTTCTGCAACCCATCCCAAAACAAGGTAGAACAAGTAAAACTCTCTGAAGAACGATTGCATTCTTGCATCATTGTGCAGGCACTGCACTTGAACACTGTTTCTAGATTGAAATTTGAATCGCTGTGTTTGTTTTAATGTAATCCGACATGCTATTTAGACACTGTGGTTCACCACAACCAGATTTAATTAACTGGCCTGAACTGACTCAATGGCTGTACTTAAAGGAGGAGAGTCAGCACAGATTTAATTTTAGTTATTCATCAAGTGATTTGAGTGACTGGAACCAAAATCACAAACTTTAAAAAAATGAACTAATTCAAGAAAATTAAGCACCAATTAACTGACAAGAATTTTCTGTCTGATGAGTGTCACTTTTCAATTTCTTTTAAAACGGTCAACATTTTTGGGCTGATGTTAACTCTCATATGTGCTTATCTCATACAAATAGGTGTTAACCACAATGCCACAATGGTCATAATCTACTTTCCCGTTACCTTCCTCGCTCCATTGTATTTTTGGGGTACTTTTGACTGTGACAGTGGTTCTCAAACTGGGGTCCGCAGAGACCTTTCAGAGGGTCCACGGCAGGGCTGGCCTCACAACCGCGCAGGGAGCCATGTTCAAGGATAAACAAGCGAGAGGCAACCACACGCGTGCTCTGCTTCTCTCCGTCTTCCGGTTCTCCCACCCGCCTCGGCAACCTTCAGTGCATTGCCTGCAGTCTGCTTCCCCTCCTCGCCTCCCCCACCCCTGCTCCAGTTCCCTCCGTGCTCCTGACAAGGACAGACAGGTTCTGCAGCCAGAAGCAGACACACCCAGCTCACTGATATCTGGCAGTAAACACCCACTTTCTTAAACACATCACTTTCAAATTATGAGTGTTATATAGTATTAGAGTTTAAATAGAGGAATCAGTAATTATGAATCCATTTGAAAAGGGGTCCTTCAATGAAAAGAGTCTTGAGAATTTACTGAACTAGAAGTCAGGAGATTATGGTCCAATCCTCACCCCCAAGGTCTGAGACTATGATTTAGGCTGTTAAGACAGTAGCATCTGGATGAGCACGATGCTAATGGCCATTTACTTCTTCCAAAGGGAATTGAAGATCCCATAACGATATTCGAAGAGAAGCAATGGTTGGGAAGGTGGGTTGGGGAATTAGAGTTAGGGTTATTCTCTCAATTATCGTTACCAAAAACAGAGATTGATCGGTTATTGTGTCAGCCACTCTCGAATGCTCTGCCTGAGAGTGTGGTAGAGGCAGATTCAATCACGGTTTTCAAAGGGAATGGGATAATTAAGTGAAGAGAATAAATTTGCAGGGCTACACAGAAAAGGCATGGGTTTGGGACAGATGCGTTGCTCTTGCAGAGAGGGGGCACAAACATGATGGGCCTAATGGCCTCCTTCGGTGCTGCAACCACTCTACGATTTTACATGCACCATTACTGCCCTCAGGCAGATGGAGTAATTAGTATTCGGTATGATGCTGCGAACAAAGCGGCCAACATCTTTGCTTATGCAACAGCCACTGTACTTCAATGGGATGTAACATAGAGGACGAGATGACCAGGTAATTTCTTTAAATTCCACACAATGCTCCGTTTAAAGGCCCTTTAACACTAAGGAAGAGTGCACCCGATGACAGACACACTTTGTCCATCATTGCAACTGTTTGGTATCAACAACAGGATATCTGGAAACCAAAGGTACCCTCAACGTACAAAAGTGTTGTCCGACAATTGTGGAGTTTAAAAAGCACCTGTTGAGGAAACTAGTGCAAGAATACAGCCTCTCGCACATCTGCACAGCAGATTTCCATCCAAAGCAGACAGCAGCGACGATGGTCAAATCCCAGCACCAAGTGGACAAAGGAATCTATGATCACTAAACGGAAGCAAAATTAGCCATGGCAGTGAAAGCACCAAAGCTTAACCAGGAGGAGTGCCCGTGTCAGAGGGGAGCATAACATCTCCAGGACAAATCCAACCCAGCCAATTACCACCCCATCAGTCTGCTCTCGATCAATCAGCAAAGTGATGGAAGGAGTTTTCGACAGAGCTTACTGAGCTATGTATTCAGTAATAGGCTGCTCACTGACCAACAGTTTGGGTTCCAGAAGGGCCACTCAGCTCCTGACCTCATTGCAGCCCTGGTTCAAACATGGACAAAAGAGCTGAACTCCAGGGGTGAGGTGAGAGTGACTGCCCTCGACATCAAAGTAGCATTTGACCCAGTGTGGCATCAAGGAGCCCTAGCAAAATTGGAGTCAATGGGAATCAGGGGGAAAACTTTCTGCTGGTTGGAGTCATACCTAGTGCAAAGGAAGATGGTTGTTGTTGTTGCAGTTCAATCATCTCAATCCCAGAACATCACTGCAGGAGTTCCTCAGGGTAGTGCCCTCGGCCCAAACATCTTCAGCTGCTTCATCAATGACCTTCCTTCCATCCAAAGGTCAGAAGTGGGGAGGTTCACTGATGATTGCACAATGTTCAGCACCATTCGTGACTCCTCAGATACTGAAGCAGTCCATGTCCAAATGCAGCAAGACCTGGACAATATCCAGACTTGGGCTGATAAGTGGCAACTGACATTCATACCAACCAAGAGAGAATTTAACCATCTCCCCTTATCATTCAATGGCATTACCATCACTGAATCACCCACTATCAACATCCTGGGGGTTACCATTAACTAGAAACTGAACTGGACTAGCCATATAAATACTGTGGCTACAAGAGCAGATCAAAGGCTGGAATTCTGCAGCAAGTAACTCACCTCCCGGCTCCCCAAAGCCTGTGCACCATCTACAAAGCACATGTCAGGAGTGTGATGGAATACTCTCCAGCTGCCTGGATGAGTGCAGTTCTAACACTCAAGAAGCTCGATGCCATCCAGGACAAAGCAGCCCGCTTGATTGGCATCACATCCACCACCTTCAACATTCACTCCCTCCACAACCAGCGCATGTGGCACATGTGTACCATCTACAAGATGCACTGCAGCAACTCACCAAGACTCCTTCAACAGCACCTTTGAAACCCATGATCTCTACCATCAAGGGAAAGGGCAGCAGATAGATGGGAACACCACCACCTGCGAGTTCCCCTCCAAGTCACTCACCGTCCTGACTTGGAAATATATCGCTGTTCTTTCACTGCCGCTGGGTCAAAATCCTGGAACTCCCTCCCTAACAGCACTGTGGGTGTACCTACACCACATGGACTGCAACAGATTAAAGCGGCGACTCACCACCACTTTCTCAAGAGCAATTAGGGATGCACAACAAATGCTGGCCTAGCCAGTGACATTCACATCTCGTGAAAGAATAAAAAACATCAGGCAGCCAAATTGAAATAACCTGCAACTTTGAACTTGTGATTTTTGAACTGAACATTTAACATTCAAATCACCTCAATGAACAAGCCTTCCCTCAATTATATTAACTTCCTGAAGTTCTCCTTGCTGAATCTCAAAACCTTATTTTTAAATTACTGCATTGATAATAGGCTGTCTCAAAACTTAAATAAATCATGTTAGAGACAAGGAGGAGGAACATTCACTCTCCATCAGTACAGGGTAACTTAAAGTAAGACAGAATGGTCAGAACTTTACTGCATAACGCTTCTGAATCATTAAGAAAAGCAAGCCAAGAATAGATAGAGCGTGGCAATTTGTTCTGAGGGTCGTGTTGGAAATGCAGAAGAATGCAAATTTACAAAGCAACGGGCAACTCACGGGCAGAGTGTTCCTGGATTTTAACCCAGAAATAATGAGCGCATTCTTATTAAATTTACAATATTACTATCCAGTAAGTGAACTCTACCTTGCAAGCACACACATTTCTCTCTCTCTCATGGAGAACTGGCTTTATAGCTATGAATTATAAATGAGTTGCCATACACCCCCTGGTTCTTGATAGGGCCACAGCTCCGTTGTAACATAAAATCAACTGCATATTTTAACTCACATATGGCTAATATTTCAGTATACGATGCTACTCGAACTTGGTAAGAGTTTAACTACTGTAATATTATTCTTTGTTTCACAGTGTGTGACCAGAAAGCTTTTCCTTCTAAAATCGACACCCGGGGAGTCTGGAGTCACCCCAGGAACAGCCAGCAGCGCAACAATGAGGAGAGAGAAAAAAAAACTGTTGGTGCTCTGACTTATGGAAACCAATCATAAAAGTTGGCCAGCTAACACAGTCATCAGCACTAGCCTCCATTACAAACAAGCAATAAATAACGCATTACACACACAGCATAGTAAACTGCTCATTCTGTAAAATGAGTACCCACTTAGGCTCAAAGAACACATAAAGTGCAAAACACCAAGTAACACAGTACAACACTGAAGTATATCTTCACTGCCTCACGTGCCGTCCTTCAGTCGAGAGACTATTCTCCAAGGCCCCATCTGTCAATTCCAGTTGATTCAGGTGAATGCTGATGATCCCACTGGCATTTTAAAAAATAGCAGCGAGAGGGATTTCCAGGAGCTCTGGCCACACATTCTTCCCTCAGCCAACGCCACTAGAAACAGACTGTAATTTGTCTCGTTGCTGCTTGCAGTATGGTTATGCTGCGCACAAGATGGTTGCCATATCCACCTACACTACAGCGACCGCTGAACTTCTCAGTAAATCGCTGCACGTGAACCATTTTGAATTGCGGAGAGACATTACAAGAATTGCAAGCATTTTCTTTCTTTAATATCTTCCATCCGATTGAAAACTGAGAAGTTTGCAACCAAGGAAGATTTACTGCATACGATAAATATACCGGTATGTGAGCAGCAAATGGAAAGCAACGTATGGACAAATCACATTGCATCGTCAATTCGATGGTCAGCTACCTCCACAAAATGGTTAAAGTGGAGTAAAAACAGTTGAAGCATCAGCTCTGAAGAACAGTTAACTGTCTAACTCCTGGAGTTCACCAGCTGACAGTGCTGCTGCAGGATGCCTTAATACCAGCTTAAAATTGCTAACAGCCAGCTCCCCAGTTCAAGTCTGGCATGGCTCCCGTTTTGATTCTGTGCAGTGAAAGTGCCGCAGTTTCGTATTAGGGGGAAAAGGTCTTCTTTTGCGACCAAGACGCCACACATCTTGTGACAAAAAACCCTTGGACAGCTGAACATTCAGTGACACAAGATTGTTAATTATTTTCCCTGTCTGGAAGAAGTAATCTCCGTTAACCAAAACCTGGATCAATATTCCCCATGAAATGAATTATTTATGATGTCTTTTATTTGATGAATAGCATTTTGTGTTCAACACTTGGAGCATTTTACTTCAACTGAGATAAGAGATATTCTACATTCCACCTGTTCAGCAGATCAGGCTGAAGGCCTACTCCTGCTCCTATGTACTGCATAACAGTGGAGTGTTAAATGATTAACGGTGTGGTCATATGGTCACTCTTGCACCCCTGCAAAATAAGACAACGTATCTCTGGACCCAAGCCCTGATCTCTCTCTCTCGCACATGCAACAGCACAAGGGGTCTGCTCCCTCTGGCGCGGTGTAGAGCACTATTCCGATGTGGTGTTGTCAGGTTTTAAGTGTGCCTGTTGATGCTCCTGGTCTTTCAGCAGACCCTTCTTCCCACCCAACCCTCCCTCACCCCCACCTGAAAAAGCAAAGCATTTGAGAATGGAACAGCTCCTGTCCACGTTCAATAAGCCGATCAAAGTCGGGTTGGAGCCCCGCGCCCCGCGCACGCTGTTTCACGGCGCACAGTTCTTTTGTGCTACAGCCCGATCCTGTGGAACTGCAGCAGACTTTTGGATTGCAAAGGAAACACTGCGGGCTAACACTGGTCTCGGAACCGCAGTTTCAAGGGGGACCCAATTCTCTTAAGCATTTTAGGAATTTCAGTTATTTCCAACAACAAAAAAAAAGAAATGCAGGTTTTCTTTTTGTTCACGCTTGACCTCCACCCAGAGAAGAACAAAAAAAATTCTGAAACATAACTATTACCGTAGTATTATCAAAAGAACTTACTAGTTCAATGCTATCGATAGTAAATAAAGCAACACGGCTTTAATTGACAGCACATGGATAATCTGCCTTTAATTTCCTTTGTTGTGGGGCCGCTTTCCCCTCCTCCATGTTCTATTCATTATATGCTATTCAACAAGCTATATACGTGGCTTAAAAAAAAAACTAGCCCATCAGTTGAACACATTATTACATGGTTACATAAACCTGACTGACTGAAAAACATGCTAGAAATCATGTGGGCTGATGATGGAACAACAGTTCATATTGCAGCTAGAGCCTTGCGCAATAGATCGCTACCAGCGGTGGGTGTGGGGGGAGTGCACACAAGGGAGGAGGGTGAGAAACTACCCACACCCACCAACCCCCCCCTAAACAAATAACACTGCAAGTGCCACAGGTTATTCAAGGGGAAGCAGATTCCAGTTCTCCACTCCCTCAAACATTACATCAAGCGCCTTAGAAAAATATTTTGCGGGTGCCTGCACAGCAATGGAATTAAACCACCAGTGACATTTACAAATCTATCTGCAGGATCCCTGCACCTCCCCCGCCAGCCCCACCAACCCAATCTGCCCCCCACCCACCTTCTCAAGCGCTCTGCTCCCTGGAGATGCCATTTTTTTTTAAAAACACCAGAACAGGCACAGAGTGTGATTGCTTTTCTGAATATGCATTTTTAAGAAATAACTCTGCTAAATTTTTCAAGTGCCAAGGAGGGCGAATGACGGGCTTGTAAACCAGGCTTGACACTGTGCTGCAGCTGCAGCTCGCTAAACACTCAGGGACGAGCTGGCATGGGACAGCTACCTCGGTGTGCAGGGGACTGATGCTGCTGTGATCTGGACTCTGATCACGTCACGGATCAAGAGTTGCGCTGTCTCATTCGCGTTGCCAGGGAAACAACTTCACAGCAAAGCCAAGCCGACAGCGTTGTTGCGCACACATCAACAGTGGTTCCATAAAACCACTACAGCAAACTATCAGCCCCTCTCGGTAGCGCTCTCGAGTCCAAGGGTCTTGGGGTTCAAGCCCCCTTGCAGGACTCGAGCACGTAACCGAGGACAGCACTGAAAGTGTCAGCCAAGGAAATGCTGCATGGTCAGAGATGCGGTCTTTCAGTTGAGACTTTAGAAATTTATAAACGAACAAACATTTTCAGGCTGCAAGGCGGCAATTTATTGCCCTGCTCTAGGTGCCCTGTAAAAGTAGCAGTGGTGGGCTTTCTTGAACCACTACAGTTTGCGTGTAACAGTGCTGTTAGATGGCGAGCACCGCCAGAATGTTGACTCAACAATGGCAAAGGAATAACGATGCAGGTCCAAGTGGTGTGCGAGTAGGAGAGGAACTTGCAGGTGGTGGTTTTCTCATGCACCTGCTGCCCTTTTATCTTTAGGTGGTACAGGTTGTGGGTTTGGAAGGTGCTACGGAAGAAGCCTTGGAAAGTTGCTGCAGCGTACTGCAGCCAGTGTCCTGGTGACAGAGGGATAGGAGAATGTTTAATCAGCCCTTTTTGTCCTAGATGGCGCGCAGCTTCTCGAGTGTTGTTAGCGCTGCACCTATCCAGGCAAGTGCAGAGTATTCCATCACACTCCTGACCTGTGCCTTTTATTAAATTCTTTCACAGGATGTAGGTGTCGCTGACAAGGCCAGCATTTGTTGCCCGTCTCTAACTGCCCTTGAGAAGGTGGTGGTGAGCCACCTTCTTGAACCGCTGCAGTCCATGTGATGTAGGTACACCCACAGTGCTGTTAGGAGGGAGTTCCAGAGGAACTGTGACACAGTTCCAAGTCAGGATGGCGTGTGGCTTGGAGGGGAACTTGCAGGTGGTGGTGTTCCCATGCATCTGCTGCCCTTGTCCTTCTAGGTGGTAGAGGTCACGGGTGTGGAAGGTGCTGTTGAAGGAACCTTGGTGAGTCTTGGTAAGTGGTCGGACAAGCTTTGGGGAGTCAGGTGGTGTGGCAGTCGCCACAGAAAACCCAGTCTCTAATCTGCTCTAGTAGCCACAGCATTTATGTGGCTGGTTCAGTTGAGTTTTTGGTTGTTAATTTATAGGATGTGGGTGTCACTGGCTAGACCAGCAATTATTGCCCATCCCCAATTGCCCTTGAGAAGGCAGTGGTGAGCTGCCTTCTTGAACCGCTGTAGTCCCTGTGGCATTCATACACCCACAGTGTTGTTAGGGAGGGAGTTCCAGGATTTTCACCCAACGACAGTGAAGGAACGGATATATTTCCAAGTCAGGATGGTGAGTGGTTTGGAGGGGAACTTACAGGTGATGGTGTTCCAATGTGTCTGCTGAACCTTGGCCTTCTAGATGGTAATGATCATGGGTTTGGAAGGTGCTGTCTAAGGAGCTTGCTGAGTTTCTGCAGTGCATCCTGTAGATGGTACACACTGCTGCCACTGTGCGTCGGCGGTGGAGGGAGTGAATGTTTGTGGATGTGGTGCCAATCAAACGGGCTGCTTTGTCCTGGGTGGTGTCAAACTTCTTGAGTGTTGTTGGAGCTGCACTTATCCAGGCAAGTGGAGAGTATTCCATCACACTCCTGACTTGTGCCTTGTAGATGGTGCACAGGCTCTGGGGAGTCAGGAGGTGAGTTACTCGCCGCAAGATTCCTAGCCTCTGACCTGCTCTTGTAGCCACAGTATTTATATGGCTAGTCCAGTTCAGTTTCACGTCAATGGTAACCCCCAGGATGTTGATAGTGGGGAATCAGCGATGGTAATGCCATTGAATGACAAGGGCGATGGTTAGATTCTCTCTTATTGGAAATGGTCATTGCCTGGCACTTGTGTGGCACGAATGCCACTTGCCACTTGTCAGCCCAAGCCTGGATATTGTCAAGGTCTTGCTGCATTTGGACATGGACTGCTTCAGTATCTGAGGAGTCACGAATGGTGCAGAACATTGTGCAACCATCAGAGAACATCCCCACTTCTGACCTGACTGATGGAAGGTGGTTGGGTCTAGGGCACGACCCTGAGGAACTCCTGCAGCGATGTCCTGGAACTGAGGTGATTGACCTCCAACAACGACAACCATCTTCCTTTGTGCTAGGTATGACTCCAACCAACGGAAAGTTTTCCCCGATTCCTACCGACTCCAGTTTTGCTAGGGCTCCTTGATGCCACACCTGGTCAAATGCGGCCTTGATGTCAAGGGCAGTCACTCTCACCTCACCTCGGGAGTTTAGCTCTTTTGTCCATATTTGAACCAAGGCTGTAATGAGGTCAGAAACCGAGTGACCCTGGCAGAACCCAAACCGAGCGCCAGTGAGCAGGTTATTGCTAAGCAAGTGCTGCTTGAAAGCACTGTTGATGACCCCTTCCATCACTTTACTGATGAGCGAGAGTAGACTGATGGGGCGGTAATCGGCCGGGTTGGATTTGTCCTGCTTTTTGTGTACAGGACATACCTGGGCAATTTTCCACATTGCTGGGTAGATGCCAGTGTTGTAGCTGTACTGGAACAGTTTGGCTAGGGGGCGCGGCAAGTTCTGAAGCACAAGTCTTCAATACAATTGTCGGAATATAGTCGGGGCCAATAAGTATCCAGTGCCGTCAGCCATTTCTTGAAATCACATGGAGTGAATCGAACTGGCCGAAGCCTGGCATCTGTGATGCTGGAAGCCTCCAGAGGAGGCAGAGATGGATCATCCACTCGGCACTTTTGTCCGAAGATTGTTGCGAATGCTTCGGCCTTATCTTTTGCACTGATGTGCTGGCCTCCTCCATCATTAAGGATGGGGATATTTTTGTAGCCTCCTCCTCCAGTTTCTGGTAATTAGTAGCCTCAGGATGTTGAAGGTAGGTGACAGAGCCATTGGAACACCACCAAATATCATCGGGAGCTGGTTATGCTCCCTCTTGCAGTAGGCAGTCATTGCCAGGCACGAATGATACTTGCCAGTTATCAGCCAAGGTCTTGCTACACGCAAGCATGAACGATTTCATTATCTGAGGAGCTGCAAATGGGGCTGAGCACTATCATGAACAACCCCCTTATATCTTGTTCAGTGAACGTTAAAGATCATATGGCACTATTTAAAAAGCAGGAGCGTTCTCTCATTGCCAGCCAACATTAATCTCTCATTTTGCCAAAAAACACAGATTAATTGGTCATTTACCTCAGGTTTTTTTTTTTTTGCGATCTTGCTCTGTCACTTGCCACAATTTCCTACCAAACAGTAACTACACTTCACAAGTAATTTATTGGCTTGTGAACATTTTAAAAGGGAAGGAAGAAATATATAACTTCTCTCTGTCAAGCAAAGTGATATTCTGTGTCTCTTTCAAATTCTCCCATTTCCATTTGAAATCCCTATGCTGCCAGTTCAAAACTTCTCCTCTCTTCTTCGGCAGTCCCTCAGGAGTGTGCATGACTTGCTTCCACTCCGGTTCGACGGGTTCCCGAAACGGCTGATGAGTCCAGTGCGTGACCTGCAGACTCTGCCTTACGTGGGGCAGCTGGTGGTGAAGGTTTGTGAGTGTGGGCTGTTTGGAGGTTTGTGCATTCCCTCCGACGCGTAAAACACATGGGATGCAAATGCTCATTTTGAGTTTAGCAAAGGTTATGAGGATGCAAATGATAACCAAACCACAACAGACGCCCGCACGGCACACACAAGATTCAAGCACGAGTGCATGAAGCATGTTCTACTGAAACCTGCAGCGTAAAAAACAAATCTTTGCATACAGGTTTCAAAAAATCAAATTTAAAAAAAGAGCAAGTCAACAGCAGATCATTTGTGCAAAATTGGCCCCTCATATCACAGCCCATCTCCAGTCGCTGACAATGCAATCAGGTTTATTTCACTTAAACCAACACACACTGGTGTGTACTATTTTGTAACACTTCTGCATTCTGACACAGGTATTCAGGTCATTACATTTTCAAACATTTACAATAAAGAGAAGACTTGCATTTACATGCCATATTTCAGGGGGAGTGGCACTAGGTGAATTGCTCCTTCAGAGAGCCAGCACAGATAATGACGGGACAAATGGCCTCGCCCTGTACTACAACCATCCCATGATTCATGGCCTCAAGGGCGTTCCACACTACTTTTTGAAAGCAGTCACTGTTGCAATTTGCGTACGGCAAACGGCTCCCACAAACAGCAAGGAGATAACGACCAGATCTCCCATGTCTCCCACTCAATATTTCTCTCATCCAGTTCTTGTGCACTGGATGAGAGAAATATTGAGTGGGAGGCATGGGAGAAATCCCCTTCTCTTCTTCGAAATAGCGCCATGGGGTCTTTTAAGTCCACCTGAGAGGACAGATGGGACCTCAGTTTAAGGTCTCATCTGAAAGACGTCACCTCAGACTCAGCACTCCCTCAATACAGCACTGGAGCATCTGTCTGGATTTTGTGCTCAAGCCTTTACAGTGGGACTTGAACCCACAACCTTCTGACTCAGAGGGGCTAGAGCGCTACCATTGAGCCACAGCTGGTAATGTAATCTTGGACACTAAGTAGAGGGGTAGAGCAAAACTGACACCTACAAAGGGCATACAGCGTCAGTCACACCTGTCTGAAGTGTTCCATTCAGCTAATTTTCTGGTCAGGTGGGCAGAAAAGTGGAAATTGGAATTCAATCCAGAGAAGTGTGAGGTAACACGCAGATCCTCGAACCAGTGGCAGGTGATTAAAGAATATGGAGGGCCTGCCTTTATTAGCCGAGGCATAGAACATAGGGAGCTGCACACAACACTGGTTAAACCACAGCTTGAGTACTGCGTACAGTTCTAGTCCCCACATTGCGGGAAAGATGTGACTGCACTGAAGAGGGTGCAGAGGGGGTTTACAAGGATGCAGCCAGAACATGAAAATTTTAACCATGAGGAAAGACTGGGTACACTGGGAATGTTTTCCTTGGAACAGAAGAGGTTGTGGGATGACTTAATTAAGGTGCATTAAATTATGACGGGCCTAGATAGTTTTATAGAGGCAACCTATTTACCTCAGCAGAGGGGTCAAACACCAGGGGACACAGAATTAAAGTAATTGGTAGATGGATTAGAGAAGAGGTGGATTGGATGGGAGATGAGAAAACACGTTTTCACCCACAGGGTGTGAAAGTAGGAAACCTGAAAAAGTGAGTGAGGGGGTCAGAAAACCTCACCACACTTGGGTGAATACTTGAAGAGCCATGATCTGCAGGGCTACAGACCTAGGGCAGAAAGGTGGGATTAGGCTGCGCAGCTCTCTATGGACCAGCACAGACACGATGGGCCAAATGGCCTGGTTCTGTGACATAAATTTATGATTCTGCACGCAATGAATCAAATATAATCAGAAGAGGCAGGGTCGCATCTGAATTTGTCGCTGGTAACGGCAGAGACCTCTAATATTTCAATTATACCACTAACAGCATACCAAAACATTGTTAAAACAAAGTACAGTTTATTTTCAAAGCCACGTAGCACTCCTCCTTAATCCAAGCTAGGGGAACAACACCGGACCCATCTCTAGTTTCCCAGGCGCACTGCGGCAAAGCAACGAATGTGTAGCAGCTGTTACCTTTATCAGCCCAGTGGAAAGGCCGGTTGCAACAAGAGCAAACTTAAACAAACTGTTGCCAATCATGATATATTAGCCTCATCGCTTCCAACAGCTCAATTCCTTGGGAGACAGGGAACAAACAAGCACAATCATTCAGGAAACCTGCTCTCCATCACCGCCCGCTGAACCCAGCTGGAAAGTGCCACCTTGAGAGAGAAGAGCACTGCAATCAGCTGTGATGCCTTCTGTGGTTGAACAGCTTGCCCTGTTTTTCTTCTTCCCCCCCCGCCCCCCACAAACATGGCTGCTGGGCTCACACATGCTTACAGTCACTAACACACAGTGGTTCAGAATCCGCCCTTTTCACAGTCTCCAGGATTTGAGAGTGCTGAATTAGATCCCGGCTGAGTTGCACCTCAACCCCCACCCCCCTCCATTGACCCACCTTTGACCCAGAACCCTTGATGGCGTTATCCGACAAAAGTGTGTCGACCTTAGTGCCAGACACTTCATTACATGAAATTAAGCATAGAAACCTGTGCGTTTAGTCAAGGAAAATGAGGCTATTGTCAAATAATGTTCACATGGAGGTGAAAATATTGAAGGTTCTATCTGGAATTCTGTAAACACAGCACCTTCAGGAGAAGAGGGGAGAAAGGCAAGCAAACTCTTTTAAACACCCTTTGAGCCACTCGTTAATTCGTTGTACAACCCTACCTCTTTGGCAGTGTTCGCTTGTCCAGCATCGGTGGTTAAACTGATCATTGAACACAGTCTGGGAACAGCTGCTTTTTCCTTTCAGGGTGCCTGGGCAGACATCGCTGCACTCTCGATCGTCCTTGTTGGACTTGATGTAATTGTCCTCCACTGAGTCCAGAATTTTCGACCAGTCGAGCGTGGAAAGGTAGCAGAGCTCTGGGTTCTTCTCAATCCTCACTGCGCCCCGGGTGATGTTCACCAGGTTGTACAGGCCGATCTCTTTGAAGTGCAGCATCTCAAAGATGACCAGAGCGTAGTTGAAGAAGAGGCGCGTCCCACGGATTACAGTCAAGTTCGGGAAGAGGTCTTTCAAGCTCTCCAGGCCGTAGACACGGAAGAGAAGCAGGTAATCCGTGATCATTGTGAGCTCCGGGAAGCTCAGGCCACGGAAATCCTCGGGTTTGGTACCAAACAGCAACAGAATCTGCAGGTTTCCCTCAATGACGGTGCAGTTCCTCAGCTGTTGCAAGTGTGTAATGTTGTTTCGAATATCTATGCTTTGACAAACTAAGGAGGAAAAGAAGAAAGGAGAAGGTTAATGTTTATTATGGCATCGTGAAATGATTCACCGCGTAGGGTCATTGGTTAATACATTGGAAAAAAACTTTTCAACAATTTACATCAACTCTGTAAAATTTCAAACCCTTTCAAGAACTTTCAGGAAATGTTTCTATAGAAACTTTGATGGAGATAAAGGGAATTGGAATTAAGATGGCAAAAAGGTGCCATAGCCAACAGACAACAGAGCAAGCCAAATGCACTTTTTTTTTTTATTCATTCATGGGATGTGGGCTTCGCTGGCTAGGCCAGCATTTATTGCCCATCCTTAGTTGCCCTTGAGAAGGTGGTGGTGAGCTGCCTTCTGGAACCGCTGCAGTCCATGTAGTGTGGGTACACCCTTGACTTGATTCTGCACCTGCGGTGCTAACCATATTTGAAAGGATAATTGCTGACAGTGTAATACAAAAGGGGGTGGCCTTGCGGCGCAGTGGGTAATGTCCCTAGCTCTGAGCTAGAAGCTCCAGGTTCAAGTCCCATTCCAGGGCTTGATGGCCAAGGAAGGTGAGTTCATAATGTGGCCAAACAGGTTGATCATCAACCTGCAAATCCTTCCAGTATGCCTGATGGCAGGCGATAAGAACGGGAGAGTCTGCTGCTCAGCCACGCTTGCTGCAGAGTGATACCCCTCAAACTGTAGGCTCTGACAACAGTCTAGTGGCCTGCTCCAGGAAAAACTAGCTACGGAAACAGGTGTAAGCATGTGCTTTGCCTGCCTCATGCATCTCTAGGCACAGAGAGAGAATCAAGAAGATCCAGAGAAGAATACAAAAGGAGCTATTCTAATAAAATATTTTTTTAAATATAAACATTTGACACCAACAACTTGCATTAATACAGCACCCTTACAATGTTAAAATGTCCCAAGGTGCATCACAAGAACAATTACCAAATAAAATTTGACACCGAGCCACGTGAGGGGATATTAGGGTAGGTGTCCAAAAGCTCAGTCAGAGATAGGCTTTTAAGAGCGGCATAAAGGAGGAGAGAGGGTTAGAGCAAAGGAGAGGTTTAGGGAGAGAATCCCAGAGCTTGGGGCCCAGGCAGCTGAAAGCACAGTCACCAATGGAGGGAGTGATTAAAATTGGGGAAGCATAACAGATCAGAATTGGAGGACTGCAGAGATCTCAGAGGGTTGTAGGGAAGTTACAGAAATAGAGAGGGACTAGGTCGTGAAGGGGTTTGAAAATAAGGCTCAGAAGTTAAATATGCAGGCGCTGCCCGACCGGGACCGTTTTAAGTCAGCCATCCCAAGGAGCGATGAACAAATGGGACTTGGCGCAATTTAGGATACAGACAACGAGTTTTGGATGAGACCAAGTTGACCAAAGCTGCAAGACTGGTCAAGAAAGCACTGGCATAGTCGTGACAAGGAGATAACAAAGGCACGAACTTCAGAATTACAAACACTCCAAAATGACTTGGCTTGCATGATCCACCATGGTGACACAGTTAAAAAGAAAGACAAAGATTTGCATTTGTACAACACTTTTCACAGCTATGGGACATCTCAAAGCTCATGACAAACAACTTTTAAAGTGCAGTCACCATTATAATGTAAGAAACATGGCAGCCAATTTGTTCACGGCAAGCTCCCACAAACCTCAATGTGATAATGACCAGATAATCGGATTTGTGATGTTGAGGGAGGGATAAGTATCGGCCAGGATATCATGGACAACTCCCCTGCTCTTAGTCAAAATAGTGCCAAGGAACCTTTTAAGTCCGCATGAGAGGACAGACAGACAAACAGGGTCTCTGTTTAACATCGCACCTGAAAGACAGCACCTCCGGCAGTGCAGCATTTCCTCAGTACTGTGGGACTGTCGGCCTTGATTTTTGTGCTCAACCTCTGGACTTGAACTCACAACCTTGTGACTCAGAGGCACGAGTGCCACCCACTGTCTTGACACCACACACACAAGCTTCTCTGTTAACCCACTCCACCTTTAAAAGTTTCCTCAAAATCCATCTTTGTGCCGGTGCTTTTAGTCTCTCCATTAACCCCCCCCCAAAACTCTGGTAACATTTTCCCTCACCAAAGCACCTTGGGATATTTACTTTGTTAGAGCTTTTATATAAATGCATGCTGTTGCTACCCGAGCACCTACTATATGGAACTGTGTCAGTTTGACCCAGATGTAGCGGCTGCACTTTTCTCTGAAGATCTCATTCCAGAGATCTGAGCACGTAATCTAGGCTGATGCTTTAATGCAGTGCTGAGGGAGTGCTGCACAGTAAGAAGTGCCGCCTTCAAGAGAAAGGTTAAACCCCAAGGCCTCAACTACTTGTTCAGTAGCCGTAAAAACAATGACGTTATGTGGGGAGGCGGTGGTGTAGTGGTATTGTCACTGAACGATTAATCCAGAGACCCAAGGAAACGCTCTGGGGATCTGAGTTTGAATCCCACCATGGCAGAACTTGGATTCGATTAAAAAAAAATCTAATGATGGCCATGAAACGATTGTCGTAATGCCCTTTAGAGAAGGAAATCTGCTGTCCTTACCCAGTCTGGCCGATATGTGACTCCAGACCCACAGCAATGTGGTTGACTCTTAAAAGCCCTCTGAGATGGCCTAGTAAGCCACTCAGTTCTCCAGGGCAATTTTTATTCGTTCATGGGCAATAGATGCTGGCCGAGCCATCAACACCCACATCCCATGAACGAATAAAAAAAGAATGCCCCGATCAACATTTATCCCTCGAATGATCACCACTAAAACCAGATGAATATTTCGCTGCCGTCGGCAGAACATTGCTGTGTGAAAACGGCTGCAACAAAACAAACACTTCGAAAAATAACTTATTGCCACTGATGTGTTTTGGGATGCCCAAGGACATGAATGATACTATAAAAATTCACTGGCAATCCACGTAAATTTAAAGGTAAATGTCCAATCCATGATCGGCAGCTGGACCAAGGGGTTGAAAATTATTGAACATTCCTGTTTCCAAAACATGCAATCAATTGAACCATCTAGCCCATAATGAAGTAGCGATGTGGGTTTCATCTCAATTGGAGTCACTGAGTCATAATGGCACAGAAGGAGGCCACTCAGCCCATTCAGTCCATGCTGGTTCTCTGTAGAGTAAGCCCCCAGTCAGTCCCATTCCCCCACTCTATCCTTGTAAATTATCCTCGGAATTTTATTTCTCCAAACCCAGTCTTTGCCGCCACTGCCATCACTCTTTGCATTTCTCTCAAAGAACTTGCATTAATAGAGCACCTTTAATATAGTAAATGCGCCAAGCCGCCTCATGGGGTGTTATCAGTTCCACTGACAATTATCCCTCACCGCTATAGCAACAGGTTCTTCTAATTAACTAGAACTAAAGCTCAGCAGAAGCTGGAAATTGAAAAGACAAACTGAAAATGCAGGAAACACTCAGCATGTATGGAGGGAGAATGCTTCATGTCAGACCTTTCATCATAACCAGGAGATGTTACTAATGAACTGTATTAACTAAACTAACTCGGGAGTGATCCAGCACAGAATGCCAAATGCAAACAGTGGGACAATGCCTCGCTCAAGGAGGAGCACCCTGCTCCCCATCACCTTCCCCCACCCCAGCCGAGTCTAGAAACTGTCTCAATCACTAAAGTTAAAGAGTATTTACATCAATCAGAGTTTGGATGGGGGGGCTGAGGGAAGTCAGGTGGGGATTAGATCACATTTTTAGGAAGTTACATCGACCGGATTTGAAGTTTCCTGAGCTCTTTCTCCCATGTGCCACAGATTCTAACCTGTCAACTGCAGAAAATCTCTCTGCTTTCAAAGCCTGTGCTTGATTTCCACTTAACACATGTTGAAACTAGTTCCCTGTAAAAGCCCCAACAACATTAAAGGGTGGAGGGAGCCAGAAAATCATATCAGAGAAATTCCTCAGTAACTGACAAAATAAACATGCATCCTCAAGAATGCATAGGCACAGCAGAAGGCCACTAAGCCCCTCGAGCATATTGGGCAGATGTCACTTCTGGAAAACTGAAGGCAACGTTTGCAATTTAATGTGAAAAATTTTAAGTCATGACGCTCTGGCCATCATGCATGTGGAGAAGGATGAATGGGCCTGTTGGTCTTTTCCTGCCTATTGATTTCGTATGTTCGTATCAAAGTTGGAGAGGAACAGGGATTTCTCCAGTATCCTGTCCAACATTCCTGCTTCAGCCAACTCAATTAAAGAAAATCAGATTAACTAGTCACTTATCGCGTGGCCAAGTCTGGCGTCTTGCTTTAAATGAATAACTGCAGCATTTGCCTGCCGAACAAGTCACTGGAGTTCAAATGTAAAGCAAATACTGTTTATTAAGTCAATGAGAAACCAGGACAGCGATGATTAACATGCTTATGTCACAGATGTGTTCAAGTGATCCAGACAGATCCATGTGCGTCAAAGTAAGGCACAGATGCCAATTGATAAGTGATCTCATCAACAGCTCACAGGGCTGTGACGGGCTCCACAGAGTAAATTTGTCGACGTATTTGTTACATTTTTAATTTGTTTACTCAAGGATTACACGGTCACGGCTCAGCAGACACATCTGTCTTTTATTCTATCCTTCAGAAATCGTTATGAAGAGAGGCACACAAAACAAGTTCAACAGATACACCGTCCAGTAGAAACAGAGCAACAGTTTTTTGGAAATAGAGGGGAAATTTCTATTTGCTGATATTTGTGGCGCAGTGGCAGTGATGGAATAACAGGGGAAAAACAGATAATAAAACTCCAAAACAAGCTGAAGTTACTTACTTTCTTCATTAGCCCGACAGGAGTCCCCACCCAAGAACCCCACACCACCTAACAACGCCCCCCCCCGCCCGGTAATCAGATCTCACCAACTTCATTCCGACCCGCTCTCTAAGCAGAACAACACTGCACCCAATAGCAGCATCCCAATTCCAACCAAGCCAAGATCAAAGACTTGCACCTTTCATGACCTCAGGACATCCAAAGCACTTTACAGTCAATAAAATACTTTTGAAGTGCAGTCACTGTTGTAATGTAGGAAATGCAGCTGACAATTTGCGCACAGCAATGTGATAATGACCAGATAATCTGTTTTTAGTGATGTTGATTCGGGGATAAATATTGGTCACCAGGACACCAGGGAGAACTCCCAGGCTCCTCTTTGAAATAACACTTGGGATCTTCCGCGTCCACCCTAGAGAGCAGATGTTTAATGTCTGATCCGACAGACAGCGCTTCTGACTGTGCAGCACGCCCTCGGGAGTGGAGTCCCTTGAGCACAATATCTAGGCTGACTCCAGTGCCTACAGTGGGTCTTGCACCCACAATCTCCTGGCTTGGAAGCGAGCCAAGGCCGAGATCAGCATAGACTTGTCCGGTTTGGGGTGGGGTGCGGTCAGAGCTGTCACACATCGTTGGGGCAGAGCAGAAGAAGCTTGATCCTAAAATCTTAAATCAGGCTACGCCTGACAGGAGAGTGTTTGATGCTGACATAAGTGTACCGAAATTAAAAAAAGTTCTATCTTTCAGCACCAACACTCCCTTATTAAGCACAAAGTTCACACAATGAACTCACAGTCATAGTTCTTCAAAAAAACCTAACATACATGGTTAAAAATATAAGTGTGATCTAATTAAGTTTATGTTTACTTTAGTTTCCAATGCAAGAAATACGCTTTGGATTCATCTTTGTAAAAATGTGCTGCGTAACCATCAGTCAGACTTTGGCTCAGCTGCTTCTCAACCAATCCAATTTAGATAAAATCTCACAGAACCTGCCAACATAAAGCTTTATCATCAGTAGACACGACAGCACTGATGAGGCACTTCAACTTTATTCTGTGCTTTCAGCGCCACAGTGATGTACAGTGTAAATAAAAGTGACTTACTACTGGGTTTACAAATCTTTTTTTTGGGGGGGTGTGGGGGGGGGTGTGTGTATATTGTTTGCATGCATTAGCATGCGCATGCATATGTGGTGTGTGTGTGGGTGTGTATGCATGTTATATGCATGCATGTGTTGTATGTATGCGTGTGCATGTGTGTGTATATGTGCATGTGTGTATGCATGCACGTGTGTGTGTGTGTGTGTGTGTATGTACGTGTGCACACCCATGCATGCACAGCATTTGATCTGCTCGAAAGGGCAGAAAGTAAGGCATATTAACAACTGGCTGGATCACCACAGGGAGGTATTCTCATTAACTTGTATGTGCAAAATTTCCAATGTGTAAAAATGATAATGAAAGGACTGTACGTTAACGCAAATTTGAAAACAAGTAGCCTGTGATTTTAGGTCATTGTCACATTGGCCACTCTGAATTTATGTATGCAATATGATTCTTCCTCTAAGCAGTTTTCTCAGGAATATAACGCCTTAATTGATTTAAAAAATAATCCCAGTACATGTGCAAATCGCCACAATGAAGATTTGAACCTGGAACAGTTGGTTTTAAATAAATAATTCCAAGCTAGTTTATATTTATATCGCGCTTTACGACATGGCTAAACGCTGTACATACCATGAATTACACTGAAGTGCAGTGACTCTTATGAAAGTAAATGTGTCAGCTATTTAGCACACAGCCAAGAACTGAACCAACAGCCCACGAGATGAATGACCAGTTGATCCGCTCCTGTCGAAGGAGGAGAATTAATAACTGAGCCATGGAAACCAGGAGGGTTTCAGGTTTGATCCCCGTCTGTGCAGAGTTGGTTGACTGCAGCCAGGGCCACAACAGAACACAAGGGAGTAGGTCATTCAGCCCTGTGAGCCTGCTCCGCCATTCAATAAGATCGTGGCTGATCAGATTGTAGTCTTAACTTCACTATCCTGTTTGGCCCCCATAATCTTCGAATCCCTTGTTGGTCAAAATTCTGTCTAACTCAGCCTTGAGTATATTCAGTGACCCAGCCTCCACTGCTCACTGGGGGAGAGAATTCCACAGACTAACAACTCTCAAGAGAAAAAAAGTTCTCCTCATCCTAGTTTTAAATATAAGGACAATAATTTTTAAACTGTGTCCCACAGTGGAGACCTAACTGGGAGGCGGTGGCGCAGTGGTATTGTCACTGGGCTAGTAATCCAGACACTGGGGGTAATGTTCTGGGTTCGAATCCCGCCACGGCAGATAGTGAAATATGAATTCAATAAAAATCTGAAATTAAAAGTCTGATGTTGAGATATGAACAAGGAGCAGGAGTAGGCGATTCAGCCCCTCAGGCCTGCTCCGCCATTTAATAAGGTCATGGCTGATCTGATAGAACCTCAAATCTGTATACCCCCTACCGCCGATAACCTATCATCCTCTTGCTTACCAAGAATCTATCCACCTCTGCCTTAAAAATATTCAAAGACTCTGCTTCCACCACCTTTTCAGGAAGAGAGTTCCAAAGACTCAGAACCCTCCGAGTGAAAAAATTCTGCCTCATCCCTGTTTTAATTTGCGACCCCTTATTTTTAAACAGTGACCCCTAGTTCTAGATTCTCCAAGAGGAAACATCCTCTCCTCATCCACCCTATCAAGACCCCTCAGGATCTTATATGTTTCAATTGAGTCATCTCTTACTCTTCTAAACTCCAGCAGATACAAGCCTAGTCTGTCCAACCTTCCCTCATAAGACAACCCGCTTATTCCAGGTATTAGTCTGGTAAACCTTCTCTGAACTGCTTCCAACGCATTTACATCCTTCCTTAAATAAGGAGACCAATACTGTACACAGTACTCCAAATGTGGAGTCACTAGTGCTCTGTACAACTGAAGCATAACCTCCCTACTTTTGTATTCAATTCTCCTCGCAATAAATGATAATATTCTATTAGCTTTCCTACTTACCTGCTGTACCTGCATTCTAGCCTTTTGTGATTCATACATATGACCATAAAACCATTTTTGATTGTCGTAAAAACCCTTCTGGTTCACTAATGTCCTTTAGGGAAGGAAATCTGCTGTCCTTACCTGGTCTGGCCTATATGTGACTCCAGACCCACAGCAATGTGGTTGACTCTTAAGTGCCCTAGCAATCCACTCAGTTAGCTCACCATCACTTTCTCAAAGGGCAATTGGGGATGGGTATAAATGCTGACCTATCATCTAAGCCTATATCCCATGAACGAACGAATGAATGAATGAATGAATGAATTTTTAAAAAAAGGACATCTTGACCACAGAGGGGAAGCAGGCTGAGATTCCAGGTGCCATTTGTGAATCTGTGATCCCTGATGCACGAGTGCACCCACCATCATCATTGGCTACAGCAAAAGCTTGAATTTATATAGGCCTTTAACATGGTGAAATGTCCCAATGCAGTTCACAGGAACTTTAAACAGAATTTGACATTCAACCACATAAGCAAACAGGTCACCAAAAACTTGATCAAAGAGGGAGGTTTTAAGGAGCATTTTAAGGAAGCAAAGAGAGGCAAAGAGGCTTAGGAAGGGAATCCAGGGTTTAGGGTCCAGGCAGCTGAAGGCGCTACTGCCAATGGTGGAGCAATTAAAATCAGGGATGCGCAAGAGGCCAAAATTAGATGAGTATAGATAGTGGAAGGTTGTGGGGCTGGAAGAAGCGATAGGGAGGGGTGAGGCCATGGAGCGATTTGAGGACAAAAGTGAGAACTTTAAAAGTCGAGGCATGCTCAGCGAGGATCAGGTTTGGCTGTGATTCCCCTCAGCAACAGCTCACACTGTTGGCTTGGCCTGATGATTGGGGAATTGGACAAGGTAGCTCGGAGCTACTTCCATCAAGCAACCACACAGGTCAACACTTCAGAACTGGGCAGAATGCAAAAGGAAAGAGGGGGGCAGAAACACAGGGAGCTGCTGTTTCAAGATAGCAACTGTCAAGTTGCCCTCCCTTTAAAACTTGGGCAGGCTACACATGGAAAAGTAGACCACAGCCATACAATTAGCACAAGTACACGTGTGGGTCTTGAAACAAAATGGAACATGGCATATACATCAACAATGTCCTAGAAATAACGTATGGTACTGTAGTGGTTATATTACTGGATTAGTAATAGAAAGGGCTGGATGAGTAACCTGAGTTGAAATCCCACCAGGGCAGTTGGAAAATGAGTTTTCAAAGAAAAATTGGACATTAAAAATCTGTCGGATTGGAGTTAGAGCCCAAATGGCTCACGAATATCTTTCCAGGAAGGAACCTACACACTTCCTTTGCAGAAAAGTGACTCCAGTAGCACCACCAACATGAGTGGCTCTTAACTACCCTCTGAAGTGGCCCAGCCAGCCAGGCACTCAGTTGAAATAAGAAAAATACGTTTACAAAGCGTCTTTCAAGAGCACAGGACATCCCAAAGCACTTTACGGCCGATGAAGTACTTTTGAAGTGTAGCCACTGAGACTGTGGGAAACAAATGGAAGGTGATGCACTGCCACCTTTTCAGGGCAACGATGGGCGGGTATGGAAAATAAAACTCTTCATTGTTCTGTACCAGAGGTTTGCTGAAAGTTCAAAATAAAGTCAAAATACCTCATCAGTGTACCATCTGTAACAGGCGAGCAGGTGAGGACACAATTTAAAAAAGGACACACGGTCTCCACAATTGTTTGTTGCAGTGAAAGACAAGCAGCTTTATTTGCATTTATTGTACATCCTGGATTAACTAGGCTTCAGCTGCTTGAAGGCTGCAAGCAAGCTGGTAAATAGCCGTGCACCTGGTCACCATCGGTGATACACCTTTTGTGTCAAGACTCAACGAACACTCACAGGGGTTAGCAAGAAAAGAACTTTGCTTAAAAAGAATGCGTTACCTGCTACCAGGACCTCCGAACCCAAACATTTGGTTTATCCACGTTTCCTACGTAACAAGAGGCATGCAACGTGTTGCTGTGTTTCCCCCATGTTCTCTACATTACAACAGCGACTACACTTCAAATAAAAAAACTTAATTAGCTGTAAAGCACTTTGGGAGATATTTAGATTGTGAAAGGTGCGAGATAGATACAAGTTCTATCTATCTTTCTTTCTCTCACATTTCAACACGTAGCAGAGACCCAGTTCAAAATCCCAGTCCGTACTGAAATAGCAATCTTACCTAGTACAGCAGTATGAGCATTTGGCCTGAGTGACCCTGGACAGGAGGACTAGAGGGGAGGAATAAATTAGCAAGGCGGTTCATAACATAACCCTCCAGTGGAAAATGTGAATGTCTGGTTGTTGAGCGATACTAGGAGCAGCTTTGGCTGGAATCCCTTTCCCGCCACTCAGTCCATCAACACTCACTGTCCAGTTTAACACACAGGAAAGTGCCTGCGTGGATGAAATATAGCTTCCAGCTGCCCACAAAATGCTACAATTAATGAAGGAGTTAAAATGTAGTCACAGTTGTAATGCAGGAAACACAGCAGCCCATTTGTGCACAGCAAGTTCCCACAAGCAGCAATGTGATCATTACCTGATTACCTGTCTTTGTAACGTCGACTGAGGGATAAATATTGGCCAGGACACCAGGAAAAACTCAGAGATAAAAACAAAAAACTACTGCGGATGCTGGAAATCCAAAAACAAAAACAGAATTACCTGGAAAAACTCAGCAGGTCTGGCAGCATCGGCGGAGAAGAAAAGTTCTCTGCTGAAGGATCGTGAGGACTCGAAACGTCAACTCTTTTCTTCTCCGCCGATGCTGCCAGACCTGCTGAGTTTTTCCAGGTAATTCTGTTTTTGTCACCAGGAAAAACTCCCCTGCTCTTCTTCAAATAGCATTAAGAAACCTTTTTGAGATCAATCATGATCAATCAAAATGAGATCAGCCACGATCGTATTGAATGGCGGGGCAGGCTGGAGAAGCTGAATTGCCTACTCCTGCTCCTGGTTCTTATGTTCTTATATCCATCCAAGAGGGGAGAAGGGGCCTCAGCTTAACATCTCGTCCAAAAGGCAGGGCAGCACTGGAGTATCATCTTGAATTGTCCATCAAGTCAAGAGGTGAGAAAGGCTTGGGTGGGGATTTTCAGCAGCACAGGGGCTGGTTAAGGGCAGAGGCAGGCAATTTTATGGAGACGCAATTAGTTTTCCTTTATAATGCAGAAGGTGTCAGAAGCTCAGCTGGGTTTACAATTGAGATACTGCAATTGAACACCATGTACCTGAACTCAGGAAGGGGAGAAATGATCCTAATCACTATCACAGTTCAGCCTCTCATGACATTGCACAGCAGGAGACAAGATCAAAGTTAATCTTCCAATTGAAAAGATCATAGAGGCATTGGAGATGGCACAATGAAGATTCACAAGAATGATGCCGAAACTGAGAGGTTATAACCAGCAAGAAAGGCTGACAAGTCTGGGATCTTTACTCTAGAAAAGAGAAGGCTGAGGGGGTGACCTGATAGATGTTTTAAAATTTCGAAGCGGTTTGATAAGGTAGACATTGAGGAAATGCTTCCATGTGAGAGTGAGCGAGGCCAGACCCAGGGGCCATAAATATAAGGCAGTCACTAATAAATCCAATAAGGCATTCAGGAGAAATTTCTTTTTCCAGAGAGAGGTGAGAATATGGAACATGCTTCCATGAGCGAAGAGCACAGATGTATTTAAGAGGCAGCAGATAAGGACGTGAGGGAGAAGGGAATAGAAGGTTATGCTAATAGCGTTAGGTGCAAAGGGCGGGAGGAGGCTCGTGTGCAACATAAAGACCAGTACAGGGCAGCTGAGCCAAATGGCCTGTTTCTCTGCTCTAAATGCTGTATACTTCTATAAAGAATTTGGGGTTAGAGGACAGAGTATAACCAGACCAGGGCAAGAACTCTGAAGTCAAATAGTCACATATTTGCATTACAAATTTTTATGTCACACCGTCATGAACAGTGAACCTGTAGCAATTTCACTAGAAGAATGCAATTACTGTGTGATATGCTGACACTGACAGTTTCCATTATAAATGTGGTTGCAAGAGTGCATAATGGGTAAAAAAAAATTGACAGGAATTTTTAAATGTATTAGCAGACAGATACCTCAATTTGAATTATGAAGAGGGAGGCTATACATTCAGTTTAAGTACATATTTCCAGGAATGAACCAAAACAAGGCTATCTGATAATCCACTCACAGGGTCAATAACTCAAACATTGGGCTGTTACTTTCAATAATTTTTGTTTTAGAGTTTTGAACAAAAATCGAGTATTTTAAAATAGATTTTCAATCCTGAAATCTGATATTAAACTACGGAATTTAAGAAATGCAGACATAAATTTTAGTTCGTTACGGGTTTTTTAATTCAACATCTGGATTATTCTGCTTCAAACTCTGGCAGGAATGATCCTTTTCTCCCATTTTCACTGTTATTTAAAAAGAAAAGTGATTATGGCTCCTTCCTGTCAATCCCAGAGGTGTAAGTGCTCTGAACTATGATGGAAAAGTTTTCCAATCTAACAATACCAGGCTCCAGAAAAAAAGTAAAGTAGTCTGAATAATTCATAAAAAGCATAAAAGTGCTATATAAATGCAAGACCTTATTCCCCACTTTCAATTAAATAGTTCAAGGATGACTATGCGTTTTTCAAAGAATTAAATTTTAAAAATTAGTAATTTGTCAAATTTTGATCACAAACGATCTCAGTAATAATCTGCCACTGGTGTCTTAAGATTTCAATAACGCTATTTGGCAGACCTCACCGCATGCAAAATTACAGCAATGTTTCCCTTACGCATCAAATTTACAGCACAGAATTGAGCCATTCGGCCCAACCTTTTTTTTTTATTTGTCCAGGTCTTGCTACATTTGGACATGGACTGCTTCAGTATCTGAGGAGTCACGAATGGTGCTGAACATTGTGCAATCATCAGCAAACATCCCCACTTCTGAACTTATGATGGAAGGATGGTCATTGATCCGCAGGTACAGTGCGGGGACCTCGACTGTTTACAATTTGTATAAATGACTTGGGTGAAGGGATGGACGGGACGGTTTCCAAATTTGCTGATGACACAAAAAGATAGGTAGGAAAGTAAGTTGTGAACAGGACATAAGGAGGCTACAAAAAATATATAGATAGGTTAAGTGTGTGGGCAATGATCTGGCAAATGAAGTATAATGTGGGAAAATGTGAAATTGCCCATATTTTTGGGCATGAACGCATCTGCGCTGCTCGCCTCAACTACTCCACGCGGTAGCAAGTACACAGCGAGAATCAATGTAACGCACAATCTGCAACGTGCTTTCAAATTTGAGAGAGGTGTTAAGAGTATTGAGTGCCGTTCTGGTCACCATATTAGAACACTGAAGACGGGTCACACGGACTCGAAATATCAATTCTGTTTCTCTCTCCACAGATGCTGTCAGACCTGCTGAGTTTTTCTAGCATTTTCTGCTTTTACTATTTCCCTGACCTTGGATCCCTGTTACATTGTCCTGCTGGCCCCACAGGTGTGACATAATTGGATTTCTACACATGTGCAGGCCAGTGCGTACGTGCAGTTGGGCACTGGCAGCCATCTTGCTATGGCAGGAGACACAGCCAAAAAGGAAAGAGAGAAGAGGTCTTTTTAAAATGAAAGAAGAATGAGAGGCAAGCTCATTGAAACCTACAAGACTCTGAAAGGCTTTGATATGGTGGACGCTGAGAGATTGTTTCTGCTGGTCGGGGAATCTAAAACACAGGGGCACAGTCTCAGGATGAGGGGCCGATCGTTTAGGACTGAGATGAGGAGAAATTTCTTCACTCGAAGGGTTGTGAGTTTTTGGAATTCTCTACCCCAGAGGGTTGCGGATGCTCCATCGTTGAATATGTTTAGGACTGGGATAGACAAGGACTGGCTGGGCTGAATAGCCTGCTCCAGTGCCACATCTCCTATATAAACGCAAATATGCCAGGTCACGAGTTTTCTTCTCTCTCACCCTCCCAGTAGGATTTCAACTATAATGGTGTATGTGAAATTTCACCAACTGCTTGATCTGGAGAATCCAAATAACACTAGTCTGAAATACTGGTAGTTATAGGCTTGTTATTCACTGCGCTGGGGGTAAGTTAAGTGAGCTACAATGTCTTGCCTTTATACAACACATTTAGTTTAATTATCCCAAGGCATCTGACTAACAGAAAGAAAAGCACACCCAGCCCTAGTACAGAAAGTAACTAAAAGACATGATCCCAAAAAAACAAGTTTCAAAGGAGTCATATAGACTGAAGACTTTGCCACCAAGAGTGGAGGAAGGGAAAAGCACAGGAGGCCAGAAGCAGAACAACAACATAGGCTTGTTGCAGCATAGCACACTGGGCTTCTGTCGGCAGACACATCAGGAGGAGAAAAGCCATGAAGGGATCTGTAGACAAGAAACGAGACACTGAATTCAATACATTTGAGAGGGGATAGGAAGCCAATGGCAGTCAGTGAGGATGGGGTGGTGAACACGCGGCACAGCGTAGAAAGCAGGCAGAACTTGTGATTTGGAATTCACGCAAATTGGAACTTGGGTAGCTGATGGAGAACTGTTGGAGAAGTCAAGCCTTTAGGGAGACAATGACATGGATGAGGGTTTCTAGGATGTTATAGAGAGAGTCACAGAGACACAGTGGAACAGCACCTAAACACAGAGGCTTAAGTGCAAGTCCTTTTGTATGTAGTTTATGCGTCCCAGTAAGTGATGTAACATTGCCCAGTGAACACTAAACAAGCTGTGCCCACCTTGTGCACAACTGCAGTGGGAACAATGAGTCACACTGTTTCTATGCAACACATCACAAATGCTGGTCCGCAACCATTGGCAATATTGTTAAATCATAAATTTACAAATTGAAATAGACACTTCAAAAATTGATTATAGAAGATAATATCCACATAAAGAGTAAAGGTTGTAATGCAACCTCGAAAAATCGGATTAAGGTTTACAAACCGCACAACTACACGTTTATAGCCTTTGATCACGCTCCAATTCTCAGCTACCTGGTGCCCTACATAGTGGAGCCCTCACCTATTAATGCTGCCAACAGCTGTGGCCTCATTAGCTTTTACCTGCAGCTAGATAAACAAAGCTTAAAAAAAAATCCCCCAAAACACTGACTGGTTGAAACACGTTCGCTCAAAGAACTCAGAAAGCCGGATCTCGCTACATCTCTACGAGCTTCGCAACCACAAGTTATGTAACAGTTTACTGACAAGCACACCGAGTAAAACCACATACTTCCAACGGCTCCTCGAACGGAGGGATGTGGGTTCATGGCGAGTTTCCGACCTTGGTCCACCACCATTCGTCGGAATGAAACAAGTAGAAATTGGAGGCAGCTTTTTTTTTAAAAAAACCTAGAGCCGGCTCTTGCACATCAACAAATGGTTTGGATTACACCAGCCATAAAGGACGGTTGATGAGAAAGGACATTCAGCCTGTGTGTTCAAAGATCCACTTAGTCACAGATCCCAACACCTATCTCTTAATCAGTTAAATAAAAACAGAAAATGCTGGAAAAACTCAACAGGTCTGACAGCATCTGTGGAGAGAGAAACAGAGCGAACGTTTCGAGTCCGTATGACTCTTCTTCAGAGCTGAAGAGAGGTAGTAAAATGCAATGGGATTTATAGTGTTGTAGAGAAACTGGGAGAATGGGATGGAGGCAGGGTGTGTAGGAGGTATAGTCAAGGTAACTGTGGGAGTCAGTGGGCTTCTAATGAATATTGGTAGACAGTCTATATTACGACCAGTCCCTGGACGAGGCACCCGAAATTGTTATGATCCTGGATGAGGGGGGAGATGGTCTGGTTCCCTTTCTTTATTTGACCCTCTCGGTTGCTCGCAACAGGGTTAATTTGAAAAAGATCCCTTCCCTCGTGGATACCTTTCCCCAGTCCAAATGTTTTAAAAAGAGCCAATTTAACCAGGCTTTCTTCAGTTAAAGAAACTGTGATTTTATTAGTTAAAGCACGAGAAAAAAATAATAAAAACGCAAACACATACACACAGATTAGAAATGAGCCTAGAAATAAAAGTTAAAAAAGATATACAATTCAGTCCTTTGACTTGTTCGTGAGGAGTAGATGGTGAAATGTTGCGGCCGTTAAGTTGGGGTGATTCCGGTTGAGCTGACTTAGGCAGTTGAGCAGTTGGTTTAGAGATTTTTGGTTCTGCAGGTTAGCTGAAAGGGGCTGTCCTGTTTCCTCTTTGACTTGCATCCAGCAATCAGAGAGAAAAGACGTTTTTTACCTGCAAGTGCAGGGGTGCCCAGTTGGTGTTCTTCAGCTGTGACCCTCACAGCACACACACACACACACACCAGACTAACACATGGAACTACAGTTGCAGTTGACTTTTTCAAACCCCTTTTCCTTGTGTATTCCTGGAAGGGAAAAACAAACATGTCTTTCGCCCAGATCTGTTTTCTTTTAACTCAGTTCATGTTCACAGCCTGGGATACAACTCAACAGGTGATGGTTTCGGCTGAAACGGTAATCAATGCCCATTGTCTCCGCAACCACAGGAGATTACAGTTCAGTTTACATTGTATCTTTTCCTTTGAAGTGCCTCTGCCTGAAGTAGGCCATTAGGTGCAACATTCCATTCTCTCTGAACTAGTTGGTCAAGTAATCCGCATAGCGAGTGATTACCTTACAGTCTCAGCCAGCTTTTGTTTGTACGTCTTTTTTTTAAAAAAAACACGTCTTACTTCAAAGTTCAAATGTCCTTAAGTAATTCGGAGATAGGATCCGTGGTCATGACATCCAGCACAAGAAATGGAGAGAGGATACTAAAGCCCACCACATTTCTACCTCTCTTCAGAGTTCTGAAGAAGTCATACAGACTCAAAACATTAATGCTGGTTCTCTCTCCACAGAGGCTGCCAGACTTGAGCTTTTCCACCATTTCCTTTTTTTATTTCAGTTTTCCAGCATCTGCAGTACTTTGCTTTTATCTTAATCAGTTAAGTCCTTTCTAAACACACCTGTGTTCACGCCACCAGTTTCTGACGCACAACACGTTTGTAATCAGATGAAGCCACAAAAGATAAAACTCAAAATTGTTTCTTATGCGCAGGGGTCAGCTCTCAGTCCGAGCTCTGACACGGCAATGCAGGTTTGGAAGGTGGTCACGTATCAGCTTCCAGGAGCTGCTTGAAGCAGAAAGACTACAAAAGGAGGTTGAAAGAAAAATACGGCATTATTCCCTTCTGGCTCAGTTGGGAGCGTGTAGTCTGGTGGGTAGCTCAGCTGGGCTGATGGGAGAAGTCCAACTTTAACTCCGTTGGACCAGTCAGCTACAAACTGAGATCATCCTGATGATCTAATAAATGTGAGAGGGGGAGCCGGAATGGGGAGAAGACAGGGTTCCCATCCAATTGCCACCCAGTGACTTCTCCTGTACTTGTACTTGGATGTTGAATGAGAATGCAACTTCAATCCCGCATGGTCAAATAATCTTCCAGCACTCACACAGGGAGAAGGGTCACTTGTAACCAATTTTATTTATTCTCTCAAGGTGTGGGCGTCACTGGCTAGCCCAACATTTACTGCCCATCTCTTAATTGCCCTTGAGAAGGTGGTGGTGAGCTGCCTTTTTGAACCGCTGCAGTCTATGTGGTGTAGGTACACCCACAGTGCTGTTAGGGAGGAAGTTCCAGGATTTTGACCCAGTGAAAGTGAAGGAATAGCGATATATTTCCAAGTTAGGATGGTGTGCGGCTTGGAGAGGAACTCGCAGGTGGTGTTTTCCCATGCAACTCCTGCCCTTGTCCTTCTCGGTGGTAGAGGCTGCAGATTTGCAAGGTGATTTCGAAGGATTGCTACATTGCATCTTGTAGGATGGCACACACACTACAGCCACTGCATCGGTGGTGGAGGGAGCGAACGTTCAAAGTGGTGGATGGGGTGCCAATCATGCCGGCTCCTAGATAGTGTCGAGCTTGAGTGTTATTGGAGCTGCACTCATCCAGGCAAGTGAAGAGTATTCCATCACACTCCTGGCTTGTGCCTTGTAGATAGTGGACAGACTTTGGGGAGTCAGGAGGTGAGCCACAGAATGCCTTTGCCCTGCTCTTGTCGCCACAGTATTTATATGGCTAGTCCAGTTCAGTTTAAGTCAATAGTAACCCCCATGATGTTGATAGTGGGGGATTCAACAATGGTAATGCCACTGAATGTCATGGGGAAGTGGTTAAATTTTCTCTTATTGGAGATGGTCATTGCCCGGCACTTGTGTGCAGCAAATGTTACTTGCCATTTACCAACCCAAGTTCTGAATGTGATTCAGATCTGGCTGCATATTGGCAAGGACTACTTCAGTGTCTGAGGAGTCACGAATGGTGCTGAACTTTGTGCAGTCATCAGGTAACATCCCCACCTCTGACCTTATGATAGAGGGAAGGTCATTTGATGAAGCAGCTGAAAATGGTTGGGCCACTACTGGGAGAGTTACTGGAGGCACACCAAAAGTCAGTGTCCTCAGGAGAGGAGGGGTGGGTCGACAATGGGAGGAATATATTTATTCCGCAAGCTTTCACCTGCATACACACCTCATTCAGGCAGGTATATAAAGAAATCTCACGATGTTTCAGATGCTTGCTAACTCACTGCAGCATGAGGTTTGCCAAGTCAAAGCATACACACAGCATAAATGCAAGCAAAGGCAGATTCACCTGAACTCCATTAAGATACTTGTTTACTTTGGGCAGCTGCAAGTTTCCGAGGTCAAATACTATGAACTTTATTGGAGTGGTATTGCAATATTTATCACAGTCCAACTAAAAGCACTCCAGAAAGTGGGATAAGAAATTCTCAAGAGACATATCACTCTACAAAAAGTGTGACAGAACTGAAAGTTATAACCAAATGAAATGAAAGGAACAAACAGGGTTTCTCTGGAAAAGAGAAGGCTGAGGGGCGTGACCCAATAATCTTTCAGATAATGAAATGATTCCATACGGGAGATGCAGAGAAAACTTTGAACTTGTGGGGGAGTCCAGAACCAGGGGGCCATAAAAATAAGGCAGTCACTAACAAATTCAAAAAGGGAATTCAAAAGAAAGCAAGAGAGTGGCAAGAATGCGGAACTCGCTACCACATGAAGTAACTGAGGCAAGTAGTATTGATGCATCTTAAGGGGAAGCTTGATAAGCATGCGAGGGGGAAAAGAAATAAAACTGACAGGGTGAGATAAAGTTGTGTGGGAGGAGGCTCATGGGGGGGAGCAGAAGAATCAGCTGGACAGCCTATTTTTGTACGATCAAATTAATCTACGTAGCCACTAAAAAAACAGTGTAAATCTCCACAGAACCATCAGCAATCAGATGCAAAATTTAAGCCATGTTCCTGTCAATTCAATGCTGCAAGGGCACCATTTGTGGAATGAGCATTAAATTGAGGCTGCATCTTCTCATTCAGCTGGGCAGAGAAAGAAGGCTCATGCCATGATTCAATGAAGAATGGGAAGTTTTGCTGCTCTCTTAAATCAAGATCCCACCCTCAGCCAATGACATTCACCTCATTTGTCATTTGTGGGATCTTGCTATGCGGAAACGGACTGTCACGTGTGCTAACATGATGACAGTAACTGCGCTTCAAAAAAAATAGTAATTGGATGTAAAGGTTGGGGTTTTCTGAGGGCATGGGGCATTCCATAAATCACAAGTTCTTAAAGATATATGTGCTCTCATCTTCTGCCAGCTCTTCAGTATCTGAGTAGTTTAGATGCTGAAATGTGTTGGCTGCCAGAGACAATGTGAAACGAGGGTCACATTCCAAGGCTGTGGCTATACTGCACAGAATGCAAAGATCATCCTGCAACACCCAACTTATACTGTGGGCTGTGATCGCGTTCAACCCCATCAGGAGCAGCTTCTGCTCAAGCTCAATGACACGCAGTACCACTCCATGATTCTGAGACTTTAGACAGAAATGCCTTTTAGAATGGGAGATTCTTCTTATGTTTGTTTATAAATTGCCCAGTAGATTTAACAAACTGCCTAAGCACTTTTTAAACCCATCTTCACACTGGACCACAATTATAAACAGCCCCAACGGTGAGGTACAACCCTCCCTTCTCCCCCATCCCTAGGGTCTGACTTGGAGTGGTACTTCCAGGTGGTGTTGTTCCCATCTGTCTGCTGCCCTTGTCCTTCTTGATGTTAGTGGTTGTGGGTTTGGAAGGTGCTGTCTAAGGAGTTTGAACCTACTGTGCCTGTGCTAGAGACTGTGCACTGGTTATAGGAAAGATACTGACTGAACAAGGAGAAGTGTTTACTTTCTGGAAGAATGAACATTGGACAGGTAATTGCACTCTGCTTCCTCAATCAACTCCCTTATCGATATTTTTCTTGAGAAGGTGGGGGAGGGCAAGGGGTGGACCCTGGTGATTGTAATCAGTTTTCCTTTGCATCGTTACAGGGCTTGTTGAATTTTGGCTCTTCCTTTAAAGAAAACAAAGACTTGGCAGGCAACATCCCGGCTCATAACACAAAGGTACAGAGAGCAGAGATACAAAGGCATTGCGTCAGAGCTCAGTAACAGTACATAAACAAGCCAACCTCGGGACATAGAGAGAGATTCCACGGTCCCTCTCCCCTCCCATTCCTGCGAGAACTTAACAAGGGTTTCTGAAGTAGAAATTCTGCGACCAGCCATCGCAGTGGACAGTTCCTGCCTCTGACCCATACAGACCAGGATAGCCCCAGGTTCATTCTCCAGACCCGTGCAGAATTTTAACTAATGATGGGGCTCTGAGTAAAGGTCACAGGCCTGAAACATTAACTCTGCTTCCCTCTCTCCACAGATGTTGCCAGACCTGAATACTTCCAGCATTTTCTCCCTTTTTGTTTCTGAGCACGCACGTTTCACGGCTAGGATGCTACAAGTTACGATGGCGCCCCTGGGCTAAAGGGGCTGTACATGCACCGAATCCAGGGTCGACCTCGGCTTTTGGGTACCCCCATCCCATTAGACAGCTTGAAGGCTTGCACACCCTTAAGCTTGCTCAGTTGCTCAAGGAGGCTGGCCACTTTGGGAAAAATACAAGAAGAGAACCAGCTCCCGATCAACTGTACCCCAGTGGGGAATCACTTTTCAGGGGACGCGGAGTGGAGTGGAGTGGCGAGCAGAGAATATGAGTTTTAATAAAAAGAGAGAGAGAATCCACATCCAATTCCTGTAGTGGAAGGGACAAAATGCAAAGTTGATTCCAATTATTGAAACAAACCCCCTCATTCCCCAAAGGGAAAAGTACTCTGTGGAAATACTTTGCGAGCAAGGCTTCAAGGGACTGACCTTCAGCAGTGGAAAAACCAACACAGACCCCCCCTGGCCTTGCTAAGCAAATCTGTAAACACTGTATTCAGCACATGCTGCACTTGAAAAATGGCAGCTACTGAAGTCCCGTCACTAACACCTTCAGGCAATTACAGTAGTTATTTCACAAGGGAAAGGAGAAATATGCTGTACAGCCGAGACCCTATGCCTCTCAAAGCAGCATAGCACACGCAATCAAGTTCTACAGTGTTTGCTCATATTGTGCTGTGAAAGATGTAAATCGTAAAGCAGCTGAGAGTATGTCGCAATCTGACAGTGCCTCCAGCCTCAACAGGGTCAAGCATCTCAACTGAAGTCTGCAACCAGCCAAGTCGGGGGGCCCCCGCACAGGGTCCAGTTCCATTTCTTCGCACCTACTTCTGTAATATTGTGCAGTGAGCCACATGATGCATGAGTCAAAAAGATGTGCTACAGAGCTTCCACAATGAGTCAGCTCGTAAAGGCAACTTGTTATAGCCATCCATTCAAAACACAGGGTGCATAGTCCAATTCCTGCTTACAATGAATTGGCCAATCTCATCAAGGATAGCGGTAATGTTCATTGCCCTCTCCCCAGGTTACAGAAGAGGGCATTAAAAAAAAAAGCAGCTATGTTTCAGATCACCATCCAGCAGCTGGCTAAACTGGAAATGGGCACCCGGACAGGATCAAGGGTTTAACTGTGAGGGCTATCACTCTCGATTTCCCTGATGGCAACCAGCTCAAACATTTAAAAAATGGTCGCGTGTGATGACGACTTGCATCTATATAGCGCCTTTCACATAATAAAATGCCCCCAGGGCACTTCACAGGAGCACTAAATCAGACAGAAACTGGCACCAAGCCAAAGGAGAAGACATCAACAGCTTAGTCAAAGAGATAGGTTTTAAGATTCCCTTTAAAAGGGAGGGAGAGAGGGAGAAGCAGAGTAGTTTAGGGAGGGAATTCCAGATCTTCGGGCCTTGACACCCAGCAGCCTACTGGAAGGTAGCTATTAAATTACACCTGTGCAAGTAGACAGCCACTTCAAAGATGAGAGACAATTAGCTATTGAGAAAAAGGGATGGGAAAAACAGTAACAGAAAATAAGAAAATATCCTAACGTGCTCTGTCCAAGACAGAGTGGGAACCTACTCCAACTTCAATGCTCATGGCTCCTCTACTGTCGGAGTGCTTGGGGGATAAGACAATGAATAAAAGCAGCTGTTGGTTAAATGCCATTGGACTGACTAGATGAAAACAATTAATCTGGCATTGTGATTGAATAGGACATCTCTCTCCATTAACAGCGTAACTTGTCAAAAAGTCTATGGAGAAACACTGAAACAAATTTTTACACAGCGACATCAAGTGCAGACTACAGCAACGATCAGATACTTGCCACTTACCCCATCAACATATGCACAGCAATGAAGAGCAAAGATTTCACAAACCCCACTAAACACAAGCAACATCCCTCGGCTAATTTGAGGAAGAACTGTATTTTTTAAAAATGCAGCAAGCAATAATGACCAGGAACTCGCTGCCTCTACGAGAATGGTGGAAGTGGGGACGATCAATGATTGCTAAAGGACAATGGATGGGTTCTTGAAGGAAATAAACTTGCAGGGTTAAGGGGACAGAGCGGGGGAATGGGCCTGACTGAACTGCTCTACAGAGAGCCGGCATAGTCTCACCGGGTCAAATGGGCTCCTTCTGCGCTGTAATGATTGTGACTCTTTGATGTAGAATACCATAATAGTAGATGCAATACCATAGAACCCATTAAACACTAACTACAGTCATAACCCCCATTACACAAACCCGATAACCACACTCACAAAACATAGTGAGATCCACACACCCCAGTAAATATTAGCACAGAGACACTGCCAATTTAAATTTCCCTTCCCACAACTTCCCATCCATATCTGCATCAACATTAACCAAATTTCCTGACTTAAACCTCCAGGGCCGATACAATATATCCCACAAACGACTAACAGCACTGAGTACAAAGTCAATAATTACTTTCTCAGACACTGCACTTCCCAGAAAAATTCAGAAAAATTTTCTTCTCGTGCCTTCCAGATTTTAAATGGGCTGATTTTTCCACTGCCTCCCTATACTCACAAGGCAGTAAAGGCCAATTTAAAAAGCCATGTGTGTCACAGTGGCTGGGGTAGGGACGAGGGGGCAGTTGCGGGGGGAGGGGGAGGGGGGATGTCACTATAAGATAACAGTTTCAGGCAGAACAATTGTTTACGCCCTCCTTGCCCCTGCATCATCTGACCCCATTTCTCATTTTAGCTGTTTTTGTTTTAATGCTTTAGATCCATACATACAGAAGGGGTGAAAACTACAAAAACGATGAATCCTCAGCTCAGCTGCAGTGCAGTGGGTAGCAGTCCCGCCTCAAGGTCAGAAAGTTGTGGGTTCAAGTCCCACTCCAGAGACGTGAGCGCGTAATCAAGATCTACACTCCACTGCAGTGCTGAGGGGATGCAGAATTCTCAGAGGTGGTGTCATCTTTCAGCTGAGACGTTAAGATGAGGCCTCATCTGTGGACATAAAAGATCCCATGACACCATTTGTAAGAAGAGCAGGGGAGTTCTCCTCCAGTGTCCTGGACAATATTTATCCCTCAAGCAACATCACTAAAAAGATTATCTGCTCATTATCACATTGCTGTTTGTGGGAGCTTGCTGCGTGTAAATTGGCTGCTGAGTTTCCTACATTGCGACGGTAGCTACACTTCTAAAGGACTTCATTGCTGTAAAGCGCTTTGGGACATCCTTAGGACATGGAAGGTGCTACATAAATGCAAGACTTTCCTTTTTCCCTCTGCACTCCTGGGGTGGGGAGAAAGTTCTTCTTTCCTGAAGGCACCACTTAATCCTAAGTACTGTTTCACAAGAACCGACATCCCTTCGAACACCTCCACAAGTCACCTTCACAGTTGAGCACAATCACTCACTGGGCAAGTGTTTAGCTAACAAGAGACAGTGCCATAAAAAGCAAGAATATTGCAGTATGTTATCACGAATCTCAGAACCACTTCAAAAAGGGAAGAGCAACAAAACCTCAACTCAAACATTCCTGCAAGCTTCGCCCGATACAAATGCTTTTGTTACACAAGGAAGACAAGGCACCAATTTTGCGCTCAGTCATGTCCCAAAAATAACAAGTGGTCTGTAGATATCATAGCCTGTTAATCCATTTCTCAGTCTGACAATCCTCCAGGATCCCTGCGCACCTCCCATTCTGGCCTCTTCTGTATCCCCAATACTTACTCGTATTGTCCCTTCAGCTGCCCAAACCCTAAAATTCCTTTGCTAAACCTCTCTACTTCTCTCTCCCTCTTTAAGAGGCTCCTTAAAACCCACCTATTTGGTCACTGGTTCTGATATCTCCTCATGGTTGGGTGTATTTGCTAATACTCCTGGAAAACAGCTTAAAATGCTTTATACGTGAAAGGCGCTATATAAATGGAAGTGCTGCTGCTGTTGACGATTGAGGGAGGAATATCAGGACATCAGAGCTCCCTGACCTTTTTCAAACATTTTGCGGGATCTTTTGAGATGGACCTAAATCACTGAAACATCGTATCTGAAGGAGGACCCTGCAGTCCTGCACTGTAGCATCAGCCTGGACTGTGTTCAAGTCTTCGAGCTGGCTCAATGAAGATCCAAAAACTTATGCTTAGATAGACCTGTGCAGCAAAGAAAGGTCGCATGGTACCAAAGATCATAAGAAATAGGAGCAAGACTAAGCCATTCAGCCATCAAGCCTGCTCCGCCATTCAATAAGACCATGGCTGGTCTGATAGTGGCCCCAACTCCACTTTCCTGTCAGTTCCCCCCCCAACCCTCAACTCAGTTGTCAATCAAAAATCTGACTAACTCAGCCTTGAATATATTCAATGAACCAGCCTCCACTGCTCTCTGGGGAACAGAATTCCAAAGGCTAACGACCATCTGAGAGAAGAAATTCCTCCTCATCTCCGTCTTAAACGGGGAGAGCTCTTATATTTTTAAACTTTGCAAACCTCTCAAACATGGGGAAAGTGAGGGACCTGAAGAGGGATGGGTACTTGATACAGGCACAGATATTAGGGAGGGGCAACCAAAGGATTGGTCAAAGTTAGGTTTAAGAAGGGTCTTAAAAAGATGAGAGCCAAGTGGAGAGGCAGTCGAGGTTAGAAATAAAGTCCAAAGTTGGGGCCTAAGGTGACCAATGATATGGAGGGTAGCAAATAAGAGGCTAGCGTCAGAGGAACTAACGGGAGGTCGTATGGAGAAGGTTACAGAGATGGGAAGAAGCAGAATCATGAAGGGACTTAAAATGAGGATGAGAATTTTAAATTTGAGTCACTGAAGAGCTGGGAGCCAATGTAGGTTTGTGGGTTGGCTGGGTGAGTGGGACCTGGTACAGGTAAGGGTGCAGACAACAGACTTTTGGATGAATTGAAATTTAGAGGTTGGCCAAAGTGCAACAGAATAATCAAAACACAAATATATGGATGAGGGTTTCTGCAGCAGATGGGCCGAGGCAAAGATCAGCAATATTGTGGAGACGGAAGGAGGTGGTCTTTGAGATGGAGAAGATATGGATTTGAAAAATAAATTCAGGGCTCAGACTAGGACACCAAAGGTTGCAAACGGTTTGGTTCAGCTCGAGATAATGATTGAGATGGGGTGGAATCAATGAGAAGGGTATAAAGTTTGTGGTGGGACACAAAGATAAATAGCTTTAGCCTCCCCAATGTTTTGATTGGAGGAAATTGGGGCTTATCCAAGTCCAGGTGCTGTACAAGCAGCCCTGACAAAAAAGAGGCAGTGTCAAGAGACATGGTGGAGAAGTAGAGTTGGGTGTTGCCTGTTTGAAGGGGAGAAAATACCAGGTGAGTAGGTGGAGAGACCAAGGTACGATTTGTTGATAATTGCCACCACACCTTTGCTGCACATCAACATGACAGCTAACATTATGTAAACTATCAGAGGACTGAGATGAAGAATCAAGACCAGATTGGATAGGACTCTGCCAACTAAGGAGAAGAGAGTAAAATAAGATAAATTAGGAAGGTGTTTGTCAACTCCAAGCTTGAGTTTTGAAAGGCTACAGCCAGAGTAAAGAAAGATTGAGGAATTCTAAGAGGAGATTTGATCGAGGTGTTTAAAATCATGAAGGGTTTAGATAGAGTAAATAAAGAGAAACTGTTTCCAATAGCTCAAAGGTCAACAACCAGAGGGCACAGATTTAAGAGGTGACAAGAAGAAAAACTTATTTTGGCGCAGGGAGTGGATAGGGTGGTGGGTATAGATTCAACAGTTCCTTCAAAAGGGAATTGGATAAACACTTGGGAGGAGGAAAAAAAATTGCAGAGATATGGGGAAAGAGCAGCGGAGTGAGACTGTTCTTCAAAGGTGACAACACAGGCTCAATGGGCCAAATGGCCTCCTTTTGTCCTGTACTATTCTTATGTTAAGGAGTTCCCTAGTTTTAAGGTTCTGGGAAAGGCTGAGTTAGAGTTGAAGATGGTGCAATGTGTCTTAGTTTCAATACCGCAAGGATGCAGAAAGTAAGAGTATATGGGACAATACACAGGGTCAACAATTGGGAGCAGTAATGACCACAGAGCAAAGAGGGGAACAAAAACGAAGAGAGAACGGAGGGAGACTGAGAAAGCTGAAAATGTTTGCATTGAATAATATGGAAGTGACCCAGATTAAATCAGCTAAGTTATACAAAGAATTTTAAGACTCCATGTAGTTTCAAAACAGGAAAGCACAGCAAAAACATCTTGTAAGGGCAAATATCAGCATCATCGCTCTAATCCTGTCTCTGGATATCACAAGCTGATTCTTTGCAATGATTTCATTCCCGAATGCCCTTGCCTTAAACCCAGAAAATATAAATTTTAGTCAAGACAGCAAGGAACCCCGACAAATGATGAATATAGTCATGTCCCTGCAGATTTCTGACCAACTCCGTGCAGAGACTGATAATTAAAACATTCTCTCTGCAGTTAAAAGAAATTATAATTTTCATATCAAGGAAGTCAGAAGGATTTTGGATGGCAGCACCTAAATCATCAGCTTGCAAACATTGGTTGAAAAACAAACTTTTTAAAACTGCCTGGTTTATTCAGCATTCAAAGAATACACCTCTTCACTACTCCCTCCTCCTCTCCTGGTCTGTTTACAGATAGATAAATGGGCCTTCACTTGACTAAAGAATTCAGTGGCAGCTGTACTCTTCACATTCTGGCCTCCTTTGCATTCCTCCCTTCCTTCGCTCCTCTCCAGTGGCAGGGCCGTTAGCTGCTTTGGGCCCACACCGTGAATGCGCTCTCTCAGTCCTTCAAGACTTGCCACGGCTCTCCCCACCTTTACAAAGGCCTTCCATTTCCTCAGCCACTTCTCAGATCACTTCCCCCAACACTCTTCTGAAAATTCTCAGCACTCATTTCTTCACTCTGCAAACAGTTTGGCAGTATTCTACTACGTCTAAATTTTAAATATCTCATCCTTGTTTTCAAAACCCTCCACTGTCTCACCCTTCCCTATTGTCCGTAATTTCTTCCAACCCCACAACCCTCTGAGATATCTGTGTTCCTCCAATGCCAGCCTCTTAAATTTAATTGCTCCACCAGGCACTAAGCTCTGGAATTCCCTCTCTACACCGCTTTCCTCCTTTAAGACATTCCTTAAAACCTATCTCTTTAGCCAAGCTTTTGGTCACCCAGCCTATTGTCTCCTTATATGGCTTGGTACCATAATTTTTTTTAAATAATGCTCCTGTGAAGTGCCTTGGGACGTTTTATTGCATTAAATGTACGATATAAATAAGTTGTTCCTGAAAAGAGAGACATGTTGCAAAGGGGAACTGATTGACTGATCAAACCAAAGATGTTCCTCTGGCTGTTTGCAATAGGCAAAGTACCAACTAAAATCAACCATCACGCGCTTGCAAAACCCAAAACAAAACATCCACTGTTAGATGTGATTCCGCAACTGGACAGCACTCGCTGAACAACCCTGAGTGAGCTAAAAGCGACACTAAGAACCAATTTAAGATAATCAGTCGAGCTTGTAATCTGACTCATTTACACTTGATAGGAGCGACATACATTCATACACAGGGACCCGTTCTCTGCAAACAAAAGAAATATATTCAAGCCTTGAACCTTTTTTTGAATTACCCGGAGGCTCAGGGAACCTACAGTTCTCCGTGCTTTCTCCATGGCAATGCCTCGGCCAATCAGGGGCAGCTTGCCAACCAGTCAGCACCCCCTTTTATCCTGTAGTATAAATTGTTGTGATTATTTGAAATATGACATTCTTCCATTTGTCCTGATGAGTGCAAGATGCAAAGCTTTGGCAACATGTCTCTCTTTTCAGCAATACTCAAGTTCTGTACCAGCAAGGGGCTGTGAGTTGTTGTTAATGACATTAACTTCACAAACAGAAATTGTAATCTTGTACCTTTGGTACTGAGGAGGGCAATACCAGCAGTATCACTGCCGTCACCATGTTCCCCGTCAAGCCTCACGCCATCTTGACTTGGGTATGTATCACCCACCATTCCTTTATCATTGCTGGGTCAATTTCATGTGACTCCCTACCCAACAATATTATGGGAGCTCCACCTCCACGAAGGCTGCAGCAATCACCAGCTTCTCAGAAACAGCATTGCCCACGCCAGGGGATAGCAAATATTTTTTTAATTCTTACACATTAACCACAGACTCATGTGCAAGATGCTAAAGATTTGGAAGACAACAATTTGCATTTGTATAGCATCTTTAGCATAGTAAAATGCTCCCAGGCATTCCACAAAACAATCTGATGGTCAGAACCCGCAAGTACTTGTCAACCAATGTTTCTACTAAACTGCGCAGATGTAGCAACCTGGAAGGTTCCGAGCAGGCCTTGCTCTGTGCAAAATGCCACACAGAAACGCAAAAAAACTTAAAGGTACTGCACATTGAAAAAGAACTGGCTGGTCGCAACATCTTCTTACAGGGAACAAAGATAGTGACATCTGGCATAACAAGCTTGTATAGGAAATGTTGACATAGCAATTCATAATAGTAAACATTCACACAAAAAGCAGGACGAAAAATTGTGAAAGAGGAAACAAAGTTTGCAGATAGGAACTGTGTTCTCAACATATGAATTGTATGACAGAGGATACTTTTCAGTGAACAACAGCAATCATCTTCCACAAAGGTGTTTGCACCAGGAGCTCCAGAAAGAGTGGGAAGGGGTGGGGGGGAGGCGGTGAAATGGAGAAACAAGGGTTCCTCATCTCTAACCAATGACTCCCATTGCTCCACCCTCTGCTGGAAAGTCAACATCTGGAGAAGACTGGACTTAGTTACAATATCTACAAAGAATGGGTATTTGGAGGAGGTCAAACGCCCTCAGGAGGTTTTGGGGGGGGGGTGGCAGCAGAGGAGGAAGTGGGGGAGAGAGAGAGAGGGGGAAACACACAGACAGAGAGAGAGAGCGCAAGCGAGAGAGAAAGAGAAAAAAAACTGAAGAAAAAAAACCTGGTTGGCAGGCAGCCAAATCTAACACTCTAGCACTTTCCATTCAATTCCTCCCATGTCTACAAGGCTGAGCCACTTCTGAGTGGTATACACAAGGCAATGTAATTCGTGATCTACTAACGTAAATAAAAACAAGCTCTGTGCATTACTAATGTGCATTCTTTCCCTGGTCACTGAAAATCTAACTCCTGTATCATTTCTGACTTCTGCCAATGATGCTGCCTCCACCTCATCACTGCAAAACATGAAGCTCAGTAATTTCCCAACAAACAGTCTGACAAGAATGTACATTAGGCAAATCTCAAGGAACATTATGGTTTGCAACAAAGAACACTCCAACTGACAATCTTTTGAAGAATTTTTAAAAATTATATAAAAAGAGCACGCTGCAGAATTTGGTATATTGGAAAATAAAGATCACCTGGGCTGCTTCACAAGATATGCAGGTGAAACGAAAGAAGACTTGCGCTTTTCCAGCAATGCCATATTTCACAACAGTCTCTGAACACGTCAAGAACTTCACATACAATGAATCGTTTTGAAATGCCGCGATTCTTGCTATTCAGGAAACGTAAAAGCCATTTTGCGTACACTGAGACCCTACAAGCTGCAAAGGGATGAAGAATCAATCTGTTTTACAGCGATGGTAATTGAAGACAGATTGGCAGCCAGTACACGAGAAGAGCTTTTTTCAACCCAAAGTGCCATGGGACCTTTTTAACATCCACCTAAACAGGCAGACTGGGTCTCAGTTTAAATTAATTGATGCAGAGACTATGTCAACATTTAACAAATGGTTGAGGGGAAAGGGGAATATAGGCGGGATATGAGAAAAGAGCGAGCGCAAGGGATTAAGGCATCTGTTTATGTGGAGGATAAAGACCAACACACAATGGTTAGGCCTGTTTTTCTGTTCTACGTGATTTAAGGACACGACCTCTGACAAGGCAGTTCTCCCTCAATACTGCACCGGAGTGGTCAGCCTAAATTACATTTTGTACAACAGGAGAAAAGGATGCTAATTGGTTGACAAGTAGACTCTCATTGTCCAAGGGTTGCCATGGAGAAAGCAATGGGGAGCTATAAGCTCCCCCAAGCCTCCAGGTAATTCAAAAAAGGCATGAGGTTTCAACATATTCCTTACATTTACAGGGAACAGGTCCCTGTCACTTCTAGCAAGTGTAAATGAGTCAGGTTAGGAGCACAACTGATTATCTTAAGTTGGTTGCTAGTGTAGCTATTAGCACACTCAGGCTTGTTCAGCAAGTGCTGCCGAATTGCTGAATCACATCTAACAGTAGACGTTGTGTTTTGGGTTTCACAAGCGTGGACTGTTTGAGTACAGTCCATATTCTGATTACTATGAATAACCAAAGGAATGTGTCTGATTCGATCAGCCAATCATTGGGATGTACAGCCTACGTACCTGGCATCACACCAGCACTGAAATTCATACACAATGTTGCTCAATTGTGTGGTAGGATGCAGGTCTTTTCGGACAAAATTTGGCATTCTTGCATTTGTCCTGATGTGTGCAAGACGAAAGGTTTTGGCAATGTGTCTCTCTTATCAGCAATATTCAAGTTCTGTGCTACCAAGCGAATGCTTAAGTTACATTGTTAAATCATGTAGTAGGGTGTGAAACCACAACTTTCTGACTCACAGGCAAGAGCATGACCCTTAAAGCTGCCTTGAAGAGGCCCAAGATTTGGTTTAAAGTCCATTACAATCGCTTACCAGAGTTTTCATTAACTATGCCTTTGTGCAAAGCTGGGAATGCTGCTTATAGTAAATATACAACCAGCAGGTAACCAAATATTGAGACTTGGGTTCAAAGCTCACTCTAGTGACTTGAGTACATTATTTAGGCTTGATACTTCATTGCAGTACTGAGGGAGTGCTGCACTGTTGGAAGTGCTGTCTCTGATGAGACGTCAGATCGAGACCCCGTAAGTCCATGCAGGTAATTCAGGTGGACATTCAAGGCCAAGAATGCTTTCAATGTCCTGGCCAACATTACTCCCTCAATATTTATATAGCGCTTTACAAAAGTGCGTCAGGGCACCCCAAAAGCACTTTATAGCCAGTGAAGCAATTTGCACACGGCAAGGACCCACAAACAGCAATAGGATACTGAGGTATCAGCCCTGCCGCAGTGGATCGCACTCTTACCAGAGTCAGAAGGTTGAGGGTTCAAATCCCATTCTAGAGACTTCAATCCATAATCCAAGCTGACAGTACTGAAAGAGTGCTGTGCTGTCAGAAGTCCTGTCTAAAACTGAGGCTCTGTCAGCCCTGCTAAGTGGATGTAAAACATCCTTTTCAAAGAAAGCTACAACCATGTTTTACCAGGGAGCTTCTACCCTGTACACAATGCTTAATCATCAGCAAACCAATGGAAGATATTTCCCATATTTTCATTTCCCTGCTCTCAATTTTTTCTTCGCCTCTCTCAAAGTTGGATGGACAGTTTGTACATTTTGGTGTAAGTCCATATATTTAACAATGGGAAGGGAAGATGGGGGGACCGGGGGTGGGGGGTTGGAAAACGCAATGTTGTCAAAACCAGTCCCACAATTTTTTTTCATCCAATGCTCTTGCATAGTCACTTTCAACAAGGGAATGAAGTCACTGACCAGCGGTCACAAATATGAGCTTCAGCCAATTGTTTCTCTCCCTCTCTCAGGAGAGTTACCTGTGACACTCATGTCGGAGCCTGTGCTGAGAACAGCATATTAGAAATTAACTTTTAATTCATTAAACTTCAGGCACTTTTGCTATGACAAAGGGAGGGGAAAAGGTAGAGGGGAAGGGAGCCGACAAAGGAGACAGATGGAAAGGGATAATTAAACCAGCCACTTAGAATTCTCCTGCTGGTACACACGCTTCTACATCCGTTCTCAAGAGATTCCTGCTTTAGCTTTTTTTCGCCCACCCACAAACAAGTTAAGCCTTGGTAAAAGGATGCTCAACCCATTGCAATAATCCATTCACACAACACTCACCATTCTGGGCCAATATTTATTCACCAAATCAGATCAGTAAAAAAACAATTATCTGGCCATTATCACATTGCTGTTTGTCGCGACTGTAGGTCACTCATTGGACTCTTCAGTCACCCGAGAGCTCATTGTTAGTAAGGAAGCAAGTCATCCTTGACCCCGAGGGACTGCCTAAGAAGAAGCTGTTTGTGGGAGCTTGCTGTGCACGTATTGGCTGTCGCATTTATTACAACAGTCACTTCATTTCAAAAAGTACTTCATTGGCTGTAAAATGCTTTGAGGCACCTGATGGTCATGAAAAGCACTATATAAATGCAAGTCTTTTCTCTGGGATAAAATGCGTTGTCCCAGAGCTCCAGCAAAACAGTTTGTGCATCTGAATGAAACTCCTGACAGCAAGATAGTACTCTTTTTTTCAAAAAAAGAAATTAAAATATAAACATTTACAGGGGCAAGCAAGCAAGAGTCCCGGTAGAACTGAATACATCAATCATAATATTTTTAAACTAAATGGAGGCTGAATAAAGCAAGCAAGCAGCATTGAAAACTCAGTTTTATAGGATTATCAAAAGTATTCAGTGAAATCTGTTAGATCTCCTCAGAGTAGTTGTGAAAGTGACTTATATTACTCGTGAGTTTGGATTCAGTGGCAAAGTATCATCCAACGAACGGATGGCAATATATTCTCTTGCGGTTAGATCAGACTATAACTCATGGTTCCACAGGTGAGATATTCACCCACAAGAATAACACAGTCACCACATGCTAAAAAGAACACTTTAAATGCACATTTCTGTTCTGTACTATTGGGGCAATGTTAAGTTCTACATTACTGCATTTTCCAGAACAATGGAGCACACTTCACCAATGATTTTCCCATGCATATTTAAAAAGGTGAAACACTAGCAAGGGGAGGAGATAAATCGCATTGCAACATGTTTTGAAAAAAAGTAGGGATGGAAGTCTTTCTTAAAGCCGCAGACACAACTTTCACTGGAACACGGTTTACAGGAAGCATTTTAAAAAACCCAGCTCCTCCATAAAGAGCCACTGCTTTACAGTAACACGAAAAGGTGAAATTCATGCAACTTTATATGACATGGGATCCCAAGGCTCTGCCTAATTTATTTGGGGGGGATTGCAATTAGTGACTCTTGTCCAATTGGAATTCATTGACCGAATAAGTCAAATCTCATTTTTATTACACGGGATTTTCACTGGTATTTTGGGAGATTCAAAGTGGATCAGTGGCCACGTCCTGATTCACGACTTAACCAAGAAATCACCACACAATCGTCAACAGAGCCTGGGAACTAAAATTCTGAAATAAGAACAGAAAATTCTGGAACGGCACATATCTTAATACATGCAGATTTTTTTTTTTAAATGTCCATATTTTCAAAATTCCAGTATGGGTAAACACTGAGATGTTTCACAAACATATAGCACACTATTTCTAAATCAAACCAGCACAAGCCAATGTACAACTTATTCCAATAGCACAACGCTGCCTTAAAATTTATGTCCTTTTCAAATGCACCCAAGCAATTAAAATTTATTTTGTCTCCCTAAATAGCTTGCATCTGCCCTGCCCCTCTCACCAATGTGACTACAGTGACATTTAAAAAATCTTTAGTTACAGGTCTGGGCAAGACCAAGGAAATCAGCTCGAGTCACAGGAGGTTAAAAAAAAAAACCTTCACATTGCAAGAATAAAGGTTTTTTAAAAAAACTTTTTTTTTTAAAAATTTTTTTAAAAAAACAGGCCCTGTTGTCCTTGCTCAATCCCCGACTCTCGATTTTAGCTCCAACCAGGCTAGTGCGAGCTGTCGCTTTGGCCCCCTGTAATCCAGCCCCAGGCTTTTTGGTGCACGTTAGGCCGCAAACTACAGCAATCTAGGGCAGGGAGATGTTGACAGAACATGTCATTTAAATTTCCACACAGGTGAACAGAAATGTAAAAGGAAAACACACCATTCCAAAATAATTAGATTGGAGCCAATTCTGAATGTGAAGTCATAAAGCTTGTTTTTAAAACTCTGGAGGTTTTTGAACACTTACTTTTTGGTTCTGTTGGGCCAATGTTGGCCAGGATGAAGAGAGTCACCAAGGCTAATATCAAAGTCTTTCTCCCCATCCTGGAACTAGAATCTTCCTGTTGCAGCTCCAGATCAACACCCAGGCTCCTCACAAACACACAGGCCTTGGATATAACTGAATGAAATACAAAATAAAAGACAGGGAACAGGGACAACCCTAATAAAAGTTGTTCATGGGAGTGCACTTGGGGGTGGGTGGGTGGGAGGGGGGAAAAAAAAAAGCAAGAAAAATGATCCCCCCAGCAAAGAAGGTCAACTATTTTAAGCACCCCCCCAAATAAAATTTTCTTGAATTTTCTCTGAACAAAGATTAAATAAAGTGAATTTGGCAGTTAAATTGGAAAAAAATCCTTCATTCTGTCCATGAGGGTAGGGGGGAATTAATCTGTCCTTTTCACCCCCTTTCTTCACAAAGTCTTTTTTTTTTGGTGAGTTTGTTGGGGGAGAGCAGGAAGATTAACAATTTTACTCCCCTTTTTTTTTTCCTCCTCGCTTCTAGGTTTTTTTGGAGGATTAATTTTTCCACAACAGCTGAAGAAGTCTTTCTCAATCTCTTTCTTCTGCAAAAATTCTCTGGAAATCACATTGGAGTTGAAAAGGTTGTGGCTTCACTGCCAAACTCCCCAATGCAAGAAAGCCCTCATTTCTTCCTCTTTTATATCATCTTCAAACTCCTTTTTTTATATTGATATTTCCTTTTAACTCGATGATATCACGGGAAGATGAAACTGTTCGCTTTCCCCCCCCACATTACCAATCCTGAGAGGAGAGAGGAAAAAAAAAAAATCCCTTCAGGAAACAATCTGTTGAGAAAACGACAAACCAAAATCTCCTCCAAGACAATTTTCCTTGAGTAATATCAACTTGATTTTCTTTGGCTTTCTGCCTAGGCTTCCTCTTCTTTTTTTTTTCTATTGCAAAGTCGCCCAAAGAAAATATCAAAAAGATCCCTAATTCACCAAAGGCACAAACAAAAAAAAAATGTTTAATAAATTATCAGAACACCAGGCGCCAAACTGCACAACAACCAGAAAATCCTTGAAGGGTTTTTCCCCCTTTTGGCTTCAACACATTCCAAAGTGATTCTCTTTCTCCCAATGTTTTTTTTTTCCTCTTTCTCTTGTGTTTCTTCTTTTAAAAGTAATTGAAATTGAATTGTTTTTTTTTTGAGGGATTAAAACTGGTGGACAAGCAACAAAATAAAAATACAATTTGGAGGAGCAAAGGAGCCTTGAACCATTAAACCAAGCGCAAACTTCTTCTGGCTGTGTCGAGTAAACAAGCACCGCCAGCCCAGAGAGAGAGGAGAGGGAGGGGAGAGCAAGGGAGACTCGACAACTGCAAAAATCTGAACCAGGAGTTTAGCGTTTCATGGACTGGACTCTGATAAAACCCAGAGAGACAGAGCAAGAGAAAGAAAAATGCAAAACATGGACTGTGGTGAACATCAAGAAAAAAACAGAAACTGGTTTTGCAAGAAGGGTGTTGCAGAGACAAAGGAGACATGGAAAATCTGGACCGATCCATAAACACATTGGAATGGACTGAAGGCAAAACAACAATCCAGATAATGTTTATTCAGGGAAATTTTGAAATTACATAGTGTGCGTAGTAAGGTATCAATGTTTGACATGTGCACACTTCTTTAATCCAACATTATATTGGGTGCGGCATCCTGTTTTAGTTCCGTTCCAATGCTCCCATGGTCGACCTCCTGATCCCTTCATAAACTTGAGGTCATCCAAAACGTTGCTGCCTATATTCCAACGCACACCAAATCCTGTTCATTCATCACTGCTGTGTGTATTGATCTACACTGGCTTCCAGTCCGGAAGTGCCTTTATTTTAAAATTCTCATCTTTGTTTTCAAAGCTCTCCATGGCCTCCCATGTCCCTATTTCTGTAATCTCCTTCAGCTCCACAACCTTCTGAGATCTCTGTGCTTTTGCCTCTCGCACATCTCCTGTTTTCGTTGCCCAACCATTGGTAGTTGTGCTTTCAGTTGCTTAAGTCCTAAGCCTTGAAATTTACCCCTAAATCCCTCTGCCTCTCTACCTTTTTCTCTCCCTACCTTTTTGACCACACTTTTGATCATCTGTCATAATATCTCTTTATGTCGCTCAATGTCAAATTTTGTTTAATAATGCTGCTGTGAAGCACCTTGGAGTGCATCAAATGAATGTTGATAAGTTAGTGAATTACATTAAAAGAACTTGCATTTATATAGCACCTTTCAAACCTCCAGACACCCCAAAGCATTTTACAGTCAATTAAGTACTTTTTTGAAGTGTCATCATGGTTGTAATGTAGAGAAACAGCCAATTTTGAGCTTGTAAAGTGATCATACATTCATTCATACATCGTGCAAGATGCACAAATGTTTTTATAAATCTTGTTTTCTGTGCAAATATTGTTTTCATTCAGCGCTAAATTTTCACTCCAAGGAACAGCACATTTTTGGCATTTCGTGCACCCACTGTCAGAGTCAAGCTATCAGTTACAAATAGCGTGTGTTAAATGCTCCACTCCAATAATGTGCCTACAGCCTCACCTGAGAAGAGTTCCCCCTATTGGATCTGTGTGGTATTTTTCATACTTTACACTAACCATTCTTACCTTGTAACTATTTGCATTAATTTCCATCCTCCACTCTCCATAAACCTAAGTGCATCCCAAACTCTACTGCCTGTATCCTAGCTCGCACCAGGCCCCATAAACCCATCACTCCTGTGCTCACTGACCTACATTGGCTCCCAGTCAGGCAATGCCTCAATTTTAAAATTCTCATCCCTCCACAGTCTCACCCCTGCATAACTCTGTGAACTCCTCCAGCCCAGGACCCTCTGAGATCTCTGCACTCCTCCAATTCCAGCCTCTTGTACATCCCCAATTTTAACCGCTTCACCATTGGCAGCCATGCCTTCAACTGCCTGGGCCTTTAGACCTGGAATTGCCAACCTAAACCTCTCCGCCTCTCTATCTCTCTAGCTCTCCTCCTTTAAAATGCTCCTTAAAACTAACTTCTTTCCCAAGCTTTTGGTCACCTGTCATAATATCCCCTCATGTGGCTCAGGTCAAATTTTGTTTCCTAGTGCTCCTGTGAAGCAGCTTGAGATGTTTTACTACGTTAAGCACAGTATAAAAATGTAAACTGTTGCTGAGTTCCCTTCCTAACAGCACAGAGGTGTATCTTCGCCACAACTGCAGTGGTTCAAGATGGCAACTTACCAACACCTTCTCAAGGGCAATTAAAGATGGGCAATAAATGCTGGTCTTGACAGCAATGTCCACATCCCATGAACAAATAAAAAAATTCTTATTGGACTAGAAAGGTCACAAAAAATGATAATATTGTGGAAATTACAGACGCTGACCTGGATGACTACATCTGGGGAGCCAGACTAATTAATTTTTACCTTCTATAACCAGGCTACATTGGGGCCACTGTAGCACCCTCAGCCTACCCGAAAATATCACAAACAATGATCTGAATTGAACCTACCTCCTCAGTAAAGGCAGCCATAACCAGTAAAATCCAGTCCGATAATGAAGATCAATGAGGCCACAGTAAAATGCAGAGAGAGAACTGGAAGATCTTGATACAAACTAAGACATAACAACACTCATTTTTATAGCCTCTTTAATGTAGGCATGTTACAGAAGCGTTATCAGGCAAGAATCGACTTAGATGAAGCAGATATTATGAAAAATGATTAAAATTTGGTGAAGACACATTCATGCTAGAATTGGCTCATTAACATTTTGTGATTAAGCGGCACTTTCATAACAGGATGTTAATATAACACTTCTACAAATCCAAACGTACATTTCCGCAGGAAGGAATTTTTAATTGGCTGGCATCAAACTTTTCCAAGCTAGGCATCTTGTGACTCTCAATGTGGCAAATATGTGTGCGAACCCTTTTTAACAGCAAAATATTATACACGTGTTTTACTCTGCTTGTGCAGAATGTATTTAGTCAGTGATTCACCAGTACACACATGTATGCAATGCAGCATGCCTACTCTTGTCTATGCTTCAGGCTGTCACAATGACTCTGTGCATTGTGGGCTATAGAGATGCAGAGACAAGGAAGGTTGCAGGTTCAAGTCCCGTTCTATCCCAAATTTGTTAATCTTATCTGGTGTTGCAAATAGGCCATTGCAATTTTCTTTGCTATCCCCCAGGCAGGAAAGTGGGGAGAGAAAAAACAACAGGCAAGCTTCCCATCCAGATAGCTAACCAATGTTTCGTGCTGTAAAACATGTGCACATGGATGTCAACTGTGGATGGCATCAGGCTGGGCTGTGATGCCCCCTCAGGTCAAACAACCTGTCTGCATCTACATGAAGAATGACAACTTGGAGGAGGCAGTGGAGAAATGATAGAGCCTGGGGACAAGAGTCAGTACATTCAGGAGGAGTGGAGAAAAAGCTGTGACAAAAAAAATATTTTCTGTATCTGGCTAACTAACCTCCATGTCTGATTTGGAATGAACCCAGTTATTTCACAGATCATGAATACAGTCCACCTCAAGTGAATGGCTGCCAAAGTTTGGAAGAGTTAGAGCCAGAGCCTGCAATCATTGTTGCTGCATTATCTTTTTCCTTACTTAAAGATGAATTCAGCAGCCTTCCCTACCCTGCTTTATTTTTGTGTTGTTTTTCTTTGAACTTCCCTACCTCTGATGAATCCCTGTTAGCTTTCTTCAATTCTGTGTCATGTTCTACTTCGTAACTGCCTCTTTGTGTTTTGTTGAGTTCAGATCACAAATGTCGAATTAGAGCCAACATCAATTTGTGGCAATGTACTCTATGAGCCTAATTTTAGTTTCCAAAAACAAGTTTGCACAACACAAAGTCACACTAGAACGTCAAAAACACAGAAAGCTACCCTGAAATAAAAACAGAAATGCTGAAAACATTCAGCAGGTCAGGTAATATTTGTGGGGAGAAACAGAGAACTCACGGCATTGTTTCAAAGGAGAGCAGGGGAGTTCTGCCTGGTGTCCTGACCAATATTTATCTCTCAACCAATACCACTAAGAAACAGGTGATATGGTCATTATCATATTACTCTGGTTTCCTCTACATTGGAGAGACCAAACGCAGACTGGGTGACCGCTTTGCGGAACACCTTCGGTCTGTCCACAAGCATGACCCAGACTTCCCTGTCGCTTTCCATTTCAACACACCACCCTGCTCTCATGCCCACATGTCTGTCCTTGGCCTGCTGCAATGTTCCAGTGAAGCTCAACGCAAACTGGAGGAACAGCACCTCATCTTCCGACTAGGTACTTTACAGCCTTCCAGACTGAATATTGAGTTCAACAACTTTAGATCATGAACTCTCTCCTCCTTCCCCACCCCCTTTCCGATCCCCCTTTTTCCAACAATAATATATTTTTCTTTTCCCACATATTCCATTATTTTTAAATGTATTTCCATCCATTGTTTTATATCTACCTTTTAGTCTATTTCGATTCCTCCCCACCCCACCCCCACTAGGGCTATCTGTCTCTTGCTTGACTTGCTTTCTACCCTTAATGTCCCCATTAAGATTCTTAGCTAATATCACCACCATCAACACCTTTGTCCTTTTGTCTATGACATCTTTTGGCAATCTCCACCTATCACTGGCCCTCTATCCAGCTCTACCTGTTCCCCACCCCCCCCACCCCCTCCTATACCAGCTTATATTTCACCTCTTTTCTATTTTTCCTTAGTTCTGATGAAGAGTCATTCGGACTCGAAACATTAACTGTATTCCTCTCCGCAGATACTGTCAGACCTGCTGAGTTTTTCCAGGTATTTTTGTTTTTGTTCTAGATTTCCATCATCCGCAGTATTTTGCTATTATCATATTACTGTTTGTGGGAGCGTGCTGTGTGCAAACTGGCTGCTACATTTCATGCGTTATGGGACTAGACTAGTTAACGTTTCAGGTCATTGATCTTTTACCTGAAGCAAACCTGGTTTAAATGGCTGTCACTCACTGGATAATGCTGGCAAACCCATTGGGGACCTGATATTTTCACTGTAATACAAACACTTTGTACTTGGGTTACATCTCAAGAGGCATAAATAGCTTAAGATGGAGAGAGTGATATTTAATATCTACAGAAGGTGGTGTCCAATACACAGTGGGAATTTTTGCACAATGTTGATCATATGGGACTTTCAACTGGAGAATAATTAAGTATCTATTTGCATTTTCCAAGAATTGGCCATCCTGGCATTGTTATGTACTTCCTTTGGGATAAGTTTGTGTGCAATTCATATTTGAATCAACACCACACCCTACTTCTCACAGCAAAGAGAATAGATACGATAAATTTCAGGACTAGAAGTTGTCTGATGGTACTGGTCAGTCCTGAATAAAGATGGTGGGGAATCTTCTGTAAAATTCAGACCAGTAACTTGGGTCTCATGGACTGCAAAATGTAGAAAATTTGGAAACATATTTTGCACTAATGTACCAGATTGCAAGCATTTAAACGAATAAATCCTCCCAAGAACTCATGACTTTTGCCAAATTGAGATACCTCAGTCAAGACAATGGTACAGAAAATTGACACGGTCAGAGACAATTGGGAGAGAAGTCAAAATATCATGACTAAGAGACACCAAACTTGGGTTTTGAAAGCCTAAAGATTGTAGAAGGAGATGAATCCCACAGGTTGAGGGGAAAATTTAGTTAAGAATAGATAGTACAATGAGTGTTGATTCAACACAGTTGGTATGCAGGGAGGAGAATTGGGTCTTAGAAGAAACCAGAGAAGAAAATTCTAACTAGCAATAGCCATTGATGAAATAGGAACAGAAAGAAGGAAAGAATTAATTTACATAGCACTTTCTACAACCACCAGACACTTCACAGCCAATGAAATACTTTTGAAGTGTAGTCACTGTTGTAAAGCAGGAAGTGCAGCAGCCAATTTGCACACAGCAAGCTTCCACAAACAGCAACGTGATAATGACCGGATAATCTGTTTTGTGGTGTTGATTCAGGAATAAATACAGGCCAGGACACCAGGGATAACTCCTCTGCTCTTCTTTAAAATAGTGCCTCAGGGTCTTTTACATCCACCACAGGAGGTAGATGAGGCCTCGGTTTAATGTCTCATCCAAAATCCAGCACCTCCAACTGTGCAGTACTCCCCCAGGGTGTCAGCTTTGATTGTTGTGCTCAAGCCCTAGAGTGGGACTTGAAACCAGAATCTTTCTGACTCAGAGGTGAGAATGCTACCAACTAAGCCACAACTGACACAGGGATAGAATAAACCTTCCAGCAGAGATTGAAAGGTTGAAAGCTAAAGATGAGAACAGGATGGCCTGTCAGATTACAAATGTTTTCTAGCATCCTGTCCAACAATAAACCCAATGAGTTCAATAATGACATTCAGTGAAGAAAACTTGCCGCCCTATCTAATTGGGCCACTCCCACATGTACTCACTTGACACTTGTTGCCCTGAGGAACGGCCTATCAAGCCACTTAATTATAAAACAATTGCTCACAAAGAGGTCTACCACCACCCTCTCAGGGAAAGTAAGGATACACAATAAGAGCCAGTGTCATTCACATCCAGAGGGGAAATAACAAAAAAGAAAATCACTACTGGAAGAACCTTTCCCTATATGGGTATAGTTTCAAGTCTTGATCTGACTAGGTTAGACATGCTCCAGTTATTTGTTTACTGCACGTGTCATGTCCTTATTTTACAAAGGCTGCTATTCTCTGGAGGAAGTCTTGTGGTGCAGTGGGTAGCATTTCTACCTCTGACCCCAGAAGCTCTAGGTTCAAGTCCCACTCCAGGATGTCATGGCCAAGGAAGGTGTGCTCTATAACATGAGTTTCAACTTGTAAAATATGCCAATGGCCAGGCTGTGAGATTGGAAGAGATTCCTGGTCAGCCATGTGATAGGGGGGGAAAAATTGGACCAACCATACCTCCAGGCTACAACATGTATGTAAAAGTGTTTGCTGCCACAGTGTTCTGGACTCTTTGGGTGGGGCCAATTGGCTAGACTGGTGCCAATAGCAGAGGTTCAATCCCTGTCCTGGCTAGGATGGATTGGGGACCTTCTTCCTCACCATACCTGTGGTGGAGGTTGGACCTGCCTTTGAGCAGAGAACTCAAGGAGGAGAAGTAGTGGGATGTGTCTATGCTATATCACAAAAGTGTGGTCTGTTGGTTTGAAGTACACTTAAAAAAAATTAGGATGTGTAGCAACAAAAGTTTGGTGTTAATTAACTTGAAACCTCAGCAACTGTCAGTCAATTAACATCACCAAAATTCATCATCATCACCTCCAATGTGCCAGCTCAGCCTTCGGCCAACAGAGGAAAAGAATATTTGAGGACCAGGTTTTCAAGACGAAGGCCCTGGTTTACAGGGATTCCCATGCTTCAGGGACTTGCACAAGCTACAGCAGGCACCTCAAAGCTTTGGAGAAGCACCATATGTGGTGTCTTCAATCCTCCAAATCCAGTGGCTGTCAAGAAAGACAGCCCAACAGTAATGTCCTCTCCCAAGCCAATTTGCCCAGCATTGAGGCACTAATCACTCAAAACCAGCTACACTGGGCCAGACATGTAATTCGTATGCCTAACACCAGACTCATGAAGCAACTGCTCTATTTGGAACTCGGTCACAACAGGAGGCTTCCAGGAGGACAGCGGAAAAGCTTTAAAGATGTGCTCAAAGTATCCCTGAATAGATCAAACATCCCTGCCAATTCAGGGGAGCCCTTGGCTTGTAACTGACCAAAGTGAAGAACATTAATCTGGAAAGACACTGAGAAACTTTATCGGGAGCACACAGAGGTGAAGTTGAGGCGTCATAGAGAGTGCACAAATCTCCCCATTTTCCCAACCCTTCAAGCACCACCTGCTGCAGGTCGCTCATTGGACTTATCAGCCATCTTGGAACCATCAAACAGGAGTGGAAGCAAGTCATCCTCGATCCTGAGGGACTGCCTGAGAGAAAGAAGAATCAGCACTCACTAGATGTTAGTTTGAAAGTAGCTCATTCTCTGAGATAGCACAAAGCCAAGCCTTTAAATCATACAGTATAAAGTGATAATCTCCACTTGTCTGGTGCACCTTTAGCAACATACAACTCCTACATTTTCAATCGATACCTTACTCTGTGGCTATTTGTTCAGTTATCATAAATTCCCGGAAAGGAAAGTTCCTTTGGAATCCCATGGAATAGTGTTGTGTTCAGAAACAGACATTTTTAATTCGGACAAGTCGAAGGGGAGGGGAGGGAAGCAGAGGGAATTGTTTTCAATGGAGTCCATATGAAATACTCTTTCATGTGTTGAAGAGAAACTTCCTAATTTGGTGGAGATTTGGGCCACTGTTTTCCTCCAGTTGGTTCCAGGATCATAAATTTCAACAAAGTTTTGTTCGAAAATAAAAAAAAATATTTTCCCAATGGTCCAATGGGTAATGCTGCCCTATGTGGTGTTGAGCCATTCAAGTCAAGAAGATTCCAAAAAGTCCAGTCTCTGCTGGGCTATAGCTGGTCTCAGTTTGGAAAGTAATGGACATGCAAAGAATGGGGTCTGGGGATGAGAAATATTTGGCCCAGTAGCTACAACTGGAATGAACACCTCGTCAACTATGGGTGAAGACAGGATTGTTTGGTCTGCGATGCCCCATGTAGCTAAATAATCTGCACTCGCTGCCTAGTCCCAGGCTGGAAAAAAGGCCCTTGGGTGGAAGTGCCACCAGGGTCACTGAAGAATCTCTGGAAACATCTTCACGTAGGTAAGAGAGGAACCGGAACTAAACTTCTGTGAGGTTGTCTCAATTTCAAGCATTGGCAGCTTTGAAGATGACACAAGGATGTGTTCATTGCAATCAGCAAGTGAAAGAGTAGCTGCTTTAGACAGAATTTGCAAACTTATGTAGCAGGAGATAACCGAGACCATTCAATCCTGACTTAAAATGGGAATCAACAGATCCCTGACTCAATGGGTGTAAAGGAAAGGTTTTAACAGTGGGAGGGGAGGGAGAAAAATCATCCATTCTAGCCCAGTATACGATCGACAATTACCTGCCAGGCACATTACCTCAAGTAGAGCTGGTTAGCTCAGCTATTCTAGAGCTTGGTGCTTAATAACCCTGAAAGCTCAAGTTCATTCCCCGTACCAGCTCAGGTAGTTCTTGGGTCCTGCCTCTTTAACTTGCCCCATTACAATCTCATGAAAAGACTGCTAGAGATAGAGATGTGTGGAGAGTCATAACATTTGGACAACCGAGGATGTTACCTTGAGAGAGGAATTACATCATAATCCAGTTAAAGGAGCCCAACAACTATGTACAATTATATAGTCACTATATATATAACACAAAAGGCACACTAACAACATCTGAAGGCATCTCTTATGGAGCAAGCATTGAGCCTTTACAGTAGGTGGTGATCAAAAATGTTGACCAAAGAGATGGCTTTGGTGTTTTTAAAGTCAAAAAATCATCTGCAGAAAAAAGATCCAAAGGCAATTAAGGACTTCTACATCTAAACTGAAGTGGACGGAACAGGGAGATGCATAGGGGGCCACAGTCAGGGAGCTGGAGGACACCAAACCTAATGCTGACAGAGGGTGGGTCAAAGCTGTGGTGGGATTTGTAGATAGTGATTTCATTTCAATCCATTTTGGGTGATGATGGTCAATCAAGAATGAGTGAGGGACAGACTGTGGGCAGGAGACCTTTGGACAACATGTCATTTATGGAGGACGAAGAACAGGAGGGTGGGCAAGACAAGAATGAGGATAAGATAGTGAGGGACGAAGAAAGGCGGAGGTGAGCAATGTTGCAGAGGTGCAAATATAAGGGAAGAATGAAATTCATGTAGAGAGAAAACTAGAAAGAAAGAGAAAAAGCAATTAGAAAGAATACGAGTCTTTCACCGTCATCAGGGACATCCCAAAGCGTTTACAGCCAAAGAAGTTTTTTTCTTAAGCACAATCACTGCTGTAATGTAGGAAATGTGGCAGCCAATTTGTGCACAGCAAGATCCCACAGACAGCAGGCAATTTTTTTGAAGTGATGGTTGGAGGGTACAAATTGGCCAGGACACCAGAGGAAGTTCCCTGCAAACAACAAATTTGATTGGTGCTCTATCTGTTGTCATTTATAGTATATAAACTTTTCTTATGAAATTGTTTTCTGATCATACCCTGGCACCGAACTATAAAGCTGAAGAAATATAAAACTGTGTCAAGAGAATCAGCGTAATCACCATATCATCAGCATTTGAGTACATTTTTCCCACTGGGTAAATGTACCATCTAATGTACTCCAGAGCTACATAGACAGAAGGACCCAGGCTCAATTTTTAGTCTGTGTTAAGTTAGTTGATCTCATTAAGGGCAGCAGTCAGGGTGCTATAAATTGGCCTCAGTGTCCTGGATTATAAAATGGAAAAAATACATCCTGGGGGTGCTTGCTTCTGACCCCAAGGGTAGAAGGTTAAGTGAGCACAGGATATGGGCTTGCAGTAAGGACATAAGAAATGGGAGCAGGAGTAGACCACATGGCTCTTCGAGCCTGTTCCACACCTTTCAATATGATCATGACTGGTCTTCCCATCAATTCCATTTTCTCACCCTATCCCTATATCTCTTGATTGCTTTAGCATCCATAAATCTATCCATCTCAGCTTTGAATATATTCAACAACTGAGCATTCACGGCCCTCAGGGGCCGTGAATTCCAAAGACTCACAACCCTTTCGAGTAAAGAATTTCCTCCTCATCTCAATCCTAAATGGTCTGCACCTTGTGGCTGGAAAACCTGTTGATACTCATTGGTTAGGCTCACACAGGAAAGAGAATAGACCCATGGATGAGGTAGCAAAGTTGGTGTTCTCCATCAGGAAACAGTGTCCCAGATGTGTCCAAGGATTAATAAAAGGCAAGCAGTAAAGAGCAGATCCATTTTTATTGGTGTTTAATCCATGGTCTTAACAGTATTTGCTTGTCCTATATTCTCAATTAGCCAATGGTATTCCCTCGGGTTTCCTCCACTGGCTCGATGTCCATCTTTTCTCTTCACCTTTGTTAAGGGTGCTATACAAAAGCAAGTTGTTGTTGTCTGATGAGGTGACGATATTAATTACCCTACAAGTGTGGTTGGCACAGGTTTTCATGACTTTCTGCTGTCTGCCATTTTGGACTGCGTTACGAACAGCCCAGCCTTGACAATGGGCTTATCAGGAAAATCGATGGCACTGTCACTGTGGCGCTGACACTGTACGATCAAACTTTGTCTTTCCACTTGTTGCACGAAAGGTTGCCACCAATTGTGCAAGGCTGGAATCAGCAGCGGAGGGTGATACGAAGGAATACGCTTCAGAATTTCCAAAATATTTCTCTTTCATCCACCCACCTACATTCAAGCATTTCTCAAAATCTTTAAAAATTTTTTCCTTCTCAAACAAAAAAATGAAATGGAGCTCCCCTTGATCATTCCAGCTAATAGACTGCTTTGTAGAGCGCAACTGAGCTGCACAGACTATGCCAATATGTAGCTGGCCTCAGTAAGGGTGCTATGATTGCCTCAGACTCAGGGGAGGGGGTGAAATTAAGAAGGCAGTTACTGCCAAATACTTACATATGAACAAATGAACTTACAAATAGGAGCAGAAGTAGCCATTCGACCCCTCGAGCCTGCTCCGCCATTCAATAAGATCATTACTGATGTCTGTGTTGTAAGTTCCACATTTCCATCTACCCAATAATCTTAGATTCCCATATCGAATACAAGTCTATCTACCTCTGCCTTAAAAATATTCAAAGACCCCGCTTCCACTGCCTTCTGAGGCAGTTCCAAAGTCGCACAACTCTCTGAGAGAAAAATTCTCCTCACCTCTGTTCTAAAGGGCAACCCCTAATTTTAAAAAGTGCCCCCTAGTTCTGAACTCACCCACCAGGGGAAACATCCTTTCCCGTCCACCTTATCAATACGTTCAGCATCTTGTATACTTCAACCAAGTCACCCCTCACTCTTCTAAACTCCAGTGGAAACAAGCCCAGCCTGTCCAACCTATCCTCATAAAATAACCTGCTCATTCCAGATGTCAATCTAGTAAACCTCTTATCAGTGACTCGTGCCAGAAAGTGGCTCTACTATGCTGTCACGTTAGGACAAACGTTCGGCATGTCTGTGATGTCCACCATAAGGAAAAGAAAAACTTGCATTTATATTTACAGCCTCAGAATGAGCCAAAGTGCTTTACTGCCAATGAAGTAGTTTTGAGGTTTAACTACTGTTGTAATGTAGGAAATGTGTACACAGCAAGCTCCCACGAACAGTAATTACATAATGACCAGGTAATCTGTTTTTGTGATGTTGACTGATGAATAAATATTGACCAGGACACCGGGGAGAACTTCACTGCTCTTCTTTGAAATAATGTCATGGGATCTTATATGTCCACCTCAGAGAGCAAACGGCTGCACCATCGTAAAATATTCTGCCCAACATTGTCTAGGTTCGCACCTGAATAATACACATTTGGACAAGATACAGGGGGCAGCTGTCACTCACCAAACCGTGCCCCAGCACAGCTTTGTGTGTCAGATACAGCTCAGTGGGTAACACTCTTGCCTTTAAGTCAGAAGGTTCAAACCCCACTCCAGGGGGAGAATTTCCCCCCCCCTCGGGCGGGCCAGTTGGGAGCGGGGCGCGGAGCTGATCGGCTGCGCGCCGCCATTTTACATAGGTAAACCAATTAAGGCCCTCCCAAGGAGCCACCTCAGGGAGATTAGTTTAATAATAAAACATTTGAGAAAAGAAAAAAGAAAATTACTCAGACATGTCCCCTCATGTGACATTGTCACATGAGCTGGGACATGTTGATGAGTTTTCATAAGACATTTTATTTAATTAATAAACACTTCATGAAACCTCATCCTGCCCGTGGATGGGATGGATAAGGTTGGACGGGCAGCTCTGACAATCACTTTAATTAGTTAATTAAAGGCCTTAACAGGCCTTTGACAGTTCGGCGGGCGCGCAGCCGACTCCGGTGTGTGCCCACCAAACTGAAGATTGGAATGATGCGCGGTGACGTCTGGATGGACGCCCGACATCACCGCGCATCATTTTACGTGTCGATGTACGGGGCCCGCCCCCACACGCCGAATGGAAGATTCTGGCCCAGGACTTGAGCACAAAAATCAAGGCTGACACTCTAGTGCAGTACTGAAGGAATGCAGCACTGTTGAAGGTACCATCTTTTAGAAGGGATGTTAAACCAAGGCCCCATCAGTTCCTTGATCATCACTGGGTCAAAATCTTCGAACTCCCTACCCAAGAGCACTCTGGGCATGCCTTCACCACATCAATGGCATTGGACCACCACCTTCTCAAGGGCAGCTAGTAATGGGCAATAAACACTGGCCTTGCCAGCAGTACCCATATCCCGCTATTGAACAATTGTTTAAAAAATCTCCAGTTCTTGGTGCACTGAACAGGCAATGACCAACAGGGAATCCGTCTTCACAGAATCCAAGACATCAGAGAGCAAAGTGCTGAGAAGTACTATTTGCAGCAAGGACATCTGCAAGCTACCACTCAAAATGGAAAAAGTACACCCAGGGACAGCAGACGTGCTGGAAAGATGGTGCAGGAGGAAGGGCTTTAGATTCCAGGAACATTGGGACTGGCTCTGGGGCAGATGGCACCTGTACAAGCCAGACGGGTTGCACCTGAACAGAGCTGGGAGTAAGTTCCTTGTGGGCATTTTGCTAGTGCTGTTGGGAGGGCTTTAAACTAACTCAGCAGGGGTGTGGGAACCAAGAAAAACATTAGAGAGTAATTCCAGGGTGCACAAAATACTGGGAGGGACAGATAGCACTAGTACAGAGAATAGTAAGCTAACAGGTAAAGTTGGGGTAAGGGAGAAAGTAACAAAATCTAAATCAGGGTTACTATGAGTGTATGTGAATGCACGGAGTAGAGTAAATAAGATTAGGGAGTTACAGGCACAGGTTGCCATGTGGAAATATGATGTTGTGGCGACAACAGAGACCTGGATCAAGGAAGGGCAGAACTGGGTGTTAAATATTCCCAGTTACAAGATGTTCAGGAGAGATAGGAAAGGAGGAGGGGTGGTGGTATTGGTTAAGGAGAGAATTGCAGTGCTGGAGAAAGAGGATGTCCCAGAGGGTTCAAGGACAGAATCAATTTGGCTAGAGCTAAGGAACAAAAAGGTTGCAATTACATTGCTCGGTGTAGTCTATAGACCACCAAATAGTGAGAAGGACCTAGAAGAATAAATCTGCGGAGAAATTACAGAGAGATGCAGGCATTATAGAGTAGTTATAATGGGGGACTTTAATTACCTGAATGTAGACTGGGACAGTGGTAGTGTAAAGGGTGGAGAGGGCAAAAGTTCCTAGATTGTGTTCAGGAGAATTTTCTACAGCAGCATGTGTCCAATTCAACAAGGAAAAACGCACTGTTGGATCTGGTTCTTGTAAATGAGGTGGGCCAGGTAGATCAAGTGTCAGTGGGGGAACATTTAGGAGACAGCGATCATTGTATTGTACGTTTTAGAATGATGATAGAAAAGGACAATAGGCAATCCAGACTGAAAATAATTAACTGGACAAGAGATGACTTCGATGGGGCAAGAACGGAGCTAGGCCAGATAGACTGGAATGAAAAATTGGCGGGAAAAACTGAAGCTGAACAATGGGCTACCTTCAAAAAAGAATTGGTTCGAGCACAGTCAAGGAATATGTCATTGAATGGGAGAAGTAGGACAAACAAATCCAGAGCTCCCTGGATGAAAAAGAAGATTGAAATTAAATACAAATGAGAACCAAGAGGAATACAGAAGGTTCCGAGGGGAGGTGAAAAAGCATATTAGAGAAGCGAAGAGGGATTATGAGGAAAGACTGGCAGCCAACATAAAGGGGAATCCCAAAGTCCTCTATAGGTACATAGTTAGTAAAAAGGTGGAAAGAGGAGGAGTAGGGCTGAATGGGGACCTAAAAGGGAATTTACACATGGTTGAAGGGGCCATGGCTGAGGTATTAAATTAATACTTTGCATCCATCTTTACTAAGGAGGTAGATGCTACCCAGGCCATGGTGACAGATGAGGAAACTCGGTCACTAGAAGAGCTCAAAATTGATAAGGAGGAAGTGTTGAATACACTGTCAGTGTTTAAAGTTGACAAGGCGCTGGGACCGGATGAGATGCATCCAAGGATATTGAAGGAAGTGAGTGTAGAAATTGCAGGGGCACTGGCCATAATCTTTCAGTCTTCCCTAGACTCAGGGGAGGTGCCAGAGGACTGGAGAATTACAAACATTACGTCCATGTTCAAAAAATGGTTGTAAGGATAAGCCCAGCAGTTACAGACCAGTCAGTTTAACTTCAGTGGTGGGCAAGATTCTAGGAACAATAATTTGGGATAGAATTAGTCACATGGAAAAATATGGATTCATAAGGAAGAGCCAACATGGATTTCTAAAGGGTAAATCGTGTTTAACTAATTTGCTTGTGTTTTTTGAAGAGGTTGCAGAAAAGGTCAATGAGTGTAATGCTGTTGGTATGGTGTACATGGACTTTGAAAAGGCATTTGACATGGTGCCAATCAACTGACTTGAGATAAGTTATTGCTCATGGAATAAAAGGGACAGTAGCAACGTGGATACAAAATTGGCTGAAAAATAGGAAGCAGAGAGTAATGGTCAATGGATATTTTTCGGGCTGGAGGAAGGTTTGTAGTTGAGTTCCCCAGGGTTTGGTATTGGGACCCTTGCTTTTCCTGACACATATTAATGATCTAGATCTTGGTGTGCAGGACACAATTTCAAAGTTTGCAGATGATACAAAGCTTGGGAGTTTTGTGAACTGCAAGAGGACGGTATGGAACTTCAAGAGGACACAGACAAGTTGGTGGAGTAGGCAGATAGGTGGAAGATGAAATTCGATGCAGAAAAGTGTGAGGTGATGCATTTTGGTAGGAAGAACATGGACAGACAGTATAAAATAAGGGGTGAAATTTTGAAGGAGGTGCAGGAGCAGAAAGACTTGGGTGTGTACATGCATATATCATTGAAATTGGCAGGACAGGTGGAGAGAGCAGTTAATAAAGCATATAGTATCCTGGGCTTTATTAATAGGGGCATAGAGTACAAGAGCAGGGAGGTTGTGCTGAATTTATGTAAGACATTCGTTAGACCTCAGCTGGAATATTGTGTACAGTTCTGGCCACCATATTATAGGAAGGATGTGAACACATTGGAGAGAGTGCAGAAGAGGTTTACAAGAATGGTTCCAGGGAAGAGAAACTTCAGCTATGAGGATAGATTGGAGAGGTGGGACTGTTCTCCTTGGAGAGAAGAAGGCTGAGAGGAGATTTGATAGAGATGTTCAAAATCATGAGCAGGCAAGACAGAGTAGATAGGGAGAAGCTGTTCCCACTCGTAAAAGGATCAAGAATGAGAGGGCACAGATTTAAAATGATTTGCAAAAGAAGCAAGTGTGACATGAGAAAAAACTTTTTCACACAACGAGTAGTTCAGGTCTGGAATGCACTGCCTGGAAGTGTGGTGGAGGCAGGTTCAATTGAGGCATTCAAGAGGGCATTAGATGATTTTTGAATAGAAACAATGTGCAAGGGTACGGGGAAAAGGCAGGGTAATGGCACTAGGTCATAAGGCTCATTTGGAGAGCTGGTGCAGACATGATGGGCCAAATGGCCTCCTTCTGTGCCGTTAAGATTCGGTGATTCTGCTGCACTATTGACCTGGGAGGATGAAGAACAACCTTCCTCACAAGCTGCCTGATGCAGTACTTCACAGCCATCAGACAGGGAAGGGGGTGGGGAGCAGGCACTGGACTGGTCCAGTGGTTGCCTGGAGATGAGATGGGAAGGCTAATGCCACTGGACTAGTAATTCTGAAGCCCAGGCTAATGTTCAAATCCCACCACAGCAGCTGGTGGAATTTAAATCAATTAATAAATCTGGAATATAAAGCTAGTTTCAGTAATGGTGACCGTGAAACTATCATCGATTGTGGTTAAAAACCCAACTGGTTCACTAATGTCCTTTAGGGAAGGAAATCTGCCATCCTTACCTGGTTGGGTCTACACGTGACTCCAGACCCACAGTAATGTGGTTGACTCTTAACTGCCCTCTGAAATGGCCTTGTTAGCCACTCAGTCCATGGGCAATTAAGGATGGGCAACACCTTGCCAGCAATGCCCACACCCCGTGAAAGAATAAATTTTTAAAAAGGTTCATGGAGATTGTCTTCAACTTTTCTTGTCAATTCTTAGTCTTTCTCTCCCCATCAATAAATGGGTTGAGATGCCCTTTGATCAAGTCCAAAGCCTTCCAACATTTTTAAGCCCCTATTCCCCTTTAATCGCCCCCTTTCCTGCAAGTGTCAGTTACACATTTTTCTCTGCTCATAACCGTCCAAATCTACATCTGAAGCCATGCAAATGAACTAACCTCAGAAGTATTGGGCACGGGCGTTTGTCTAAAACTAGCCATCCGGGTCCGAAAGAATAAAGTGTTTGCAGTTATATAGCGCCTTTCACAACCTCAGCATGTCACAAAGTGTTTTACAGCCGATTACATACTCTTCTGAAATGTAGTCACGGTTCTAATGTAGGAAACACAGCAGCTAATTTGCACCAGTGTGGAAATTGCAGGGTCTATCGTCATTGGGTACAGGCAGAGAGCTGTCATTTGGTGGAGTAGCAGAGGATACTGCAGTGTCAGGAGGAATCTGGAAAAAAGTCAACAGATTCTGGTTATTTTAATGTCATTACTCAGCAGCCTGAAGATTGAAGAGATGCCCTGTCCTTGCCCACTGACTGCTATTGCCCTGACAGCAAGATGCAATGCAGAGAACCTAATAAGCAAAAGTCTCACTTTCTGACTGGAAAAGCACAAGAACCTGACAGAAAAGTTGTTTTCTGCATTAATGCAAGCTCCCTCATTGGCTGGATACACACGATGTTAAAAGATCAAGCTTCTGGCTGCATACTGATTCACAGGAGGTTGGTGACACCTTATTTCCCATTCCCAAGAGTGCTCTAATATTAATATTGAAAGTCGTAATTGCAGGTGAGGTGAGGGATCAGTTGCAAAGGGTGAAGGACAGCAATCATTTCATTGTGTTAAATTTAACCCCTGGCCTTATCTGAAGTTAATGTATTTTTATTATTGCGAAATCAAGTTAGCATTCAGCCTGAGCTTATGCATACCAAAGGGCATCCATTTTAATGTTGCCTTTGTTCTTATTAATTCGCTCTCCCTTTAGGAGCTATATTTATACAATGTATTTCACAACCTCAGGATATCCCAAAACAGTGGTCATTCAGCCCCTCAAACCTGTTATATATGAACAGGAGGAGGCCATTGAGTCCCTCAAGCCTGTTACATAGGAACAGGAGGAGGTTGTTCTGCCCCTCAAGACTGTTTTTATTTTTAACTCTTTCATGGGATGTGGGTGTCACTGGCAAGAACAGCATATGTTGCCCATCCCTAATTTTTCCCTTGAACTGAGTGGCCTCCCAGGCCATTTAAGAGTCAACCACATTGCTGTGGGTCTGGAGTCACATGTAGGCCAGACCAGGTAAGGATGGCAAATTTCCTTCCCTAAAGGACATAGTGACAACAATTGGCAATGATTTCACGGTCATCATGAGATTTTTACTTTCAGATTTTTATCTGCCATGGTGGGATTTGAACCCAGGTTCACCAAAGCGTTACCCTGGGTCTCTGGAATACTAGTCCAGTGACAATACCATTATGCTACTACCTCCCCCTCCAATGTAATAGGCTTGACAGGCTGAATGGCCTCCTTCTGTTCCTATGGCCAGAATTTTCGGGTCAGCTATCGGCTGCGCGCCCACCCGCTCAGCACCCCCATCTCCCCCCCCCACCCCCCCCAACCCCACCCCTCCCCCTCCCCCTCCCCCTCCCCCGGCCGATGGGGAGAAAATTCTCTCCTTTGTAACAGGTGAGATGATGGCGTAGTGGTAATGTCACTAGACTAGTAATCCAGAGGTCTGGGCTAATGCTCAATTCCCACCACACCAGCTGGGTGGAATTTAAAATTCAATTAATAGATCTGGAATTGAAAATTAATCTCAGTAATGGTCACCGCCACAACTATCATCGATTAAGGATGGGCAACAAATGCTGGACTAGCCCACATCCCATGAACGAATAAAAAAAAAAGGCCATTCAAACCCTCAAGCCTGTTACATAGGAACAGGAGGAGGCCGTTCAGCCTCTTGAGCTTGCTCCACTGAGATCACGGTGGCCTGTACCTCAGCCCCATTTACCCGCCTTAGCTCTGCATCATTTGATGCATTTCCTATAACAATAATCTAGCAATCTCAGTCTTGAAAGCTCCAATTGTCCCTCCCCAAATCCACAATCTTTTGGAGGGGAGATGCTTCCAGGTTTCTAACAAAGAAACAAGCTAACAATTACACACAATGAGTTTACTTTAAATTGTTTTTTTAGTTGAATTGTTTTGTTGCATACTGATTACAGAGTTTCCATTAACAAGGATGGGCCCCAAGTATCACCAGCATAAGGTTCATAGCCCTTGGGCATTGGAGCACTGAGTGTTGTTAATGGGGAATGGATCAAGTTAAACTATTTTTAGGGCCCATTTGACGATTTGTGTTTGATTACATCTTGTGCTTACAGTACAGTATATTTTGTAGGCTGCAGCTGGGATAGAGAGGAAGGGGCATAGGAAAGAGTATTACAGTGCAATAGAAAAGTGGTTGCAGTCCTTGGAGTGAACTGCTAATAGATGCTCTTTCAAATTCAGGCCTCAAGATCAATATTTCTCCAAGCCTTCGGTTTACCAATTAGATTCTTGACCTCTGATGTTGCTATTTTGTGAGATCAGGACGAACAATGAATAACATCAAATCTAAGATATGGTTGCGCCTATGCCACCAGTGGACCGACACACTGAGCTGTCCCATATACATTAGAAACATCACTTGTTCATTTTCACTGGAGCCTCAGTGGTTCTGTTGGCATTGTTTTGCTTCTTCTCCAGCTTTCTTCAATCCTCCCTCAGTCCATGTTTCAATGTTACCCACCCATTCTTCTTCTTTCTCTTTTTATCCTCAATTTCTCCTTCAATTGTTGCCGGGACAAGGCTGTCAGGTCCTCGTTTCCAATGTCTGTCCCTGGCCGTCTCTCTCTCTCTCTAACTGTACTTAGCAACCCTTTTGATTCCTGACCTTCTTCTCTTGATCTAACCACTCATCTGTCTTTTTGGCCATCCCACTGATTCGGAGCATCCTCCGCAAAACCCACATTTGAAAATCTCCTTATCCTCCTCTCGTACTCTTTCTTCAGAGCCCATCTCTCACATCCATGGAGTACAACACTCCACGCTAGTGACTGGATTAGGTGTTTTTCTCAGCTTCATGCTGATGCTTTTGGACTTCCAGATGCAAAAACATCAAGGATGACAAATAGCACTTATCACGTTTAGCAACAATTTGTATTTGTATTACTTCTTTAACACAGAATATGTCCTCAAGCACTTCACAGGACAGGTAAGAAGAAGAAAAATAAAGATATTCTTGAAATAGACTCTTGATAAGCATGGGGGTGAAAGGTTATCGGGGGTAGGTGGGAATGTGAATTTGAGGTTACAATCAGGTCAGCCATGATCTTGAATGGCAGAGCAGGCTCAATGGGCTGAGTGGCCTATTCCTGTTCCTAATTGATACGTTCATATATAAACATATAAATAAAATTAATAAAAGGGATAGTGAGAGAAACAGCAGAGATGACTGAAAGCTTGGTCAAAAGGTTAGTATTTTTGAGAAGATTTTTCAGGATGTTGGGAGAAGACAAGAGGCAGAGAGATTAAGGGAGGAAGTTGCAAAGACAAGGCCCAAGGCAGCAGAAGATTCTGTCACCAATGGTGGGCTAGAGGAAGGGGGGTAAAGTACAGCAGGTCACAGTTGGATGAGCAGAGGGTGAAGCAGGGGGAGTAAGGCTGGAAGAGGTTGCACAGACAGGAGAGAAGCTGTGGAAAGATTTGAAGATGAGGATGAAGGGTTTAAATGCATCACTTTGGGAGACAGTGAGCCAGAGTGTATTGATGAGGAAGGGTGATCAGTGAGTGGAATTTAGGGCAGGCCATGATATCCTGGACATGTTGTGAATTTATTTAGGATGGGAGTCCAGGAGGACATTGAAGAAATTGAATCAAGAGGTGGCAAAAATATGGATAAGGATTTTTGGGATAACCTTTGACAGTGCTCTGGGAATGGGAATGGGAGGCAGAAGAGCAATACAAATGGAACAATGATTATTTTTACCAACATATGAATATCATTCTCTCCACACATCAAAATATCTATAAGGAGACACTTGTGGATGTTTAATTCCAAGGGGTCAGGCTTGGCTCAGTGGGTAGCACTCTCACCTACCAGACTGAAGGTCATGGACTTGAGCCTTACACCAGAGGCTTCAGCAGAAAATCTAGGCTGACACTCCTAGTGCAGGACTGACAGAGTACAGCACTTGCCAGAGGTACTGTCTTTTGGGTGAGATTTTAAATAAAGGCTCCGCTTGCCCACTCAGGTGAATGCAAAAATCCAACTTGAAGAAGACCTGGGGAGATATGCAAATGTGCTGGCCAATATTTATCACTCAATCAACATCACTAAAACAGATTATCAGAACATTTATTTAATTGCTGTTTGTTTGGACAACCCCTGAAGCCAGGCAAGGGGATAAGAACATAAGACATAGGAGCAGGCGTAGACCATTCGGCCCTTGAGCCTGTTCTGCCATTCAATACGACCATGGCTGATTTTCTGCCTCAGCTCCACTTGTCCGCCTGTCCCCATATTCCTTGATTCCCCAAGAGATCAAAAATCTGTCTATCCCAACCTTAAATATACTCAACAAATTGCCATCCGCAACACTCTGGGTGAGAGAATTCCAAAGGTTCTCAACCCTTTGAAACATTGAATCAGCTCACATCAAATTCAGCAGAGAGGGGAAGATGGGAGGAAACGTGACACCAGGAATCTTCACTGTCTTCTCTGACACAGCCAATGGAAGGATTTACAGACCGATTAATAGTGTATCAGACCATGGCATAAACAATCACCAAGGCTCCTGTGACAGGACCTTCCAAACCCACAATGTCTACCACCTGAAAGGAAAAGGGCATGTGAACACCACCACCTGGAAGTTCCCCTCCAAGCCACTCACCATCCTGACTTGGAAATATATCGCCGTTACTTCACTGTCGCTGGGTCAAAATCCTGGAACTTCCTGCCTAACAGCAGTGTGGGTGTACCTACATCACATGGACTGCAGCGGCTCACCACCACCTCCTCAAGGGCAACTAGGGATGGGCAATAAATGCTGGCCCGGCCAGCAACACCCACATCCCGTGAATGAAGGAAAACCCCTCCGTGGGTGGTTAGTCCTGTACAGTGGGAGGGTCTTATGGGCTCTCAAAATCCATAAGCGGTATGGGCGCTATCCCACACCCACCGGGTCTAAGCATCCTTTTGAACATTAACCAGAAATCTGAGCCCAAGCTCTGGTGTCGATTTGCTGTGGCATTCTGGAATGGGGTTTTGATTCTAATCCAGAGGCAGGAATCCCAGAAGGAAGAAACTTTTCGGACCAGTACCCTGATTTCCCAGTTTTTACTGGTGTTCCATTTTAAGGTATGCAAGAGCAGTTCGGACCAGTGTTCTTACCACCCAGTCTTTACTGGGTTTTTTTTTCCCCCTTCTGGGATGCTCCCACTGGGTTAAACACCAGCTCCGGCTGAAGGGTTACACTTTGTTCAGCCACATTCGCCTTTCGACGGGTTTACCCCCTTCTGTCGTGTCCGTTTCACACGCACGATCCTGGTTTGTGCTCAGGCCTGTGCCAGAGTTTGGGGAAAACCCTGTCAGTGGAATCCTGGACAGACAGTGGAGCAATGAACGGCTTTGACAGTAACAGACGTAACCCGGGCCCCCTGTGCAACCACCGACCCAGAGGAGGGTTCAGACCCTCCCCGGGGCTGTCACTGATATTTTTTGCTGCGAGTATTGTTGGAAGTGTGCAAGACCCTTTCATGTAATATCCACTGAATTGTGGAAAAAAAAATACAGCCGGCAAATACAATTGCAGATTTCCACACCCACCCCCCCTCTCTGTTCACTGAAAGCTGGACTGTGCCCATAGGGGTGGGGATTTAGAACATTATTGCTGGAGGGTATTTGAGGTGAGTGGCGCATCAGAAGCATGTCGTACAACATTGGCATTCACTAGCTGAAATGTGATTAATTTTTCGGGGAATGCATTCCTTCCAATGTGCTTACTGTGTACACAGTGTGGCCAATGATTCGCTTAAGCTCGTCTCAGTGCAAGAGCTTTATGGTCAGCCGATTGCTCAGGGGTCCGCTGGCTTTGTGTTCGCGGCGTAGGTGTGGGGTGGACAAGCAAAATCCGAATTTTAGAGTCTGAAAGTCATTACGGCACAGATGGAGGCCATTCGGCCCATTGAGTCCGTGCAGGCTCTCCGCAGGGCAATCCAGTTTTAGCTTAAAGGAAGTACTCACATTTGTACAATGCCTTTCACAGCCTCAGGACATTCCAAAGTGCTTTACAGCAAATGAAGTGCTTTCTGAAGTGCAGTCGCTGTTGCGTTGCGAGAAATGTGGCAGCCAATTTGCACACAGCAAGCTCCCACAAACTATAACCTGACAATGACCAGATCAACTGTTTTGAGTGATTGTTGGCTGTGTCTGCTGCAGGAGATTCCCTGATATCTTTGGAACTGAAACTCAGGCTGTGGAACTAAACCCCAATGGGAGCCAGCACCTTCGGGAGAGGAGAAAACGTGAACAGGGAATAAAATAAAAAGCTTCATGGTTTGATTAAAGCCGACCTCCCCTGTCAGAGTAACAAGACGCTAAAGGATCTGCACGCACATCATGGACCTTGAAAGGTTGATGGTCAGGAGGATAGTGGGGGAGCTGGATGTCTTTCGGAAGCGATAAGTCTGTCAAGGATGACGCGGGGGGTGGTCTCATGGAGTTACAGGCAGCAATTCAAGTACGTTCTGTGGGAAGAACTGCAGCAACTGGAACATCATGAGGTAGCCAAGAGGTAGATTGACAATGAGAACGAGGAGTCGTTTTTATTTATAGCAACAATACACCAGTCAAGGCTTCAGTTGCAAATCACAAACTACAAGGACCAGGCAGTGTGGTGGAAATAGGCAGTCAGTAGGATTATACATCTGTAAAATAGGCAGATGTCCTCAGGGTATCGCAGAATGGAAATTTAAAACCCAATTCACACAACCCATCTGTTCTGTTCACTCCGCAAATTGCAGTCGATGGGACCTCTCTGATATAGCTACTTCATTCCCTTTCAATTGATGAATTAGGCATTCTGATCTCCCTCGTTTCTCAGTAAGTAAAGGTACTGCCACAACTCTATCACCAGGCAATGAAAGATCGGCTAAAGAGAGCGAAACTGTTTCCACGTGTTAGTTGTGGCTCAGTGGATAGCACACTTACCTCTGAGTCAGACAGTCAGAGTCTGGTTCAAGTCCCACTCATAAGACTTGAGTACAAAGATCTAGCTTGACATGCTCAGTGGAGTGCTGCACTGTTGGAAATGTCGTCTTTTGGGTGAAACATTAAACCGAGGACCCAACTGCCCTCTTAGGGGGATGTAAAAGATCCCATGGCCTGATTGCAAAGAAGAGCAGTGGCCTGACCAATATTCGTCGCTCAACCAACATCACTAAAACAGATTACCTGGTCATTATCGCATTTTTGTTTGTGGGAGCTCCCTGTGTGCAAATTGGCTGCTGTGTTTTCCTACATTATAACAGTGACTACACTTCAAAAGCCCGCCATTGGCTGCAAAGCGCACATCTTGAGATAGTGAAAGGTGTTAACAGAATCCAAGCCAGTTGGTGAAGTCAAAATCAAAACACAGAGCTTTTCTTTACCAAGAGAGTTTATTAACTTTGTTCAGTCTCACAGCTCTCCTTCTTCGACACCTAGGGCCGAATTTTATGTTCCGCAGGCGGGCACACGCCCGACCCGATTGGGCATAAAATCGCAAGAGATGATGTCAGGCGAGTGTCCCGACGTCATTGTACACTTGTGCAATATTTCACTCGGCGGGCACACACAACAGTCGGAAGCACGCCCGCCGACAATTAAGCAGGCAATTAAGCCCATTAACGGCGCGATTGTGATTTTTCGTGGCCCATCCAACCTTACGCTTGGCGGACGGGCGAATCGGCCAGGCGGCCTTTACATTTTTCATGACACCTCATCCAAGGGCGGGATGAAATCTCCGTTAGGAAATAAAATAAAAAGAAATATCTGGGGATAGCATTTTTATGAGGTATGCTGTCAAGTGCTTGATTGTGATGTATGGATGTTTTTTGTTTTGCAGCTTTTTAGCGCTGTATTTTATTTTTTGCAGGTCTGCAGCTCCTTGGGGCAGCTGTCTGTCTTCAGGGAGTTCAGTGGAAGTGCTCACCTCCACCTCTTCCCGCCCCCACAGTGCTGAACTTTCCAGTGCGTGTTTCACGCTGACTGGCCGTTAATTGGCCAGCCAGTGTGAAATCGCGGTCAGGGCCGATTGCAGTTTGGGGCCCGTTTCCCGGCTGCTCCAGGGCCTGTCGATCGTGCATGCCCAACAGGGAGAAATTCAGGCTCCAGTGTCTCAGCTGTCCCTGGTCAAAGTACTTAAATAAACAATGCCCTTCACCTTGTGTCTTAACAATATAATTAACATACTATGAAAGGATTCCCCTCTCTTTCTTGAAACCCACTCTCTTTAGGGGAGGCGGAGGCATAATGGTATTGTCACTAGCCTCATAATCCAGAAACCCAGGGTAATGCTCTGGGGACCTGGGTTCAAATCCCACCACAGCAGATGGTGGAATTTGAAATTAATAAAAATCTGGAATTAAAAGTCTAATGATGACCATGAAGCATAGAAACTAGGATCAGGAGTAGGCCCTTCAAGACTGAACCACCATTCAATATGATCATGGTCGATCCTCTTATCTCAATGCCATATTCCTGCTTTCTCTTAATAACCTAATCCAAAAATTTATCAATTTCTTTCGTGAATATACTCAGCGACCCGTCCTCCACGGCCTTCTGTGGCAGAGAATTCCACAGGTTGACCACCTTCTGAGTGAAGAATTTTTTCCTCATCTCAGTCCTTAATGACACAAAGATTGGCCAGGTGGTTAACAATGAGGTTGAGTGTCTTGGGCTACAGGAAGATATAGACGGGATGGTCAAATGGGCAGATAAGTGGCAGATGGAATTTAACCCTGAAAAGTGTGAGGTGATACACTTTGGAAGGAGTAATTTGACAAGGAAGTATTCAATGAACAGCATGGCACTAGGTTGTTCTGAGGAACAAAGGGATCTTGGCGTGTGTGTCCATAGATCTCTGAAAGCAGAGGGGCATGTTAGTGGGGTGGTAAAAAAGGCGTATGGGACACTTGCCTTTATCAATCGAGGCATAGATTACAAAAGTAGGGAGGTCATGTTGGAGTTGTATAGAACCTTGGTGAGGCCACAGCTGGAGTACTGTGTGCAGTTCTGGTCACTACATTATAGGAAGGATGTGATTGCACTGGAGGGGATGCAGAGGAGATTCACCAGGATGTTGGCTGGGATGAAACATTTAAGTTATGAAGAGAGTTTGGATAGACTTGGGTTGTTTTCGTTGGAGCAGAGAAGACTGAGGGGCGACCTGATCGAGGTGTACAAGATTATGAGGGACATGGACAGGGTGGATATGGAGCAGCTGTTCCCCTTAGTTGACGGGTCAGTCACAAGGGGACATAAGTTCAAGGTGAGGGGCAGGAGGTTTAGGGGGGATGTGGGGAAAAACTTTTTTACCAAGAGGGTGGTGACGGTCTGGAATGTACTGCCTGGGAGGGTGGTGGAGGCAGGTTGCCTCACATCCTTTAAAAAGTACCTGGATGAGCACTTGGCATGTCATAACATTCAAGGCTATGGGCCAAGTGCTGGTAAATGGGATTAGGTAGGTAGGTCAGGTGTTTCTCACGTGCCGGTGCAGACTCGATGGGCTGAAGGGCCTCTTCTGCACTGTGATTCTGTTAAATGGCCTGCCTCATATCCTAACACTGTGGCCCTTGGTCCTAGACTCCCCAACCAGGGGAAACATCCTCCCTGCATCCAGTCTGTCTAACCCTGTTAGGATTTTATATGTTTCAATCAGATCCCCTCTCATTCTTCTAAACTCTAGTGAATACAGGCCCAGTCGAACTAATCTCTCCTCATATGACAGTCCTGCCATCCCCGATATCAGCCTAGTGAACCTTCACTGCACTCCCTCTATGGCAAATATATCTTTTCTTAGGTAGGGAGACCAAAACTGCACGCAACACTCCAGGTGTGGTCTCACCAAGGCCTTGTATAACTGCAGTAAGACATCCCTACTTCTGAACTCAAATCCTCTTGCAATGAAGGCCAACATACCATTAGCCTTCATAATTGCTTGCTGCACCTGCCAGATCCCTTTGTACATCCACATTTCCCAATATGTCACCATTTACATAATACTCTGCCTTTCTGTTTTTCACCCCAAAGCGTATAACTTCACATTAATCCACATTATACTGCATCTGCCATGCGTTTGCCCACACACACAACTTGTCTAAATTGCCCTGAAGCCTCCTGGCATCCTCCTCACAACCCCACCCAGTTTTGTGTTGTCAGCAAACTTGGAAATATTGCATTTAGTTCCCTTATCCAAGTCATTTATATATATCGTGAATAACTGGGGCCCAAGCACTGATCCCTGCAGTACACCACTAGTCACTGCCTGTCACCTGGAAGAAGACCCATTTATTCCCACTCTCTGTTTCTGGTCTATCAATCAACTCTCAATCCATGTCAGTATATTACCCCCAATCCCACGTGCTTTAATTTTTCCCACTAGCCTCTTATGTGGAACCTTATCAAAAGCCTTCTTGAAATCCAAATACACCACATCCACTGCTTCTCCCTTACCTATTCTACTAGTTACATCCTCAAAAAATTCCAGTAGATTAGTTAAGCATGATTTCCCTTTCATAAACCCATGTCTTTGTCTAATCCCGTTAATGTTTTCCAAGTGTTCTGTCACCACGTCTTTTATAATAGACTCTAGCATTTTCCCCACTACTGATGTTAAGCTAACTGGTCTGTAATTCTCTGTTTTTTCTCTCTCTCTTTTTTTAAATAGTGGGGTTACATTTGCCACCCTCCAATCTGTAGGAACAGCTCCAGAGTCTATAGAATTTTGGAAGATAACCACCAATGCATCTAATATTTCCAGGGCCACTTCCTTTAGTGCTCTGGGATGTAGATTATAAGGCCCTGGGGATTTTTCAGCCTTTAACCCCATTAATTTCTCTTGCACCATTTTTTTTACGAATACTGATTTTCTTCAATTCCTCCCACTCACTAGACCCTTGGTTCCTTAACATTTCTGGGAAATTATTTGTGTCCACTTTTGTGAAGACAGAATCAATTCTGCCATTTCTTCGTTCCTACAATAATTTCCCCCATTTCTTACTGTAAGGGACCTACATTTGACTTCGCTAATCTTTTTCTCTTCACATATTTATAGAAGCTTTTACAGTCAGTTTTTATGGTCCTTGCAAGTTTACTCTCATGTTCCATTTTCCCCTTCTTGATCAATCTTTTTGTCCACTTTTGCTGAATTCTAAACTGCTCCCAATCCATTGTCGATTGTTGCATCTGGTTCACTAATGTTCTTTAGGGAAGGAAATCTGCCATCCTTACCTCATCTGGCTTACATGTGACTCTGGGCCCACATAATGTGGTTGACTCTTAAATGGCCTAGCAAGCCACTCAGCTGTATCCAGCGGCTAGAAAGTCAATAAAAAATGAAACTGTATGGACCACCTGGCACCGATCTAGACACCGGAAACATCAAGGCAAATTAAGCCCTGTTGATCCTGCAAAGTCCTCCTTGCTAACATCGGAGGGCTTGTGCCAAAATTGGGAGAGCTGTCTCACAGACTAGTCAAGCAACTAGTCATACTCATGGAATAATATCTTACAATGTCCCAAACACTACCATCACCATCCATGGGTTTGTCCTGTCCCATCAGCAGGACAGACCCAGCAGAGGTGGTGGCACAGTGGTGTACAGTCGAGAGGGAGTTGCCCTGGGAGTCCTCAACATTGACTCTGGCCCCCATGAAGTCTCATGGCATCAGGTCAAAACTGGGTTAAAAAACCTGCTGATCACCATGTACCATACTGCTGCTTGACTGGGTCAGGTGCTACAGGAACAAACGAGAGAAAGACATACTTGACCTCATCCTCACCAACCTGCCTGCTGCAGGTGTATCTGCCCATGACAGTATCGGTAGGAGTGACCACCACACAGTCTTTGTGGAGACAAACTCCCGCCTTCACATTGAGGATACCCTCCATTGTGTTGTGTGGCATTACCATCATACTAAGTGGGATATATTTCAAACATATCTAGCAACTCAAGACCGGACAACCATGAGGCACTGTGGGCCATCAGCAGCAGCAGAGTTGTACTCAACCACAATTTGTAGCCTTTTGGCCCAGCATATCCCCCAATTTACCATTACCACCAAGGCCAGGGGATCAACCCTGGTTAAATGAAGAGTGCAGGAGGGATGCCAGGAGCAGCAGCAGATATACCTAAAAAATGAAGTGTCAACCTGGTGAAGCTACATGTCAAACAGCATGAGCAACAAGCAAGAGACAGAGCTAAGTGATTCCACAACCAACGGATCAGATCTAAGCTCTGCAGTCCTGCCACATCCAGTTGTGAATGGTGGTGGGCAAGGAAACAACTCACTGGAGGAGGAGGCTCCACAAATATTTCCATCCTCACTGATGGGGGAGCCCAGCACATCAGTGCAAAAGACAAGGCTGAAGCACTTGCTACAATCTTCAGCCACAAGTGCCAAGTGGATGATCCATCTCGGCCTCCTCCTGATGCCAATCTTCAGCCAATTCGATTCACTCTACCAAGAAATGGCTGAAGGCACTAGATACTGCAAATGCTATAAGCTCTGACAACATTCCAGCAATAGGACTTGAGCTCCAGAACTTGCTGTGGCCCTAGCCAAGCTGTTCCAGTGCAACTACAACACTGGTGTCTACCCGGCAATGTGGAAAATTGCCCAGGTATATCCTATGCACAAAAAAGCAGGACAAATCCAACCCAGCTAATTACCACCCTATCGGTCTACTCTCGATTATCAGTAAAGTGATGGAAGGGGTCATCAACAGTGCTATCAAGTGGCACTTGCTTGGTAATAACCTGCTCAATGATGCTCAGTTTGGGTTCCGCCAGGGTCATTCAGCTCCTGAACTCATTACAGCTTTGGTTCAAACATGGACAAAACAGCTGAACTCCAAAGGTGAGGCGAGAGTAACTGCCCTTGACATCAGGGCAGCATTCGACTTGGGTGTAGCATCAAGGGGCCCTAGCAAAACTGGGGTCAATGGGAATCAGGGGGAAAATTCTCCGCTGGTTGGAGTCATACCTAGCACAAAGGAAGATGGTTGTGGTTGTTGGAGGCCAATCATCTCAGCTCTAGGACATCACTGCAGGAATTCCTCAGGGTAGTGCCCTCGGCCCAACATCTTCAGCTGCTTCATCAATGGCCTTCCTTCCACCATGAGGTCAGAAGTGGGGACGTTCACTGATGATTGCACAACTCATTCAGCACCATTCGTGACTCCTTAGGTACTGAGCAGTCCATGTCCAAATGCAGTAAGGTCTGGACAATATCCAGACTTGGGCTGACAAGTGGCAAGTTACATTCGCGCCACACACAAGTGTCAAGCAATGATCATCTCCAACAGAAGAAAATCTAACCATTGCCCCTTAACATTCGTTAGTATTACTATCGCTGAATCCCCCACTATCAACATCCTGGGGGTTACCATTGATCTGAAGCTGAACTGGACTAGCCATATAAATACTGCGGCTACAAGAGCAGGTCAGAGGCTAGGAATCCTGTGGTGAGTAACTCACCTGACTCCCCAAAGCCTGTCCACCATCTACAAGGCACAAGTCAGGACTGTGATGGAATACTCTCCACTTGTCTGGATGAGTACAGCTCCAACAACGCTCAAAAAGCTTGACAACATTCAGGACAAAGCAGCCCGCTAGATTGTCACACCATCCATAAATATTCACTCCCTCCATCACCAATGCACAGTGTCAGCAGTGTGTATCATCTACAAGGTGCACTGCAGGAACTCACCAAGGTTCCTTAGACAGCACCTTCCAACCCCATGACCGGTACCATCTAGTAGGACAAAGACAGCAGATAGATGAGAACACCACCACCTGAGCTGGAAATATATCCATATATATGTTGTCGATGGGTCAAAATCCTGCAACTCCCTCCCTAACAGCACTGTGGGTGTACCTACACCGCATGGACTGCAGCGGTTCAAGAAGGCAGCTCACCTCCACCTTCTTAAGGGCAATTAGGGATGGGCAATAAATGCTGGCCTAGCCAGTGACGCCCACATCCCATAAATGAATAAAACAAAAATCATAATACAAGATGTCCCTCTTCTGGGACCTCCAACAATTTCTTCAAGCAAGCATTCCTTTTTGTAAAACAGTTCAATAATTGGTGACTTGTGTCAACCCATCATATCTTAGAGATCTCTTTTCTCGCTAACATTTCTTTTATGCTAGCAAAGTCAATCCATAACCTTTTCTCAAGCACACTCTTGTTGAAGGCATATTATCCCATTTAGAAAGGATATCCACATAACATTCAATGGGCAAACTTTTCTCAGAATGCCTGTTGGATAGGATTTCCCTCAAAATGTTTGAAAAGTAAATTCCCATATCTACTGCTTCTACTAGAGCCAGTGTTTCTGCAGCTAAGGTACTTTTAACTACTTTTTAAAATTTCCTTTGCTTCCCAGGCCAATGGACAACATTTGTTATTGTTTCTCACCAAGAATATGATGAACCCTGCTGTACTAGAAATCCATTCTGGAAGATCAGCATCCCTAAAAATGATCAACTTCATATCTTCTGGATCACCCAAGGCTGAAACTTGAGTGTGCATTTCTCTGAATTAAATTTCTTAAATGCATTACTTGCTGTCAGAACTTCCTCAACTGTAGCATGTTTCATCATATTACTCGGTTCCAATACATCATAACTAGCATCAGGTCTAGTCTGAGTGCACAGTTACTTCAACTGCCCAATCAAACTTCTTAATTGGTCCATTTCTTCCTTGGATGCAGGATCGTCTTTTTGTGCAGATCTGGCCCAATCTTTTGGGATGTGTTATGACATGACAGGTGATGTGTGCTAGGCAGACCAAATCCACAAGGAAAACTTGGCCATGCTATCACAATGGCTTTGCAATTTGTAATTATTACAAGAAGATGTGTGCACTGAATTCAGAAGTAATGAGTCCACTAAGACCTTTAGAGATGTTTAAAACTAAATTAAAATATTTATTAACAAAAGAAAAGATTTCAAGCACATGCATAAGATTACAGTTACTTAATGTGATAACAAATCCTAAAATTCTTAATTAACCTAACTCCCAACTATCCACCCCCCCCTTAGGCAACAGTCCAAAATAGATTTTAAATTTAAAAAGCAAGCCAGCATGTTACCACAGCACCCACTCAACAGTGGAACTCCAAAGACTTTTGTCCAACTTTAGTTACTGGACACAGCAGACTTTTGCAAAAATGGCTTGAGGCTTATTCAAGGCCATTTCACATACTCCTCTTATATCTTACATGGTCCCCCAACATAGCCTTTCATTCCCCTTTATATATGCTGCTCTCTCTTCAATCTGCAAATTCCATTATTCCATATGCCTTTGCAAATTTACTTTTCCCATAGTATAAAAATCTTTCATGTTACCAATATGACCTCTTTCCTTTTGGGAAAAATAAACACACTGCTTGACCTTGCTTATCTTACCAGTGTAAACATCATACCATCCCTTTGAAATCCAAACAACTCCTTCGCTTATCTAAAAGTGCAAATTTCCTTCACACCTTATATGCTAAAACCTCATCCATGTTTACTCTTTAGCATTTCAAGTACCCTTCTACCTAACTCCTTTTGATAATTTCAAGCTTGCAGTCTAGCTGACTCCAATTCAATTAAACCACACAGACTGAATCACCCATACTCACCCCTTTAAACTTACTTTACAATAACCCACAATAATATTATGAAAATTATTATAGTTTCATAACAGATATAATTGATACTTTCTACATAAGACTGTTGATTAAAGGTCACTCCCAACTTATTCTGCTTAATGTCTTACCCTATATATTTAAAGGCCTCCAAAGCCTGACTTCTAATCTTAAGCTCCTTTTTCATTTTATCTATCGCCCATTGCTTAAATTCTGCAGAACCTCCCCACAGAAAACCATTAATGTGTGTCATGAAGATGCCTGCTAGTTTATCTTTGTGATGCCAATAGAACATTGCTAGGTCTGCTTTTAGCTGAATACAACCCATTTTCAACAGGACGGAGCTAACTGAAAAATACCACACCCTTGATGAATCATTCAACCCATAAACACACCTGTTTAATTTCCAATTTCCCTTCCTTGCCGCCAGCTTGTTTTAGGTGGTTTCAAAACACTTCCCTTTGAAATCTCTCATCCTGCAAAAAATGCAGCTTTTATATCAATCGATTTACATTCCCAGGAACATGTTGCTAAAAGAGCTGAGAAAATCTTCAAGCTCACTTTTCCTGCAGTAGGGGAGCCCACTCTGACATCTTGATCACCAAGTCTCTCTTCAAAACCCCGAGCTAATAGTCTAGCTTTAGCCTGATATGTGCTGTCAGGAAGCACCTTTTCCGTACATATCCACTTGAGAGATAGGCTGGCTATCTCTGTCTGGTATTTCAGTGTACACACCGAATTCTTTCCAACTCATTTTGTTTGGCATCCTTTATCAACTTATCTTCTAATTTGTTGTAGCCACTAAAACTTCTCAATCATGAGGGCTTCTACCTCTAGTGGCATTCCTAGCCTGTTCAATAGTCATTGTTCTTGTCAAACTATGACCTCTACTCTCCCTCCCATCTCTTTCTGAACTTCTACATGATCTCTCCCGCTTACGATCAGAGTCCCTTTCACAAGTCCATGATCTTTTTCTAGGGCTGTAACCACTTCCCAGTCCCAGAACTCTCACATCTTTACCTCGTTTTGCCCATCCATGGGTCTTACCTTCTGTCCTTCATCTTGCATATTCAGCCAATGATTGTATTTGCTGGTGGTGGCTTCTCCTGCTCTCCCTATCATGGTGGCATCCTTCCATTCACTGACCCCTACTGGTATATAGGTTACTCTAATGCCAACTTTGGGTAGCTGTTCTTTGGGATAAATAGCCCTTCAATTAGCCCTTTATCTAGCATAATCTGCTCCTCATAATTATCCAACGTATGAATATGTGAAGTGCACGGTGCCTCTTTGCTTTCCATTATCTGTTCAGTTTCTGTAACTGTATAATCAGTTAGCCTCGAGGAATGTACCCTAACAGTTTGATTTCCATGTTGTAAAGTTACAGTTTTTCCATTACTGCCTATAACATTACCCGGGCCTTTCCAATTTTTCTGCCCTTCTCTTTTGTAACATATCATATCCCCGGATTAAAATTTACTTCTGGTGGCCTTATGCAGAGCCGTAAGACTTGCCGAATTTTCTCTGAAACTTCAGCCTTGATAAATGCCCTTCTCCCTGCATGCAGGGGACTGAGGTACTCAGAAAAAATCGAACTAATCATAGTCCCCTTCAAGGCTGGGGGGTGATCCCACATCATCGAGGTTTTTTTTTTGGATTTCTTCAATAAATAAATTGATAGGGACTGTCGCCCCCTGCCCCCCCAACCATTTGAGGTGAATTCTTCTCGTGGGCTGCCCACGCTAGGGTAGATGTCAGTGGACAGCTCAGTTGGTCAGCTAAGATTTTGTGAAGCATCTCATCAATTACTGTGTGATTTCTTTCACAGCCCATTACTAAAGGTACTTTCCGCTGCTGTGTTCATTACAATAATGTTCATATTTTCGCACATTCTTTTAAATTCATTGTTGGTAAAATCCCCCCCCATTGTCAGCCAGGATTTTAGCTAGTGCTTCCAGTCCAGTTCTTATCTATTTTCCCATTTTTGTGTCCACAATTACCTGTTAGCCTTTACTATATATTACTGTTGACGGACTGAATCTAGTAGCCATGTCTATGAAACGTAAGAGAAAATTGATTTTGTCCTTATCCCATACCTTCAAGTTCAATGCTACAATTACATTAAAGTCTCTTGCTATTGGGAGACTAACTGCGGCCTGTGATAGTATCCACCTATATTTTTTAGAAATATCACATTTCTCACAGATCTCTTCTTTAAGTTTAGTATATTCATCATCCATTACCCTGCATCCTTTAGTAGGATTTTTAACCTATGAGAAGATGGATGTGCAAACTGCTGATGTAGCTTTAAAACAACTTGACATTTTTCCTTTAAACCTCTGCCTGCTGATGTCATCAACATTTCTTTAACACAGTGATTAGAAATGTTAGGTCTTGTTATAATGTCCCAAAAATGTCCCAATTGTGTAAATTGTAAATCTACAGATTTTCCAAAAACAAATTGCTTTATCGTGGTCCAATCTAATTTCATTGAGCCTTTTTCATAGATGGTTTACTCAATAGCAAGGATATTTCACTGGATAGTACATCCGTACTGATAAAATAGTTTACATCTCAGCTATTTTATATGGAATTACCACTCTCTTTAGTGACTTTGATGTGTTATCATTTCCGAACCTGAAGGAAGCAGAACTTCCATATTCCTTAACCTTACTTCAGTTTTTACTATATAGAGAATCCAGGTAAGACTTAACCAATCCACTCCACATACTGTGGGCATGCATCCACTGTCTAACACAATACAATTGAATGAGTCCACGACTGGAACACGCATTACCGGACTAAAGCTTCTGGTGGCCAGTACAATTCCTTCTGACTGATCACTATTGCATATTCCCCTTCCGAATCTTCCTTGTCATGCGTCATTTCAAAAACCCTGTTATTCCATTTTGGACAATTCATCACAATATGATATTTCGTGTCACATCTGAAACAGCTGTTTGCTGTTCCTCAGTTATTCCTGGAATTCCTTCTCCTGCCATTGTTACCCATTTCCTGTAAGTTGTTAGAGCAACAAAAAGAGTTTCTATCCTCATTTCTTTTGTTTGCGGTTCTTCTTTCATATTGATGCATGTGCCCCATATCAAAATGGTCGTGAAATGTTGCCAACATCGAATCCTCCATCTTTTGTGTTACCTCTGAAGGTCCCATTGGTGCCATGAGAGTAGCTGGAAGTGAATGTTCCCCCCAATTTTTTTTTTTTAAAAGCTTCAGACATCTGTTCCAGAAGCATATCTCTTTCTGAGAATCTAACTCCAATCAAAACCAGGAGCCTAACTATGTTCGATACTTTAGCACAATCCAACGATTTGAAAGCAAGCACTGAATTAGGGATCTCCAAATAGAATTTCTGCGATATTGTATATAACCCGTTAAATTCCATAATAATACCTTCTTATGGAATAACCGTCCATCCTTCTAAACTTATCAAAGCTTGACCATGCCAAATATGCATTTAACAGGTCATCTTTCTTATAAATTTTTGCCCATAAATTTTAAGAGATTATCCAAACCTTCCTCAGTGTCCGGTTAATGAGCCTGTAGCTCTGAAAATGCTTTGCACCTGATTCTGTTTCTGGTGGGAAGTAAAAATGCTAAGGCCATACCTTGCCTTTTCTTTGGTAAGGACATAACCCATGTCCATATATCCACAACATTCATCCATTGGTCAAAAGGTTCAGCTTCACAGAACAATGGTGGAAAATAATACTCTGATACTTTACAATTGGTTTCAGCCTTTCTTCTCCAAAGTAACTCCAATTACAACCTTCTGTCTGAAAATAAGTCTTGGTTTCCAATCTTCACCTGTAGGCCAACCATTGTCTGCTAACAATGTTAACAGAATCTAAACCCATTGGGGAAGTCAAAACCAAGAGACAGCGCTTTTCTTTACCAAGAGAGTTTATTGACATTATTCAGTCTCATGCCTCTCCTCTCACACTCAGTGTCCCAGCTATCCCCTATTTATACTCTTGGTAAAGCCATTTAATAAGGGGGAAAAAAATAGCGAATTGAAGTGATAGCCCCCTAAAGGGGCACGAGAACAAAAGGACAAAAATGTATCTAACCAAATTAAAGTGTCATTTTCGGAGCTGATGACGCACTCCAGCTCCCACAGCACCCTCTCTTTATACTCTTTTGAATTGATCAGTTAACCAAATAACTGATTAAAAAACAATTAAACCAAATGAATACCCCCTAAGGAGCACTTAACTAAAGAAAAGAATTCAAGGAACCTTTACCAAATTAAATCAGAACATCTTTTTGTGGGATGAGGAAGCACTCCAGCCCCTGTGGTGCCCACCAGTCATCAAGTCCCCTATTTATATATGTGATCAAAATAATATCATAACAACATAAATATAATGAACGTATTAACAAACGATGTTATATAAATGCAAGCTGTCTTTGCTATTGGCAGGAGGGACGGTATCCAGAGGACTGAGATTAAAGATAATTGGCAAATTGGAGATGAGGAGAATTTTTTTTAAACACAGTGAGTTGTTATGACCTGGAATGCAGTTTCTTCCAATAGTAGCTTCCAAAAGGAAATTGGATAAATACTTGGAAAAAAATGAATTTGCAGATCCATGGGGAAATGTTAGGGCAGTGGGATTAATTGGATAGCTCTAACAAGGAGCCAACACAGGCATTATGGACCGAATGGCCTCCTGTATGGCAAGATTTCTCAAAATGAACGATTCTCTCTCCAGGGGAGAGAGTGGTGTGAAATGCGGCAGTCATTCAAATTCAATGGATAGTTTCTTACATTAACCGCCACACTAGGAGGTGACTGGCACTTTCTCACACGAAGGGTGATGGAAATCTAGAACTTTCCCTCCTAAAAAATTGCTGGGGCTGAAATGACCCTTTGTTTCCTGCCACTGATCCAATTTTGTATCTAGCTTGCTACATTTCCCTGGATCCCATTGGGCTTTTATTTTTAAACCAGTCTGCCACGTGTCTTCAGCCGCGAGGACAGGCACAAAATAATTGTTCAACATCTCAGCCATTTTTTTCATTCCCCATGATAATTTCTCCTCTCTTTGCTTCTAAAGGACTGTTTACTTTGACTATTCTTTTCCTTTTTATATAGTTCTTACAATCTTCTATATTCCTGGCTACTTTACTCTCACATTCTATTTTTTTCCCTTTTTATCAACCTTTTGGGGGCTTTTCTAAAACACTCCCAATCCTCATTATACATTATAAGCCTCTTCTTTTAACCTAATACTATCCTTAACCTCCTTAGCAAGCTACAGATGGATCTTTCTCACTGTGTTTTTGTTTTTCAATGGAATGTATTTTTGTTGAACATTTTGAATTATTTCTTTAAAATGTTTCCCACTGTTTATTTACCACAACTTTTAGTCCATTTGCCCAATTGACCTTACCCAGCTCTCCCCTCACACCTATGTAATTGGCTTTGAGTTTAAGATTCTTGTTTGCGATTGGAGTATGTCATTTTCAAACTTAATGCGGAATTCGATTGTATTATGATCACTATTCCCCGGTGGATCTTAGACTATGATATTACTAATTAACCCTGCCTCATTGCGCAATATAGATCTAAAATAGCTTAAACCCTAGTTCATTCCACAATGTATTGCTCCAGGAAAGTGTAACAAAATTATTCTACAAATTCATCCAGGCCATCTTTGCCAATTTAATTAGTCCAGTCTATGTGAAGATTAAAGTCCCCCTCAAATATTACATGACCTTTGTTACAAGCTCCAAGGATTTCTCGTTTAATGTCCTGTCCAACAGTATAACTACTGTTAGGAGGCCTGTAAGTTACTCACACCAGCATTTTTTGGCCCTTGCTATTCCTAATCTCACGTATACTGATTCTGCTTCCTAATTTTCTGAGTCAAGATTCTTTCTCACTAATGTCCTTATGCCATCCTTTATTATCAGGGCTACCCCTCTTCCTTTTCCATTCTGCTTGTCTTTTAGAAATGTTGTGTACCCTGGAATATTTATTTCCCAATCTTGGTCACCTTGTAGCCATGTTTCTGTAATGGTGATTAGATCTAAACCAGTTATCTCTATTTATGCTTCTAGTTCACTTATCTTATTACACAAGCTCTGTGCATGTGGTAAAGTGACTTCAATTTCTTTTATTACTATTCCCTGCATGGGCCTTACTCTCCAATGCACTATTACTGTTAAACTCTTTGTCCCTTCCTCTCCCACTCAGCTTGTCTTTATCCACAGTAATATACTTATTACCTCAATTTAATATTTGGATTTCAAAATCTCCCTTCACCTAAATCCCCCCACGCCCCCTCTGTTTAAAGCATTTTTTTCCTTCTCCCAGCCAATGCTGGTGCACTCATATTTGTATGCTCTGTCACGCACTGGTTTCCATCACCCATATCATTACCCTGCACTACTGCCTTGTTCTTTTTCTTTAACTTTCCAAATCTTCCTTCATTTCCCCTTGCTGTTCATAGTTTAAAGCCCTCTCGACAGCCCTAGTTATATGATTCTAAGGGATATGGAGCAACGGTGGGTAAAGTGGAGTTAAGATACAGGTCAGTCATGATCTAATTGAATGGCAGGGCAGGGTCATGGGACTGAATGGTCTCCTTCAGTTCCCATGTTCCTATATCAGACCTGAGAACACTCGGTGTTGGCGCACATCCTGTATCCTCTGGAAATGTACCCTTGATGGATAGCGGAAACTCTCACAGCCCCCACCCCACCCACTGAATCCCGCTGGCATTACTCACGATTCAATGGGTCCCGTGCCACTCAATTTTCTATAAACTGCTACTTCCCAATGCATATCCTTTACATACACAGAGTGAGACTGGTTTCCTGTAACTGTGTTGTACGTGTTGTTTGGGAGAAATGCAGGAAATGTATGCAGATATTAGCTTCATAATAATAAAATGGAAGAAGAAAGTGCGGTCATTAAAGATAGTCCATGCCAAACCCTCCTCCAGAATTTATCACAGAATTTTAGAATAGTACAGCACAGGAGGTGGCCATTCGGCCCGCCTAGCTCACTTGAAGACCAATCCAGTTAGTCCCACTCCCTCACTATTTCTTCATATCCCTACTTTTTTTTTCTCCTTCAATTATTTATACAGTCCTCACTTGAAGGCTACTACATTGTGCATGCCCTCCAGCCCCACAACCCTCTGAGACATGCACATTCCTCTGATTCTGGACATGTGAACATCCCCGATTTTAATTGCTTTACCATTGGCGGCCGTGCCTTCAGTTACGAGGTCCTAAGCTCTGGAATACCTTTCCTAAACCTTTAAGACACGTCTTAAAACCTACCTTTTCCGACCAAGCCTTTGGCCACTCCCCCAATACCTCTTTATGTGGTTCGGTGTCAAATTTTCTGTGATAACACTCCTGGGAAGCACCTTGGGACATTTTACTATGCTACAAGCATGATATAAATGCAAGTTGTTGTTGTATTCCAAATCCTATCCATCCATTGCACAAAAATCATCTTCCTTATGTTGCCTTTGGTTCGCTTGCCAATCACCTTTGGCCTGTGCCCTTTGGACATCGACCCTTTAGCCACTGGGAACAGTTTCTCCAACTTCTATGGTTTTAAACACCCCTAGAAAATCACCTTTTCGCCTTCCCTGCTTTCAGCAGATCAACCCCACCTTCTCCGGTCTCCCCGCACATCTGTAATCCCCCATCCCTGGAACCATTCTCGTAAATCTATTCTGTACCCTCTCCAAAAACTTTCACTCCTTCCTTAGCCACGGTGTCTGGAATTGGACACAATACTCCAGCCGGGGCTGAACTTGCAGGAATCTCCTTGCCCACATTCAGTCCAAACTGTTCCAACTCCACAAAATGGTTGCGTGCACAAATATTATAGGTAGTATTGGTACTAAATGGGGCCGCCCACTTAAGACCGAGATGAGAAGAATTTTTTTCTCTCAGAGGGTAGAAAATCTTTGGAACTTCCTTCCTCAAAAGGCAGTGGAAGCAGAGCCTTCGAATGTTTTCAAGGCAGAGGTAGATAAGATTCTTGATAAACAAGGGGATGAAGGGTCATCGGGGGTAGAGAGGAGGTTACAATCAGATCAGCAATGATCTTATTGAATGGCGGAGCAAGTTCAAAGGGCAGAGTGGCCTACTACTGCTCCTTGTTCATATATTCGCAACTGATCCATTTTTAGGCCAGAAGATGCAAAGTTAGAGCCCTAGTCTGTGACGAGTTAACTGATCTTGGTTCTGAGTTTTTTTTTTGAGGCTCTACATTTCTTAAAAATACAATCTGAGGATATGGGCGGCACAGGCAAGGTCAGCATTTATCACCCACTCCTCGTTCCCCTTCAGAAGGTGGTACCGAATCACCATCTTGAACCACTGTGGTCCTCGTGGTGTAGGCCCACGCAGTGCTGTAAGGGAGGGAGTTCCAAGATTTTGATCCAGCATCCATGAAGGAATGATGTTATACAGATTGAGCATCCTTCATTCGAAACCCGTGGGGCTGATTGCATTTTGGATTTCAGATAATTTCGGTTTTCAGATACTACATATAAACTTACATTACAATAGTCTAAGCCTGGCTAGCTATAGTCTAAAGTAAATCAAATGACTAGAAGAGTAAGATGTATCTTTGAATAATAAATACAGCTAACCTGTAATAAGTTTCTTTTTGATATGTTCACAAAGTAAACACAGCAGACAAACAACTAGACTTCCCACGCTAAAGGTCGATGAAGGTTCAAAAAAAGTGCAGCATTTGGATGTGTTCGATTTTTGGATTTATAGATAAAGGATACACGATGTGTATTTCCAAGTCAGAAAGGTGTGTGGCTTGGAGGTGGTGGTATCTGCTGTCCTTCTTGTTCTTGCTGGCAGAGGTCACAGGTTTAGGAGGTGCTAGCAAAGGAGACCAAGTTGTTGGAATTTCAACCTGCGGATGGTACACATCTGCAGCCACTGTGCGCCAGTGGTGGATGGAGTGAACGTTTCAGTTGGAACTTAACTCCCCTGCTCTTCTTCAAAGTAATGCCATGGAATCTTTTACATCCACCTAAGAGGATCCTGGACCTGCATCTGAAGTGCTGTAACCTGCAAGGCTACGGCCCAGGTGCTGGAAGGTGGGATTAAAATGAGCGACTCCTTTTATGGCCGGCACAGGCTAGATGGGCTGAACAGCCTCTTTCCGCGCCATAACTTTTCTATGGTTCTATGGAGGGGGCAGATAGAGCCTGGGTTTACCATCGCATCCAACAATGCAGCACCTCCAACAATGCGGCACTCCCTCAAAATTTGCACTTTAGTCTCTGGAGCGTGTCTTGACCCAGAGGCGAGAATACTACCCGCTGAGGCATGGTTTTGCACCTACTTAAAACAGCAGCCTCTTTCCTTCAAAAGCGTTAAGGGTTAAAAGTGAAATATAGATTTGTGCAAAACAGCCCATAATTCAGCAGTGAAGCACTAACTGGCAATAAATTGGCTGCTGCAGTCAGAACAGGTCACAAGGGGTGAAGGTGGAATTATCAGAAAGCAGGGAACAAGAGGAAGCTGTGTGGTTCTTGAACCTTCTGCCTTCCCCGTACAGTATGTACCGCTGTAGGTTCTCTTCAATTAAGTTCATCTCCTAAAGAGATTAAAAAAAATACTAGGGAAAATTTCAGAACGACGAGAGGTCTGGGAAACTTCTGTTACCCCCCCCAATCGGTCCGGCCTTTGCAAACCCTCAAACCGCAGAAGGCAGAAGGCATTTTCCCTCAGCCTGATATCTGAAGAACACTTATAGAATCTCAGAACGATGCACGGAAGGCTATTCGGCCCATCACGTCCGTGTCAGTCCTTTGAAAGCGCTATCCAATTTGTTCCATTTCCCCTGCTCTATCCCCCATAGTCCTGCAAACTCTCCCCTTCAACTATTTATCCAATTCCCTTTTGAAAGTCACGACTGAATCTGGTTCCATTGCTCTTGCAAGGCAGTGCATTCCCAATCACAACAACCCACTGCATTAAAAAACATTCCCTCTGTTCTGATTCTTTTGCCAAATGTCTTAAGTCCATGTCTTCTGGTTATTGACTGGTGCTGCCAGTAGGAATCCTCAAGTTACCCTCACCAAAACCCCTTCGTAATTTCGAACACTTCTATTAAGTCTCCCCGTAATGAGGAGCTGAATGCCCTCCTTCTGTGCTGTGATTCAATGTATTCAGCAGCTAATTTGTCATGGATCGTGTGCAAGTTTTGTCTTTTTTCAGGATACGAAGTGGGAACAATATCAAACGCTTAAATATCAAAAAAAAATTGAAAGAAACACAAACTGTTAATGAGACGAGGACACAGAAATGTGACGGCAGCTGATGCAATGCCCTGCAGGTCTAAAGCTGTGTCGCCATCCTGAGGCCATCTATGGTACCACAAGCCAATATCCCATTAAACATTCAATATTCTATTAAATCTCCCAACAGAAATAACTACAAGTCGCAGGAGCAGTGGCTATGCCAAAACTGTTTTAGCCAGACACACACATTTTAGTGCAAAGCACCTCACACACAATACCGGCAAATAGTCACTTGGTAATACAGAACTTGAGTGTTGCTGAAAAGAAGGAGACATGCTGTCGAAGCTTTCCATCTTGCACTCATCAGGACAGATGGAAGAATACCAAATTTTAAAGGGAACAACAATTTATACTGCATGAGAAAAGGGACTCCAGCTGGTTGAGGTGCTGCCATGGAGAATGCACCAGGTGTCTTGCATCTCTCCTGATGAAGTGCAAGGCAAAAACCTTTGAAAGCACGTCCCTCTTCAGCAATAATCAGGTAAATATAGTTCATAAGATGTCTATTTACATATCACTGGTTAAGATCTGGAATGCGCTGCCTGATAGGTTGGTGGATTGAGGTTCAGTAGAGTAGCTTTCAAAAGGGAATTTGAAGGAGAAATTTGTACAGAGTGGGGGACTGGGACTAACTGGATTGCTTTTCAAAAGAGCCAGTGCAGACTCGATTGGCCAAAGGGTCTACTTCTGTGCTGATTCTATGAACATCTAGCAGCAGTCAGTAACCATGAAAGTGCAGCACCCACAAGGGTCATCCCAAAAAAAAGACACACACTGCTTTTCATCTGACCATTTTACCAACAAGTACACAAAATGGTTAAAGTTGATATGCATATACCATGTGGGATCGCACAACACACAACTGTATCCATTACTCATTTCTTATTCACTACACAATGATGCACTTGGCCACATGTGGCTTGTGGCTATAGAATTGGGCAACACTACACAGTTAATGCAGTAAACGTGCACCCACAAATGCATATCAGTGGCTTCAAATTTATGACAATATAGCAAGAAACCACTCAGTCTATTTTTTTTACTGTGTTAATTAAGAGCCAGTGATGCACCATTGCCAGATCAGATATTCTAGCTTAGCGATGCGGAAAGATTGGAGAAACTTGGGCTTTTCATGACATCCTCAGGAGGGTTTGAATTCCCAGCAGCTAACATTTATACAGATCCTTCAACATAGTAAAATGTCCCAGGGGGTTTCACAGAATTATTGCAAATTAAATTTTGGCACTAAGCCACACAAGGAGATATTAAGGCAGGTGACACAAAGTTTGGAGTGTCTTAAGGGAGAGAGGTGGAGGGGCAGAGACATTTAAACAGGGAATTTCAGAGCTCAGGGCCCAGGCAGCCTAAGACAGGGTTGCCAATGGAGGAGTGATTAAAATCAGGGATGCGCAAGAGGCCAGAATTAGAAGATCATAGATATCTCGGAGGATTGTGGGGTTGGTAAGAGATTACAGAGCTGGGGAAGAACGAGGCCACAGAGGGGTTTTAAAACAAGAGTGAGAATTTTAAAAATTGAGGCATTGCCTGACTGGGATACAACATAGGTCAGCAAGCACGAGGCTGACGGGCGTACGCGACTTAGAATACGGGCAGAGTTTTGGATGACCTCAAGTTTATTGAAGACTTGCATTTAAATAACACTCCAGAGACAAGTGGAAAACAGATGGCAATCTGAAAGAAAGCGAGGGATTGGGAACGGATAGGCCAAAGAGCTAGGAGATTAAGAGCAAAATGGGACAAAGGAAGAGGAGAAGCATTAAAATGCTGCATTACTCCAAAGTGATCCATGACAGCAAGTTCAAACAGGTGAAAGGCATATTTACGACTGGCATCAGCAAGTTTCTCACACAAAGATCAACCAAGGGATAGGATATAAAATAACACAGTGGGTGTGAAACGCAAGAAATGTGGTAATTCCAAAATTGGACCATTTGGCCCATCGAGTCTGTGCTGGCTCTTTCGAAAAACAATCCAGCTAATCCTAGCCCCTACTCTTTACGAATTTCCCCATCAAGTTATTATCCAATTCCCTTTGGAAAGCTACTCTACTGAACCTGTATCCACCAACCTGTCAGGCTGTGCATTCCAGATCCTAACCAGTGATATGTAAATAGGCATCTATGAACTATATTTACCTGATTATTGCTGAAAAGAGAGATGTGCTATCAAAGCTTTTTGTCTTGCACTCATCAGTTTAAGATCCAGCGGGAGGGTTGTTATAGGGGAACCGTAGGAACTTTAGATAATTTTGCAGGAATCAAAAAATATTTTTCATCTGGACAATTCACATGATTTATGCTGGTTTTATTTTCACTTTTAGATCAATCTTCCTTCATTAGTTGAATGCGCAACAGCACCATTGAAGCACTGGGTTTCTCTGGGGGGGGGGAGGTGACCCTAGGTATCTCTGGAATTAAATGACCAGATAATAATTTTTTCCTGTAAGATGCTGATTGATGGATAAATATTGGCCAGAACATTGAGAACTCCTGTGCTCTTCTTCAAAATACTGCCACTGGACTTTTTTTTAAAACAACCCAAGGGGACAGATGGAATCTTATCCAAAAGATGACACTTTTGAAACTGTAGCACTCCCACAGTGCTGCACTGGGAGCGTCAGCTTAGATTTTGTGCTCAAGTATCTGGACTGGAGCTTGAACCCACAACCTTGCGACTCAGAGGCAAAAGCCACTGAGCCACAGCTGACACCACACTCAGTTTTAATTCACTAATTTCTGGGACAAGTGTGTTAGGATTTAGTTAAATGAAAGTAACGTGTCAATATTGCCACTCTCAAAACCCAATAACTCCCAACGAGTAGAGGCTTAGCTTACAGTCCCCAACTATAAACTTCCAGCTCCAGCAATGCAAGGAATGCCAATTCCTGTTTGAGCAAAGGCAAATTTTAACTAAAGAACTCAATGCTTGGGACCCACTTTCAATGGGGTGCACAAGAATGCAGGGTCAGAAACTCTATAGGTTTCTCATGGGCCCTAATGGCACAATTCCAATAAGAAAGGCGGCAGAATAAAGAAGGTGGTTTAAAAATTTTTTGGAACAGTTACCAATCGTAACCCCTTTCCAAACACAGGTTTTCTCCTCACCGCCCTTTAGGGTTCCCAACACTGGTTGGATGCATTCCTGGAGGTTTCGTGACCTTCCACTAGCCCACCCCGTGCTCCCTCCCACTACTGACCACCCAAGGCGGCCATCCTCAGAGACCCATCGCCATTCCCAGGACCAACTGGAAAACGCACAGGCTCTTCATGCTTCAGTTGGAAGATAGCGGAATTCTGGAACTCTCATCCGCAAATGGCAAATGATGCTGGGCCGATTGTTCGTTTAAATCTTCGATTAATGGATTTTCATCATCCAACATTGTAAAGGGGATTTGGCAAAAGGTATATATGGAGTTAGCATGCAGATCAGCCATCATCTCAACGAGTGGCAGTAGAACAACCTCGAGGAGCTAAATGGCCTCCTCCTGTTCCTAAACTGTTTACAGCCATTTTACCCACAACTCCTAACTTTATACAACTAATAAACTAAACAGCTCAAAGAAAATGATCTTTAAAAAAAAAAACTCCTATGGCTTTTCTCCCCAAACTGCTCGCAGCAGAATCCAGATTAATCTTCAATTCCTGGAATCTCTATGACAAGGGAGAGATAGAGGTGTAGTGGTCATCCAGAGGCCCAGATTTTATGTTGAGGACATGGGTTCAAATCCCACCATGGCAGCTGGTGGATTTTAAATTCATAAGTTAATAAGTATAAGTAATAAATATGGAAATGAAAGCTAGTCTCAGTAATGGTGACCATGAAACTATCAATTGTCAGATAAACCCATATGGTTTGCTAGCGTATAAAACACTGGTTCAGACTCAACTGGAGTGTTGTGTCCAGTTCTGGGCACCACACTTTAGGAAGGCATTCGAGAAGGTGCAGAAAAGATTCACAAGAACAATTCCAGAGATGAGGAATTTCAGTTACGTTGAAAGATTGGAGAAGTTGGGATTGTTCTCCCTGGGGAAGTTTGAGAGGAGATTGGATAGAGTTATTAAAAATCATGAGGGGTCTCGATAGAGGGAGAAACCGCTCCCATTGGAGGAAGGATCAAGAACCAGGGGGCACAGATTTAAAGTATTTGACAGAAGATGCAATGGCAACATGACGAAAATTTTTTCATGCAGCAAGCGGTGAGGATCTGGAATGTGCTGCCTGAGTGTGTGGCAGAGGCAGTTTCAATTGAGGCAAAAAAATAAAGGGAATTGGATAATTATCCGAAAGAAAACATTTGCAGGGCCATGAGAAAAAGTAGGGGAGCAGCACTAAGTGAATTGCTCCTTCAGAGAGTCGGCACGGGCACAATGGGCTGTGCTGTAACTGTGTCAATTCTATGATTCTAATACCCTTTAGGGAAGGAAATCTGCCATCCTTACCCGGTCTGGCCTAACATGTGACTCCAGACCCACAGCAATGTAGGTGACGCTTAAGCGCCCTCTGAAATGGCCTAGTAAGCCTCACAGTCAAGGGCAGTTCGGGGTGGGCAACAACTGATGGCCTGGTCAGCGATGCGCAGGTGAAATAAAGAATTCTTCCTTCATTCCCATGAAAGAATAAAATAACTTGCAGGGAGTTCACCCAAAATCACAGCAGAGGTAAAAAGAACTTTGATGAATTTTGAAATGAAAGCAAATTTTTGGGGATGCGCAGTCGCTTACTCAGCATTGCGAAAGAGAAAAAACTTAAATCACGATGAAGGTTTCTCTCCATCACTGAACAAACTTAAGTTTCAAGACTGTCAACAGGCTGACTGCTGGCATCTGGTGGACACCTACAGCACTGCAGCCAAAAAGTATTGAACTGCATCTCAAACCTATTAATCCCACTTCTCGACATTCATCAGAGGTGAGCGAGATTCGATGCAGACTGAAAGCTCGGCGGTTAATAGCTGCCAAGAGAAAGCATGCTCCCTAACTGCACTGACACCCAATTAAAGATTCAGTCGGGCTTGCAAAGTGGCTCACTTACGCTCGCTGGAAGCTACGTACATTCATACACAGGGTCCTGCTGTCCTCTGCAGCCAAAAGGAACACGTCCTGGCAATTTTGAATTAAACAAAAAAGCATAGGGGGACAACAGATTCCTGGTGCATTCTCCATGGCAACACCTTCACCAGAGTCGACTTGCCACCGACCAGCACTTTTCTCCTGCAGTATATAAATTGTTGCTCCTTTTGAAATTTGGCACTCTCACATCTGTCCTGATGAATTCAGGACGAAAAGCTTTGACAGCGTGTCTCTTTCCCGCCCCCCACCCCCCCCACCCCCCCCCACCCCACCAGCAAGGCTCGCTAATTGCTTGAATTCACACCATCGGAGTTCACACCGGAGTTTAATCGCCAAATGTAAGTCATACACCCCTTAGAGCAAATATACAACCATCACGCCCTCAGACTGTACGACGGAGGATGGGCAAAGTTTACAAGAAACCGGGCAGGCAACTTTTAAACAGCAAAAAAATATAATCAGACTGAGAATGACACCACAGCAGTATCCGGGTGGAATTTACAAACTGCTGATATGTTTCAAACAAGGTGAATTGGAAATTCAAAGAACAGTTAAAATAACTCACATGGCTTCATAACTTTAGATCCATAATAGTTACTGGGCCTTAATTTTGAGAATCTTCTTACCTGTTTCCAGAAGGTTCTGCTGCTTACTGGGGGTACAGTTTCACAGTTAGCAGCCCTTTTTTTTTATTTGTTAATGGGATGTGGCCCATCGCTGGCTAGGCCAGCAGTTATTGCCCATTCCTAACTGCCCTTGAGAAGTGAGTCTAGGCCATTTCGTAGGGCAACCAAGAGTCAACCACATTGCTGTGGGTGTGGGTCATGTAGGCCAGACTAGGTAAGGACGGCAGATTTCCTTCCCTAAAGGACATTAGTGAACCAGATGGGTTTTTACAACAATCGACAATGGTTTCATCGTCCAGGTTTTTTTATTGAATTCAAATTCTACCATTTGCCGTGGTGGGATTCAAACCCGGGTCCCCAGAGCCTTCAGTGGCAATACCAGTTTGCCACTTCCTTGTACTGGAGTGGCAATTCTTCAGCTGTCAGCCAAGACACCGAGTGTCAGCAGCATATCCAACTGCTGTTCTGCTGAAGGGTCATGAGGACTCGAAACGTCAACTCTTTTCTTCTCCGCCGATGCTGCCAGACCTGCTGAGTTTTTCCAGGTAATTTTGTTTTTGTTTTGGATTTCCAGCATCCGCAGTAGTTTTTTGTTTTTAGCCAACTGCAGAAGCCATCACAGCCAAACTCTATCCCGTCCTTGCACAATACATGTGCACTTTCCAACTGGGAAGTGACTGGAAGCTGATCAGGAGCAAAGATCCTTGCTGATTTTCCTCTCCCCTAGCTCTTGGTGCTACCTGACAACCCAGCCCATGCCCACAGAGCTTGAACCTGGAGCTGCCCAGGTCTGCAAACTATGGCAATGCCTGCACCCAGGAGAGACTGGCTCGGTAACTCTCGTCCCACTTTGGACAGACCATAAGTGAGGCTTATGTCTGAACCATAACAGATTTTTAAATTCTCATGTGTTCAAATCCCTCCATGGCCTTGCCCCTCCCTACCTTGGTAACCTCTTCCAACCCTGCAAATCTCCAAGATCTCGGTGCTTGTCTAACTCTGACAGCTTGCGCATCCCTGATTTTATTCACTGCACCATTGCTAGCCGTGCCTTCAGCCTGCTAGACACTGAGCTCCGCGATTCCCTTCCTGAACTTTTCCCCCTCTCTTTTCTCCTTTAAGATGCTCCGTAAAGCTACCCCGCTTTTGGTCACCTGTCTTAAATCTCTTTACGTTGCTCAGTTTGATGATGTTCCTGCGAAGGGTATGTTTTACTGTGCTGAAGGTGCTATAAGAATGCAAGCTGTACTTGCTGAATCTCAAAACAGACCTTGGAACCAACCGCGTCCATTTGACTAGCTGTTACACGGATGCGTTGCAGATTCATAAGTGTTTTAATAATTTTTGCAAACATATCAGTGAAAATTTAGGAGCACAAATGTAATAAAAGTCCATCATTGAATATATTGCACCAGGGCAAGAGGAAAAGTTAGCAGTTTTGTAATCCTGTAAATAGATGTATGTTTAAATTACTGGTTAATCTTTAGGCCTAAAATCCTTCTCTTGCTGCGAGGGGCCCACGTGCAGTGGATTCGGGGGTAGATCACGCCGCGTTCGCCCTCTACGTTCCACTCCTCCGCTCAAGCCCGTTCCAGCTGCAGCACTGATGAGCGAGTCCGTCAATCCAGTCAGGAGGAGAAGCAGGACGACCTCTGTGGGCTGAAAGCTATTTGAACCTCCCCAACCCCCGCTCCCCGCCCCCCACCCCTCTCAGTGACCTGTGCGCGTATGGTGTGGTCCAGATTGGCGGGGGTGGGGGGCTGGAAAACAACGATTCTTCGGTCACCTGAGCTTGGGGAAGATACGGATGAAGAGGATCATACTGATGAAGGTGAAACACACCACGACCAGCATCAGCCACAGCAGCCAGTTGACCGATTTCTTCGTGTGCTGCTCCAGACGCTCAGACTCCACCTTCAGCTTCTCAAAGTTCTGATCCGCCATCCGCAGCGACTGGGTCAGCGTCTGCGCACAAACAACACAGGCTCAGGGGTGCATTTCACCGGTTAAAAGACGCTCTCTTCTCCACCCCCCCACCCCCCCTCCACTCCCCTTCAATCCCAACCACTCTCGGCTTTACACCCCTTCCTCCCCTGAAGCCACTAATTCTCGCGGGGAGGAGGTTCAGCACAACGGACGCCGGCCAGCATTTACTGGCAGCTCGCCTGTGTGGCAATGAGCGTTGGCAGGCTGTTCAACTGCAAGAGGCCCCACAGCCAAACTGATCATGCCCTCGCACCGACTCCGGGCAAGACCGGTCGGTGAGTATTCACTTCCCTAATCCAGGAGTGAAAAAGGTTACTCGCAGCTTCCCCGATCCGTGACAGGAGTGACCAAGGGAGACTTACCCAGGGGGTTGTTAGTTGTCTAGGCAGTGCACATCTAATGAGACTCCCTCTCTCCCTTTACCACATTTATTCAGCGTGCAAGCATGAGAGGGAGGCAAGGGAGTTAAGATATTGAAAAAAAGGGCAGGCAAGTGGGATACAAGCTTTAGAGAACTCATTTCTGGGGTAAATTCTCTTAGTAATTTAGATCTATTTCATAATCCCATTTTAAAGTAACTGAAGCAATTTGGTGTCTCATCCACTAGAAACTCAGATGGAGGAATCATTCATTCAGTGGCGATGGTGTGTACAGATCACATGGAGTCCGAGTTGCTGAGGCATCATACACTTCTACACGCATGTTGCAGTCTGGAGCTATGGATAGTGATGGTAGAGGCTCCAACCTTCTTTCCATCACACGGCTGACCAGGAATCTCTCCCACTCTTACTGCCTGCCACTGTCGTGTGTTGGAAGGAGTTGCAGGTTGATACTCAATCTGTTTAACCATGTTATGGTCACACCTTCCTTAGCCACCAACTCCTGGGGAGGGACTCGAACACAGAGCTTCTGGCTCAGAGGCAGGGACACTACCCACTGTGCCACAAGACGTGCTTAGTCATTCAGTACTAGGTTACTATTTTATCATGTGTGTAGAATACAATCTCCAGCTATTTTTTAAAATGTTTCTACCCAACTATAACAGTTAAATTAACCTTCTTTAAACCATCAAATTTACAGTGCGGGAAACCATTCAGCCCATTATTCCAGTACTAGCTCTTCAAACTGGTAACAGCTACTCTGATCCAATTTTCCTTCTGTTTTCCTGCTTTTCATTTCAAAAACACTTTAAACAACTTCCCTTTAAAGCGATGATACTGCCTCGGCCTCAGTCGCTCCTGTGGTACAACGCTCCATGTTCCAATGTGTGAAACTATTTCTTCTGACCTCACAAATTCATCCATCTATTCGGAATCTTTCATTTGCACCTCCTGCTACCAATTCGCCAACAAGGGGAAAGAAACTCTCTCAAAACCACAAAACATTGGTAAAATTCCTCTGTCTGCCCCCATTTAAGCGTCTCTGTTCCAATGGAAAAAAAAGAGCCATTTTGTCTTTTCCCTAACAATAAGCAGTCATTCCTGGTGTTTTCTTACTTTATCTTCACCCTGCCCTTTTCACTTGTGAGTGAGTGCGTGCCCAAGAGGAAGGTGAGTGTTTTACTTCCAATGAGATTGACAAATCAACTGAACCTTTATAGTTTTACTATAAAGAGAGATCAAGTAGAATGGGCCTCTAACTACTGCATTTGAAAGAATAAGAGGTGATCTCAATGAAACGTATAAAATTCTTAAGAGGGCTTGACAGAGGAGATGCATTGAATATAAGTAGATCATTGAATATTTTTAAGGCAGAGGGAGATAGTGTCTTGTTAGGCAAGGGAATCAAAGGTTATCGGGTATATATGAGAATATGCAAATCGAAACACAAGGTCAGCCATGATCTTATTGAATGGCGGGGCAGGCTTGAGGGGCCGAATGGTCTACCCCTGTTCCTATTTCTTATGTTCTTATGCTAAGCACCTGAGTACGTTCAAAGCAGAGTTTGATAGATTTCTAGATACCAATGACATCAAGTGTTATGGGGATAGTGCGGGAAGATGTTGTTGGGGTAGAAGGTCAGCCAAGATCTAGTTAAATGGCAGAGCAGGCTCGAGGGGCTGAATGGCCTACTCCTGCTCCGGCTAGTTGGAGAGTCTAAAATTAGAAGTCATAGTCTCAGGTTAAAGGTGTCGGCCATTTAGAACGGAGAAGATGAAAAATTTCTTCCTAGGGTTGTGAACCTTTGGAATTCTCCACCCCAGGGAGCTGCAGATTCTGTTATTGGATTAATATTCTTGGGCACTAAGGGAATAAAAGGATTTGGGGATATTGGAGGAACCTGGGCAAAAATCAAGAGGAGAAAGAACAATAACTGGGTAATAACGAGATGCAGATGCCGAAGTAACAAGAAAAGGACAAAATCAGGGGGTCAGTGAAGATTACAGGAGCATTGAAGAAAGTAGCTGAGAAGAGATTGAAATGGTGTGGTCAGCGCGAGAAAAATGTGGTGAGGCGAGTGATGGAGATGGGACTTCCAGGAAGAAGGAGAAGAGGAAGGCCTAAGACCAGTTGGAAAGATGCAGTTGTGAGAAGGTTGCAGCTGGGTTGGAAGAGGAATGGATGACTGACAGGATATGAAGAAGAGTGATCAACTAGCACTGTGCTGACCCCAAGTAAAATGGGGAGGGAAGAGGAGGAAGAAATAGCGGAGAAAGCGTAATTGGGAAAAGATCAGTCATGATCTCACTGAGCAGGCTCATCATGGCTCAGTCCCACTTATGTTCTTCTGCACTCACTGATGTGATCAACTAAGGTTTGCTGCAATTAAATCGCAGTTTAACTCTTACCCTTTCGCCATTTTATATCAGGATATTTGTAAATGAATTTGCGAATATTGCACCCACACCTGCTAAGCATTATGTGCACTCTACACGAACCACACTTGGCCACAAACATAGGTAGCAAGTTTTATGATGAACATAAATTTTACACGGATCCTCACCCTGCTTCTCCTTTATCCAACACACGTGAGAACGCAACCGATATCAACGGCTTGTATGAGTGATGACTGCATCAGCAACCTGCCTGAAATTGATAGTATCAGAATGGAAATTAACTGCGCGTTCACCTTCCGACGAGTGTCACTGGCTGCAGGCGAGGAGCCGGACTTCTGAGTGATTCTCCCTCATACCCTCCCCTTCCCCCACAAATCTCGGAATCAAGATGACCAAATGCTATGTAGTTACATAGCATTTGCAGCACAGAAACAGGCCATTCAGCCCATCGGATCGATGAAGGTGTTTACGCTTCACTAGAGCCTCCTCCCACTTGATTTCATCTAACCCTAATCAACCTATCCTTCTACACCTTGCTCCATCGCGAGCTTACACATCTTCCCCCTTAAATGCCTCCGCTGAAATCGGCTAACTCAGCATAAGAGTGGGGTTCGAGGCGGTGACCTGGTGTGGTGTTGCCTCATCCTCAGTCGCGGCGTTGGCGCAGTCGGGGCCTCACCCAACGCCACTGATCCGCGGCCCCTACCTGGTTGTCCTGTTTGATGACGCTCTGCGCCGCCAGCGTGTTGTTCTTCATGTTACGGGCCAGGCTCAGCATCTCCTCGGCAAGCCTCTCCTGCATATTGTGGTGACGGTGGAGAACGGAATCCAGGTCAGTGGCAGATTGTTTCCCCTCCTCCAGTCCACTGCAAAAGAGGAGAAAGCCGGCGGGGGGTGCGGGGGTGGTGGTAAATAAAAATGAACAAAAAAAAACATTACAATAAAAAGGTGTAGTCAGTCTATCTGATCCAGTTTCTCTGATTATTATTACTGCTACACCAAGAAAGACTGCGCTGCATTTATATAGCACCTTTCATGACCGCAGGACGTCCAACGCACTTTACAGCCAATGAAGTACTTTTAAAGCGCAGTCACTATTGTAAAGTGGGAAACACGGCAGCCAATTTGTGCATAGCAAGCTCCCAGATAATGACCTGAATCTGTGTTTTTGTTTTAAAAAAGTGATGACGACGATTGAGAGATAAACAATGGCCAAAACGCCGGGGAGAATTTTACTGCTCTTCTTCAAATTGCAGCACTGGAAATTTGTTTGTTTTTTTTTACACATCCACCTGAGAGTGTAGAGAAGGCCTTGGCTTAATGTCTCATTCAAAGCCGGCAGCACTGACCACACGGCACTCGCTCAGTACTGCACTGGAATGTCACCGCGGGTTTCGTGCTCGGGCCTCCGGAGTGGGATTGGAACCCACAACCTTGCGACCGAAAGGCGAGAGTGCGACCGGCCGGGCCACAACTGACACTGAAAATTCAAACACGTGCTCGTGTGAAATTCCTGTGCTGGCCATTTTTCACGGGGCTGCTAACAAGACATTTAATTTGAGTGTGATATGTGTCCCTACAGTAACATTGCAGACTGTTTTATTAATCTAAATTGGCCATACACCACTCCCTTGCGATTAGCTGCAAAATATTGCTTTGTTAATGCAGAAAGATTAATGTTTATGTCTATAAGGGGCATGTTACTGGCAGACAGACAGTACCAAGCAGACATCTGCTTGTTCAACACATCTCCAATGCAAATCTGTGCACCAATGTCAGTGCTCAGCAGGGCTTCCTCAGATAAAGATGGTGCTGGAAAGGGCACAATAACACTTTCACTTACATGGTCTTTAATCTAGGAAAGCGTCCCATGGTACTTTACACGAGCATCTAGATAAAGGGACCACATTAACAGATAGAAGCAAAAGGTCAAAGGTAGCCAAAAAGGTAGGATTTATAGGGCATCTTAAAAGAGACAGAAGCAGAGGGGGCCGGGGGGGGGAGAGACGGGCAGGCAGACGAGGTGGGGGGAAGAGGGGGAGACGGGCAGGCAGGCGGAGGGAGGGGGGGTGGGAGACGGGCAGGCAGACAGGCAGGGCTGGGGGGGGCAGACAGGCAGGGCGGGGGGGGGGGGCAGACAGGCAGGGCGGGGGGGGGGCAGACAGGCAGGGCGGGGGGGGCAGACAGGCAGGGCGAGAGCGACACGCAGAGAGAGAGACACACACACACACAGAGACAAAGAGAGACACACACACAGAGACAGACAGAAAGAGGGAGACAGACAGAGGGAGGGAGACAGGCAGAGGGAGGGAGACAGGCAGAGGGAGGGAGACAGACAGAGGGAGGGAGACAGACAGAGGGAGGGAGACAGACAGAGGGAGGGAGACAGACAGAGGGAGGGAGACAGACAGAGGGAGGGAGACAGACAGAGGGAGGGAGACAGACAGAGGGAGGGAGACAGACAGAGGGAGGGAGACAGACAGAGGGAGGGAGACAGACAGAGGGAGGGAGACAGACAGAGGGAGGGAGACAGACAGAGGGAGGGAGACAGACAGAGGGAGGGAGACAGACAGAGGGAGGGAGACAGACAGAGGGAGGGAGACAGACAGAGGGAGGGAGACAGACAGAGGGAGGGAGACAGACAGAGGGAGGGAGACAGACAGAGGGAGGGAGACAGACAGAGGGAGGGAGACAGACAGAGGGAGGGAGACAGACAGAGGGAGGGAGACAGACAGAGGGAGGGAGACAGACAGAGGGAGGGAGACAGACAGAGGGAGGGAGACAGACAGAGGGAGGGAGACAGACAGAGGGAGGGAGACAGACAGAGGGAGGGAGACAGACAGAGGGAGGGAGACAGACAGAGGGAGGGAGACAGACAGAGGGAGGGAGACAGACAGAGGGAGGGAGACAGACAGAGGGAGGGAGACAGACAGAGGGAGGGAGACAGACAGAGGGAGGGAGACAGACAGAGGGAGGGAGACAGACAGAGGGAGGGAGACAGACAGAGGGAGGGAGACAGACAGAGGGAGGGAGACAGACAGAGGGAGGGAGACAGACAGAGGGAGGGAGACAGACAGAGGGAGGGAGACAGACAGAGGGAGGGAGACAGACAGAGGGAGGGAGACAGACAGAGGGAGGGAGACAGACAGAGGGAGGGAGACAGACAGAGGGAGGGAGACAGACAGAGGGAGGGAGACAGACAGAGGGAGGGAGACAGACAGAGGGAGGGAGACAGACAGAGGGAGGGAGACAGACAGAGGGAGGGAGACAGACAGAGGGAGGGAGACAGACAGAGGGAGGGAGACAGACAGAGGGAGGGAGACAGACAGAGGGAGGGAGACAGACAGAGGGAGGGAGACAGACAGAGGGAGGGAGACAGACAGAGGGAGGGAGACAGACAGAGGGAGGGAGACAGACAGAGGGAGGGAGACAGACAGAGGGAGGGAGACAGACAGAGGGAGGGAGACAGACAGAGGGAGGGAGACAGACAGAGGGAGGGAGACAGACAGAGAGACAGAGAGAGAGAGACAGACAAAGAGAGAGAGACAGACAAAGAGAGAGAGAGAGAGAGAGACTGAGAAAGAAAATTTAGAGCTTAGGTCCTTGGCAGCTTAAGGCACCATTGGCAATGGTGGAGTGGTGAAAAATATGGATGGAGCACAGAGGTCTTGAAGGGTTGTTGAGTTGGAGGAGGTTGTATAGTTAGGGAGGGTCGAGACCATGGAAGGATTTGAAAACAAGGGTGAAAATTTTAAAACCAAAGTGTTGCTGTACTGGAAGGCAATTTAGATGAGGATTTGTGGAGATGATGTGTGAACTGGACTTGGTGTGAGTTTGGATGTGGGGGAGGAAAGTTTGAGTGTGCGAAGTGACAGGCAGCCAGGAGAACATTGGAATAGTCCAGTCTGAAGGTAATCAAAACCTGAATGAGGGTTCCAGCAGCAGATAGGTTGAGGGAGGGCAGAGACAGCCAATATTCTGGGAAGTGGAGGAGATGTGGAATCAGATACTCAGCTTAGATATGTTAGAGAAAGTGAAAGAGGAGGATTAACTGCACTGCCCTCAAACAACAGTGCACTGCTACCTACTGACAGGGCTCTGGGTGCATGTTTTCTGTATTGATTCCCAGAACTGTTTGTGTTGGGAAACCAAAAAAACATCCTGACTGTTAAGACAGACTCTCAAAGATATTTATAAACTTAAAAAAAAAATTCTCACCTTCGTTTTCTCAATTCAGTGATTTCAGAACCTAAAAAACAAGCAAGACAAAAGGTTTATTTCTTTTAAATCCACCTCATCTCCTGACTGATGAATTTCCTTACAAAGAACAACAGTTATTGTATTAGGTGTCTGCATCCAACCATTAAAAAGGGAAAAATAATTAAGTATTTAGCGATGGTAACAACTTCCATTTCAATATCACACCAGGCTCAGAAATGTCTCAAAATGTGAATTGAACGGCTTTGATGTGGAAGAAAAATGCAGCAGTGACTTTGCACTTGGGAAGAAGGTCCCTCAGTTAAAAACAATGTGATGACTGATCAGCTGATCTAGTGAGTCAGATTGGAACAAGGTAAACAGCAAATAAAAAACAGAGAATGCTGGAAGCTCACAGCAGGCCAGGCAGAACCTGTGACGAGAGAAGCAGAGTTAACATTTCAGGTTGATGATCTTTGCCTCAGAACTGGGGAAAGTTAGAGATCTAACAGGCTTTAAACAAGCGCAGAGGTGAGGGTAGAGGGGAGGGGAAGAACAAAATGGGGAAAGTCTGTGGATTCAGGAGGGATTAAATGATAAAAGGGATACAAATAACCGTTTGGTAGTACAGAGCTCGAGTATTGCTGAAAAAGAGAGACGAGTCAAAGCTTTTCGTCTTGGACTCATCAGGACACTTTGCAAGAAAACAGTGAGATTGAAAGCAAACAATTATTTTTTGATCGGTCTAATTAATACATTGGTAGCATTCCTTCCCTGGGTCAAAGGGGGAGGGGGTCTCGAGCCGCACACCACAAACTGAGCTGGCGCCCCTGTGTGGCCTAGTGGGACAGCAGCATTGCTGAAGATGCCACCTTTCAGCTCAGACGTTGAACAGAGCTCCTGATCAGATCGCCAGTAATGATCTCGGGGGTGGTGTCTGACTAAGAGCAGGAATGTCCCCTGGTGGCTGAGTCCACATTCCTCTCTCAGCGAGCATCAAGGAGAAAACATAAGATTAACTGGCCATGCATCTTATTAACATGGGTGGGGGTCTTACAGTGTTCAAAATGGCTGCCATGCTTGCCTACATTACAGCAACTGGGCTACAAATGAATTCACTGCAACATGAAGCATTTTGGCAAAGCTTTGTGACATGCTAATGCACTTATATAAGCAAAAGCCACCCAATTAACACATACTGACACAAAAAAGGGGATCCTTCTAAAGGTAAGGCTACTGTTTCCTCTCATCCCATCAGTGTGGCGAGTTCGCCTTACAGCCACCTGCATGGCAATCTTTTCTCCCCCATTCTGCTTCTATCCCCTGCCCACACAAAAAAAAATGCATCACTGGGGTGGATGAACGCAGATGGAAGCATGGGGGAGGCGAGAAATCGATTTCAATGGGCTTCACTCAATTGCCAACAATCTGATAGAAATTTTATTTTTAATTCATTCCCAGGTTTTGTGCACAACTTGAAAAGTTGGCATTGATTGCCTATCCCTAGTTGCCCTTGTACAAGGCTCACTCAGTCACTCAAAGGGCAGTTTACCGTCCAACCCGCATTGGTGTGGGGCCAGAGTCACGTGCAGTCCGCACTGCCTAAGGACGGCAGGTTCCCTTCCCTAAAAAAGGCCATTCGTGAACTAGTTGGGTTTTAAAGTCAGTCCAACAGCTTCATGATGGCTTTTACTGATCCAGCTTTTTATTTCCAGATTTCTGTATATATATATTTTGCAATGTGGATTAAAATTCACAGTAGCCCAATTTGAACTCCTGTTCTTTAGGATTATTTGCACAGGCCTCCATGACTAGCCCACTCAGTTAGCCATTACACTGCTGTATCCCTGTGGCAACCAGGATTAAGAAAGCAACATTTTTTTTCAAAACTTAAACAATCCTCTAAAGTACGCAGCATTCATTTGCCAATAGAGTGACAATGCTTTGAGGTCAGAACATGATTAAAGAAGGTTAAACTGATCACCAAGCTGGCAAGGATTAGGAATTGGTGTTTACTCACCGTCAGAAGACAGGGACGGCTGCAAAACAAGAGGAAAAAAAAAACGGAATAAGGTTGCACTGTTTTGTTGATTTGCTTGTGCAAGGAACAGAAATGAAAACATCACCACCTTCAGAGCCCAGTGTCAAACAGAAATAAAATCCCTTTGATGGGATTTTGCTGTGTTCAAAAAAAACAAGGGGCTGCACTAGGCGCATTTCGTGATTTAGGCATGAAGCAGAATTGGTCAACAGACAATGCATGGAATAGCTAGGATTAGTACTGTTGCTCCCCGCCCATAAAAATTTAGACATCCTGTCTTGTGGAGAACAGTTCATTCCTCCTCCCTGCAGAGGGGGCTCATTCCGGCTCATTACCTCCCCACGAGTGGGTGACAGACACCACGTGTGGAGATTAAAGTCAGCTTGCGACCTTTGGACGTTGCTGGGACGGCAACAGGTTGGATCATTTCCAAAGGGTCACATTTATTTCCTTTTTGTATTACTCCCCCACATTACAGTTCAAAGGATATACAGTGCGTTTGAAAACCAATCATTAGGTCTTATTGAAATAGAAGATTCTGAGGGGGCTCAACAGGGCAGACGCTGAAGAGGATGTTTCCCCTCCTAGGGGAAATCTAGAACTAGGGAGCCCTGTTTCATAATAAGGGGTCCCCCATTTAAGACAGCTAAGGAGGAATTACTTCTCTCTGAGGGTCATTAGTGTGTGGTGGCTGGGTCAGTGAATATATTCAAGGCTGAGTGAGACAGATTTTTGACTGACAAGGGAGTCAAGGATTATGGGAGACAGTGGAGTTAAGACCAGATCAGATCAGCCATGATATTATTGACTGGTGGAGCAGCCTCGAGGGCCTAGGGCAGTGGTGTAGGAAACAGAAGAATAGCCACTTGATAGTACAGAACTTGTGTATTGCTGAATACTGCATGAGAAAAGGGGTCCAGATTGGTTGGTAAGTCGGCTCCGATTGGTTGAGATGTTGCTATGGCAAATGCACCAAGGAGCTACTGCTCCCCCGTGCTTTTGTTTATTCGAGAAAGGTGCAATGTCTGGACACATTCCTTTTACAAGCAGAGGACAGGTCCATGCATACGAATATATGTAGCTTCCAGCAAGCGCAAGTGAACTACATTGAGACTGGCTGATAATCTTAAATTGGTTGTTAGTATAACTCTTAGCACACTCAGGATTGTTCAGCAAGTGCTGCCCAATCATGGAATCACATTTAACATGATGTTCTGAGCTTTGCAAGCACAGGTTGGTTGAATACAGTCAGTATTCTGCTATGTCGCTGTTCGCAATAGGCAGAGTACTGACCATATTCAACCAACAGGTTCACATTGTAGCCCCTTTTCTCACACGGTATAAATTGTTGTTCTTTTGAAATTTGGCATTTTTGCAACTGTCCTGCTGAGTGCAAGACAAAAAGCTTCGACTGCATGCCTTTTTTCAGCAACAAACAGAAAAGTCTTGCACGTGCAGTCAGAGGGCTGAGGTTGGCAGAGGATAAAATAAGATTTACCCTGCAACTAACCATGTTGCGACAGATGCTATGTGTCTGCAACAAACTCTTCTGGGACACTGAACTGAGCTGCTCAGTCCTTGAGCCTATGCTACTATTCAATTAGATCTCCGCTGATCTGCATCATAACTCCACATAACCAGATCTGTTAAACTCAGTGCCACAGGCTTGTGTGTCAAGACCAGGGATGTTGGTGTGACAAGCAAAGGTTCACAAATAAAAACATGCGAATTGCGAGCTGGTTTTCAGACTTGCGCAACCGGACATGACTAAAGTTGCCAACCCTCCAGGATTGGCCTGGGGTGTCCAGGAATTAAATATTAATCTCCTGTGCACTGCTGTGAGTGACACTGGGAGAAAACTCATAGCGCTGTTAAAAATTTGTGCTTTTGACATTTTCTTTAAACTTTTTTGCTTACTAGTTACAATTTTAAAAGAAAAAAACTTTGTTTATAAAAAAAATCTCTTTTCCTGAGGTGGGGCAATTGAAGGCAGGAACTTATGTGATGCAACCTCCAGGTATGCAACCCAACCAGGGTTGGCAACTGTAAATGTGACTGATTGAAACCACTTGTAGTTTAAAGCTGGAGCACGCACTCACCAGGCCAAGGAGCTCACTCCTCATTTCCCCCGTGTATCTGGCTTTTGTCTGGAGGTGAACTGTTCGAGTGGCAGATATCCTCTCCTTTCCGGTTGTTGATGTCCTCCCGGGAGCTAAAAACTGATTGGCCAGAGCCTTCTCTGTAGGGTTAGGCTGGAAACCAAAAAGGGTGAAAGTTCAACGGAATCCGCCACACTTTAATCCGCAACGGGTGTGAGGAATTGCAAATTGTACAGTACGTGGTTTGTGGAGGGATAACTATTGGCCAGGAAGCCATTGAAAGTACACCCATCCTTCTTCGATAAAGTGCTGTAGGATTCTTTATGTCCGCCCAAGAGGGCAGACAGAGCCCCAGTTTAATATCTCAGTAACTTTTTTTTTTAAAATTAAAAACCACTTGAACAGGCTTGCCATACAGGAGTTTTGTCTTTCAGCCTCCTCGTTCTCCCCGTAAATACCGCTTTCAGTAATGCTTCATTGATCTTCCAGGATGAGAAGGCATCACTTCCAGGGTGTGAAATCAGGACCACTGCTGCAGGCTCACTCGAAGAGCTTACTCCATCACACCAACTTTAAAATATTCTATATTGGTCTCTCACAGCATGTATAGACGCCTCTTCCTTTGAACATACAGGATGATAGGGAATATCTACTTATTCCATCCCAGGATAGAAAAGTACCAAACCTATGAATTAGCAATGACAAACAAATTGCCCCTACCAGTTTCTCAGCCTCCAAAAGGCCTTTCATAAATTCCACTTTGCGGGTATATTCATTTAGTACCTCAGGGGCTGGTTTGCTGCAGACAAAAGAAACAGGAAACATCATTAGCTTCAGAGCCCAATAACATACCATGTTAAAGGCACTATATGAATGTAAAATATTCTGTTACAAACGTGGGACTTTCCACGGCAGTTATGTTTTAAAATGTTTCCTTTAATTTAATGTGAATTAGAATGCTCTGAATAGGGGAATGGTGATCATATTAACTCTGGCCGGAGACAGGCCCATGTGATCTGCTTGTCATGGGGAAAGATACCCAAACCTACCAAAAATCAAGTGACAGGTTCCACACCTTGACAGAAAGGATGGGCAGTGGCTTTTTGGACACAGAAGCACACAGAGAGTGACAAAGCAATTACTGCTGTGGGGGACAGGCAGCAGCCACTGCTGTGAAGATCAGGGTGAACTGTGTTTGTGTCAATAACGAAGGAGAATTCTCATAAAAGTTGGCTTTCTGTTCAAAAGGAAGGGAACAGGACTTTTGTGATTTTTAGATTTAAGGAACAAAGAGTTGCCAAGGTGGGCCTTGCTGGTAGAAGCCTGTTCTTGAATACTGAGTTTGAGTGGAACGATTTTCAAGCAACACCAGAAGGTTTGATTTCGCTTGACAGGGAGAAGTGAGCCTTTTAGAAGGTGGGAGTGCCTTGAGACTTAATCTTGTATTGCTACCCATCTGCTAGAAGCGTGGTGTAAATGTTTCATATGGTAAATTTTGAATGATAATTAATTAATGCAAAAGTACCTTTTAAGTTGGCGTATTAGCTGCCTGTGGAGTAGTGTTTGATCCTTGGTGATTTTAGTTTGCTTGTTACAGTAAAAGTCTTAAAATGTGAAATTGTGTCCTTTGTTAATTTCCATTGATGGCTGGGAAACTCATTCCTTTATTAAAAGTTATCAATTTCTATGAGGATCGTAACAATTCCAAGGCACTTCACAAGAAGCAAAATTTGACGTGAGTCACATGAAGAGACATAAGACAGATGATTAAGAGCTTGATCAAAAAGGGAGTGTCTTAAAGGAGGAGAGAGAGGTAGGAGGTTTAAGGAGGAAATTGCAGAGCTTAGGCAACTGGAGACATGGCCATCAATGGTGGAGCAATTAACATCTGGAATTGCACAAGGCCAGAATTGGGGGAGTACCGAGATTCAAGAGGGTTGCAGAGATAAGAGTGGGCGAGGGATTTGGAAACAAGGGTGAGAATTTTAATATGAGGTTTTGCCAGACCAGGAGCCAATGTAAGTCAGTAAGCACACAAGTGTGATGGAAGAACGCGATTAGTGCAAGTTAGGACATGGGCAAATTTGTTGATGAGCTCAGGTATATGGAGGGTGTAAGATGGGAGGTGAGCCAGGAGCACATTAGGATAGTCAATTCTAGTGATAGCAAAGGCAGGTATGGCTGAGGGCACACAGTCAACCGAAGATCACTCCAAAAATCAGTTCAATATTCCAGGGAATTAATTTCCACTGATTCTGTTGACACAGAATTCCTGACCCGAGTATCAGGTCGATTTGATTACTGCACCTTTTCACTTCTGTTCAAGCTAAGAAAAGGGGTAGCTGTCTTATCAAATAAAAAGAAAAGAACTTGCACATTAAAAAGCATATTGCAGGAGCTCAGGATCTCACAATGTGCTTTATGGCGCCTTATTACATCTCGCAGAAACCTGTCAAAAGCACTTCACATACAATGAATTCCTTGTGAGTGTTGTGCATGGAACAAGCAAATGCAGTCCTCATTTCTGTGCAGGCAAGATCGCACAAGCAGCAACACAATGAGCTAACAGAGAAATAGGAGTAGGCCATTCAGCCTCTGGAGCCTGCTTGGCCATTCAACCCTGCTTGGCCATTCAACTAGATCATGGCTGATCTTCTACCATAATGCCATTTTCCCACACTATCTCCATATCCCTTGATATCTTTAGTATCTAGAAATCTATTGGTCTCTGTCTTGAACATACTGAATGACTGAGCTTCCATAGCCCTCCGGGGTAGCGAATTCCAAAGATTCACCACCCTTCAGCCTGATTATTGGTTACCATATAAATCAGACAAACATCGCTCTTTCTGAATATCTTTACTATCCACCTAAACAGGCGGATGGGGCCACAGTTCAACTTCCCACAGGACATACAGTGTAGCACTCCCTCAGTATAGTCCCCGCCACTTACACCCTCCGCGCTTTGCACAGGCAGCGGCCTATAATCGAGTATAGACAGGCCTGATTGTCTGACATATGCTCCCATTCAGGGTATGAGAATGACAGCATTACACCTCATTTCAGACCTAGTCTTCAATTAAAATGTTCTGTATTCATATAACTGCTGAGGGTCTCTGGAGTGCAGTTTGTATCCAAAACCTTCTGGCTCAGAGCCAAGAGAGTGTTACCACCTATTTGCTTTTATTTAAAACCTACTGGTTTTGCATCTTTGCTGTTTACATCACACCTCTGCGAGAAAATATAACTTAGGAAATCTTTAGACTGACAAAGTTGCGGCTGGAACCAATTGCTGCAGGATTTCCTTACCTGACCTGCTTCTTCATTTCAACCAACATTTCTTGAAGAGCTCCTACATACTGGGGGGGAAAAAAAAAATCACAGAGCAGCCATTAGCAGCATGTAACTTCACAAAACATTATTTTAATCTGGTTTCATTCAAGGTTTTGCTTCTATTTATAAGCTTGCTTTTGTTTGTTTGAGAGATGTGGGCAACACTGGCAAGGCCAGCGTTCGTTGCCCGTCCCTAATTGCCCTTGAGCCGAGTGGCTTGCTCGGCCATTTCAGAGGGCAGTTAAGAGTCAACCGCATTGCTGTGGGTCTGGAGTTACATTGTAGAGCAGGCCAGGTAAGGACGGCAGATTCCCTTCCCTCAAGGGCATTAGTGACCAGATGAGTTTTTACAACAATCAATGCCAGTCACCTTACTGAGGCTAGCTTTAAATTCCAGATTTAAAAAAAATTTAAGGTAAATTTTGTGGGATTTGAAGACGTAATTAGCCTGGACTTTGGGGTTACTAGTCCAGTGACATTACCACAACGCCACCATCTCCTCCTGAACACAGATTCTTTTCAAATCAGTATTCACAGGAATAATACGCGTGCAACAAGACGGACTCACAACAAAACGATGCATCAAATATCCTGGCACTAAATGAATAAAGCCTCTGGTTGCAGGGGAACTGATCACATGCAGCAAGTCGGCAAAGGATGCCAGTGGTGACTTGCTTTACCTAGTACCATAATCCTATTTTCAGGACCCTCCCAAAGCGTTTCACAACCAATGAATTACTTCTCATGTCCAGTCACGGTTGCCAAGGAGGAAATGCAGCTCTAATTTTCACAAAATGGTTTCACAAAACAATAAACAAGATGAATGGCCAGGTGATCTTTTTTGAGGGAGGAATGTAGGCCGAGACACAGAGAGAACTCCCCTATTCTTCTCCAAATCGTGCCATGGGATATCTCACCTAAATGGGCACACGGGGCCCACTGTTTTAATGTCTCATCCAAAAGACACCCACAACAGTTCAACGTTCTTTCAATGCTGCACTGAAGTGCCAGCCTACATTATGTTCTAAATGCCTAGAATGGGGCTTGGACCTGATTTAGAGGCAAGAATTATATCACTGAACCAGGGCTGACATTTAGAACATGTTTCCTCTTGAGCAGGTCAACCACGGCGAAGTACAAATCGTCCCCATCATCTCAGAGAAAAACACCCACCCAAGAGCAGGACTATAGATGGGGCCACTGGAGGGTTGGGGAATGCCACTCCACTTTGTAAAAACACCATCTCAAATCCAGTGTCCCAAAGAGCGTATGTTGAATCATATTTTCCATGAATAACACAAATTACTTTCCTCCTCTTCAATTAATCATAAGTCTTCCCTCAGTTCCTGTTTAACGCCTGCCCAAGCCATAATGTGGAGGTGAACAATGCCTCATTTGCTGCTGGCCCACCTACCAGATCATGTTAAAACTTCCAAGGTAAGAAATTCAAAGTTCCTGGTTTATACAATTCTAAATTTTTTATGTTCAATTCTTCAGTTAGGCGATTGGTTGGGATGGCCCAATGCAATGAAAATCAACATGGGTCACTGGCATCACTGAATATTTGCAGGGACTGGGGACAGAACCCCGGATAGCTCCCCCAAACTCTCTGAACCCACTCTCCTTGCAACTACCCAAGGCTGCCTGTGGTTGTGTTACTCTACCTACAGCCCCAAACACTATGCACAACAAAACAAAAACAGAATTACCTGGAAAAACTCAGCAGGTTTGGCAGCATCGGCGGAGAAGAAAACAGTTGACGTTTCGAGTCCTCATGACCCTTCGGCAGAACTGAAGTATAGTTAGAAGAGAGGTGAAATATAAGCTGGTCTACGGTGGGGGGCGGGGGGAGAGAGAAGTTGAGGGTGGGGTGGTTGTAGGGATAAGCAAGCAGTGATAGGAGCAGATAATCAAAAGATGTCACAGACAAAAGGATCAAAGAGGTGTTGAAGGTGGTGATATTATCTAAGAAAAGTGCTAATTAAGAATGGATGGCAGGATACTCAAGGTACAGCTCTAGTGGGGGTGGGGTGGAAAAGACTAACAAGGTTTTAGTTTTAGATTTAAAAATAATGGAAATAGGTGGGGAAAGAAGAATCTATATAAATTATTGAAAAAAAAGAGGGGGGGTGGGGGGAGAAACGGGGTGGGGATGGGGGGAGGGGGAGTTTCAGATCTAAAGTTGTTGAATTCAATATTCAGCCCGGAAGGCTGTAAAGTGCCTAGTCGGAAGATGAGGTGCTGTTCCTCCAGTTTGTGTTGGGCTTCACTGGAACAATGCAGCAAGCCAAGGACAGACATGTGGGCAAGAGAACAGGGTGGAGTGTTAAAATGGCAAGCGACAGGGAGGTTTGGGTCTTTCTTGCCGACAGACCGCAGGTGTTCTGCAAAACGATCGCCCAGTTTGCGTTTGGTCTCTCCAATGTAGAGGAGACCGCATTGGGAGCAACGAATGCAGTAGACTAAGTTAGGGGAAATGCAAGTGAAATGCTGCTTCACTTGAAAGGAGTGTTTGGGCCCTTGGACAATGAGGAGAGAGGAAGTGAAGGGGCAGGTGTTGCATCTTCTGCGTGGGCATGGGGAGGTGCCATAGGTGGGGGTTGAGGAGTAGGGGGTGATGGAGGAGTGGACCAGGGTGTCCCGGAGGGAACGATCCCTACGGAATGCCGCCAGGGGGGTGAAGGGAAGATGTGTTTGGTGGTGGCATCATGCTGGAGTTGGCGGAAATGGCGGATGATGATCCTTTGAATGCGGAGGCTGGTGGGGTGATGAGTGAGGACAAGGGGGACCCTATCATGTTTCTGGGAGGGAGGAGATGGCATGAGGGCGGATGCGCGGGATATGGGCCGGACACGGTTGAGGGCCCTGTCAACGACCGTGGGTGGAAAACCTCGGTTAAGGAAGAAGGAGGACATGTCAGAGGAGCTGTTTTTGAAGGTAGCGTCATCAGAACAGATGCGACGGAGGCGAAGGAACTGAGAGAATGGGATGGAGTCTTTACAGGAAGCGGGGTGTGAGGAGCTGTAGTCGAGGTAGCTGTGGGAGTCGGTAGGCTTGTAATGGATATTGGTGGACAGTCTATCATCAGAAATTGAGACAGAGAGGTCAAGGAAGGGAAGAGAAGTGTCAGAGATGGACCATGTGAAAATGATGGAGGGGTGTGCAATGTGGAATGTGCAAAATCCTTGCAGGATCAGGACACCCATTTGGATTAAAGGAACGTAATGGCGCAGCCCATCAATCTGGAAATCCATGTTTCTCCCACTTCCCCACTTCTTCTTTCCTATTTCCCTCAGCAGCGAGGTCAATAACCAGGGGCAGAGATTAAAGTAATTGGTAGATTAAAGGAAAATTGAGGAGTATTTTTTTCACCCAGAGTGTGGTAAGGTCTGGAACTCAGTGCCTAAAAGGGTGGTAGGAGCAAAAACCCTCATCGCATTATAAAAACACTTGGATATGTACTTGAAGTGCCAGATCAAGAGCTAGAAGCTCGGCTGGGTATTTTTTTTTGGTCAACACTAACACAATGGGCCAAATGGCCTCCTCCCGTGGTGTAAATTTTTCAAAGTTTCAATCTCCCAATGACTTGGGGACATCAGTTAGTAAGTTCTTCAATGAATTTTCAAAAGACAACTTTGGAGCTCTAACCATAAGTCCCTTTCTGTCCCATGCCGCACCCAACACAAAGGAAGACAGTTGTTGTTGGAGACTGATCATCTCAGTAGCAGGACGGTGCTGCAGGAGTTTCTCAGGATCCTAGGCCCAACCATCTTCAGCTGCTTCATCAATGACCTTTCTTCTATCTTGAGGTCAGAAGTTGGGATGTTTGTCGATGATTGCAGTGTTTGGTCCCATTTGCCCTTCTCAGATAGTGAAGTAGTCCATGTCCACATGCAGCAAGATTGGCAATATTTAGGCTTGGGCTGATAAGTGGCAAGTAACATTTGTGCCACACAAGTGGTGCTCAGTGACCATCCCCAACAAGAAAGAATCTAACCATCTCCCCTGGACATCCAATAGCATTACCATCAGTGAATCCCCCACCATCAACAGCTTAGGGATCATCATTGACCAGAACTGGGCCAGCCATATAAATACTGTGGTTACAAGAGCAGATCAGAGGTTGGGATTTTCCAGTGAGTGATTCATCTCCTGACTCCCCAAAGCCTGACCGTCATCTGCAAGACACAGGTCAGGAGTGTGATGGAATACTCTCCACTTGCCTGGATGAGTGCAGCACCAACAACACTCAAGAAGCTTGACACCATCCAGGACAAAGCAGCCCACTTAATCAGAACCCTATTCAACACTGGTGCAGAATGACAGTAGTGTGTACCATCAACAAGATGCACTGCAACAACTCACCAAAGCTCCTTCAACAGCACCTTCCAAACCCACGATCTCCACCAGCTACGACAACTAGGGCAAATACCACCACCTGCAAGCTCCCCTCCAAGCCACACAGCATCCTGACTTGGAATTACATCACTGTCCCTCCACTGTCACAAAGTCAAAATCCTGGAATTGCATTCTTAACAGCTGTGTGGGTGTACCTAAATCAGTCGAACTGCAGGAGTTCAAGGGGGCACCAACACCTGCTCAAGGGCAATTAAGACATGAACAATAAATGTTGGGACTTGCCCACATCCATGAATGAATAACAGAAAACACACAATGACCTGACTGGGCTTGTACTTGACAAGAGGTGGCAACTCAATTCAGGAGCTTCAGACACCCACTCCACAAAGCCACCTAGTGGCCCAGAGCCTGCAATTACGCTGTGACAGTTGACATAGCAAAATTGAATGAGACATATAGAGACAATAGATAAGGACTTCAAGACAGAAAATGCCAACTCCATACAACAGTTACACCAATAATCCGGTGTTATCGCTGGGTGTTTCTGATGAGAAGCTGCAGAAAGTGTTCAGGTGCAGCTCCATAGCAACTCCTGTGACGTGGCCCCTGCCTCAGAGCCAATATTTAACCTCAATCTCCAGCCAGCACCGGCCCTCCCGGTATCCTCATCTCCCGGGTACCTTATCCAGCCGCCAGTCCTTCTCTTCCCTCTTTTCCGCCGCCATTGTCTCGCATCTCACCAACAGCCGCAAGAAATTCTTCTCCAACCTGGAGGTCGCCATCTTTGCGGCAGCAACTTCCGGAGCACAACCTCCTAAACGTCACTTCCTGTGGCTGATGACACCATCTTTAGCACTGGCAAAAAAAAAACAACGAAAGCTGAGATACGGCAAGATGGTCCTGATTCTCTAAACCGTCTGTAAATCGAACAGCGCCATCTGGTGTCTAAGGGCGCCTGTCGCCCTAAAGCTGTGAATATTCACCTTTGATTACATATGAGTCAAGACCCCCCATCTATTTCATTATGTTCACAAAAATAATGTCCTATATTATCATCAAATTGTTCTTCCTGTTAAAAACATAGCTGGGAGCTCCTGACTGAGGCAATTGCAAGAACATTTTCAGCTGGGTTTGCCAACCCTCCAAGATTGTCCAGGAGTGCCCTGCCAGAATTGATTTTCCACTGCTGCAGGCAACTGAGGAGAGAGACCATCAACCTGAAACATTACAAAAACAGAATTACCTGGAAAAACTCAGCAGGTCTGGCAGCATCGGTGGAGAAGAAATCAGTTAACGTTTCGAGCCTTCATGGCCCTTCGGCAGAACTGAAGCATAGTTAGGAGAAGGGAGAAATATAAGCTGGTTTAAGGTGGGGGGGCGGGGGGAGAGAGAAGTTGAGGGTGTGGTGATTGTGGAGATAAGCAAGCAGTGATAGGAGCAGATAATCAAAAGATGTCACAGACAAAAGGATCAAAGAGGTGTTGAAAGTGGTGATATTTGTCTAAGAAAAGTGCTAATTAAGATTGGAAGACAGGACACTCAAAGTACAGCTCTAGTGGGGGTGGGGTGGTAAAGACTAACAAGGTATTAATTGTAGATTTAAAAATAATGGAAATAGGTGGGGAAAGAAGAATCTATATAAATTATTGAAAAAAAAGGTGGGGGGGGGGGAAAAGAAACGTGGTGGGGATGGGGGGAGGGGGAGTTTAAGATCTAAAGTTGTTGAATTCAATATTCAGCCCGGAAGGCTGTAAAGTGCCTAGTCGGAAGATGAGGTACTGTTCCTGCAGTTTTCGTTGGGCTTCACTGGAACAATGCAGCAAGCCAAGGACAGACATGTGGGCAAGAGAACAGGGTGGAGTGTTAAAATGGCAAGCGACAGGGAGGTTTGGGTCTTTCTTGCGGACAGACCGCAGGTGTTCTGCAAAACGGTCGCCCAGTTTGCGTTTGGTCTCTCCAATGTAGAGGAGACCGCATTGGGAGCAACGAATGCGGTAGACTAAGTTAGGGGAAATGCAAGTGAAATGCTGCTTCACTTGAAAGGAGTGTTTGGGCCCTTGGACGGTGAGGACAGAGGAAGTGAAGGGGCAGGTGTTGCATCTTCTGCGTGGGCATGGGGAGATGCCATAGGTGGGGGTTGAGGAGTAGGGGGTGATGGAGGAGTGGACCAGGGTGTCCCGGAGGGAACGATCCCTACGGAATGCCGTCAGGGGGGGTGAAGGGAAGATGTGTTTGGTGGTGGCATCATGCTGGAGTTGGCGGAAATGGCGGAGGATGATCCTTTGAATGCGGAGGCTGGTGGGGTGATAAGTGAGGACAAGGGGGACCCTATCATGTTTCTGGGAAGGAGGAGAAGGCATGAGGGAGGATGCGCGGGATATGGGCCGGACACGGTTGAGGGCCCTGTCAACGACCGTGGATGGAAAACCTCGGTTAAGGAAGAAGGAGGACATGTCAGAGGAGCTGTTTTTGAAGGTAGCGTCATCAGAACAGATGCGACGGAGGCGAAGGAACTGAGAGAATGGGATGGAGTCTTTACAGGAAGCGGGGTGTGAGGAGCTGTAGTCGAGGTAGCTGTGGGAGTCGGTAGGCTTGTAATGGATATTGGTGGACAGCCTATCATCAGAAATTGAGACAGAGAGGTCAAGGAAGGGAAGAGAAGTGTCAGAGATGGACCATGTGAAAATGATGGAGGGGTGGAGATTGGAAGCAAAATTAATAAATTTTTCCAGGTCCCGACAAGAGCATGAAGCAGCACCGAAGTAATCATCGATGTACCGGAGAAAGAGTTGTGGGAGGGGGCCGGAGTAGGACTGGAACAAGGAATGTTCCACATACCCCATAAAGAGACAGGCATAGCTGGGGCCCATGCAGGTACCCATAGCCACACCTTTTATTTGGAGGAAGTGAGAGGAGTTAAAGGAGAAATTGTTCAGTGTGAGAACAAGTTCAGCCAGACGGAGGAGAGTAGTGGTGGATGGGGATTGTTGGGGCCTCTGTTCAAGGAAGAAGCTAAAGGCCCTCAGACCATCCTGGTGGGGGATGGAGGTGTAGAGGGATTGGACATCCATGGTGAAGAGGAAGCGGTTGGGGCCAGGGAGCTGGAAATTGTTGATGTGACGTAAGGTGTCAGAGGAATTACGGATGTAGGTGGGAAGGGACTAGACAAGGGGAGAGAGAAGGGAGTCAAGATAACGAGAAATGAGTTCCGTGGGGCAGGAACAGGCTGACACGATCGGTCTGCCAGGACAGTTCTGTTTGTGGATTTTGGGTAGGAGGTAGAAGCGGGCCGTCCGAGGTTGGGCGACTATCAAGTTGGAAGCTGTGGGAGGAAGATCTCCAGAGGAGATGAGGTCAGTGACAGTCCTGGAAACAATGGCTTGATGTTCTGTGGTGGGGTCATGGTCCAGGGAGAGGTAGGAGGAAGTGTCTGCGAGTTGACGCTTAGCCTCCGCGAGGTAGAGGTCAATGCGCCAGACAACAGCAGTACCACCCTTGTCAGCGGGTTTGATGACAATGTTGGGGTTGGACCTGAGAGAACGGAGTGCAGTGAGTTCAGAGAGAGACAGATTAGAATGGGTGAGAGGAGCAGAGAAATTGAGACGGCTAATGTCACGCCGACAGTTCTCAATGAAAAGATCAAGAGAAGGTAAGAATCCAGAGGGAGGGGTCCAAGTGGAGGGAGAATATTGGAGGTGGGTAAAAGGATCCGTTGAACGTGGAGAGGACTCCTGCCCAAAGAAGTGAGCACGGAGACGAAGACGGCGGAAGAAGAGTTCAGCATCATGCCGAGCCCGAAATTCATTGAGATGAGGGCGTAAGGGTATGAAACTAAGTCCTTTGCTGAGCACTGAACGTTCAGCATCGGAGAGGGGAAGGTCAGGGGGTATAGTGAATACGCGGCTGGGGCTGGGATTGGAAGATGGGGTGAGGACGGAGGGACAAGCAGGGATGGAGGGTCCCAGATGGGTGTTGGTGTCGATGAGTTGTTGGAGCTTGCGTTCCTTAGCACTTGAGAGAAAGAGAAAAAGTTTCTTGTTGAGGCGACGGATGAGGCGAAGTGATGCTTTCAAGTGAAGCAGCATTTCACTTGCATTTCCCCTAACTTAGTCTACTGCATTCGTTGCTCCCAATGCGGTCTCCTCTACATTGGAGAGACCAAACGCAAACTGGGCGACCGTTTTGCAGAACACCTGCGGTCTGTCCGCAAGAAAGACCCAAACCTCCCTGTCGCTTGCCATTTTAACACTCCACCCTGTTCTCTTGCCCACATGTCTGTCCTTGGCTTGCTGCATTGTTCCAGTGAAGCCCAACGAAAACTGCAGGAACAGCACCTCATCTTCCGACTAGGCACTTTACAGCCTTCCGGGCTGAATATTGAATTCAACAACTTTAGATCTGAAACTCCCCCTCCCCCCATCCCCACCCCGTTTCTCCACCCACCCCCCCCTTTTTTTTCAATAATTTATGTAGATTCTTCTTTCCCCACCTATTTCCATTATTTTTAAATCTAAAACTAAAACCTTGTTAGTCTTTTCCACCCCACCCCCACTAGAGCTGTACTTTGAGTGTCCTGTCTTCCATTCTTAATTAGCACTTTTCTTAGACAAATATCACCACCTTCAACACCTCTTTGATCCTTTTGTCTGTGACATCTTTTGATTATCTGCTCCTATCACGGCTTGCTTATCTCCACAATCATCCCACCCTCTACTTCTCTCTTCCCCCCCCCACCCCCCCCACCTTAAACCAGTTTATATTTCTCCTTTCTCCTAACTATGCTTCAGTTCTGCCGAAGGGCCGTGAAGGCTCGAAACGTTAACTGATTTCTTCTCCACCGATGCTGCCAGACCTGCTGAGTTTTTCCAGGTAATTCTGTTTTTGTTTTGGATTTCCAGCATCCGCAGTAGCTTTTAGCTTTTTGTTTTTAACCTGAAACATTAACTCTGTTCCCCTCTGCAGTCTCCACTGCCTGACCTGTTGAGCATTTCCAGCATTTTCTGTTTCTATTTCAGATTTCCAGCATCCGCAGCATTCTGCTTTGCAATTATTGTCTAATTTACAGCCACTCCTCTTCAAGTAATGCCCACCTTGAAGAAGTTCTGTTTTTCTCGACTACGGGATTTCCATTTGCCTCGGCTCTTTTATCCGGTTCACCTTCATTGCTATTAATCCTTGCCCCACCCATCCCTTGCTCATTACTTTTCCCAGACCTGATGAAAGGTCATCGGCACGAAACGTTAACTCTATCTCCATAGATGCTGCCTGGCCTGCTGAGTATTCCCAGTGTTTTCTGTTTTTATATGCGAACCATAGGGTTGTTTTTTTGCCCATTTTCATTTCCCATGATGCGTACACCATCCTGACTTGGAAACATATTTCCGTTTTTTCATTGTCACCAGGTCAGAATCTTGGAACTCCTTCCCTAAAATCGCAAAATCCTGGAACTTTCCCCCTACACCACATGGATCACAACAGTTCAAGAAGGAAGCTCATCACCACCTTCTCAAGGGCATTTAGGGTGGGTAATAAATATTGGCCTTACCAGCAGCGCTCACATCCCATACAGGAACGAATAAAACAAAGTCCATTTGACCCCTCAAGCCTTTTTTGTCCATCAGTAAGATCATGGTTGATTGGCGACCTAACTCCAAGCCATTAATAACTTTGGTTAACAAAAATCTATTGATCCTAAATTAACCATTTACCTAGCATCAACGGACATTTGCAGAAGAAATCCAAATTTTGCATGCGGAAGTGTTTCCTAATCTCAGTCCTGTAAGGTCTGTCTCTAATTTTAGACTATGCCCCTTAGTACTGGACTTACCAACTAGCGTAAATAGTTTCTCTCTGTCTACCCTGCGTTCCCTTTAGTATCTTGAAAACATCAATCAAATCACCGCTTAAACTTCTAAATTCCAGGGAATGCAACATTAATTTGTGTAATCTCTCCTCATAATTTAACCCCTGAAGTCCAGGTATCATTCTGGTAAATCTACGCTGAACAATGTGTGATCTCTGCGAGAATGACAGTACCTATAAAGAGACCATTAAGCATGTTGGTTCAATCTTTGTCCTTGTCTTGTGCATTTTTAAATAAACAGAATATAATGGTTTTTCAGAAGACCTTCAATGAAGACTGGTCCTTAAATTTCATCCTCGCACGCATTGTACTGCCAAAATCACAATTCTATCACAACAGTTTAGGATCCTTCAGACATCCCAAAAGCACTTCACTGATAAATTACTGTTTTTAAACGGAATCAGTATTGTTACGTAGGAAACAAAGCACTTGTATATAGCAAGTTCCACAAAGAGCAAGTGAGATGAGCAACTATTACTGTTACATTCCCTGCCTTTTGTCATGCCAAGCCTCATTATTGTCCAGTCCTGATATAGGCCGCTTTATTATTGGAAGAGTTCTGATTGGAGCTGAACACATATGAACATATGTACATACCAACATATGAATTAGGAGGAGCAGGCCACTCTGCCCTTTGAGCCCCCTCTGCCATTCAATAAGATCATGGCTGATCTGATTGTAACCTCAACCCCACATTCCTGCCTCCCCCAGTGACCTTTCACCCCCTTGTTAATCTAGCTCTTCCTTAAAAATATTCAAAGACTCTGCTTCCACTTTAGAAGAAGAGTTCCAAAGACCATTGACCCTCTGGGAGAAAAAATTCTCCTCATATCTGTCGTAAATGAGTAACCCCTTATTTTTAAATAGTGACCCTTAGTTCTAGATTCTTCCACAAGAGGAAATATCCTCTCCACATCCACCCTGTCAAGACCCCTCAGGATCTTAAAGGTTTTAATCAAGTCGCCTCTTACTCTTCTAAACACACTAGGCAGGCTGACTTTATGATGGACACAAGGACATTGATAAAGCAACTGAAGATGGGTAGATTGAGAATATTTCTCCAAGGAACTCTAGCTGCAGTGATTAACTCTGACAAGCACCGCAATCTTTATTTGTGTCATGTGTGACTGTTTTTGCCTCCACTTTGACTCAGTTTTATTGCAACCTCCAATGGAGGTTGAGTTTCAAAACATGTAAATCTGCCTGTCAATGAGTCGCATAAGGAATTCGAAACATGGATACATCAGCCAGGGTGTGCTTTCGAGGGTGATGAAGGGCTAAAGATATTTTAAACATTTTATTTTTATTCAAGATGGCACAGCGCTGGGACTGCTCATTAATAATTGATTCACTTTCCTGTAATTACTTTTTTTTCTGTCTTCCAATAGACAATTAGCAATTATAAGTAAAGACGGGCAGCATTTTCCGGTCGGCGATCGGGGGTGGGGCGTCCCAACGTCACCCCACATCATTTAGATTTTCAGTTCGGCGGACACGCAGTCGAGTCTGACCTGTCAACAGCCTATTAAGGCCATTAAAAAAGCGATTAAAATGATTCATTCACCTTAAGGTTGGTGGGCAGGCAAAGAGCCCAGGCGGCCTTCCAAAACAGCATGAAACCTCATCCACGGGCAGGATAACGTTTCATGAGGAATTTAAAATGTTTGGAATATTTTTAAATAAAAGTAATGGACATCTCCCAGCTCATGTGACAGTGTCACATGAGGGGAACGTCAGGAAAATCTTTTCTTACCTTTAATAAATTTTTTAAACAGGGAGATCTGTGCACTCTTCCGCGCACAGACCTGCTCAGGGAATCCACCAGCCCCGGCACCCCCCCCGCCCCCCAACCCCCGCACTGGCAGCGCGCAACGCTTCTGGGCGGACATCATGCTGGGCGGGCCTTAATTGGCCCGCCCATGTAAAATGGCAGCGCGCGGGAACTCGCCCATTCACGCCCACTCCCGCACAATCCCCCCCACCCCGGATAGGGGGGGAATTGCTGCCCATAAATTCGTCATTTGGTAGTACAGAACTTAAGTATTGCTGAAAAATGAGAAATGTTGAAGCTTTTCATCCTGCACTCATCAGGATACTTCGCAAGAATATCAATATAAGGGGAAACAACAATTTATACTGTATGTGAAGAGAGTGCTGATTGGTTGACTCCTGTCAGCGTCCACTTGACTACCATTCAGCACTCTCTTCTCATACAGTACAAACTGTGTCCTGATGCCAAAAAACTTCAACATGTCTCTTTATTCAGCAGTACTAAAGATAAATTATAGGGCTTAATATTCCCTCTTCATTATCCACAGAATTTTACCTTTTAAGTTTTTCATTTTTCTTTTTCATTTCCTGATGTTCCCCTCATGTGACACTGTCACATGAGCTGGGACATGTCCATTACTTTTATTTAAAAATATTCCAAACATTTTAAATCCCTCATGAAACATTTACCTTTTCAGTTCCATTCACTGGCTTAAAATGCAGGCACATTGCCTTTAAACATCTACTTGTCAGGTAATTGCACATTGATTGCAAGTTAGGAAAAAGAAGGAAAAAGACAGGCTTTAACATTTATTACTTTTATTTTTTACAAAGTATTTATGTCCCAATATCATATGGTTGCAGTGATCTACTGTAGATCAGGAAGACATGCAGAAACAGGCAAGACAGTTGGCACACAAATGACAAGAGTCAAGTCATTGAGATCAAACCTTTAAGTCTATTCATGGTGATGGGCAGCAGGGAGGGTAGGGGAAACAGGATTATCTTTTGCTGGTACATACAGAAGGACATGACCATCACCTGAACTGCTGCCTCAGAGTGGACGTAGTCAAGCAAATGAGGATTATCCGAAATGTATCCAGCGCAAAAACGTCTCCTAGCTACTGCCTGATTCTTGGATGCTCTTACCCAGTCCAAGGGATGGAGAGAAGACAGCCAAGGCTCTCATTCCCGATTTCTGCTCAGTCCCTTTCCAATTCATGTGTCAACAGCAGTTGTTGGAAGAAGTACCAGGGATTGTCTGGTGTCGGAACAACTATAACCCAGATTGGCCTAGTGCCTTGGGTGCAAATTGGACATAAAATAAAGAATAAAACCCCCCAATGCCATCATATTACGAATTGGTGTGATATAGACTTGGCAACAGGTGAGCCACTTGTGTCTTAGTTACTCTGATGCCTCCCTGTGAATAAGCCCAAGATGCACAATGGAATCCACCAAACATTTCACAGAAATTGGACTTTGAGTCAAACAGGGCTTCTCAAAAGGAAACTTTTCGTCTCATTATCCTATCCAGGAGGTGTGGGAGGAGCAAGAGGTGTGGGGGAGCAGTGGGCATGGCCGGGGGGAGGGGGGGGTGGTGTTGGGGTGGGACAGGGAATGGAAAAGGGATGGATAATGAAGTTGCTACTTTGTAAAAAGATAAATGCAACTATTGGGACCAACATTAAAATATTGGATAATCACTAGATTTTCGGTGTTAGTGCAGAAAATATTTGTTATCCTCAAATGAATAAGGAAGGAACTGGGAAAACTTTAATGGAAGATGAGATAATTATGCATAATTGAAGCTTAGCTTTGAGTGAAAAAAAAAGAGTTCCTTCACCTCAGTTCCATTCACCGGCTTAAAATGCAGGCAAGCAACTCGCCTCCAGACCTTAGTAACTGGTGCTCCTGATCCAACCCCAGGGACTTGGTGCCATTTCCAACCATCAGGACTTGACCCTGTTTTTAACTTCAGAAATGCTTCCTCAGGTTGGAAGACATGAATGAAGAGGCTAGGTGTGCAATTCAGCGTATCACAGAAGCACCATGTTGGATCTTATTAATTTCCATGGATGTACTCAATTCCCATCCCCCACCACCGCCCCCACTTTCCTCTTTTTGATCAAGAGGAGAATCACTGACTGATTTTTCCAGTCTTTGTGCAGAAGTCCGATTTCAGTATCCCAGCTGGGTGAGACCAGCTATCCCTGCTCAGGCCACGACCAATCCAAAGACCCTCTGATTTTTTTTTTTTTAATGGCGCCTTGGGTGGTGGCTTCACCAGGAAGTCCATCAGGGAGCTGGTGGTAACTCTTCAATGTTGGCAAGTGTGAAATAGATTTTTAAATGGCGGGATTCCCAATTGGCAGGATTCACACTGATCACACTTTGACCTCACGTCTGGCCAGCAAGTACAGGCCCTGCCATCTTGCGCCCTCCCTCGTTATGTTTAACAGTGTCAAGCATCTGAAGGATTGATTCATTTTCATCATAGTCAAACCAAGCAGGATGTGTTAATCCTTGTGCACCAGAAGACCCCCATTTGGCACCTGGTACTTCTCCTCAACAGATTTCCTCTACTGAACAAATGTTTGACACAGTAACAGGAGGTTGCGATTTATGGGATTTAATTTCCCTTTTTTCTACCCCAGAGAGCTGTGGATGCTTAGTCGATGGGCATATTCAAGACTGAGCTTGACAGATTTTTGGGCACTAATCAGGAATCCAATGATAAGGAAATAGGGCAGGGCAGGAAAGTGGAGTTGAGGTAGAAAACCAGTCATGATCTTATAGAAGAGTGTAGCAGGCTTAATGTACCCAATGACCAACTCAGCTCCTATTTCTTTCTCCTCTTTCTAGAGTTGTTGTCTTTCTTCTCACTTTACAGTTCCATAGTTACCAGTCAGCCTCCAGTCCTTCACCCAACCACCCATTGTTCCTACGCAAGCTTGAATGGTGGCTTCTGAAAGGTTCTTCAATGGTGGAGAGATCATGGTTGAGCTTGATCCTCCCCTTGGGAGATACGCACCCGTCAACAGGGTCAATGAATCGTGATCGAGAGCCAGAACCTTGGATGTTCTCCTCTTTAGCCCAGTGACATGGACAGTAATTAGATTTTACAGCCCTGTCGTGGTGGGGGTGAGGCCTTAAAATGCAGCGAGCTATTCAAAAGCCATTGACTTCAGTAAAATCCCGCCACTGTAAAATTCCACCCATAGAATACTCATTTTCTTCACTCAGACGATCTTGGAAATCTGGAACTCCAACCTCCCACCCAAAAAAACGCTTTTGAGGTTTGACCGAAAATTTAAAAACTGAGGGTGATGGATTTTCATTAGGCCAGAGAATGAAGGGATATGGAACTGAGGTGGGTACATGAGAGCTAAGATATAGATCGGCCATGATCTCATTGAATGGCGGAGCAGGCTCTCTAAGGGCTGAATGGCCTCCTCATGTTCCTATGCTCCAAAAGTCAACCCAACTGAGTGTACATTGTGCTTTGAGATGAAGCATCCTGGTAAGTGCTAGTCAATCAGAAGATGGGGTCAGGGAGGGTGACGGAAGCAATGAATAATGGATCGCTTTGGATAAAGGGGAACGTTACCCATTGAAATAATACAACGCCTATCTCAGATCAGAGTCTATCAAGGTTAGGGAGCAGCTTTCATTGTCATCTTCGTCCCTCCATAATATGGCGTCACTGACCCACCCCAGACCAATGGTAGCTGTTTACAGCATTTGTCAGTACTCATGGTACTACTGATAATTAACCCTCAACGGGCCGGGGGCCATGTGGCCTATTTGAGCACACAGGCCCTGTGGCTTGGGGAGCCTCAGCCAAATATGGAGCCCCACCCAGGCCAAGATGGCAGGGGGAGGGGGTAGTTTTATTTTCGCGTCGTATATTGTGCTGGGATTTGCAGTATTATTGATGAGGTGTGTAAACATTCCACGGGGGAGGTCTTGTGGCACAGTGGGTAGCTTCCCTGTCTCTGAGTCAGAACCTCCAGGCATAAGTCCCAATCCTGGAAGTTGATGGCCAAGGGAAGGTGCATTCATAACGTGGTTGATTATCAACCTGTAAATCTTTCCGATATGTCTATGACAGGCAGTAAGAGCGGGAGAAACTCCTGGTCAGTCGTGTTTGATGCAGGAGTTGCACCGCTCAAATTATAGCCTCTGACAACAGGCTAGCAACCTGTTCCAGGAGAAACTAGCTACGGGAACAGAAATAAGCACATGCTATGTCTGCCTTATGTGCCACTAGACGTGGGAAGAGAATAGAAGAAGAAGAAACATTCCTCGGGCCTTTGTGCATTTTATTGCAGGTTTGCATCAATGGATATGGGAGCCATGGAGGGAAAGGTTGCGTGGGATGTGCAGTGGGTCCCTTTAATGTCCCTGGTGTCCTGTTCTGGTCAGAATTCCTAATCCCACTCTGGGCCAAGATGAGCTAACCTCAACACAAGCCAGGGAATGGACCTCGGACTGTCGCAGTGCCAAGGGGGCCTGTTTCATTCAGGGTCCTGGGTAGCAATGCAAGGGGAGCAGGACCGTTTCGGGGATCCTATTGAACTGTGTCCTTGGCAGCAGGGGCTTTATAAACAGGGGAAGTTTAAGCAGTGGGGGAGCTCCAGCCCCATTGGAAACAGGCTTCCTCCGAAAGGAGTGGGTGGCAAATCTAAGTACAAGGGTCTCGAGAGCTCAATTCAGCCTTCACAGCAACACATACGTTTAGGTGAGGGAATTTTGCTGGTTTTGACAGTGTGCTAGCCATGCAGCCTTTGCAAGACATCGCGAAACGTTCACAGTAAAAAAAAAATTAAGACACGAGTGAGTGTGTGAGAGGGAGAGAGAAAGGGAGAAAGAAAAAGAAAGAAAGAGAGAAAAAGGGAGAAAGAGAGAGAGAAAAGGAAAAGAGAGAAAGAGAAAAAAAGAGCGAGAAACAGAAAGAGAAAGAGAGAGAAGAGAGAAAGAAAGAGAACAAGAGAGAGAGTGAGAGAGAGAGAAAGTAAACCCAGAAGCTTCCAAAGTGGCCCCCGAGGGTGGGGGTGGGGGGAGAAATCAGACATCGAAACAACAGGTGCTCTACCAGTAGAACTTTTCCCATTGTGGTTTCAATCCCAGTCGAGGAAGTTGCAGACAATCAGAATTAGAGTCAGCCCTTAATTCAGAGCAAATCCAGACTCAAAGGTCCTTGGAAATACAGTGATGGAGGTGGTGTCAGGATGTCTTCCAGCTATATTATAGCCGTTTGTGCACGACAATTCCATTCCTCTGGCGCATTCTGCAAATGGAAATAAACACGGAGATAGATCAGCAGTAACTAGGTGCACTAATGAGAGAAGCAAGGGATTGACCAAGTGTGTAGGACATCTAGAGTTTCAGAATCAAGCTGGTAGATTTCTGTCAGTTGAGGTTTATTGAGAGACATGGAGCTGGGGTAAAGGTCACTCATGATCTCATTGAATGGCGGAGATCCAAGGGGCTGAGATATATCGAGAAAGAGGACAGCCTTGCTGCTTCTATTGGCTACTTTCTAAAACTTCTGTGATGAAAGCACAAGAGCAGCCCAATCAGAATGCCAGCGGCTCTGCACACCGGCAGTGCCAAGCAGGAGCGGTGGCCACTGCCGGTACTGCAGGTAGGTTAAGGTGGCGGCTTTCAACGATGAGCCTGGACATTGAGCTAAATCCAATATCTTGCTGGGGCCAGGCTGACAGGCGGGGAGCATGTTGGACAGGACAGGGTAGAGCGTGGACATGGGGAGGCAAACCTGTGGAGGATGCCCGGAAAGGAGGCAACCCCCACCCCATGTTAAACCTGCCAGGTTACACGTTGTCAACCATTAAATCAGAACAGTGGTGGCATTAGGCCCTAAATTGGGGGTTTATTATCCACAAGGACCTCAACTGGGCTACAGGCTGGCAACCCACCCAATGCCTCCCCCATCGCCTGTAAAATCGTGGCGGGGCCAGGTGGACCGATGCCACAGTGCCCTACAGGCAGGTGGCCTGTAAAATTCAGCCCTATGGCTCTACAATTGTATCTTGCAGTTTCCCTTCTGTTTCACTGCTCCACCCAGTAATTCATTGAATCTCATACCCATCTTTGCAGGAATTCTTCAGATAAAGATGATTGTATTTCTTGCACACCGCTGGACTGTGACTGTCCTCTATGTCATATTCTCGGACATCGTTCACCTCTGTAATCTGACCGGTCAGGACCTTCATCACCAGCAGGATGATATACTGGAACAGAAGGAGGAATCACAGGGCACAAGTCAAAGCTGGTTGACAGGGCTTCAGAGAAACAGTAGTTCACAGCCTCTTTGCTTCCTCTTCCCTTATTAACCCCTCCACCCATTGGAAACTAGAGCTGGACCATCAAATGAAAGGGCAACACTCTGATATTCTACAACTAATACTTTAACTTGCTTCCCATTTTTAAGGCCAAATGAGAGTCGAGACCAGCTGATGTCAGAGAGCTGCACTTGACTAGTGGTTATCCCACAGACCAGTGTCATGTCTCGCACAGCCATAGGCCTTTCTGGAGGGCTTCAGGTGTCCATGGGCTTCCAATCGGTTTGCTCAGGCTGCCAAACTTTTGATCAAGCAGAAGCTTAGTTCTGGTGTCTCCTTTACTTTGAGCTCAGTTAAAAGGAAGACACCTTCATCCGAGCTTAAGATATAAGTGATAGAAGCAGGAGGAGGCCACTGAGCCTTTCAAGCCTGAATCATTCAATAGGATCTTCTACCTCAGCTGAACTTGTTAAATTAATCTCAAGCCAGTTGGTGAAGTATGAAACTCGACACTAATACTTTTCTTGATAATAGGTTTATTTACAGAATGCTGCATTACATACGTTTGCTTCCTACCTATTAACCCAGTGTCCCAGCGGTCTCTCTTTACACTGTTTTGAATAGCATGCAAACAAATAAGCTAATTAACTAATAGACAGCCCCTTAAAGGGGCACTGTAACAAAACAAAATAAAACTTTAAAGGAAACATCAGATTAAATTGAAATGTCATTTTGGGTAAAAGTAATGTACTCCAGCCCCTGCAGCACTGGTCTCTCTTTATAGATGCTCAAGGTACTTAATTAAGCAATGCCTTTCACCTGTGTATCCTAACAACATAATTAATATACCATTAACAGAACCTTACCACATTGTCCCCATATCACTGGATTTCCTTGGTATCTACCTCTGATTTGAGTAGACTCAATGGCTTGGGGAGGTGGTGGCGAAGTGGTGTTATCACTGGACTGGTAATCCAGAGACCCAGGATAATGCTCTGGGGACCCGGGAAGGTGGCGGTGAGCTGCCTTCTTGATATAATGTGACTGGGACCAATAGTTGATCATGTGGAGGATTGTAGGTCTATGCCCCATCACTTTGTAATGCAGCATTAGTGAACGAGTCATTGGTTGGGAATGTGGCCCTCACCTAAAATGGACCGTAAATGTAAAGCTGAGGGACAATCCATGTTTAATTTCAGCCCCAAAATTCTATCTCCTTTTCTCCCCCTCCTCTCCATAGATGAGGAAAACAACATAAAAGCATTCAAGGCAAGGCTAGATAAGTTCATGAGGGAGAAAGGAATAGAAGAATACGCTGATAGGGTGAGATAAAGTAGAGAGGAGGCTCATGTGAAGTATAACCATCAGCATGCACTAGTTAGGCTGAATGGCCTTCTGTGCTGTAAACACCATGGATTCCTCTGTCGATGTTGACTTTCCTTGGGTTACAGACCCTTGGGCACCAGCAGTTCTTGCTATCTTTCCCAGATGATTGAGAGGATTAACTGTGGTAAACCCTGGCAAGTTTCAGCTCCTTCATTAAAAATGGAGGGGGATGCTAACAGAAAACTGAGGGAGGGCAAATATTCCGCAGCAGTTCCACAGTCACTGGTGGGAGTTTTATTGTGATGTTAGTGTGCGATGAAGAGGAGGGATCATAAGTTGAGTATGTGTCTGTTGGTCACACTGGCACTGTTCAATATGTTGACCACATGTGCCAAATTGGGAATCCAGGTGTGGTTCATTTCATTCCCATTTTAGGAAATGAAAACTGAGTAATGGACATAGTCATTGATCATGCAATCTCAATACACAGCTTACCCATGTGAACTTTAACCTTTTTGTGTGTGTTTATTGGTACAATAGTGAGACTAAAACCAGAGTGTGAGAGTGTCTTTTCATCATTGCTTTACCTCTTTGATTACTGAATGGCAATACATGTTTCAGTAAATGTACATCAGAAGCGTTGGAGGCTGTTCAGGGGAGGTTTATTAGATTGATACCTAGAATGAGCGGGTTGTCTTATGAGGATAGATTGGACAGGCTGGGCTTATTTCCACTGGGGTTTAGAAGAGTGAGGAGTAACTTGATTGAAGTATATAAAATCCTGAATGGTCTTGACAAGAAGAACTTGGAAAGAATGTTTCCTTTTGTCGGTGAGTTCAGAAGTAGAGGGCCACTGTTTTAAAATTAGGGGTCGCCCTAATAGGACAGAAATGAGGAGAAATTTTTTCTCTCAGAGGGTTGTGCAGCTTTGGAATTCTCTGCCTCAGAAGGCGGTGGAGGCGGGGTCATTGAATATTTTTAAGGCAGAGGTAGATAGATTCTTGTTAGGTAAGGGAATCAAAGGTTACTGGGGGTAGATGGGAATGTGGAACTCGAAACACAAACAGATCAGCCACGATCTTATTGAATAGCGGAGCAGGCTCGAGGGGCCAAATGGCCTACTTCTGCTCCTATTCCGTATGTTTGTATGTAAGCGTATTTACCTGTACTGTGCGAGTGTGCACAAGGCGTGTTCTATTAAATTGAGCGCAAGTAGTTAAAGCAGTGTTGCTGTATTGGCACCAGCGGTTAGGAAGCGATCTCCATCAGACAACACCGGGTAACGTGATAAAGGCAACAGAATAAAATACAGTTTCCTAGCTCACACCCAAAAGTTAATTAAGGACCTGTAAAGCTGGAGGAAGTGCCCAGCTTTGACTCCCAAGTTCGTGCTATGTTAGCTGACTCTGGGGGTGACAGTGAGAATGCTGCAGTTGGCCCCAGCACTGCTGATGGAGGCGACTCCCTCACAAAGGACAGAACAAGGCTCAGATCTGATGCACACCGTGACTGAATAGCCTGACAACCCCCGCGGTTAAGGCTCACGTGCAACTAACGGCTACTTAGACGAGGGACTGCTGACCATGAATGTGCTCATCTGGAAGACATGAACATAAGTCGGGGGTGGGAAGGAGAAGACGGTTCCAACAATAAATGACTGCCTATTTTAAACCACAGGGTCCCCACTGGCAACTCAATATTGAAACATTAAATGTTAAAACAATTTTGGTTGTATCTGTGGGAGGATTCTGGAGACCAGGGTAACCCATAATAAATATATTTGACAAGCCACCAAATTCAGACAGCTCGAACAGGAATACATACATTTAAGGGGAAGCTTGAGGAAGGAATCAAAAGGTTATTAAGATAGGGCCAGAGGAAGTAAAGCGGGAGGAGGCTCATGTGGAGCATAAACACCAGCATGGGCCAGCAGGGCTGAATGGCCTGTTTCTGTTCAGTAAATTCTATGGTATATCGAGGAGATTATTGCCACAATTATAAAAACCAATTCTTTCTCCATTCCCACCCCCCACCGACCACCATTCCCGTCCCCCTCACATGCACGTATACGAAACGTATCACCCATACCCACCCTGTCGTGAATTTGCACCTCACTTACACTGGGACAGGTTAGAGGAAGACAACGAAAGGAAGATAGGGAAGAGGCTCCAGACTGCAATTACTCACCAGAAACCAATAGATATTCATCAGAGTGAGGACAAGCAGCAGAATGTTGAAGAAAAAGTAAAAAGGAATATTGGGAACAGACTGGAGACTGGAGTAACAGGTGGCATACAGCACTTTGAGGGGGAACCAGTAAAGTCGGAACCAGAACCTACGAGAAAAAAAAGAGGGAGAGTGTTGCAGAGAAGAAAATTCACGGAACTCATTATAACCATGAGGCTCCCTCGGTATCGCAAGGCAGGATTCTCAGCTTCCAGAATGGCAAACACCAGAGAATATGCATAACTGGCTTGTGTCATAGAGTTTGGAAAAGCTCGTCCGTCACAGTCTTAGCAACGTCACAAAGTGCTTCACGGCCAAGGCTGTACTTTGGACCAGTGGCTGCACTACTCGGTGTAGGAAACGCAGCAGCCAATTTGAGCACAGCAAGATCCCACAGCGATAAGGTAACGGCTAGATAATTGGTTTTAATTACGCTTTTGTTGAGGGATATGTATGGGCCAGGACACAAAGGAGCATCTCCCTAACATAAAAGCAAAATACTGTGGATGCTGTATTTTTTTCTCTCCACAGATGCTGTTAGACCTGCTGAGTTTTACCAACGTTTTCTGTTTTTGTTGGAGCATCTCCCTGTTCTTCCTCCAATAGTGACTGTGGAGTCTTTAACACCCACCAGAGAGGGCAGACGGGGCCTCGGTTTAACATTTCATCCAACTGACAGAATACCAACTGTGAGGCATTCAGGGATGTGAAAGGCGCTATATCAATGCAAATCCTTTCTTCCTTACATAGCAATACCTATCATTTCAAATATTTCTCTCTCCCACTGACATTTGAAATGCCCATTAATGTGCGATTCCCAAGCACTTTTATTTACATATTGAGCCTTAATGTAGTAATGGCCCATGCTACTAAACGGAAAAGAAACAGAGGCCAAACAAGATGAGGAGATGACTTGACAGTCCAGCTGAAGAGAGATTTGTAGGAGGCTTTTAGAAGGCGTTGATTGGTGACAAAGCAACAGGTTTCAGGAGTGGAACTGAGGAGACAGGAAACTCTGCTCTCAACAGCGAGGCAAGAGGGAAACCGTGGGAACTAGACAGGTGGCCAGAGTTGAAAGGCCAATGAATGTTTGGTCAGTAAAGGCTGGAAGAGGTTGTGGGAGGCCAGGTGCCGATTAGTTCACTGCTCAAGGTCCACTCTCCATTTTTCAGTGAGATATTTCTGTTCAGTGAGGAGGGCTGTTAGATAGTGCGGTTGGTAGTAGAACTTAAAGAATGGGCCCACCCATCAGATGGAGAAACACCAAACTGGGACAACTTACATTAGCATATCAGCAACAACAATAAACCATTATTCCTGTTCCATTATTCAATTAGATCACGTTTGATCTGTACCTGAACTCTATTAACCTGCCCTTGCTCCATATCCCTTGATAGCCTTAGCCTAATGACAATCTGTCGAGCTCAACATTGAACATTTCAATTTTTATGAGATAAAAGCCACCTCATTTCATTCCTCAATGACCCAATTTGAAGATTATGCCCTGTTGTCCTGGATTCTGTCCCACCGCTCCCAACAGCGGGAACATTTTCTCTCTATCTACTCTATCAAATTTTCCGTCAGTTTAAACGCCTCGTTTAGATCACCCTTCAGCCATCTAAACTCAAGGAAATACAAACCAAGTTATGCAACCTGACCTCATAATTTAACCCCTTAAGCTCAAGTCTCATTCTTGCAAATCTGTGATGTACCCACTCCAAGGCCAATATATCCACCCTGAGGAAGGATCCCAAAGCTGAACACTGTACTCTAAATAGAGCCTAACCAAGGTATGACTGAGGCATCATTTCGTCCCCTTTCTATTCTAGGCCCCTTGAAATAAAAACCAACATTCCACTGCTCTTTCTGATTATTTCTTGTGCCTGCACACTAGCTTTCAGGGCTCCTCCACAACGCTCACTAACTTGCATTTGTGTAACCACTCAAACAGGTGTAAACATCCCAAGGCACTTTGTAAAGGGGAAAATAACATAGAGCAGGAGTGGGTCCAAACCACTGTTGAAGAGACAGGGCAACTCCTTCTGGACAACAGTCAATCACAATAGGGCTGCCAATCTGCTGGGAAGCATCACTAAGGGATCAAGCGAGTGCAGACTCTTACCAGCTTATAGCAAAGGTGCAACATCCAATATTGGAAACGACATCGTTTAGGCTGTGGCGAATACCAGCTCTGTTTTTGAAGTAAACATTGAGTTTGGTGAATTCCAGCAGAATGTCATTTACATCATGTAGGAAGAGAACCAAGATTCCAACATTGTGATACCTGCAAGGGAGGGGAAGAAAATTGTTTTAACTGCTGTGGTACTTTGCCAGAGTGGTCGTTAGCAACAGTAGAATGTTTTGGGCTACAAGAGGCATCAGTCCCGATCCTTTTCCTACAAGTCGTTGAGGAGTTATGGACTGCAGCAGTTTAAGAAAGTGGTGCACCACCACCTTCACAAACGCAATAAGCACTGGCCTTTCCAGCAACCCTCACATCCCAGAAACAGGTAAAATGATGAGTAGAAACCCTGCCTAATCCCCTTCCACTGCCTAGCCTGGGGTGCTGAGGTTAGCACATTCCTAACTGCTATCCTGCGACCATTCTATTCTGTAAGGTTTGGTTCCAAACAGAGCTACTTATTAACAGACCCGTGGAGGTGCCTGATCCCCAGTTCTGTTGATATTGAACAAATATAAACAGTGAAGTTATGCCAATAGGTGCTTGATTTAGTAAAAGGTTAAAGAAAAGAAAGAAACCACAGATTGAAAAGGGAATCTGAAAAGATTGTAAATGTAACACTTCAAAATCCACGGTGCATTTCGACCTCCCTTCCATATCCTGAGGATGTGAACGGTGCTATATAAATGCAAGTTTTTTTTACTCTACTGGTTTGAATCTCTTGATGACACTAGGCTCCATCTCCCATTAGAGGTGAGATACATGGAAGAAATTGTACATGGCCTGTGAAAAGAACAGGTTTGATGGGTAAATGGGCCATTCCTCATCCTCATCCAGTTTGAATTCAGTTAGGATTGATCTGTTCTCTGTTGCTCATTACCATACTCAAGTGAAAAGTGAAGTTGAGGTCAAAGATCAGCCATTATTTAATTAAATGATGGAGCAAGTTCAAGGGCAGTATGGAGGTGTCAGCTGTGGCTCAGTTCATAGCACCCTCGCCTTTGAATCAGAGGGTTGTGGGTTCATGTCCCACTCCTGGAAACCAAGAACTGTGATTGTACTCGAAAGAGTTGCAATCTGTGACTGTTGATAACTCGAAAGAGTTTTAAGGGCAGTATGGTCTACTCCTGCTCCTAGTCCCCAAGTCCTTGGTCTTTTTCTTTACCCAATTCACCACTGGATGGTGGGGGGGGGCTAAGTCTTTTGCGAAGATGGATTTTTTTAAAAAAGTATTTTTGGGAATATGGTGGTATTCTGTAAAGAAGGGAGTGAGAGAGAGATGAGAGAAAGGGGGGTGGGGGGTGAGAGAGAGAGAGAGGGGGGGGTGAGGGAGAGAGAGGGGGGTGAGAGAGGGAGAGGGGGTGTGTGAGAGGGAGAGGGGTGGGAGAGAGAGAGAGAGAGAGAGGGGGTGAGAGAGAGAGAGAGAAGGGTGGGAGAGAGAGAGAGCGAGAGGGGGTGAGAGAGAGAGAGGGGATGAGAGAGAGAGAGAGGGTGAGAGAGAGAGAGGTGGGGTGAGAGAGAGGGGGATGAGAGAAAGAGAGGGGGGGTGAGAGAGAGAGGGGGTGAGAGAGAGAGAGGGGGGTGAGAGAGAGAGGGGGGTGTGTGAGAGAGAGGGGTGAGAGAGAGAGAGGGGTGAGAGAGAGAGAGAGAGAGGGGTGAGAGAGAGAGAGAGGGGGTGAGAGAGAGGGGGGGTGAGAGAGAGCGAGAGAGGTGAGAGAGGGGAGGTGAGAGAGAGAGGGGGGTGAGAGAGAGAGTGGGGTGAGAGACAGAGAGAGAGGGAGGTGAGAGAGAGAGGCGGTGAGAGAGAGAGAGAGAGAGAGAGGCGGTGAGAGTTTAATTAAACAAGGGGAAGGTTAGTCAATACAGCTTGTCTGTGGGAGTAGAGAGAAATGAAAGGTAAAGGAACTAAATGCATGCATTTGTAATGAGAGGCTATGGTGAAGTTGAATGTATGAATAGGTTGGGTTTGAAATTTGCATTATATGATATGCAGGAACTTGACTTTTCAGCTGTTAAATTTCAAAGGGAGTTTAGAAGTGAGAAGAGATTTTTACAACTTACAAAGGTTTCATAAGTAAACGAGGGAAGGTTATTATATATTATTTTACCCAAAAGCGGAGACAACATGAAAGACTCCTATATTTTAGAAAAATTGAGTTCAAAGAGGTGCCAACAATGGAGTCTAAGATCAAAGAGGAAAATGATATTTAAGGAAAAATGTTTATTTGAGTTGTGTTGGCTACGTGGGGGAGATGTCCAGAGACCAGCTCTGTGCTAAGAAAGTTGTGAATTTGAAGCAGCCATCCAGTTTCAACCCAGAAAAGTCGTTGTTCTCTGAAAACAGTCTGTTTCTGAAGTTTGATCGGTTTTTCCACAGCAGAGTGGAAGAGAGTGAGAAGTCATGTGGTACATCTTTTACTAAAAGGACAGCCATTTTTGCCTTGGGTAATATTACTGGATTTTTATGGTTAAAATCTATAAGCGAGCTGTTGCCAAGTAGTTTACATGTGTGTTCTGACCAGGTAGGGTTTTTTTGGGGAATGTTTTGTAAGACTGTTTAGCTGTGTAATGTTAATCTTATGTGATTTAAGTGTTTTTATTCTTGTCAATAAATCTTTTAATTTTACAATTCTGAAAGCGTAACTGGGATTATTAGTTTCCCCCTCATTTTCAAAATACAAAAGCAAGTTTTGATCAGTAAGACAAGTTTCCCTCTGGGATTTGGCTTGCTCAACGAATAACATCGGCTCAGTTGTAACATTTTCTTCTCATTCCTGATGAGGAGAGTAACAATATTAAAATATCTTGTGTTTGCAAATAAAGGGAAAGTTTTTGGGAGTTGCGGAACAACAGTCACTTTAAAAGATAAAAATATTAAATATTTGGAAGACTGAAGGCATTCTTTTTGGTCCCAGTTCTAAACTCCATTCCCTACCTGCTGATTCCATCCTTCTTCCTGGCAACAGTTCGAGTTTAAGTCAGTTTGTTCGTAACCTTGGTGTCAATTTGACCCTGATTTCATTTCGTGTCATGTGCCTATTCTCACCTTTGTAACATCGCCTGATTTCACCTCATCTTCCACTGAAACTCTCGTCCGTTCTTTGTTACCTTTAGACTTGACTATTCCAACAAAACGCCTGGCTGATCTCCCATATTCGACCCTCTGTAAACTTGAGCTCATCCAAAATTCTACTGCCCGAGTCTTATCTCGCAGCAAGTCCCGGCCTCCGGTCACCGCTGTGCTCGCTGACCCTACATTGGCTCCCAGTCAAGCAAGATCTTGATTTTAAAATTCTCATCCTTGCTTTAAAATCCCTCCATGACCTCACCCCTCCCTATCTCCGTAATCTCCACCAACCCCACAACCCACCGAGATCTCTGCGCTCCTCTAATTCTGGCCTCTTCTGCATCTCCAATTTTAATTGCTTTACCACTGGTGACTGGGGCTTCAGTTGCCTGGGCCACAGGCTCTGGAATTCCCTCCCTACACCTCTCTGCTTCTCTATCTCACTTTTCTCCTTTAAAGCACTTCTTAAAACTCACCTCTTTGACCAAATTTTGGTCAATCTGATCTAATATCTCCTTACGTGGCTCAGTGTCATACTTTGTTTTTTAATGCGACTGTAATCGCGGCTTATAAATCAACCCCATTTTCACAGCCTCAAAAATCATGTTTTTGCATATACTCAGCAGATAAGTCGACCCACCCCTTTGCAGCCACGACATGCTATACTCGCATTAGTAGTCAGCCTCAATTTTCCTCCCCACAAATAGATGTTTTACTTATCAGAACCTTATAATGGGGCGTAAGGAATCAAGCAGGCAGTACCGGGCCCATGTTGTAAAGATGCTCATGAGTTTAAGTCATGGCCACTCTTGGCATCTAATGCAATGACAATGAATTTGATGGGTTTTAAAATGCTTTGATTGTGGTTAAAAGCATATTTGTACAGTTAATGTATTCATAAACCATGTCGCATAAATTTAAGATGAATTACCGCTGTTACATTTTGCGGACCACCCACACTGGCAGTTCGCTTTCGTACGCGGCATATAGGTCAACCCCTGTTTCTGGAGGGATTTTTTGAGGCTTAAAAGTCAACCTATTTGCTGGCATCCAAAGCACATTAAATATATAAATATAAGGCGTTGTTGTTGTCCTGCAAACACTCAATATGGTGGATCATGACTCCTGTCATTGATTGCTTAACTCCACCACTGAAGATGGGAGGAAGTTATGTTTTCACCCCTATTCGTTAATCTGTTTGTGTGTAAACAATAAATCTCAAAAACTAATGGATGGATGTCGACTAAACTTAGTACACAGATAGGGTAAGACCCAAGGACAAACTTATTAGTTTTTGGCGAAGATGTTGATCTGGATGATTGATTGAAACCTTTAAGATCCTGAGGGGACTTGACAGGGTGGATGTGGAGAGGACATTTCCTCTTGTTAGAGAATCTAGAACAAGAGGTCACTGTTTAAAATTAAGGGGTCGCTCATTTAAGACAGAGATGAGGAGAAATTTTTTCTCTCAGAGGGGAGTGAGTCTTTGGAACTCTCTTCCTCAAAAAACGGTGGAAGCAGAGTCTTTGAATATTTTTAAAGCAGAGCTAGATCGATTCTTGATTAACAAGGGGGTGAAAGGCTATCGGGGGTAGGCGGGAATGTGGGGTTGAGGTTACAATCAGATCGACCATGATCTCATTGAATGGTGAAGTGGGCTTGAGGGGCCGAGTGGCCTACTCCTGCTCCTAATTTGTATGTTTATATGTTCCTATGTATGTTCGTGTTCTGGAATTTAAAGGATTCATTAACATTGGGAGATAGGGAGAATTGATTTTTTTCTGAGAATGTTGTGGATTTTCTCAGCTGCTGTGGTGGAATTTTTTCACAGTTGTCAAAATGTTAGCAGAGTTTTCAGAGCAGGCTGTTGCTTGTGGATTGCCCTGAAACCCCCTCATAAGAAGGAAACTCTTAATAAAAAGATTTCTATTTTCAGCTTTGTTGTTACAGAGCATCAACTAGGCATGGAAAAGCCTCAAGGAAGAATTACGTAATTGTAATAACATTAACACAGCGTGATGGGGGTGTGTGTTTTACTGAGTGTCTTCTTCACTTGTTCCCTCTAGGGTTGCCAACCCTCCAGGATTGCCCTGAAGTTTCCAGGAATTGCAGATTAATCACCCTGGATATGGCGGCAAACAGACTCTAGGAGAAAAATCATAGAAGCGTTTAAAAAAAAATGGCATGTTTATTTTTCCATTTTCTTTGATCACTTTAGTTTATCAGTTGTAAAAACGTTGGAGAGGAAAGAGGGTGTTTGACTGTAGACAGGATGTTATGTGATGAAACTACTGGGATTATATCCAATGAGTTGACAATGCTAACACATACACAAACACACACACACTCACCTGAAGGCATAGGAGAAGGCAATAAGAGCCAGCGTTATCACATGATGGACCAACATCACAACAGAATCCTTCCTCCAGGCATCCATGTAGACAGTGGCATAGATGGCGTGTCCGTAGAAACTGCACTGAGCCAAGTAAGCAATTGCTATGTCTTTAGGGACATCAGCTGTTGCTCTCCATTCTGAAAGATGAACATGATAGTTAACTCCTTTGATGCCTTTGTGGTATTTTCTGATTGGAGCACAATCATTTTCTCTCGTTTGCCCTGATCCATCACACCAGAGTGTGGTAATAATAATCGTGACTCAAGGCTCACTAGGGCGACACCAGGGCTCAGAGCACTTAGAGGCAAATGTTCCAATGGCCAAAATTCAGATACATTAAAGTTGCTTAGAACCATGCAGCCCAGAAGGAGACCATTCGGCCCATTGTGCCTGTGCAAGCTCTTTTCAAAGAGCTGTCCCACACCCCAGTTTCTTCCCCATAATCTTGTAAATTAGTGCTCTGCACATATATATCCCATTGCATTCCGATAGTTCCTATGGCATCTGTTTCCACCACCCTTTCAGGTCTCAACAACACCGTGTCACAAAAATAAAATCCTCCCATTTCCATCTATATCTCCTGACAATTCTTTGAAACCTATGACCTCTGGTTAACCACCCACTAGGCAAAAGAACCCTTTTCTTCCTGCTTGCTCTATCTAAACCACTCAAATTTGGACCCTTCTCTCAAATCCCCCCTTAACCTTGTCTACTCTGTGCAGAACAATCCCAGCTTCTCCAATCACTCTACATAACGGAGGTCCTGCATCCCTGGTTTCACCCTTGTACTGTATTTCTTAACTAGAGTTAGTGTCTGTCTAAACAGAGACTATGGGCGGGGTTTTCCGCACCCGCCCACCACCGGGATCTTCCCGTGCGGCTGCAAGTCAATGGACTTCTGGCTGGGGCACTGCCTCCCCCACAGCGGGTCGCAACCTTGACGGTGCTGTAAAGTCCTGGCCTATGAATGCAATAAGTGCAGGGGCGGATTTACAATGAAACACACTGTGCCCCCGCCCCACCCCCCATCCCCAGAATGAATGTGTTTCAAAACATTCAAACTCGGGTGCGTGAACGGATGCTGCAACAGCCTCTCCCACGCAGGCAGCTGAGAGATGTGAGGTGAGAGCCTTTTCCTCGGTGTTTCTTCTGGCTTTGCTGCAGTTGCTCAGCCCCATGTGGCCGATTTAATTTCAGGTTAATTGCGCACGTTTCCCGCGGTGCTGAGGCTGTCAGATCGATGACCCCGCGGCTAGCCTGAATTAAACAGCTTGCCTGAAAATCCCGCAAACCGTCTAGAGGCTCAGGTACAATGTGTTATGGCGCAGCGGATGGCAAATGCTGAGCTGCTCAAATCCCAGAGGGAAGCTTGAAACAGCTGCCACAACTATTTTGCAATTTGCACTTTATTTCGGGATGCATGTCTTGAATTTAGTAGTAATAAGTCCACTGAGTCTTAGAGGTTTTTTACAAAACTAAATTAAACATTTATTAGTAGAAGGAATGCTTTTCAGCACGTACATTGGTCTACAAATTATGACTATAATAACTTCTAATTCCCCTAATTAATCTGACTTCCGGTTACACCTCCATTAAGGCAACAATAAATACAAATACATCTCAACAGACCCAGGCAAAGCACCAAATGCCCTGGACAGTGATATTCACAGTGAGTTTTCTTAGCTTCAATTCCTGTCGACAGCAACTTGATGCCGAAAGGCTAGAGGCTTTTCAAACTTGTGTTAGATCTTAGAATGCCACACAACCTCATTCCCTTTGTACATGTTTCTCCCTTTTTAATGTAAATTCCATTGTTCCAATATGTCTTTGCAACTTTACTTTTCTCATAATAGGAGTACTATGAAAGATTTATATTATATTATCAGTAACCTTTGGGAAAAATAAACACACTGTTTGGCTTAGCCTCTTATGGCTAGGTGTAACATCTCATCATCTCTTTGAAATTCAAACTACTCTGGTTTATCTAAAAATTCAAATGTTCCTCACACCTCACGCTGTAAAACTTCAACCATGTTTACGTATTTAGCATTTCAAACCTAGCTGCCACCCCTCTTCAAGAAATGCCCTCTTTGAAGAAGTACGGCTCTGTCCTCCAACAGGATTTCCGACTGTCTCTTCTGCCCTGCTCTCCCTTCTTCTAACTATGCTTCAGTTCTGCCGAAGGGCCATGAAGGCTCGAAACATTAACTGATTTCTTCTCCGCCGATGCTGCCAGACCTGCTGAGTTTTTCCAGGTAATTCTGTTTTTGTTTTAGCTTCCCTTCTGATAGCTGGTCTGGAGCTTTTGAGTTGTCTTCAATTCAATTGAATCCCCACACACACACACACACCTACACACAGGGAAACTAATCCAAACCCCACTTTTAACCCACTTTTACAATAATATTATGAAAATGACTATACTTTCATGACAAATGACCCCATCACTTGGGTTTATTATCCATATTTTAGGCTCAGTGGGACACCTTGTACACTCAATCTGCTCATCCCTCATCCCTCAAATTTAAACTGAATTGCTGGTTAATTGAAACTCGAGACAAAATATTTATCACTGCTGAGATGATATAGTCAGAACCGGGCATTCTGTGTGTTGCACAAACGGATTTCCAAACGGACTTGTATTTAATAATGGTTGCAAATTAAATGTAAATTAAAAAGCAATGGTTTTCATACACAATGTTAAATTGGCAAATGTTTAACACATTTTAGACCCTTCCATTAAAAGAGAAACTATTCTTTGTAGTGTTCATGGGCAGTGGCTGTCGGTGTTTGATGAAGAAAGCTGGGGGGGATGGGGTCGCAGTCTTGCTTCACTTCATGTGTTGTGTTATGAAACATGACCTAAAAAAAGTCGGATGACTTAACTACAATACTCAGAAAGCTACATGATTCACTGAACTGACCACACAAAAATCCATATCCGGAATTATCAATTGAGGAACTATTAATTCATAATCGATCACTTCCTGGTGTCACATGGCTGGAGCTCCTTTTTTAACTGTAAGAGCAAACACATGCCTGGAACCACAGGGTTGAACTCATAGCCCTGTACACCCACACGTTCATTAAAGGCAGACAGTTGTGGTGCAGAAAACTCCAGCTGATCACAGTCAGCACAGAGGCAGAGCTAGACAGACATCCTCCCATATACACTCTCTCTCTGATACAAGGCGTGATGCTTGCTAACAAGCCTAGAGCAGACAGTAGGGGCACACGGTGAGCCAATTAGCTTTACCCAACAATAGTGAAGTTCGTCCGCTCCCCTCAGCGCCATGATCGCCAATGCAAGTAGGGAGCTCACTCACTGGCTCTCTGGGTCGGACTGTTGTGGGTTCAACTCCCACTCCTGTCCACAGGCATTTCAGGGGAGTGCTGACCTGTCAGAGATGCCACCTTTGGACGTAAAAGATCCCATGAGGCTATTTTGAAGAAGAGGTGAGATACCCTTGTTGTCCTGGCGAATGTTTATTCCCCAATCAACATCACACAAAACAGATCCTGGTCATTATCACACTGTTTGTGGGAGTTTAATGAGTGCAAACTGGCTGTGGCTTTCCCCACATTCCCACTTCAAAGTACTTAATTGGCTGTACAGCTTTGGGACTTCTGGTGGTCATGAAAGGTGCTACATAATTGCAAGTCTTTAAATTTCGGTATGGCTGTGAGGTGTTTTAAAAGAACCAGCCCACCACTATGGGACAGGAGGAATTGTAGACCATACACACACACACACACACACACGCTTACAGCTAGCTTCTTAACCTCAATATTGCCAGGTTAGACTCACTAACAGGAAATAAATAGAGACAGATTTGCCTGGCACTGCTCCAGCCTACATTCTATCAGCTGGTTTCATAGTCACATCTTCAGAATCATTCCTTGGCTCTTACGGACCATGGTCAGATGTTGGAGGGAAGATCCTGGGCAGCCTCAGAGCCTCACTCCACACGTTCCCATTTTCTCTTAATAATCAGCAAGCTTTGATGGGGAGAGGAGTTTCAGTAAAACCTCGGCCAGTTTGGCCAGGGGTTGAAACATTGACCTCGAGCCGAGTTTTACTTTGATTTTAATTTAAATGGTTGTAACGGGGACTGGCCTAGCCTGAAACCACAACAGCAGCTCATGCTCTTCCACTGAGTGACACTGTTATGAGATTTTCCAGTGAGTGAAAGGAGGAGGGGTGGGGGTATTGGTTAAAGAGAGCATTGCAATGCTGGAGAAAGAGGATGTTCCAGAAGACTCAAGAACAGAATCAATTTGGCTAGAACTAAAAAGGGTGTAAATATATTTCTCAGTGTAGTCCAGAGACAACCAACTACTGGGTAGGATGTAGAGGAACAAATCTGCAGGGAAATTACAGAGAGATGCAAACATTATAGAGCAGTTAAAATTGGGGTGTTTAATTACCGAATGTAGACTGTGATAGTGGTAGTGTAAAGAACGGAGGGGCAAGATTGTGTTCAGGAGAATTTTCTACAGCAATAGGTGTCTAGTCTAACAAGAAAGGACCTGGTTCTTGGAAATGAGGTGGGCCAAGTAGACCAAGTGTGAGTGGGGGAACATTTAGGTGACAGTGATCACTGTATCGTAAGGTTTAGGATGACAATAGAAAAGGACAATGGGCAATTCAGAGTAAGAATAATTAACTGGGGGAAGAGCCAACTTCAATGGGGCAAGAATGGAGCTGGGCCAGTTAAACTGGAACCAAAGGTTGGTGGGAAACTCTGTGGCTGAACAATGGGATACCTTCAAAAAAAAAGAAATGGCTCAGGCACAGTCAAGGTATATTCCCTCAAAAGGGAAAGGCAGAGCAAACAAATCCAGAGCCCCTTGGATGAAAAGGAGATAGAAACTAAGATAAAGAAGAAAAAGGGTGCTTATGACAGGTGTCAGGTAGAAAATTCTTTTGGTTAAGAACCAAGCTGAATACAGAAGGTTCAGAGGAGAGGTGAAGAAGCAAATAAGAGAAGCAAAGAGGGATTATGAGAAAAGACTGGCAGCCAACATATAGAGGAATCGCAAAGTCTTCCATAGGCACATAAATAGTAAAACGGTGGTAAAAGGAGGAGTAGGGCCGATTAGTGACCAAAAAGGGAATTTACACATGAAGGCAGGGGCATGGCTGAGGTGTTAAATGAATAATTTGCATTGGTCTTTATCAAGTAAACTGATGCTACCCAGGCCGTGGTGACAGACGAGGAAACTCTGTCACTAGAAGGATTCAAAATTGATAAGGAGGAAGTGTTGGATAAGATGTCAATACTTAAAGTTGACAAGGCACCGGGAGCGGGTGAGATGCATCTAAGGATATTGAAGGAAGTGAGAGAGGAAATTGCAGGGGCACTGGCTATAATCTTTCAGTCTTCCCTACACTCAGAGGAGGTGCCAGATGACTGGAGCATTGCAAACAATACACCTTTGTTCAAAAAAGGTTGTAAGAATAAGCCCAGCAATTACAGACCAGTCAGTTTAACTTCAGTGGTGAGGAAGCTTCTAGTAACAATTATTCAGGATAGAATTAGTAGTCACAAGGAAAAATATGGGTCGATAGGCAAGAGCCAGCATGGATTTCTAAAGGGGAAATAGTGTTTAACTAACCTGGAGTTTTTTGAAGAGGCAACAGAGAGGGTTGATAAAGGTAATGCTGTCGATGTGATGTACGTGGGCTTTCATCAGGCATTTGATACAGTGCCACACAACAGACTTGTGAGAAAAATTATAGCTCATGGATTAAAAGGGACAGTAGCAACATGGATACAAAATTGGCTGAGTAATAGGAAACAGCGAGTAATGGTTAATGGATAGTTTTCAGGCTGGAGGAAGTAGAATTCCCCAGGGGTCAATATTAGGACTCTCGCTTTTCCTGATATATATTGATGATCTAGATCTTGGTGTGCAGGGCACAATTTCAAAGCTTGCGGATGATACTTTACAATGCTTCCAAGTTTTGTATGAGGAGGACAGTGTAGAACTTCAAAAGGACACAGACAAGTTGTAGAGTGGGCAGATAGGTGTCAGATGAAGTTCAATACAGAGAAATGAGAAGTGATGTATTTTGGTAGGAAGAACATGGAGAGACAACATAAAATACGGGGTACAATTCTTAAGGGGGTGCAGGAGCAGAGGGACCTGGGTGTATATGTACATAGGTCATTGAAGGTGGCAGGACAGGTGGAGAGAGCAGTTAATAAAGCATACAGTATCCTGGGCTTTATTAATAGGGGCATAGAGTGCAAGAGCAAGGAGGTTGAACTTACATAAAATACTAGTTAAACCTCAGCTGGAGTATTGTGTACAGTTCTGGATGCCACACTGTTGGAAGGATGTGAACACATTGGAGAGAGTGCTAAAGAAGTTTATAAGAATGGTTCCAGGGATGAGACACTTCAGTTACGAAGATAAATTGGAGAGGTTGGGACTGTTCTCCTTGGAGAGGAGAAGGCTAAAAGGAGATTTGATAGAGATGTTCAAAATCACGAGGGGGCCGGACAGAGTAGATCGGGAGAAACTGTTCCCGCTCATAAAAAGATCAAGAACGAGAGGGCACAGATTTAAAGTGATTTGCAAATGTAACGTGAGGAAAAGCTTTTTTACACAGTGAGTGGTTCGAGTCTGGAATGCACTACAAGAATGCACACAAAACAGGCAAGTTTTAAAGTTTCAGATGTAACCTTTTATCCAAATTGGAAAAGTGATACATTGATAAGAATTTAAATAGGATCAGAACTAAGAGGGAGTGGGGGAGAAAACGTACACAACCACAAACATGCATACATGCAAACTCCAACACGCACAGTACATTCTCCATCCATTTCCACACACCAACCACACGCGCACACAGTTAGTTAGCACAGACTATCTTCATGTTAGATGAGAAGGCATAAAACAAAAGGAGTTCAAGACACAAAAAGAGAGGCTGCAGTTTATTCAGGATAGGGGTCAGACTTGGTGAGGGGAGATGGAAGATCCTTGGAACAACCCTCCCTCTGAACCTTATGCTTTGGGAGAAATTTGTGTTCCTGCTGCCGATCTTATGGGTCGCTTGCAATGTTTTGACAGTTCCCCTCTTCCTATTTACAATTTGAATTAGATAGTCTTCCTCTCTTTTCCCCCCAACGGAGTGGAGGAGAATTTTTTTCTCTCAGAGGGTCTTGAGTCTGTGGAATTCTCTTCTCCGGAGAGCGGTGGAGGCAGGGTCATTGAATATTTTTAAGGTTGAGTTAGATTGACTCCCTTGTCAATCATGATTCTAAGGGTATGGGGTAGAGAGGAAAGTAGAGGTGAGACCACAATCAGCCATGATCTTATCAAATAGCAGAACAGGCTCAAGGGGCCAAATGGCCTACTCGTGCTCCTAATTTGTCTCTAAGTTCGTGATTTGTCTTTTTTTTGATATGCTTCATCTTAACGTCTCACTATCTTCCACCTCATCACACCATCGCCTGTTTTTCCTTCAAGTACAGCTTAGATCATTTCACCCACATTTCAGCTCTTGCTTAACTTTTCTCCCCCTTTCCCTCTGTATCACTCATACCTCCAGGAAAAGGAACAGTGGGGAAAATGGGCAAAACAACTTAAATGGAGGAATTTGGGTCAATTGCTTTGCAATGGGTACATCTTTATCCGTGGAACCTGTAGGTTAGTTCAGGTGTTCTACACTCCCTGCTGCATTTCTGTAGCAACTTTCATGACCTCAGGATGTGCCAAAGCATTTTCACAGGCAATGAAGTATTTTTGAAGTGCAGTCACTGTTGCGTAGGAAATATGGCAGCCAATTTGTGCACAGCAAACTCCCACATAGAGCAATGTGATAATGATCAGATGGTCTGTTTTGGTGATGTGGATCGAGAGATAAATATTGGCCAGGACACAGGGGAGACCACCCCTACTCTTCTTTAAAATTGTGCTGTGATCATTGATATCTATCCAAGAGGGTAGAAGGTGCCTCAGTTTAACATACCATCCAAAAAAAGACATCTTTGACAGTGGGTGCAGTGGAGTGTGGGCCTAGTGCTCAAAGGCTGCTGGAGTAGGGATTGAACCCATAAGCATCTAACTGAGAGGGAACACTGTTACTGAACCACGGCTGTCAAGAGGTATGCTCATGACGAAACCAAACAAATGTAAAAGAAGTGCTAATCTAGTAGGCTGGGAAAGCTCTTAAAGTCACAAATGGACTCCAAGAAAGTGATGAGGTGCAAAATGAAAACATGGGAAAAAAATTATAGGGGCTAACAAAGCTAACAGTTCAGGTTTTTAATATATTAGGCAAGGAGATGGGGCAAAAATGTAGGCTCAACTGAGAGAACAGAAGTTTTTTACTAGATTGATTCCTGGGATGAGAGGGTTGTCATATGAGGAGAGGTCAAGTAGAATGGGCCTCTCTCACTGAAACATATAAAATTGTTAGAGGACTTGATAGGGCTCTTTCCCTTAGCTGAAGAGTCTAGAACTCTGGATCGCAGTCTCAGGATCGGAGCTTGGCTATTTAGGACTGAGCTGAGGAGCAATTTCTTCACTCAGGTGGTGGTGAATCTTTGGAATTCTCTATCCCAGAGGCAATGGATGCTCAGTCATTGAGCACCAAGACTGAGACTGGTAATTTTTTTTTAGGTATTAAAGGAATCGAGGGATAGAGATAGAGTGGGGAAGCAGACTCGAGATTGAAGATCAGCAAGGATTGTATTGAATAGCACAGCAAGCTTGAGGGGTCATATATGGACCACTCCTGCTCCTATTTCTCATGTATCACCAGATTTTGCCAATATCTGCTGCTGTGTGTTGAATTCAGTTCAGCTGCGACTGGTAGAATCAGCAGGCAGAGAACCTGCTTAACTTAACCCCGCCGCAGCTCCTTCCAATACTCATCATTCACACTAAGTGACTCTAATGATATATCATCGGCGCAGTATCTGAAATTCAGTACAAATCTAGGACCCAGGTTCCAGGGCTTAAAAGGATCACTTGATTAAAATATTTTTAGATGCAGCCATTTGATATTTAAGCCGCAAATTGTAATTCATATTGATTTAATTTCATATTATGCATTCTTCCACTTTATCCTATGAAAGCGTACACTCATTCGACTTCAGAGGTTTTCCAACATATATATAGTTTTTTTTCAAACATTTCAAGAGATATGAAGTTTTTTTGACAGAGACAAACTGTTTCTGTTATGTTATTAAATGTCTTTTGGATGTCTTATTGAGTTTTCCATACTTGGCAGCCAGGCATTGTGGGATAACAGTCCATGTTAGTTCGGTTACTGCAGTCAATAAACGAAGCACCTTGTTCAACCTCCTCTGCACCTAAGTGAGCATTTATCAACCTCTAAACGTCTAATCGGCAGTACCAATAGTTAAACATAACAAATTGGCGACGAGGATGACGGACCTGTGCAGTAATGCCACTCGAACAATGAAGCAGATAGTAAAAGGAAATTACTAGTACAAAAAACAGTGCGCCCGCCAATATTCCCGAAGCACAAGGGTTAAAAGTAAAGCTCCTGTAGAGTTAAATTAAAGAAAAAATTGCTGCTGCTCTGAAGATTAAAAGAAAAAAATAGGCAATTAGAGCAGGGAGCAGTGCGGCAGCTCTGGGTTTAAAGAATAAACGGGCCCCGATCCAACCAGCTGAGGAGTCTCCTGGAGCGCTCCCAAAGTTAAAAAAATACAAAGGGGGTCTGCAAGAACAGAAGTTAAAAGGAAGAACTCGCCAGCGGAGAAAGTGCTGCAGTGATTTTTTTTTTCCCGCCCAAACACTGAAAGAAAGAAGAGACCCACAATCGCGGGCATCCCGAGAAAAGCGTGGGGAAACCACAATGGCGGGGCCGACGGCTGCAGACAGCCCCCAAAGTTCCAAAACAGGGCCAACAGGGAAAAGGAATGAATCCCAGAGGAAAGAAGTGCTCCTACCTTGAAAGTTTTAAAAAGTTTAGAAAAGGCGGCCCACGATCACTGGGAGCCTGCCAAAAGCAGAGAAGCGCGGGAAGAACCACAGAGACATAACCGGCAGCTGCTGACAGCCTGAGTTTAAAAAAAGGGTACTGTCTTAAAGTGGTAACAGCATTTAAAGTGGGTAGCTACAAGGAAAATGGAAAAGACAGTAAACAAAAAGAAAATAAAAATGACTAAATTCACTGGACCTATGGAACATTTCAATGAGACTGTTGAACAGTGGAGCTCCTACACTGAATGCTTTTGAGGTTTTTGTCCTTGCAAATGGAATTGAAAATGATAGAAAGGTGGCAACTTTCTTAAGTGTGACGAGAGCTAAAACCTTTGGCTTACTAAGAAGCTTGGTGCCGCCTGACAAACCTGGCACAAATCATGTGGACATTGTAAAAGCCCTGGGGCAGGATTTTGCCCTTGGCAGGAGTGCTCGGCAGGGGCGGGCAGGAAGACAACCGATGCCCACAATCGGCACCGCACCGCGATTTTACATGGGTAGGCCAATTAAGGCCCACCCAGCATGGAACGTGTGCGGGCAGGGGGAGCAGGCCTAGCGTGAAATTCGCACGTGCGCGTGAAAGAGCGCTTCAATCTCCCTGAGGCATGGAGCTGCCTCAGGGGATGAAGCGCTGTTTTAAAAAACTAATTAACAAAATAAAATGTCATAAAACATGTCCCCTCATGTTTTAAGACACTGTTTTAAATTCAAGTGTAAAATTTCTCTTTTACTTTTATTAGCTTTAGGCAACCTCGTCCCGCCCATGGATGAGGTTTCCTAAAAAGTGCAAACGCCGCTTGGCGTTTTCGCCTGCCCGCCAGCCGTAAGGTGGGAAGGGCAGCGTGAATTTGAATTTAATTACCTTTTTAATGGCCTTAATAGGCCTTTTAATTGTCTGCAGGTGCGCCGAATGAAATATCGCGGGACTACGCGATAACGTCAGGGTGCTCGCCCGACGTCATCGGGCATCATCTTACGCTCGGCCGGGACTGGCGCGCGTCCACCCGCCAAGCTCAATATTCTGCCCCCGGGGACGCATCTTTCCCCTGAGCCACTTGTCATAGCAGAAAGATTTAGGTTTCACAGAAGAAATCAAGAGGGGGAAACAGTTGCGCGGCATGTTGCAGCACTTAAAAAGCTCACTGAACATTGGGAGGTCAAGGAAGTACTGAACTATACCCTCCCCGTGACAGGTTGGCCTGTGGCCTTTGAACTGAAGCATTCCAGAAAGGTCTCCTAATGGAGGCTAACCTCACTTTGTAGAAAGCCATAGAGATTGCAGTCTCCATGCAGCGGGCTGTAAAAGAAGCAAAGCATGCTGAGCGCATCAACTCGAGTGCATATGGGCATGCACACCAGATAGCAAGCAGCCAGGGTTACCACCGTTGTGGAAAGCCTAGTCACCATCCATCTGAATGTTGGTGCAGAGACTGGTCAGTGTGGCAAGAAGGAACACATTGAGCGTGCCTGTAAAAACCAAAGTAACGGTGCATCAGAAAGGCAAACCAGAGAAAAGAGAATCTGCCGTCTGACGTAACGAGAAGAAAAGTCTGCATTGTCGTGGAGCAGGAGCGGGAGGACCAGAGAGTGACACTGAGTCTGAAGAAGAAGGGGGCCCTCCACATCTCGTCAGTGGCAGGTGGTTCACAGGGCTTCTGGGTAACACCGCTGCTGGAGGGCCAAGCAATACGTATGGAACTGGAACAAAAACAAAAATACCTGGAAAAACTCAGCAGGCCTGACAGCATTTGCGGAGAGGGATACAGTTAACGTTTCGAGTCCATATGACTCTTCACCAGTTCTGTTGAAGAGTCATGCGGACTCGAAACGTTAACTGTGCTCCCTTCCGCAGATGCTGTCAGACCTGCTGAGTTTTTCCAGGTAGTTTTGTTTTTGTTTTGGATTTCCAGCATCTGCAGCTTTTTGCTTTTATTGTATGGAACTGGATACAGGGGCTGCTGTTTCTCTGGCCCCAGATGCTTTGTATAAGGAGAAGCTTAAACATCTTCCCTTGATGCAGGCAAAAATCATTCTGAAAACCTATAGAGGGGAATCTGTACCTATGATGGGCAGAACGGAAGTTAAAAGGGAACTAAATGGACAGGCTGCTAAGCTACCACTGTTCGTGGTGAAAGGCAACTACCCAGCTTTAGTTTGACGGTCGTGGCTTGAGAAGGTCCAGTTAAACTGGGCAGAAGTACATAGCGTTGCAGAAGACGACTCTGGTCTGACAGCTGTTATAAAAAAAAATGCCGTTGTTTTCAAAGGAGATTTGGGAAGCATGAAAAGAATTACCATAAAATTGAATATCAAAGCTGACTCTCAAGCAAAATTCCTGAAGGCCAGAACCGTGCCTTATACCATACAACCAAAAGTCGAAGCTGACCTGGAGCATCTGGACAAGATAGGGGTCTTGGTACCCGTCTCCCATAGCGCATGGGCAACACCCATCGTTCCAGTGCACAAGAAAGAGGGCTCCATGCACATCTGCGGAGATTTCAATGCTACTGTTAACCCCGTGTTGTGTGCTGAACAATATCCACTTCCCCATATTGGGGACCTTTTTGCTGGCCTGGCTGGTGGACAGAAATGCAGCAAATTAGATCTATACCAGGCCTACTTACAAATACACGTTGATGAGAAGTCATAAGAACATTTGGCCATCACAACACACAAAGGACTGTACCGATATGGCCAGTTGCCTTTTGGAATAACATCAGCTCCAGGCTTGTTTCAGAGGGGCCATGGACCAGCTCCTGAGTGGCTTGCCTGGAGTTCAGTGCTACCTTGACGACATCTTGGTAACGGGCAGGACCGATGAGGATCATCTCAGGAACTTCGATGCCACTCAACACAGACTAGAGAAGTATGGCCTACAGGTTCGCAAAGACAAGTGCGAGTTTTTTCAGTCCTCTGGAATATTTGGGACATTTCATTGACGCTGCTGGGCTTCACAAAACACCCTCCACAATCAAGGCTATTGAGGATGCTCCAGCTCCTCAGGATATCAGCCAGCTCCGCTCCTTCTTAGGGTTTCTGACTTATTACGGGAGATTTATTCCACAGCTGGCATCCCTGCATGAGCTTGTGTGTCAGAACAAAGCCTGGAAATGGACAGAAGGCTGTGACACTGCGTTCAAGAAGGCCAAAGCAGCGCTGACAGATTCCGCGGTACTGACGCACTTTCACTCCTCCTTACCTCTACAGCTTGCATGTGATGCGTCGCCTTATAGAGTTGGGGCCGTTGTTTCACACGTAATGCCCTCAGGGGTGGAGAGGCCCATCGCATTTGCTTTGCTTAAAGTCTGTAAAGCGGGGAGCCAATACACTCAAATCAAACGCAAAGCACTGGGAATCATTTTCGGAATCTGGAAATTTCACCAGTACCTGTTTGGACGGAAATTCGTGCTGCTTTTCTTTTGAATAAACCAATTAAATTAAATTAGGAAAAACGAGGGACAAAACAAGATGCAGCCTCTTAAAGGGACAGTGCAAACTAAAAGTCAAGCGTTAAAGGAAACTTACAAACATTAAACCAAAATGTGATCAAAGGGGTCTATGAAATACCCCAGACCCCACCGAGCACAGAAGGCCTTAATCGTGCCAGAGGATACTGTGTCCCTCTCCAGCAACACCCAGCCGCAAACATAGCCGTGGAAAGGGGTAAGACAGTCAGGCTGGACGACCCCCCCAGTCGCTCACTGCCTGTTGATGGCCAGCCTGGCCAGGCCCAGAAGCAGGTCCTCCTCCCCCCCCCCCGTCCCTCTCCACATCGGATGAAATTCACACTGCTGACCGGTCATCAACAACTCACCTCAATATTCAGTCCACACACAGGCGTCCCTGCTTTAGCTGCAAGCAGGATGCAGTGTTGGGCATTGATGTTGAGTGCTCACACATATGACATCAAATATCGAAATCTACCTTGTATGGCAATGCGGACGGCCTTTCGAGGCTGCCGCTACCAGTCAGCCCTGTGAACACTGCTCAGAAAGACATTTTCTACTTTGCGCACCTAGAGGACACACCCATCACTTCAGTCCAAATCAAGAAGGCCATTCAAGTGGATCCAACATTGTCCAAAGTCATGGACCTTGTGATGCATGGCCACTCTTCCCCAAACTTCTGAGTCTGCCCTGACCTTCATCCTTACGTTTCCAGGAGGATGGAGTTGTTAGTCACTTCAGGATGTTTGCTTTGGGGTATACGAGTTGTTATTTCACCAACATTGAGGAAACCGGTGTTGGACCAACTGCATGTTGGACACTGTGGAATGGTTCATGTGAAAGAGATTGCAAGATGCTACTTTTGGTGGCCCGGTCTGGACCAAGACATTGGAGCCGGTGCGAGATCTTATTCTTCATGTCAGAGAGTGAGAAACATGCCTCAATTGACACCCCTCCATCCATGGGATTGGCCGGAAACCCGTGGCAGCGTATCCACGTTGATTCTGCTGGACCATTTGAAGGAACAATGTTCATGAAAGTTGTGGTACTCATTCCAAATGGCCAGAGGTTTCAGTGATGTCTTCTGCTACCGTTGAGAGTACAATTCAAAGGCTAAAGAGAAATGTTCATCGGTGCAGGTTACCAGAACAACTTGTGGGCTGACAGCGGACCTCAGTTTGTCTCACAGGTGTTTGAGAACCTTTTGAGAAGTAACAGAATCCATCACAACACCTCAGCACCAGACCACCCATCACCAATGGATTAGCTGAGAGATTTGTTCAAACCATGAAACACGCTTTAAGTTTGGCAGGAGTACATTCCTCCATTCAAAAGCATCTGGACACATTTCTGCTGACATACTGAAACACGCCACATGCTATAACTAAAGCATTTTCAGCATTCCTACTAATGGGACAGCAACTGCACCCTTGCTTTGATCTGCTGAGACCAACAAAAACCCAAGTTGTATAATATCAACAACACAACCAAGTGGAGAGAAGAGCCGAAAGATCAAAGCCAAGAATTTTCTGTTCTGGACAAGAAGTTCTAGCTCGTAGTTATGCTGCCGGAGCTAAACGGGTTCCTGCTACAGTGATTGCTCAGACAGGACCTGTTTCGTACACAGTCCAAACTGCGAATGATCTCACCTGGAGGAAACATGTTGACCAACTGTTGCCAAGTCAGGCACAATCTAAGGATACACCTCTTATGGAAGAGCCATCTCCAATCAAGAAACGCCGACTCCAGTCTCATCTCCTCAGTCTAACTCGACTGAAGTTGAGGGCGTCTCACCTTCACCTGCATTGGACACAGCTTCGGATTCCGCTGCAGGTCCTGGGTGGCTATCGGTCTCCGATGAGCATTGCTCTATCAAAGCGCCGGAAGTCCACCACAACCCACACCGGGAGAGAAGGCCTCCTGAGCACCTGAATTTATAAAGTTAGAGACTGGAGATGGGTTCAGCGGGCATAGAGGCAATCTACCCTCTTTCCCTAGTCCAGAAAATGTTTTGTTGAACTGACATTTTCAATAAGGTGGGAGGAATATGTTAGGTATTAAATGTATTATTGAGCTTGCCGTACTTGGCAGCCAGGCATTGTGGGATGACAGAGTCCATGTTTATTTTGGTTAGTTCAGTTGCTGCAGTCAATAAACGAAGCACCTTGTTTAACCTCCTTTGCGCCTTTGCGAGTATTTATCAACCTCTAAAATGGTTAATCGGCAGTACCGATAGTTAAACATAAGTTTCCACTGGCAGGAGGGTCAGTAACCAGAGGACAAAGATTTAAGCTCATTGATAAAACCACCAGCAAGTTGTTGTGATCAAGAATGCAGCGTCTGAAAGGGCAGCAGAAGCAGGTTCAATAGTAACTTTCAAAAAGGAATTGGATAAATACTTGAAAAGGAATAATTGCAGGGTTATGGGAAAGAGCAGGGGAGTGGATAGCTCTATAATAATTGGGTAGTTCTTTCAAAGAGCTGGCACAGACATGATGGGCAAAATGGCCTCCTTCTTTGCTTCCGTGTTGTCAGAGCACCCTCTTCTGGTGGCTTATCTGGCCACAGCTCAGCCTCAAAGCAGAGACTTCTAAAGTTTGAGCCCCTGAGACTCTGCTGAGTTGCTGATCTTAACCCAGTCGAAGTACAATTCGCTTTAGCACCATTGGGTTGGGCACAGGAGAAAACGCCATCCAGGATTCTCCAGCTTTGCTACAAAATGTATGTGTGCGAGAATCCCTCCCTGCCAGGCAGCTCGCCAACACTGCCCGCCCCTTCTCTAGGGATCAGGATCTCATGGAAGGGGGGCTTGCAGGCTTGAACCCCCACATTTTACCCTTGGCAATGTGGAACATTGAAGCAATGTCGCCGGGCATATCTACATTTTAAAAGCTGGAAGCCCGCAGTGTCCTGACACCGCAGTGAATTTAGACTGTAGCTCAGATTACAGGAAATCAACATCGACACCACTGGATGCCTTACGCTGCAGATTCTTGGCCATTACAAGTTTAAAGGGGAATGTCCATCTTGGAATGGAGTTTGTCAATCACTGGTCAAACAAACACACGCCCACACAACACAGCAACCTTCTTCAGAAGGAACAAAAACAGAATTACCTGGAAAAACTCAGCAGGTCTGGTTTTTCCAGGTAATTCTGTTTTTGTTTTGGAAGTCCAGCATCCACAGTAGCTTTTAGCTTTTTGTTTCTTCAGAAGGAAGTTCATCCTGAATGAAAAAGGCTTGTCTTGCTATCGCACCTTTCATGATCTCAGGTCAATCCAAAGGGCCTTACGGCCAATTTATACTTTTGAATGCAGTTGTTATTGTAATGTATGCAGCATCCAAATTTGTGCACAGCAAGCTCCCACAATGTGATAAAGACCAGATTAATCGTCCCAGGCCAAGAGGGAAGCTGCAGAGAGTTTACGTTTGACTACTTTGCACAGAGAGCACTGAACATAATACATTCTTGGGATGTGGATGTCTCCGAGATGGCTGGTATTCACTACCCATCCCTAATTGTCCTTCGGAAGATGGTGGTGAGCCTTCTGCTTGAACTAGGGAGAGGTGGTGGGGTAGTGGTGTTATCACTGGACTAGTAGTCCAGAGACCCAGGTTCAAAATCCCACCATAGCAGATGGTGAAATTTGAATCCAATAAAAGAAAATCTGGAATCAGTCTAATAATGACCATGAAATTATTGTTGTAAAAACGCATCTGGTTTACTAATGGAAGGAAACCTCCTATCCTTACCCATCCTACAGCAATGTGGTTGGCTCTGAAATGGCCTAGAAGCCACTCAGTTCTCAAGGGCAATTTATGGATGGGCAATAAATGCTGGCCTAGCCAGCGTTGCCCACATCCTGTTAACAATTTTTTTTTTGAGAACTGCTGCAGTCCATGGCCACCCATAGTGCCGTACGCTATAGAGTTCCAAGATTTTAACTCAGCGATGATGAAGGAACTTGGAGGGGAACTTGCAGGTGGTGGTGTTCCCATGCACCTGCTGCCCTTGTCCTTCGAGGTAGCAGAGGTCATGGGTTTAGGAGGGTGGAATTGATTGATCTGGGTGTTTGGATATATATTTGAGGGAATTGACAATTTTGGATCTTTAGTTTTCAGGACCAGTCAGAGGAATATAAAGTCTTTTGAGGTCTTTCACTTCCCTCCGTTGCTGTGTCAGACAATTTCTCCTTTAATTCCCCCAGTTTGACCTAGTCAGCATTTTGGTCAAATAGTGTAACACTGTAAATGATATTGTATCCAGGCACAGATTGGCTGTTCCAGCAGATTGTACCATTAAAGGGCTAAGGAGAGCTCGCTCTCTATAATTGGTGAAGGTCTTTCATGATTACATTTGAACCTTTCTAGTTGCACAGTTTGCCAGCACGATGTTCATTTTTCTAAGATCTTGTAAAAGGACTCAGTTCTGCCCACACTAATAAAGTTAAACCCTCTGCAAGGGCTCATTTGACAAGATCTACCCTTTAGCAGCAAGCAGTTTGACAAACAAACCTCTTCACTGACAGGACACAATGATTCATTAATTGGGCCCTGAAAACATTCCACTTCCTAACAAGCTCCAGGGACAGGGGAGGAGTTGGAAGGGGAGAGGTGTATTACAATGACTGGGCAATAAGGAATATTGGTATTTATATAGTATCCTTCACATCACTAATACTTCAAAGAGGATCATGAATGACTTTTAAGCATGGGGATTCACAACGTGGGCAAACAGGACAGCCACTGTACGCACAATTCGCAGCAAAATGGATGACCAGTTAATCTATTATTTTGAGAGCTTAAGGGATGGAATAATGTTTAAGGGAGGAATATTGACCAGGACACCAGAAGAACTCTCCTGTTCTTCAAGTAGTGAGGTGGGGTCTTTAACATGAACAGTCCTGGTTCGATGTCTCTTCTGAAGGACACACCTATAACTGCATAAGAGTGTTAACCTAATGTATCTGCCCACATCATGCATTGGGGCTTAACCCTTTTTCATTCTGTACCAACAATGGCTTATATTCATAAAGCAACTTTAAAGCATTAAAACATTCCAAGGACACTTGGCTGGTGCGTGATCAAACAAATTTTAACAATGATCCATATAAGGAGACATTAGGTTCAGGTAACCAAAGCCTGGTCAAAGTAAGCAAGCTTTAATGAGGAGAGAGAGTACAGAGGCAGAGAGGTCTTGAGAGGGAATTCCAGAGCTTAGGGCCCAGGCAGCTGAAGGCACAATCGTCAATGGTGGAGTGAAGGAAATCAGGCATGTGCAAGAGACCAGAATTGGAGGAGTGCAGAGATCTTGGAGGGTTGTAGGGGTGGAAGAGCCATCTCTTCAAGACCTCTCTCTCTCTCTAGCGTATCAAGGTAATCTACCATTAGTTTAACTAATGTTGGTGAACCAAGAATGGAGAGAGAACTCTGCTTCAGTCTGAGCGACAATGACCTGGGAGTAAAAAGATAAAAGCAAAATACTGCGGATGCTGGAAATCTGAAACAAAAACAAAAATAGCTGGACTCAGCAGCTCTGACAGCATCTGCAGAGAGGAACACAGTTAACGTTTCGAGTCCGTATGACTTCATCAGAACTAAGGTAAAATAGAAATGAGGTGAAATATAAGCTGGTTGAGGTGGGTGGGACAGGTAGAGCTGGATAGAAGGCCAGTGATAGGTGGAGGCAAAGAAGAGATTGCCAAAGATTTCATAGACAAAAGGACAAAGAGGTGTTGACGGTGGTGACATTAGCTAAGGAATGTGCTAATGGTGACATTAAAGGGTAGAAAGCAGGACGAACAAGGTACAGATAGCCCTAGTGGGGGTGGGGTGGGCGGAAGGGATCGAAATAGGCTAAAAGGTGGAGATAAAACAATGGATGGGAATAAATTAAAAATTAATAGAAATAGGTGGGAAAAGAAAAATATATTAAAAAATATATATTTTTAAAATTATAAATTATTGGAAAAAGGGGGATTGGAAAGGCGGTGGGGATGGAGGAGAGAGTTCATGATCTGAAGTTGTTGAACTCAATGTAAAGTGCCTAATTGGAAGATGAGGTGCTGTTCCTCCAGTTTGCGTTGAGCTTCACTGGAACATTGCAGCAGGCCAAGGATGGACATGTGGGCATGAGAGCAGGGTGGAGTGTTAAAATGGCAAGCGACAGGGAGGTCTGGGTCATGCTTGCGGACAGACCGAAGGTGTTCCGCAAATCGGTCACCCAGTCTGCGTTTGGTCTCTCCAATGTAGAGGAAACCGCATTGGGAGCAGCGAATGCAGTAGACTAAATTGAGGGAAGTGCAAGTGAAATGCTGCTTCACTTGAAAAGAGTGTTTGGGCCCTTGGACGGTGAGGAGGGGGGAAGTAAAGGGGCAGGTGTTGCATGGGAAGGTGCCGTGGGAGGGGGTTGAGGTGTAGGGGGTGATGGAGGAGTGGACCAGGGTGTCCCGGAGGGAAAGGTCCCTACGGAATGCTGCCGGGGGGGTTGAAGGGAAGATGCGTTTGGTGGTGGCATCATGTGGAGTTGGCGGAAATGGCGGAGGATGATCCTTTGAATGCGGAGGCTGGTGGGGTGATAAGTGAGGACAAGGGGGACCCTATCATGTTTCTGGGAGGGAGAGGAAGGTGTGAGGGCGGATGCGCGGGAGACACGGTTGAGGGCCCTGTTAACCACCATGGGTGGAAAACCTCGGTTAAGGAAGAAGGAAGACATGTCAGAAGAACTGTTTTGGAAAGACCTGGGAGTGCTTGATGCTGACACTGGATATTAAAATCTATCTTCCACTTAGCACTGAGCAGCTTGACCTCAAGTAACAGAATGTTTAAGAAAAACACGCCAATGCAACAGTTATTATCAAGCCTGTATGAATCATACTGCTTACCGTACCGTAAAATACAGATGGCGGGTCATGGAAGAAGGGGTAATCCGTGAGGAAGAGTAGGTAGGTGCTGTAGGACCAAGAGACTGTGTAGAAAATCAACTTCCACGCACTTTCCGGCATTTTGGCTGCATCTCTGGGTGGCAGGTCACACCTGTGGGCTAATGGCTAAAAGAGAGAGAGACACACACACACACAGAGAGAAATGGCAATTGTCACCACTCCTGGTCAGAAGCAGATCACTAACTCAGGCACTAGTTACTCTGCATCGTGGCCGTTCCCAACCCAGAATTTTTTTCTCCGAGCAATTTCATGCTGGGTTATGGGGGGAGTGCAAGATCAGCTCTACACATCCAGGTAAATCCTACGTTCCCCCAGCCCAAATTGGAACACTTTGTGCGTGAATCTCAACAGTAAGGTAGCCTATTTGCCCATGGGAGGCATCACTGGCAAACCCAATTCTCTCATCACTTGAGAACGTGCACAAAAAAGTCACAGCAACACAAGAGGCCATTTGGCCTATTCAGTCCATGCTGGTTCTCGAAAGAGGCCAGGATTTTAGCCTCGAGGGAAGTTTAGCTGGAGTGCAGTAGCCGAGGCTGTTGCAAGGTTGGAAAACCTGGGAGAATGTATTTCTCAATCCCAGTTTGTAAACAGGGCTCCTTTTAAAATATTTCCCTATTGGATTCCCACCCACAAGAGAGCCTGATTAACACCTCCCATCACAAGGCTGAAGCCTACAGGAGCACGCAAGTGCAGTGGGCGAATTGCTGTGGGGTTGGAGGAGATTGCAGAGACAGGAAAAGTGAGGCCTTGGAGGGGTTTGCAGACACGGATGAAAATTTTAAAATCGAGGCGTTGCTTAACTGGGAGCCAGTGTAGGTCAGTGCGCTCAGGGCTGATAAGTGAACAGGGGTTGGGACAGGTTAGGACACGAGCAGCAGAGTTTTGGATTATCTCAAGTTCATGGAGGTTGGCCAGGATGGTCTTTGAATAGTTAAGTCTAGAGGTGGCAAATATATGGATGAGGATTACAGTAGGTGAACGGCGGCATGGGTGATGAGACGGGTGTCTCCTGTGTCTTGCTGATGGGGTGGATATGAGATTGGAAGCTCACCTTGGGATCAAACGTGACACCAAAGATTGCAAACAGTTTGGTCCGGCCTCAGACAGTTGTTGGTGGCTGGGGAACGGAGTTTGTGACAAGGAGCAAACACAATGGCTTCAGTCTTCCCAGTATTTATTTGGAGAAAATTACTGGTCTTCCAGTACTGGGTGTCGAAAGACAGCCTGAGAATTTTGAGATGGTGGAGGGGTCGGGAGAAAGGGTGGAGGATGTAGAGCTGGGTGTTGTCAGTGTATATGTGGAAAGGAAAGCCGTGTTTTCAGATGATGTTGTTGAGGGGCGGCATGTAGGTGAGAAATGAGAAGGGGCCTTGGACAGATCCTTGGGGAACACCAAAAGTCACAGCACAGAAGGAGGAAGCCATTTAGCCCATTGTACCTATTATTTTCCCTTTCAAGTATTCATGGGGGTTGGATTTGATCAGTAAAATCCCGACTATTTTTGATAAGGATATAACATTTGGTAAATGGTTTAATTTTTTTTCCAGCTATCAAAGAACGAACCCAGTTACAAAAAAGGTCACAAATTAAATATTTAAAGAATGTGACAAATACAGCAGAGGGAGACATTTAAGGGGGCGCGAGGAGGAGTGGGAATAAATTAAGTTCTTATTGAGCTGACGTAGACCCAGTCCTCCCACACAACAAAGCTCGACAGAAATTGGAGGCTTTTCACAACACCCCCCTCCCCCCCACCAGCTTCCTCGGAGGATGCAGAATCCTGACGAGGTACAGTTCCAAGGGTGATGGGACTACCTCAACACCATGCCTCTCCAAAACCCTACTCGCACCCCCCAAGAGGCCATTCTTTGTGTCTGAACCTTGGCAGTTAAGTGCTAGTGGACTATTCAACTGTGGGGACATCACAACTGAGCCTCGATTCCCACGTCTGCAGAAGTACACATTCCAGCAGCAGGGCATCACTGGATCAGGAGCGGGAACCCTGGTTCTTTAAGACACTGAAGATATTTAAAGTCTCCCTGCCAGTGTCCTGACAGATTGGAGAATTTGGCACAAACCTGGATTCCAACCAAGTACCTTCCAACAGGCCACCTTGTGAGCAGACAGTAACCTGTTTTGGTTGGCGTGGGGTTTTTACTATCCATACTGCCTGCAGGTTTGTTTTTTAAATGTACTGTGAAGAAAAGCGTGAAATTAAAATAATAAAAATGTCAGCTGCATATTGACTCCTGCTGGAAAGTACCATTGAAGCCCACCACAGTTGAATAGCCTTTTTTTATTCTTTCATGGGATTAGGATGTCACTGGCTAGGCCAGCATTTATCGCCCATCCCTAATTGCCCTCGAGAGGGTGGTGGTGAACTTGCAAAGGCCCTTACAGTTGCATAGCCTGCCAATACTCAGCATCCAGATGTGCACTGACAAAGTGACCATTTTTCCAAGGCACTGGAGAATGGGCAGTGCCTCTGAATCTCCACTCCCAGCGAGAGTCAAGTCTTCAGGTGAGAAAGTATACGCATGCAAGGGGGAAGAGAGGGGGCACCGGGGGTTGAAATGCTCAACTTTCTCATAATAGGCCTTGTGACATTATCTGAACTGCCTTGCAACACTCTCCTGGCTCAGGACAGTTCTAAATGGTGTTGGTTGCTGTGACTAAATTCCTGCACAGTCTGACTGGCTGGTATCAATAGCTCAGTGGCTATGTGCATTCGTTGTACCATTTTGGATGATGATAAGGGCTGTAATGCGTCAGCACTGACAGCAAGTGGGCAAAAATACACAGAGCACAGAGATCTCACATCTTTTTATACCACACATGTAAAGACTGGGCTAGTGACCATGCGTAGAATCATTTAGGAGTAATTATAGGTCTATTTTTGAAACCTTCACCCTCTCACCTTAACTCACTCCTTCTCACCTCAGAGTCACAAAGGTCATGTGGGGTTCAAGCTCCATTCGAGAGACTTTAATACCTAATCAAAGTTGGCACTTCACAGTGTTGAAGGAATGCTGTAGTGACGGAGGTACCCTCATTCAGATGAGATATTAAATTGAGCCCCTAACTGGCTTGGTCTGCACGTGACTGAGGTCCCACACCACGTGATTGGCTCTGAGGTTGCCTGGGAAACGCCCAAAGTACAAAAACAAACAAGAGAAATAATGGCAGGGCCCATCCTTCATTCGTGCCGAGTACTAGGCCAGAATTTTACGGCCCTGTTGCGGTGGGGACAGGGCCATAAAATGCGGCGAGCCATTCTAAATTCCATCGACTTCGGCAGGAACACAAAATCTCACTGCCACAAAATTCCACCCCTGGTCTGGGAACTCCTGACGTAGTACCATCACCATGAGTGCCACAACAGTTCAAGATGGCCGGCCACCTTCTCCGGGCAGCTGGAGGCGGGCAATGAAGGCTGGCCCGATTAGCATTGGCCAAATCTCAAAAACAAAAGTTTTAAAAAACACATAGCTCAGGAATTTGCGTAATCAGTTTTGGGAAGGGTTCATTCCCATCAGAAATAGTAGCTGTAGATCTTACTGAAATCTTTAGTGTTTTAAAGAGCTGACTCAACTCAGAGAGATAGCAGGCCCGCATTTATATTGCCTCTTTCATGACTTTCCAAAGTACCTTACAGCCAATCAAGCATGTTTGATGGTAGCCAATTTGCAGACAGGAAGCTCCCACAAACAGCAATGTGATAAATGACTGGACAATCTGCTTTAGCGTTGTAAGTTGAGGGTTAAATATTGGCCAGTACACTGGAGAGATCTTCCCTGGTGTATTTCGGAAATAAAGCCATTAAAGTCTTCTACATCCACCAAAGTAGAGCAAAGGGGGCTTCAGTTTTACATTGCAACTGAAAGACAGCACCTCCAACAGTTCAGAACTCCCTCAGTACTGTGCTAAACAATACACCATTCACTTCTATGCAATATCCTGTGTGTCCAGTTATACACTATTTTCTGTCCAAAACATTCCCTATATCCATTATACACCATCCTGTTACACACACCCTCTATGAAGTGCCCTTTATTTACAGGCCGGGATTTTCCACCCCATCGTAGTAGGACTGTCGTGGGAGATTCGGTGGGCCAGCCAGAAGTCCACTGACTTTCAGTGAGACTAGATGATCCCAGCAGCAGGAAGGGCTGGAAAATTCCCCCCCCTCCACCCCCCACAGATAGATTTGAGTAACCGAAACTGCAAAACTCAAAGTCCTGCCGGATCAGTGTTAAAATCCAACATACCTTCAGGTCCCATCATGTGTTTGGAATATCTTTCTTCCTATGCCATGGTGGATCCTATCCCTTTCAACTTCAAAGAGCATCAGAAAATTTCTACATGAAAGGCACTAGCTGCCTCATTAAAATTGATTAAAATTAATGACCCGTTATTTAATGATCTGGTATTTATTATAAATGAGAACAGGGACACTGGTACACTTTACCTCCAGTATAATCTAATGTTATAGTTATACATTTTTCAGTGGAAACCATAAATTACTGGATTTTCTCTTCTCGATGCTTTTACCTCAGGTACTCCTGACAAAGCCAACCTCAATGACGCTGCTACACTAAGGGTGCCAAGATCTGCCTATAGTGTTTGAATGACCAGGGGTAACAACAATGTTAATACTATCTTGCATATCAACCTTGGCTCTGTTGATAGTATGTGTACTTCCAAGTCAGAAGAACTTGGGTTCAAGGCCCAATTTAGAAACTTGAGCAGAGCATCGAGACAGACAAGGGAATATCTATTGGATATTAAATAATCGTATGTCTCCATACACTTTCTGCCTTTATTTTTTGTCCTGCTTTTGGGTCAACAATCTTCATTATAAATCTGGACCTAGGAATTTCCAATGGTACTTGCCTATATAAACCTGTTACCCTCCCACCAGTAGTGGCACTTTAGCTGACAAGTGGCAGGTAACATTCGTGCCATGCAAGTGCCAGGCAATGACCATCTCCAACAAGAGAGAATCTAACCATTACGCCTTGGTGTTCAATGGCATGACCACGACTGAATCCCCCACTATCAACATCCTGGGGATTACCATTGACCAGAAAATGAACTGGACCAGCCATATAAATACTATGACTATTAGGGCAGGTCAAAGGCTAGGAATTAGGAATCCTTTAGTAAGTAACTCGCCTCCTGACTCCCCAAAGCCTGTCCACCATCTACAATGCACAAGTCAGGAGTGTGATAGAATACTCTGCACTTGCCTGGATGAGTGCAGCTCCTACAACACTCAAGAAGCTTGACACCATCCAGAACAAAGCAGTCACATGATTGGCACCCCATCCACAAACATTCACTCCCTCCACCCACCAATGAACAGTGGCAGCTGTGTGTACCATCTACAAGATGCACTGGAAGAACTTACCAAGGCTCCTTAGACAGCACCTTCCAAACCCACAACCACTACCATCTAGAAGGACAAAGGCAACAGATAGATGGGAACACCACCACTTGGAAGTTCCCCTCCAAGCCACTCACTATCCTGACTTGGAAACATAATCACCATTCTTTCATTGTCATGGGTCAAAATCCTGGAACTCCCTCCCCATCGGCACTGAGTGTACCTACGACAGTGGTTCGAGAAGGCAGCTCATCACCACCTTCTAGCCAGCGAAGTCCACATACCGTGAATAAATTTTTAAAAATTGAGTTGAGCTCCAGCCTACTCTTCAGCTTATAGCGCAAAGACACCTCTGCTTCCCAAACAACGTCTTTTTTAAATTTGTTCAAGGGATGTGGGCGTTGCTGGCTAGGCCAGCATTTATTGCCCATCCCTGATTGCTCTTGTTCAAAGGCATTTAGGAGTCAACCACATTGCTGTGGGTCTGGAGTCACATGTGGTAAGGACGGCAGATTTCCTTCCCTAAAGGACATTAGTGAACCAGATGGGTTTTTACAACTATCGACAATGGTTTCATGGTCATCATCAGGCTTGACTCCAGAATTTTGTTGGGTTTGAATTGAGCCAACTGCCATGGTGGGATTCTAACCCAGTCCCCAGAGGATTACCCTGGGTCTCTGGAATACTACTTCAGTGACAATACCACTATGCCACCACCTCCCATTAAATCCAATTCTTCTTGGATAGAATGTTATGACTTTAAAATGCATTACATCTGCATGCCCCGGTCCAGTTATCCCTTTCGGTCCAACCTCCTTTCACCTGAAAATTACACTTGATCTTATTTGCGCAAGACCAGAGTAGAATATAAGAAACTAAATTCAAAATGTCCAGCTCAACCTTCACAATTCCTATTTTAAGAATTTATGATCAGTAACCAGAGGAGACAGATATAAGGTAATTGGCAAAGGAACTAGAGACAGGGTGAGAATATTTTATTTTTAAACTCAGCAAGTTGTTATAATCTGCAATGACAACCTCGAAAAGGAGGTGGATGCAGATTTAATCTTAACATTCACAAGGGAATTGGAAAAGTGCAGGGCTATGGGGAAAGAGCAGGGGGTGGGGCTAATTGGGTTGCACCTTCAAAAGAGCTGACACGGGCATGATGGGCTGAAGGGTTCCTTCCCAACTGGTCAATTCCAAGAGGAAAATGGCAAACCGTTCATTTTTCTTCTCACCATTGTTCACCCAGCCAAACATGTCCTTGGTGGATGTAGATTCGTGCACATACAGAAAGCACCTCCTGCTAAGGTAGACCAAACTCAGGTCAAAACTTTTGATGTGTGTACATGTTGTGCTCCTCAAATCAGGGACAGAATTGAATAGGCTGGGCGTGCAGTGGAGTTGGCCAAAGTCAATGGCAAGCCAGGAAAATTCAGGAGTGTCAATGGTCTCAGGCAGTGGTAACCGGAATCCTTGGCTCGGATTACTCTCCTCTATTGCACAGAAGTGGAGGGCAGGAAAGTTTGACTGGCTTACTTTCTTACTGTATTTAACAGTATTCCAATCCTGTCATTTTCTCAATGAATATCCTTGCAGTCCCAAAGTTTACAGCTGCAACTACATTCAAGAAGCCCGACACAAGCAGTCCACTGAATTGGCATCACTGTCAACATTCTAACCCTCCACCACTAGTGCATCATGACTGCAGTGTGTACTATCTACAGAATGCACTACAATAACTAAAGTTTCATTAGCAGCACATCCCAGATCGTGACCTCCATTATCTAGAAGGAGGAGGGCAGCAGATGCTTCCAAAATCCCCTCAAATTCAAACACCGTCCTGACTTGGAACTATAATCGCAGTTCCTTCACTCTTACTGGCTTAAAATCCTGGATTCCTTTCTGACCAAGGAACAGAGATATATTTCCAAGTCAGGATGGTGTGTGGCTTGGAGGGGAACTTGCAGGTGGTGGTGTTCCCATGCATCTGCTGCCCTTGTCCTTCTAGATGGTAGAGGTTGTGGGTTTGGAAGGTGCTGCCGAAGGGGCCTTGGTGAACTGCTGCAGTGCATCTTGTAGCTGGTAAACACTGCTGCATGTCGGTGGTGCAGGGAGTGAATGCTTAAGGTGGCAGATGGGGTACCAATCAAGCGGGCTGCTTTGTCATGGATGGTGTTGAGTTTCTTGAGTGCTGTTGCAGCTGCACTCATCCAGGCAAGTAAAGAGTATTCCATCACACTCCTGACTTGTGCCTTGTACAGAAAATGTAGGGAGAATGCCCCCGCAATCTCCAGCAGTGACCAAATATGAATTAAGCACAATCTGCCAGGCTAACACTTTTACAGAGGTTTTACAGATAGCCCCAGCAACCCTGCTTCTTGTGTGTTAATTGCACACAGCCAGGCAATAACAGATTCCCAGCTTGCTGGGACTGGAAAGAAATAATTGACTCACACGTTAACTGACTGTCCAGCTGTTTTCATTCTATCCAGCCTTAAATTTCTGTCCCTTTGATGGTTGCAATTTTCAGTTTGTCTCCTTAATCCTGTTCACTTCAAACTTGGCTCTTTCTCTCTCGTTTGTGATATTTGTTTGATACAAGTATTTATCTATTTTTCATTTGCCGTTTTCTATTTAACAATTCATCATGCCAGTTGTGGCTGAGTGGGCAACAAGGAGAAAACTTGCCTCTGAATCAGAAGTTTGTGGGTTAAACCCTGAGTTCAGAGACACAAAATCTAGGCTGACACTCTGACACAGAATGGAGGGAGCGCTGCGTTGCCAGAAGTGCCATCTTTCGAAAGCAAGGTTACACCAAGTTCTTGTCTGCCCTCTCAGGTGGATGTAATAGATTCCACGGCACTATTCAAAAAAAAAGGAGCAGCAGGATTTGCGTCAGTGCCCTGATCAATGTTTTAACCCCTCAGCTGACATCACAAAAACCAATCATCTGGCCATTATCACATTGCTGTTTGTGGGATCTTTTTGTGCACAAAATGGCTGCTACGTTTCCTACATTACAACTGGCTACACTTCAAAAAAAAAGTACTTCATTGGGATGGTTATAAAAGGCATTATATAAACGCAAGTTCTTTTGCCTGGTGCCCAAATTTGCTCTTGGGTTTCCTGCGTTACAACACTAATTACATACAAGTATTTCATTGGCTGGAAAGTGCTTAGGGACATCCTGATGCCATGAAAGGTACAATACAAGTGTAAGTCTTTCTTTCATTTCACAGGATGTGGGTAACACTGCTGAAACTGTATTCCTGTGGCTAGTGGTTCTGAGAAGGTGGTGGGCTGCTGCAGTCTTCCTGATTGTGTCAGTACAATTAAGTAGATAATTAAGTAGATATTTCCAAGACACTGACCTAGTAAAGATCAAGGGACAGCAGCAAATATAATCCCAAATTAATATGGTGTATAACGTTGATGGAAATTTGGTGGTGATGGAGTTCCCAAAATATTGCTGCTCCATCCTTCTCAGTGGTCGTCTCTCAGGACAGAGATGAGCTGTTGAAGTAACCTCAGTGACTTACTGCAGTGCGTTCTGTAGATCATACATGCTGCAACCACAGTGTGATGATGGTGAACAGCTCAATAAAGGGGCTTCTTAGCACAAGAGAGCTTTTTAAAGAAAATTGTTATTTTGCCTATTGTGTCTGTGTCAGTTCTCTTAAACAGCTCTCTCCTTAGTCTCTTTCTCTCTAAAGTATTAATGTTTAATTTTTTTTTTACACGTTTACCATTTCACTTAAAATTACATACTGTATCCTGTTTCCATCGCTGTTCCTGATTGTATTCCAAACTCTAACAACCCTCAAGGTTAAAAAAAAATCTTCTTCTAGCCTTCCTTTTTGTTCATTTCATGTCAACCTTAAAAATGTATTCCCTCTAACTGGATGCACTGACTTTCAAATGCCCTGCAACCAACATATTGAAGGGGAAGCTAGCTAAGTACATGAGGAAGAAATAAAAGGTTATGCTGATAGGGCAGAATGAAGTAGGGTGGAAGAAGGCTCACACGGAGCATAAACTCTGCCATGGACCAGTTGAGTCAAATGGCCTGCTTCTATGCTTGACCCCTCACTGTATCTAGATGGTGGGATTCCTTATCCAGCACCTTGGATTGGATGAGCAGAAATTTCCTCCAATTAAATATTGGGAAGATTAAAGCCATCACCTTCCATCCCCACCACAAACTCCATTCCCACACCACCACTTCCATCCCTCTCTCTGGCAACCGTCAGGGGCTGTTCTACACTGTTGCTACCTTGGTGTCATGGTTAAGCCCAAGATGAGCTTTCAACCACAAATCCATGCCATCACTAAGCCCAACTGTTTCCACCTCTGTTACATTGCCTGCCTCAACACATTTGCTGCTAAAACCAACAACCATGCCTTTGTTATCTCCAGGCTTGACTATTCTAACACACTCTGGCCGGCCTCCCACATTCAACCCTCCCTAAACTCGAGGTCATCCAACACTCTGCCGCCCATGTCCTAACTTGTACTGAGTTCTGTTCACCTATTCCCGCTGTGCTTGCTGAGCTACATTGGCTCCCAGTCAAGCAACATCTTGATTTTAAAATTCTCATCCATGTTTTCACATCTTTCCATGGCCTCACAACTTCATATCTCTAAGCTCCTTCAGCCCTGTAGTATAAGGGTCTGGCACATATAGGGTTAACGTGGGACTGAGTACAGTACCGCCTGCACAGTAACTTAAGAGAACACATGACACGACATCTAGTGTTGGAGAAAGCCGTGTGGACAAGCAAGCATACAGTCAGCTCCAAGCTTGAACCCTTTACTGTATATATATATATACGTAGCTCTTGTAGTCAATAAATGCATACAGTTAATCTTAAGATTACGAAGACTTCATTAAGACCTATCGAACAGTATCCAATACCCTACAACAAACCCCACAAACCCCTGAAATTTCTGCATTCCTCTAATTCTGGCCTCTTGAGTATCCTTGATCTTAATCACCCCACTTTACCATCAGCTGTCTAAGCCCCAAGCTCTGGAGTTCCCTTCCTAAACCTCTGCCCCTTTCTTACCTCGCTTTCCTCCTTTAAGGCACCCCTCTTTGACCAAGTCTTTGGTCAGCTGCCTTAATATCTCCTTATGCGGCTTCCTGTCAGGTTTTGTTTTATAATGTCTCTCTGAAGCATCTTGGGACATGTATTTATATAGTGCCTTTAACATAATACCAAGTTGTTTTATGCTGCAAGTTCTAAAGAATTTTAGTTACCAATTCACCAACCAGTGGAAATAGCTTAGTGGATCAAAACCTCTGAGAACTGTGTCCTAAATTCTATAAGATCGCCTCTTAACTTTCTTTGCCCTCATGAATATTCTAATTCTTCTACAACACCACCACAGCGCCATTCTATAACCAGACAACAGCTCTTGTGGGTCTCTCTGGGAGTGATGTACCCTGGAATGGTTTTGATTTAGTACAGTTTCCATCTCATATTTCTGATGCTGAACTTGGAAATCTTCTGTGAAGATTTTAGAAGAGAAAAACAGTGCTTAGGATGGTACCAGCATTGGAGGAGATGGAGGTGGGTGGGTGAGCTCACAGTGGCAAATAACAGACTTGAGGACAGAGGATGGGGTAGAAAGGGGGGGGTGGAGAGAAAGAGAGAGAACCCTTGGGATGGTTGGGTGGGTGGGGGGGGGGGAGATGGTGAGCTGCCTTCTTGAACTGCTGCAGTCCATGTGCTGTAAGTACACCCACAGTGCTGTTAGGAAGGGAGTTCCAGGATTTTGACGCAGCGACAGTGAAGGAACGGCAATATATTTCCAGGTCAGGATGGTGAGTGGCTTGGAGGGAGGACCACCATCTGCAAGTTCCCCATGTGCCTACTGTACTTGTCCTTCTAGGCAGTCCAGGTCACAAGTTTGGAAGGTGCTGTCGGAAGGAGCCTTGGTGAATTCCTGCAGTGCGTCTTTTCCACTATCTGCCCATTGTGTTGCTTCAGGTGGATGTTCAAGGTGTCATGGCTGCTAACTGAAGAGATGCAAGAAGCTCTCCCAATATCTTGGCCAACATTCTTCCCTCAACATCACCCACAAAAACTGGTCTTTCATCTCACCACTGTTTATGGATGGTTGCTGGACAGAATGGCTGCCTTATTTGCAGATGTAACAAGAGCCTCTGCATATTGTGTGACCTGCTCAGATGTTTCAACACATCAAATCACTGCATGAATTAAGATGCTCAAATGACATGATAAACCACACAAGAGCAAAAATCAGTTTGTGAATATTTCAAATCCACCTCACTGCTATTCTATATGAGCGCACATTGGTCCCTATCTTACTTTCCTACTCACTGTACTGTACAGTTACAGAGCCCATTGTGGATGCAAAGCCTGACATTGTCTGCAATGATCTGTGAAGGGGTCACAGTGGTGTTGGCTGGGGAAAGATTCTTCAGGAACCTCTGCGGACATATCTCTGCCACTTAAGGGCAACCACCTGCCTACTAAAAATCTAATTACTAACTTTGCCAAAGCACATGAGCAGACATACAAATTGAGAGTCCCTAACCTCAGGGGGAAACAAGCCCATTTTAAAACAGAATTGCATTGTAAAGGGTACGATGCTTCAGAGGTTATAAAAAAGGCAATGAGCAAATCTCAATCCAAGAGGCCCATTTTAGTCTAACAGAATGAAGTCCACCCAAAATATTCAGTGCTAGCTCTTCAGTACATTCCATCAGATATAAAAAATAGGGCACCAACATTGGTCAGATAAAGATAAAAGCAAAATACTGCAGATGCTGGAAATCTGAAATAAAACAGAAAATGCTGGAAGAGGAGTCATATTGGGCCAGAAGCGTTAATTCTGTTTCTCTCTCCACAGATGCTACCAGATCTGCTGAGCTTTTCCAGCATTTTGGTCTGATAAAGGTCAGTTGGTTACATTATTGGTCATATTTTACACAATTATTTATAAATGTATTGATTCAAAACCTAAGTGAAATAGCCCCTTATATACATCATATTTATCACGTTTCGTATATGGAGAGATTTAAATAGGCTGTAAATCTATCTAACAACAGTTATCTATATATAGATTAGAGAAGTGTGACAGAAGAGATGAGAGAGATAAGACAAAGAGGAGGGAGAGAGATGAGAGTTGTGATAGATATATATACAGTATGAGAGGGGAGAGAAATAAAAGGAAGATATGAAAGGGAGATAAAAGGACGAAGATATGAGAGAGATAAAAGGACGAAGATATGAGAGATAAAAGAACGAAGATATGAGAGAGAGAATATAGACATTAGGAAGTAAAGATGAGAGAGGTGTAAGTCATTCTGTTTTAATGTATGTTCAGCCCACCCTTTCTTAGGTTAAGAGCACACACATGTTCAGCAAATATATTGAGGGACGCAAACGCTCACTCACTGACCTGGAAAAGGTAGCGCGAAGCAGCCTTCCGTAGGAGGGTCCACCCCATAGCACAAATCAGGAACAAAAGCCCTTCGGTAGCGGTGAGGGAGGCATTTTCTAACAGGGTCCGTTTAGAAAGCTCAATTCCGCAGTCCCTGCACTCCGCGATCGCAGTGTTCATACAAGAAAAGCTTTTCACCAGCACCTCGGCATAGCCAGGCATGGGCTGCACCATCCGTACAACCTGCTTCCGACCCTCAGCCTCCATTGAACACCAATTCCCCAGTCGATCGAAAAATATAAATATTAACACAGGGAATGAATCAAGAGGGAAACACTGTTTACACCCTCAACAAGACAAGAGGCAAGAAGGGGGAATACTGTCCCTTTGGGTTGAAAAGGAAACAATGTATCTGATCTGCCAGCTTTAAACAATGCAATTATGTATTCTTGGATACAAAGTATCTCCCGGGAATGTTGCAGTTTATTGCTCAGTGCTCAAGTCTGCATCTTGATACAAAACCATCCCAAGTCTCTCACTCGCCCGCTCGACAAAATAAAATAGCGCAATGGTTGGGCAAACCCCGGTCATGAATTATTCAGGAATAATGGATATGATCCTCTTGGTCTTTAGACAGTAGCAGAAGATTTCTGTTCTGATGTTGCTCGGGTCCCGGGCCCAGTTAGCTCTGCGCTTGGATTCTAGCCCCTTCCCTCTCGTCAATTTAACCCGCTCCTGGGTCAATTTCACCAGAAAAGCCTGAGGACTAAATCCCTCTCCAGCTCCTTAGCTCCTGCCGGTTGCTGCAGTGTATCAGCGCTTCTGAAATACAAGACCCAGATTTGACAGGCTAGTCACGTTTCTTTTCCCACCCCCCCCCCCCCCCCCAACAAACACAGAAAGCAGAATGACTCCTCCTTTACAATCTGGTCACGTTCAGATGGTACCAAGACCCGCCCACTGCAATAGAAAGATATGCAGCAAGTCCCAAGATACCACAACCCATGTGACTGTTCACTTTACAATCCTTAAATATCCTTCACCAATCCCTTCCCACCACCCTTCCTTGTCCACCACCTCCCCTCCCCCCCAATTACAATCACTTAAGGGAAAAGCTATGATTTCTGACAACTGGTTCTGAAAAAGTCATATTGGACTCGACAAGTTCATCCTGTTTCTCTCTCCACAGATGCTGCCAGACCTGCTGAGTATTTCCAGCACTTTCTGTTTTTAATAACTGATAAGGCACCTGGGGCGTCTGGGCACAGTTCCACTCGGTCCACTGGTCCAGAACTCTCTTTTCTCTCCAGTGTCAGTTTTCCTTACAGTTTTATCCTGGAGATGGAGCACAGGGAGGGAGACAATAAGTAAAACAAAAAACTGTCCCACTTCAGGGCTTGATCCAAAAATCAAGGCTGACACTCCAGTGCAGCACTGTTGGAGGTGCCATTTGGGGTGAGATGTTAAACCCCGGGGCTGCATCTGCCTGTTCCGGTGCATGGTGCTATTTCAAAGAAGAGCAGGGGAGTTATCCCCAACATCCTGACCAATATTCATCAACATCATAAAAAAAGGCTACCTGAACATGATCACATTGCTGTTTGGGAGAGCTTACTGTGCGCAAATTAGCTGCTGGGTGTCCTACATTACACAGCGACTACACTTCAAAAAGTACTTCATTGGCTGTAAAGCGATTTGAGAAGTCCAGTGGTCGTAAAAATGACTATATAAATGCAAGCCTTTTTTTTAAAGTTGGAATTTTGAAATAAAAGACATGCATTCACATAACACTTCTCACAACCTCAAGACTTCCCAAAATGCTTCATGGCCAAGAAAGTACTGGAATCACGGTTGTAATATGAGAAATGGCAGCCAATTTGCACACAACTCCCATAGGCAGAATAAGAGATACGGCAATCTGTTTATATTTATGTTGACTGAGGGATCAATATTGAGCAGGACACTAGGCTAACTCCCCTGCTCTTCTTTGAAATAGTACCCATGATCTTTAATATCTACCCATGAAAGCAGATGGGGCTTCGGTTTAATGTCTGATCTGAAAGTGGCACCTCTGACAGTGCAGCACTCAGTATTGCACAGGAGCATCAGCTTTGATTTTAGCACTCAAATCTCTGAAGTGGGGCCCAAAAAGGAGATGCTGGAAATACTGGTAACAAACCTATAAATGAAGCATAGGGGTTATTTTCTACAGGAATATAATTTAAGCATAGAGAAGTGTATTGAATATATTTTGAACTTTGGCTAGACCACACTTCTAGAGTACTGTGCACAGCTCAAGCCTTCAGCTTAAAAAAATGATAAGAAGCAATGGAAAGTGAAAATAAAGATTTACAAGGGAGATACCAGGGTACAGCTATCAAGAAAAAGTGAACAGGCTGGGGCTTTTCCTCCAGAAAAGGCTAAGGTGTGACCTTATAGAGGTCTTACACATTATGAAGGAGTTTGACAAGGTAGATGTAGAGAGATGCAGGGAACCCAGAACTGTATAGTCATTAATGAATCCAAGAAGGAATTCAGGAGAAATTTCTTTACCCAGAGAGTGGTGAAAATGTGCAACTTGCCACCACATGGAGTGGTTAAGGCAAATAGTATGAATATATTTAAGGGGAAACTAAATAGGTACATGAAGGAGAAAGAATAGAAAGATATGGAGATTGGGCGAGGTGAAATAAGGAGGAAATTTGTGTGGAACATAAACTTTGAGCCGAATGGCCTGTGTCTATCTATAATTTCTATGTAATTCTATGAAATGGTCAGGATCAAATGGTCAGAAAACCCTTGGTTGCGTACTGAAAATGAGGTGCAATGCTGCTTCATGTTACAATAATTCAGCAAGTTAGGTTGCAATTGTAATTAGTTTGCAAGAGGCACCCCATGTATAGGGGTTGGTGGGTGACTTGTAAGTGTGACATGGACTCGATAGGTCACATGGATTTCACTTTCTTAGCCTCATTGCATATCTTTCTTCTGGTGTGGGCAGGACTTGGTGCCATGTGAATGTGATAAGTTTGCAAAGGAGAGGTCACCCCTTTTTTGTATAACTATTCTTAATTTAAGCATCTACTATTAAAACAAGACTCATTACTGTGTCATTTCCCACACTAACCATCCAGATAGTTCTACCAAGTTGAATAATAGGTGGTGCAGTGATGTGGGTTTCTGAGGATTCATTAGGAATTGTTCAGAATCACTCGTTATATTTTAACAGAGTTAATTTGCCCTCCTATTTATTTTGTAAGATTGTCAGTTTGGCTCAATTGCTTATATATTCAACTCTAAAGAAGATTAGAGGTTCAAGTTCTATTGCAGATCTAATCTAGGCAGTCCCATAAGAGCTGAATTGTCAGAGGTTTCAAATGTGATGTCTGGCTGCACAGGAGATCCCATCAGTGAAGGAGAGCTGAGAGGTCTCCCAGTGATCTGGACAATATTTATCCCTCAACCAACACAGATTTTTTTTAAAAATTCAATCATGGGCTGTGGGTGTTACTGGGAAGGTCAACATTTATTACCCATCCATAATTGCCTTCTTGAACCGCTGCACTGGCGTCTGTGTGGTGAAGGTACTCCCACAGAGCTGTTAGAGAGTGAGTTCCAGGATTTTGACCAAGATAGAGGTACAGTGATATATTTCCAAGTCAGGATGCTGCGTGACTTGGAGGGGGACTTGGAAGTGGTGTTCCCATGCACCTGCTGCCCTTGTCTTTCTAGGTGGTGAAGGTTGAAGATACCTTAGCAAAATTATCCAGTCATTTGCTGTAGTCAAATTGGCTGTCACGTGACTGTACTTTACAAGTAATCCATTAGCTGCAAATGCTTTGGCATGCTTGGAGGACAGGATAAGTGCTACATTTAATGTAAGTTCTTAAGGTATGCCTTAGGTTTCTGCAGACATCATCATCTAATGTTAAATATGTTCCTCATTAGAACGTGTAATTAGACCTAGCAGGAACAGGAACAATTACAAACATGCATACAACTTTTCTTTATATAATGTGAGAAACTGAGTCTCACAGCATTGGGCACCAAGGTTGAGCTGATTTAAAAAAAAACTAAATCACAGAATACAATGTTGGCTTGTAAAAGCCTGAAGATTACACAAGGAAGAAAACACAGAAGGAAGGCAACAATTTGAGGTTATGTGGGATGGGAGGGGAGAACATTAAGTTAGATGTTGGTATAAAGTGTCTCCATTTCAACAGAGTGGAAATAGTGTGAAAGAGCCTGTCGGACAGTGCGTGCATCTCAAGAGAATGAGAAAGGAAAGCTCTGAAGGGCATTGACTATAGGGTACAAACAACATAGACCCTTTGAAAGGGAATATCGGAGGGTTACCAGGATGGGGGTCTTTGGTTATCTGGAGGGATTGTAGAAGCTGGTTTATTTGTTCTTCGAGTAGAGAAGGTTACAGGGAGACCTAATAAAAAGTCAAAATTATGATGGGTTTCCTCTAGCAAGTGGATCAGTAACTAAAGGACATAGATTTAAAATAATTGGCAAAATAACTAGAAGGAAAATAAGGGGAGGATTGTCCAGATCTGAAACACACTATCTGAAAGTATGATGGAATCAGATTTCTTAGGATGTTTTGAAAGGTAACTGTGCGTGAATGCGAAAAGAGCTCATTTGAAGGGTTGAAAGCAGAGATGTGAAACTAAATTGAACAGCTTTCTCCAAGAGGTAGCATAGACACAATGGGCCAAATGGCGCCTCTCAGCCGGTTGGTGATTCCATGAGCTATACTTCACTCTCACGGCCTTTACAGAATACATAAAGTTGCGGGGGGCGGGGAGCACAAGGCTGGGAACTGGGAGAAGCCATTTCACCTGAGGTACACAATACGGGCATTTAAAACTTCTAATAGCGTAAAATCTGTTCAGTTTGTAATGTTCCCAAATGTTGTCTGCTGCGATATTGCTTTTCTATCAAATCCCAATTCCCATGTAACGTTTTGAACAAAAAAAAATGCAGTGAAGATTTTATTCCCCTCACAACAGAAATAGTAGAGCCTGGCTTGGAAGGTGTCAATGTCTGTGTTACATTGATTCAATATTTTTTGTTGTCCGAGCACTTTGAAGCAGTCTGAAGGATGTATTACACATCAAGTTAAGCTTGCAGCAACAGATTGATGCACTGCAAACAAACAAGGTTGATTTCTTTCCCAATCTACATTCAAAAGGAGACTGGCAAACCCCTTCAATTGTCAATGCTTGTTCCGAGGCCGAGGGAAAGCTGACACTGGTGGGCAAACTGGTGTGGCAGGAGATCAAATATATCGGTACCAGCTCTGGCTCCAAAATTGAGGAGCAGTATAGCATTCAAACCAAATCCATTGGCTGTCATTCCCTCCTTTTAAATGGCAACATTTAATTTTCAGTGGTCCTGCTGCACCTGCACTCTCAAGTGATTGGAGCCAAAAATTTCTATGTCCCAGTCCAGTGTTGAGCATCATAATTCCATGGTAAGGATCGTTTCGATGTGTCAGACATTATGCCTGTGTGAGATTGGTTACTTGTTGTGACAATAGTATTTCTACTGCTGCATATTTGGTGTGTAGGGGAATAGTGGGGTTTCCATGAACACTGGCCTGTGCTCACGCTCTGGTTCCAATGAACACAAGTAAGCCCCTCATCCCACTACATGAGCCTGTGGCACTATTCATATAGATCTTGGCTGATCTGTGTCATAACTCTATACATCATTTTGATTCTGTATCCTTGCCCAACAGATATCTATTACATAAGCACTAGATAGAACCTGGCTGCACAGGTTCTGTCGTGAAGAGCCAGTGCCCGTTCAGGGAGTTCTGCTTCAGCACAATAATACTTTCAGAGTCGGATGCAGAACTGGCTCTTAGTAGTTCCGGCCTTTCCTCCTGAGCTGGAACTTAACCCACACACTCTGATTCCCCTCATATACTATAGCAGTTGGTGGTTTGGTTGCAATCAGCTGTATGGGTTAAGTGGAAAGAGCTCTCAATTATTCAAACATTCCATTATCTAAACTAAGCCATTTTCAGAAATAAATTGAACATTTAAAAATCCACTAAAACATCAAGACTATTGCAATGGCCGTTAATGTAGTAATTTTTATTCATATTTTACAAATAAAAGATATTTAACAAATTAATAAAATAGGAGGTGATCATGACTCAGCTAATGGAACGGAGTAGTTTAGTTGCATGTACACAGCTATAACATACTTGGGCTGTAAAATAACAAATAATCGATTGTAGTCATAGAAAACTGGGATGGGGATGAGAAGGGGGAGGAGCAGTTTATTGGAAACCACCTCCCCTTCAATCCTGGCTCCTCAGCACAAATCTTTGGGCCTCCATTCAGCGCCTGTCCAATCGATGGGTTCTCCGAATCGCAGGTCGCACGTCATCCTACAAACAGAATAATTCATGTTTTGCACAACCACAGAATAAAAGACCGTGTAGATGTTAAAAAAAGTCAACAAGATGGGTTACAGCCATCAACACTGATTTTGGCCCAAGGCAAAAGTAATGGAGCTGCCTATAAGCTTGATGCCTAGAGTGATGGGACTCTATGGAGGCACAAAATAGGGTGGAGGGAGCACAGGACAAAAATAGGAGCTGCAGTAGACGCCACGCACCTGCTCTACCATCCAATAAGACTGATCTTCTCATCAACTCTGCTCTCCTGCCTTATCCACAGATCCTTGAGTCCCTTAGTCCCAAAGAGCTATCGATCCCAGGCTGAGATATACTGAATGAGCACCCATAGCCCTCTGGATTAGAGAATTCCAAAGATTCACATCCCTCTGAGTGAAGAAATTTCTTATCTCAGTCCTAAATAGCCAACGATGACCCCTAGCTCTACACTTTCCCATCAGGAGAAACTGCATCTACCAATTTCAATGAGATCACCTCTCCTGTGAATATAGGCTCCATGTCACCTCAAAGTGAATTTAGCAAATGTGTCACACAAAGCAGCAGAATTAAACCATTGTTTGTCATAGGCTGACTACAGGAACAGGAATGGGTACCTCCTTTTCCCACACTCAATATCTTCTTTAACTAGTTATTTCCTGTAGGCATTAGGAACAGCAGTGGACTTGTCAGTAGATCCCATCTCTGATTTGTTCAAAACCCACCAATAATTTTAAAATCTATTTAGGCCTCCCAAGCTACTCGCTGTTCCCTGGATGAACAACTGAGCTGTTTATGTATTCCCAAGATTCTTCCAACATCATTCCAGTTGCCAGGCTGCCATTGGAAATATCTAGGATAATTTACTCTCTAGTTTAAATCTGTACCATGCAGAAGGATATGACATCAGAGGAAAGGAACTTCTCTTAAAAATAGGTGAATGGGGACAAGAGGGAGCTAATGACTTGATAATTACCATCACCCTAGCTGTAAGGAGCTGGTCATTGGTGAATTCCAAGGTGCTTGACTGCCTTCTCGATCTGGGAATTGCACGTAACAATAAAGATGATGAACGATTTGATTTTTTTATTTAATCTTTCATGGGATGTGAGCATTACAGACCAGGCCAGCATTTGTTGCCCATCCTTAATTGCCCTCAAGAAGGTAGTGGTGAGCCACTTTCTTGAACCACTGCAGTCCAATAAAACATCAACACTATTGCAGTGGCCATTAATGTGGTATCTTTTTGTAAATTATGAATAAAAATGATATAACAAGTTAATAAAACAGGACAGAGGTGATCATGACTCAGCTAATGGAGCTGAAAAGTCTCTTTTTGACCTTTCCGTGTACAACTGAGTGGTTTTCTAGGCCATTTCTGAGGGCAGTTAAGAGTCAACCACATTGCTGAGTCTGGAGTCACATGTAGGTCAGACCAGGTATGGATGGCAGATTTCCTTCCCTAAAGGACATTGGACAATTAAATGGGAGGAAAGAAAATAAAACTATTTCACCTAACTCATTTTCTAAGTCTAGGCCCATAAGCAACAACAACAATTTGCATTTTTATAGGACCTTTAATGTAGTAAAGCATCCCAAGGTGCTTCACAGGAGCATTAAACAAAATTTGACACTGAGCCACAAGAGGAGAAAGCAGGACAGATGATCAAAATCTTGGTCAAAGAGATAGGTTTCGAGGAACGCCTGAAAAAGGAGAGGTGGTGTAGAGGGGAAAAGAGGTTGAGGGAGGGAATTCCAGAATGTGGAGCCTTGGCAGCTGAAGGCACGGCCATGAATGGTGGAGCAATTAAAAGCAAGGATGCTTAAGAGACCAGAAATAAATATCAACTTTGGATTCTCACCAACACGCACCAGTTCTGCCAATTTCTGCAAGAATGGGATGAGTTTCCGCAGCTCCTGGTCTCTTGGATCTTTGAACCAGCTTTTGATTTGGATTCTATTTGCAATCTAGGAAGAAAAACTGGAAAGTTTCTAAAAGGACACCAGTGTCCTGGCCACAAAGCTCACAGAACCTCATTTAGTGGTAGCATTACTGTCCTGAACTGTGGGATTCAAAGCCAGGTTTTTAGTTAAATCAGATCAATTGTTTTCATGTAGCAGGACCAATAATACTCGTTTGCCAACATTTTGTGCCATGGACACATAGGATATTAGTTAATGCCAAAGATTCCCTTGCACAGGGTTACTCATCTCAGCTTGGCCATCATGGGGAAAAGCTCAATATAACTCCATGTTTACCACACAGAGAAAGAAAAGCACTTGAATATGGTTTCAATTCCCCTTAAGCATGCACTCTCTTTCTGTGCAATGTTTTCTTGTAGGACCTTTGCAATATTGGACATATCTAACTCAGTTTCTAATGAGAAGGACCCACAATGCAAGGTTACAAATTCTTAGAAGCCCCAGAGACTAAAACCATTACCCCAGCCACAGAGAATGTTGAGCGACAGCCAACCCTTGGGCTTGTGTGCGCACGCACACAATCTAAAATCCTCAGGTCAGTCAGAAACAAAACGTGCCTTCAATGTTGACATTCCTTAAATATAACCAAAACGAGAATCTGGATCTAACTCAATGAGTTAATGCAATGTGATTGCTGTCCCTTTGAGTTTAGTCTCACCTCATCTCCCAACCTAGTTCATGTCACATGTACCCGATTCCCAGATAGATTCAGTGTGGGCTCTGCTGATTAGAAGTGATTGCTTGTTTTGAATCAGGGCCTTAAGCTATGACTAATATTAAACTCGTAACAAAGAGGTTGGTTTAAAAGGAACAGAAATATCAGAGAAAAGATCAGAAGTATGGATACCCTCATGGCAACTTGAGTGTGCCCGCACCAACTGATCAACAATGTCATGAGCACTCACTGCCCTCTCGTGCCTCAAGTGAGTGTATTCAACGTGAGTGTAGTCAAAAGGCTTTTTGAACATGGAGGGCATCACAGCTGATTCCGTTCAGTCACTCAACATCCAACGTATGCATTTCTGTGCAGGGATCACAAGATAGTGAACCCCCGTGTGGAAATTGTGTTTAAATTTCTCCCTGGCTGTTTTGGAAAAAGATGTCCCAGAGGGGACAGAAGATATTTAAAGTGAAATTAGAACAATACTTTGATATGTCAGGGCAATGAATCAGAGGGAACAAGCTCAAGGTTGTAAAGAAGACATTATGGACAGGTACCAGGAAGGATAGTAAAGCCCAAGACACTAGGTTCATTCAAGGAAAACAGCCTGTACCATGAGTCAGGGCTCAGGAGAGGAGCTGCTAATCACTGGGACCCAAGCCTTGGGCAGCATCGTCTCTCTCTCTCTCTCACTCAAGTGGCCATCTCACACCCGGTGGGGGGTTGTGAGTGCTATGTGCTCTCAGGGGGCTCGGGGCCCTGGGTTTGCAGCTTTTGCTTTACCAGCAGCGCCACCTCTCAGCTCAGGCAGCAGACAGCCACATACACAGGCTGCACTGACTGTCCCAAATCTGAAACCCGGCCATTGTTCCTGATTTGACAGAGCTCCTGGACATAGCATACTAACTGGCTGCTGGCTGGGCCAGCATTTATTGCCTATCCCTAATTGCTCGAGAAGGCAGCAGTGAGCTGCCTTCTTGAACCGCTGCAGTCCATGTGGTGTAGGTACACCCACAGTGCTGTTAGGGTGGGAGTTCCAGGGTTTAGACCCAGCGACAGTGAAGGAATGGCGATATATTTCCAAGTCTTCAGACAGCAGGATGCAGCACTGGAACTGCTGTGGGCCAATGCTATATTGAGTACATGAAAGTTGAATGGCCTCTACTTAAATCTACATGGGTGCCATTAGGTCATGAATAGTGGACACCTCCCCACCCCTCCAAAAAAAAAAAAAACATTTTTAGCCCAATTTGTTGGAGGAACAATGTTGAAAACAATTGATCAATTTGAAACACTGGGGGGGGCGGAAATCAGACGATTTTCCAAAAAATGTGTAGATTAATTAGGCTGCATGAGAGAAAATTGATGGGAGAAAATTGAAAGGAAAAAATTGCTTCATCATTTAAAGTTACTTCCAAAGATTTAACTTGGTTCTTAAAGTGGAAGTTTTAATTATATTGTATTACAATATAAGGCTGTAAAATGCTGAAAATTGACGTACGTAAGTAGTGTTAACAAAGTAGTGGAGAAAGTGGGAAAGGAGATGCCTTGAGACTGAGAAACAAAAATAGAGTTTAAACAGGTTCCTGCACAAACTATGGAGAGGGTAGAAAGATGAGCCACATTCTTCACAAAGCTTATTGTTCATAGTTCAGAAAAATAGTTTCCAAGCCAGCAGAGCCTTGAAGTGGCATCAGGACCTGGAAATGGTCCCAGCTTGCAATTATTTTCTAAATTCAGGAGAAGAGGAAAGCCCAGGTTGAAAGGCAATCCACTTCGGACCCCCACTTTTGTACAAGTTCCACGGAGGCTGCTGGGAGCGTGCGCCGCAAAAGGTGAACCCAAGGTCAATGTTAGCTAAACCCCAACTCCTTAGCTCGGCCCCAATCCCCTTCCCTGACAACCAGGACTTGGGGCCACTTCCAGCTCTACTTCTTAAGCAGAAAGGCAAAAAAAGCTTTATTGGTTAGCATAGCTGCTTGGCACTTATTAATGGCCATTTTTATTAATTATTCATTTTTAAAATCATCAATTTATTGTTTTGACAATTATTTTTTTTTGCTCAGCAAGATGTTTCTGTTTTCTTCAAACCTTAACTTTTTTTTTGAAATTCACGTTTAATGTTGTGCCAAACCAGATCTCAGGCAGCTGCTGCTGGGTTTATTGGTGAAGGGGAATGAGAGGCTCACAAGAGTCTGATTGCTTTTTGGGAGGCTGGAGCAAGGGGTTATTTTTGCTCTAATAGAAATGAGAAGTGCTGGAAATGCTCAGCACATCTGGCAGCATCCGTGCAGAGAGGGGTCAGTGAGCTTTGTTCAAAACTAGTCAAGATCATGGACCTGAAGCGTCGACTCTGTTTCTGTCTCCACAGATGCTGTCTGGCCTGCAGAGTATTTCCAGCATTTTCTATTATATGCTTCAAGCTGGGTAAGTGTGGTTAGTTTCAATTAACATTAAAAAATATTTATCACTCAGTGCAAAAGTATAATTTTTCTGTTAACAAAGCCACTTGTGTGGATAGAAATAGCACATGAAGATTGCAGGTGAATGGTGCTAATTTACTGGAAGGTTTTGCCATTTTTTAAACTTGGAAGTAAAACCAAGAGTTAGACACCAATAGAGTGCGTCACTGAGTTCAAGATATTCTCATTTGTACATGGGATTATTGTTTGTGCTGCTTGAGGTTCAAGTCTGTTGGATGTTGCTGTCCGGATATTGCATAAGGCCAGGGTCAAAGAAGTGGAACTGGTAGCATAGTATGAACGACCAAGTTTGAGTGATAGTCTGACAAAGCCATGGTTGTAAAGTGCATCATACTGAAACCTGAGCTTTCAATGGGCTTTATAAATGGAGACATTGAGTACAAAAGCCAAGAAGTTCTGCTAAACCTTCTAAAACTGTTTAACTCCACTGTGACTACGGTTCCCAATTCTGGGCACTGGAAGAATGGAAAGGCTTTGTGGAGGCTTCAGAAGAGATTTACTAGAATTGCTCTAGGAATGAGGGATTCCAGAGAAGCTGGGGTTGATCTCCTTCAAGTCAAGAGTCCTGAGGTTAATAAGATTATGAAGGATAGAGATATAATAAATAGAAACTGTTTCCAATGCCTGAAGGATCGATAATCAGATGGCCCAGATCTAACTTCATTTAGGTAGATTGGCAAAACAACCAGAGACAACGTGAGGAAAAACTTTTACATAAAGAGTGGTTAGGATTTGGAATGCACTCCTGCCCTGACATTGTGGTGGATACAGGTTCAAATTAGTGTTCAAAAGGAAATTGGATAAATACTTGGAGAAAAAATATATATATAGGGAAAGAACAGATTCCATGAGGTGGGGTGCAGTGGTAGGACTGATTAGATTTCTCTACGAAAGAACTGGCAGAGATTCGATGGGCTGAATGGCCTCCTTCTGTGCTGCACTATTCTTTCGAATAGGACCCAAAATAAAGGCGCGCTGTCAAGGGTTTAAAAAGAGAGGAATAAGGGGTCTGGAAACAAGAGAAGCACCAGGGCCTATGATTTCTCTCTCTAGCCCTGCTACAAATTGTAAAACAGGATAGGGTTCAACTGCAATGCAAGTCATGGTTGAATATTTAGAGGAGACTACGTGATTCCATCTTATGCACCTCAACAACACAGCACTTGGCTACTTAAAACAAGGCAATTTTAATCAAGTGAAAATATTTCCATGGAACACAATAAAACATCTTCACATACCTGACAAGCAAAAGTCTCAGCTGAGCTGTCTACAACAACTGTCTTTGCCAGATCCCTGCCAAGGATCGTCAGTTCCCTGATGTAGTTCCCCTGGACACAAACGCAGTGTTTCCGATATAGTCGATGCCTGCAACAATTTTATGGTTTCATTGACAAGGGACGTTTTATAGGGACCACCATTTAAAAATGGACCAAGCGTAAATTATTCTAAACTTATTGAATGGCCTCTTCTATCCAATTTTATGCAACACAGCAGAATCGTAACAACCGAGTGATTGGTTTTGAGATTTTGGTTTTATTCATTCTTGGGATACAAGCATCATTGGCAAGGCCAACATTTGTTGCCCAATCCTTACTACCTTTAAGTGGTGGTGAGCCACCTTCTTGAACCGCTGCAGTCCATGTGGTGTAGGTACACCCACAGCGCTGTTAGGGAGGGAGTCTCAGTGACTGTGAAAGAGCGGCAATAATAGTTCCAGGTCAGGATGGTGGAGGACTTGGAAGGGAACTTGTAGGTGGTGGTGTTCCCATGCATCTGCTGCATTTGTCCTTCTAGGTTGTAGAGGTCGCAGGTTTGGAAGGTGGCATCAAAGGGCACTTGGCGTGTTAATGCAGTGCATCCTTTAGACGGTACACATTACTGCTACTGGTGGCAGAGAAAGTGAATGTTCATGGTCAACATGTTTATGATTTCAGTATCCCCATTTAAAAGAATGCAAGTACATCAGGATCTGTAATGGGAGCAAGGTTCAGCTCAAGTAAGTGTTAATCAAGGTTTTCTGCTCAAGTGTGAACTACTTGCCTGATCATCCGCCTGTGGGGGTCCAGTATGTCCAGCAGTTTGTCAGCATAATCCTTTGTAGCAGTAGTGAAGAGGATGATCTAATAGAGGAAGAGGCAGAGGTTAGGGAGAAGACCATTGATCTGTCCAAGGCTCTGTCAAAAATTAAAGCAGCGACGAATGTGAAAAGTCACCACCACAGAGGAGATGAGAAAGGGGCAAAATAAGGAAAAAGGTTCGCGATTCACTGTGGGCTAGTGTCACACGCCTGTCAGCAGCTAGCTTAAAGCATTGTTTGTGGCTTCTTCAATGTCTAGTATTGCACTGAGCCAAACAAATCAGGAAGGTGGCAGGTACAAATTTCTCCCCCACCCAACCCTATCTTAGCAGATCTCAAATGGGACAGCAATTGGATGTAAAAATTGACCTAGGGTTCCCTCTCCCCATCCAGAGCCAGAAAGTACATAAATGTCAGGTGCCAACAGGATATAGTGCTCAACTGTGACACCCCACTCTTGTTTGAATAGTCAGAGTTCCTATGAAGGATGACCATTATGATGCACAGCCAGCACTTGTTGAACTACAGTCTACATTTTCTGCCAGTTCATAATCAACAGGTAAACTCGAGGTGTGACAGCACAACTCAGAATCTATTTTCCTTCTGATTGCTAAGGGGTTAGATATTTTTTTTTTTTAAAAAGTGGATGACATGGTATTACATAATTTATCCCGTTCCTAGAATCCTTCTTTCTCACTGGGATATATGTTTTGAGAGTCACAAACTATTTTCTTAAACATCTGCCATTGTTCATCAACTGTCTTTTCTGCTAAACTCCTTTCCCAGTCCACTCCAGCCAACTCTGCCCTCATTCCTTTGTAATTACCCTTATTTAAGTTTAGCACAGTTGTTTCTGACCCAAGTTTCTCGCTTTCAAACTGAATGCTAAATTCTACCATGTTTTGGTCACTGTTTCCTAGGGGATCTTTTACTTTGGGATAATTTATTAAACCTACACATTACCAGATCCAAAAAAGCCTGATCCCTGGTTGGATCCAAAACATATTGTTTTAGGAAACTATCCCAAATACACAATGAATTCTTGCTCGTGGCTACCTCTGCCAATTTGATTTTCCCAATCTACACAAAGATTAAAGTCACCCATGATTAATGTACTGCCTTTTTTACATGCCATCATCTCCTGATTTATTCTCTGTCCTACAGTATAGCTACTGTCAGGGGGCCTATAGACTACTCCCACCTCCGTCTTCTTCCCCTTGTTATTTCTTACCTCCACCCATATGGATTCTACATCTTCCGATCCAAGATCTTTTCTTACTATCGTACTTATTCCATCTCGTACTAACAAAGCTACCCCACCATCCTTTCCTTCCTGCCTATCCTTTTGAAAAGTCACACACCCCTGGATGTTTAGTTCCCACCTTTGATCTCCTTGTAACCATGGCTAGAAGATCATACTCATTAACCTCCATTTGTGCTATTGATTCATTTATCTTGTTCCGAATACTATATGCATTTAAGTAAAGAGCCAATAATTTTGCCTTTTTAACCATTTATCCCCCCTTTGACCCTATTTGCTGCTGTTGTTTATGTTTGTACACTCTGTCCCTTCCTGTCACATTCTGGGAAGCATTACCTATATAGCTGCCCTGCAATGCTGCCATATCCTTTTGTTTTGTAAGCCTACGTATTCCCTCTCCAGAAACCTCCCACCTCTCTATTCAGTTTAAAATCCTCTACAGCCCTAGTTATTCGATTCACCGGGTCACTGGTCCCAGCACGGTTCAAGTGAAGCCTGTCCCACTGGAACAGCTCCCTTCTACCCCAGTACTGGTGCCAGTGACCATGAACTGAAACTCATTCCTCCCACACCAATCTTTGAGCCACGCATTCAACTCCTTGACTTTATTTATCCTATTCCAGTTTGACCGTGGTTTAGGTAGTAATCCCGAGATTACCATCTTGGAATTTCTGCTTTTTAATTTAGCTCCTAACTGTTCAAATTCTTTCAGCAGAACCTCCTTTCTAGCCTTATCAATGTCATTGGTACCAACGTGGATGATGACAACTGGATCCCTCTCCTCCCACTCCAAGTTCCTGGCACTGGGCAGGCAACACAGCCTTCGGGACTCACGCTCACAGCTGCAGAGAACAGTAGCTGTCCCCCTAATTATACTGTCCCTTACCACTACTATGTTCCTATTTCCTTCCCCCACTTGAATGGGTCCCGAGACCATGGTGCTGTGGTCAGTTCGCTCATCCTCCCTGCAGTACCCGCTCCCGTCCACACAACTTGCAAGAACCTTGTAACTGCTGGACAATCGCAGGGGCCGAGGCTGCTCAAATGCTACCCTCTGGGTCCCCATACCTGCCTCACCTACAGTTACACCCTCCTGTCCCTGAGCACAGACCAAATTTGAATGACCTAATCTGAGGGGTGTGGCCACCTCCTGCAGCAAAGTTCCAGGTAACTTTTCCCCCTCCCTGATGTGGCGCAATGTCTGCAGCTCGGACTCCAGCTCCCCAACTCAGATCTGAAGCTCCTCGAGCTGCAAACACTTACAACAGATGCGTTCGCTCTGGGTCACCTTGGTGTCAGCAGCTCCCACATGCTGCAGCAGCAACACATCACCTTTCCCAACATCACTATCAAAAGTACTTCATGGGCTGTAAAGTTCTGGGGGTATGAAATGTGCTATATAAATGAAAGTATTTCTTTAAAATAATGCCCAAGAGGCTACCTGCTACGTGCACACAATCAGGCCAGATTTGGCAATTAACCAGCTAAGGGATAAGGGTACAGCTACTTCCACATTCTCTGTTCAGGATAATGTAATTAATTAACAACTTGTTTCCCAATTATCAAGAGGAATAAAAATCTTCACAGAAGCTTGCCTGACAAGATTTTTAAAAACCCTCTCATTTTGAAAGGTGAGCAAGCTGACTGGACTAGTGTGTGAGACAGTCCAAATACTTGTCAAGTTCTAGAAAACAAATCACAGCATCTTGGGTTTAAAAATGCTGTGTCAAAAAAGTAATTTTGTGTCCTCTCTGAAGGACCAAGAACCTCAATGATTTGATAAGTTGGTCTCAAAATTGCTTTAATGCGCTAATGGAAGAGTATCATTTGATAGATTCTCTCATTTTTCTGGATAGCTTTTTAGAAAGTTATGTCAGCATTTTATGGCCTGAATTGTACAGTCCATTAGAGCGTGTGTGTTTTTTCCATCGGTTGGAGTAACCAGGAGTGCATGGAGATGTTATTTCTGATGCTGAGCCTCTCAATGGCGAATGGGGTCACCATTCAGCCAGTGACCTGTTAATCTTGTCAACTGTGCAAACAATGTCAAGTGTTCATTCACAGAAGGTACAGGTTTGGCTCTGGAACCTGATTTCTAACAGTAAAATTAAATTAAGTTCAGTTTGTCAAAATAGAATTCTACCCAAAGAAGAAACTTTTGCAGCACTGTGGGGGAAACAGCAGGGGCCATGGGATTAACTGAATAGCTCTTTCAAAAAGCCAGCACACACGTGATGGGCCAAATGGCCTCCCTCTCTGCTGTTAGGCAGAAAGCAAATTCCTCTCACAACAGGAACGCAAATCACAATATTAATCCCAGGGCAACTCATTCAGTTGGGACTTGGCCTCACAGCTACAGTTATTGAAGTCATTATATCACAGACAACGCAATCAAATCCATTCTGTTCACTGTGTTTACCTCATAGAACTGGGACAGATTTTCAAGGAACTCCTTGCAGTAGGGCCTTGACCTCATATAAACCTGAAAAACAGAAAGGGACAGAGGAGAAACCCTTTTAAAAATCCTTCAAACTTTTACCTTGGCTTTCCTCTTTCCAATACCCTCTCCTAACTTTGAGTCAGCCGTTAGAGAGTGTTTGCTGTCCTACATTAGCGCCCGCTCCAATGCCATGATTTCAAAATTCTCATCTTGGTTTTCTCATCCCTCCATGGCCATGCCCTCCCAACCCCATTTCAAACCACTTCCAGCCATACAACCAGATATCTCTGCTGCTCTCATTGTCCTCCTGCGTACCTCCAATTTTAATCGTTCCACCAGAGGTATGGCCATACCTTCAGCTGCAGAAGCCCTGGGTTTTGGAATTCCTTCCAAAAACCCTTTCACCTTTCTACCTTGCTTTTCTCCTTTAAGATGCTCAGAGTGTCTCTGGAGTGGGACTTGAGCTCAGAACCTCTAAGACAAAACTTCCTCCGATTCTCTTGTGGAATGATTCGATGTACCGGACCAGTTTCTACTTTCAAACAGATAACTTTATTACAGAGAGCTTTTCAAAAGCTACCTGCTTGAACCAGGTCCTCAACAAGAAAACCACGCCCCTGGATTATCCACACTTGGGGCTCATTGTTCTTGGAGACTCCGACCAATCACGTGACCCCTGATAGGCAGTGGGAAAGGCTATACTTTCAATTACTACATTTCCTCCCCCTTTAGATTTTTTACGGTTTGTATTTACAGAGAACATTTGAATATCCCACAACACAAATATCTACAACTCAGGTGATTAAAGATCAAGTCCCTGAGGTGGTGGTTTCCTTATTTTCGGTTAGAGCGGTGTAGCTCTACCACCTGAGGTTCTTCCACTGGATCAACATGATCAGGAACTGCAGCATCAGATACATCATTAGAAAGTGGCAGTTCAGGGTTAGGCATGTCTATTCTAGGTCAATCTGTCACCTCAGGGATTAATGGTTCAACGTTAATTACAGGCGGAATAGCTGGTTGTTGGAATGTCTCTATTCCCATGATGATCCACATGTTTTTGAACAATTCAGTCTTCCACTTCCACCTGGAAGGACAAGGGACCAGTTTCTGAGACAATTGTACCAGGAACCCAACAAAGGTCCACTTCCAAAATTCCACATGAAAACTGTATCTCCTGCAGTGAATCTTTGAACTTTGCTATGAATATAGTGTCCCAATTTTTGTTACTTTGATTCTTCTCTACCTTCCCCTCGAAGTTTGGAAACACCAGATTTAACCTTGTATGTAGGCAACTTTTCATCAATAATTCAGGAGGCGTCGAACCCATAGTTGAATGGGGCAAGGAGCAAGTGGGAAAGTCGAGTTTCTGGAGTACCTTCTGATAACTTTCAAATCTGGAATGAGGAAGTTTACACAGCTCTTTCAGCTAAACCACTTGAGGGATAGTGCTGTTTTAATATATCTGATTCCATTTAAACTCTCAAACTCTGTACTGGTAAAGACTGTACCGTTATCTGAAACAATGACTTCCAGTAGGCCATATATACTGAAATAAAAACAAAAAGCTAAAAGCTACTGCAGATGCTGGAAATCCAAAACAAAACAAAAACAGAATTACCTGGAAAAACTCAGCAAGTCTGGCAGCATCGGCAGAGAAGAAATCAGTCAACGTTTCGAGCCTCCATGGCCCTTCGGCAGAACTGCAGCATAGTTTCAACAAGGGAGAAATATAAATTGGTTTAAGGTGGGTGGGGGGGCGGGGGGGAAGAGACACATTGAGGGTGTGGTGTGAGCATATATACTGAAACATTGACGCAGCTTTTCAATAGTTGCGCTCGATGTCAGTGATCTGACTTCATACACATCACTTAGAATGCACATCTATAATCAATAAAAACAAGGTACCTAAGAATGGTCCTACATAATCAATACGTAGTCTAATCCAGGGCCGACTAGGCCACTCCCACGGGTGCAGGGGAGCTGAAACAGGCAACTTCTGTTGTTGCTGACAATGGAGACAGTGTTTGACCATGCTTTCAATGTCACTTTCAATGCCTGGCCACCAGACATAGCTTCAGGCAAACATTTTCATCTTCAATATGCCTGGATGCATACTGAAGCTCTGAGAAGAGTGGTTCTCTTCCTTGTGAAGGGACGACAATTCTTGATCCCACAACAAGATTCCATCTTGACAACTTAACTGTTTTTCAGGCATGGAATGGCCTCGTGTCTTCAGACACTGGTGAATTCAACCACCCTTGCAATACAAGGTCTCGGACTTCAAAAAAATTGGATCTCTGTTCATCTAATTTACTTCGCACACACAGGAGAAGAATCCAAGAAATTCAGTGCAAGTATAACTTCTTGTGGCACTAGAGCATGTACAATGCTATCTGGTAACGGAAGACGACTGAGTATGTCCGCTTTTGCAATATGCGAGCCAAGGTGGTGAATAAAGCTTTACACAGATAATATCAAAGCTCAAAGTCGAATTCTTGCTGATACGATTGGCAGAATGGCCGTATCCTCACTGAATAAACCCATTAATGGTTTATTGTCCGACACAATGGTGAAATGTTGTCCATGGAATTTCTTCACTCCAAATATCAATGATAAACCTTCCTTTTCTAGTTGGGAATAACCCTCCTCGGCTGTGGAGAGGGTTCTGGAGACATAGAAATCAGATCAGGAAGGTTAATTGGCTGACTTTTCTGGCCAAATTTCTCTCTGGTAAAATCTTAACTTGATTCAGTTCAGTAGTTGAGCTACCCATGGCTTCATTATCCATTCACTTCTTGGAAAGTTCTTCGACTTTTTCTATTAATGCTTCTTTTGTTTCATTCAGCAGATCCTTCGGTTCTTCCTTGTATCTGGCTTCCTCCTGGAATATTGAACATTGATGATTCTTCTCTGCCAACTGTTTCTTCAGTTTGTTCAGAGTGGCACTAAATTCATTTTGTTTCTCCTCACGATTTTCCAGAGGAACCAACTCTGACCTTGAGGGATCCTTGCAGCATGTGCAGGTCCTACAATTCTCCTAACTCATTCTAGAGTATACTGTCATATTTCCTTAACAATTCAGGAACTCCTCCTGTTCTCAAGTGAAATATTTCAGACCAGTTGAGCTTAATTTTTTGTAACCATTCTCAGCCCAGAAGACTAGGTCTGTCATTATGATCACTGGAAGTCATAGAGGTTTACAGCACAGAAAAAGGCCCTTCGGCCCATCAAGTCTGCGCTGGTCAAACAAGTACCTAACTATTCTAATTCCATTTTCTAGCACTAGACCCTTAGCCTTGTATGCCATGGCACCACAAGTGCACATCAAGGAAGCTGGGCTGTCTGTTGCCTATAAGACAGGTAGTGTGGCGATGCCCTTTTCCTGTATGGATTTTCCAGTCTGTGTCTTCAATTGACCTGTTGTTCGCTACAGTGGCTGGGTACCTTTGTTTAGGTATTTAAATGTATGCTCTCCCACCACTGTGGTTGAGGCTCCTGTATCTACCACCATTATAGTGGCTTCCCATTAACTTGGATTGTGACAGTAATAGGGTTCGGTTTTTACAGCGGTGACATTGTACAGGGAATAGTTGTCGGTATCGGCAGCTTCAGACTCTGTTGTATTACTCAATTCAATCATATTGGTCTGCTACTTTATGGGCTGTTTCGAATTTGCCATGCATTGCTTTATTACGTGACCTTTCTTAGGCCAGTACTGGAATTCTGCCCCCTCGAATTTGCAGGTGTCCAGTCCGTGGTCACCCCCACATCTATAACAGATTAACATTGGAGTTGCTGTTGAAGTGTTCCTACTAGGCCTTATTATTTTTCTAGCAGCAGAGATTGCCTCTCACTTCGCTGCTGTGTCTCTGGATTTCAGACCATGCCCAGTGGTAGGTTCCCACCCCACATGAAGAACGGCACCATGTTGTACATGTTGTAAAGCCTGCGAGTCTCTAGCAACAATTTCCATGGCGCGCTTCAGATCGATGTTGACTTCTGTGAGTAGACGGTGCTGAATGCCGTCATCGTGAACGCCACAAACTAATCGGTCCTGCAACATATCATTGGGTGTGTCCCCGAAGTCACAGCACTCAGTCAACTGCTTCAACTTCGCTATATAGATTGCGATGGACTCTCCTGGAGCCCTTACTCTAGAATTAAACTTAAACCTCTGCATTATTACAGATGGCTTTGGCTGGAAATGCGTTTTCACGAGGTCTACTTATTTGTTAAAAGATTTAGAATTGGGCACATTCAGGGCCGTCGGGCTGCAGATGAGATTGTATGTCTTGCTACCACATACCCTCAAAAGGATTGCTTTCTGCTTCTGCTCCGCAGCAATTTCATTCGCCACGAAATAAAAACCAAGGTGCTCTACATACTGGCTCCAGTCTTCCATAGTCACATCGTAAGGATCGATTCTGCTGAAGAGTGGTAGGACTGATGGGTATACTTTTCTTTTTTTTTCTTAAGATCTGATTTACTCACATTCACAAGGCGAGGTGCAGCGTCAGAGCTATTTTACACTCGTCGCCAATTGTAATGACTTGATGTACTGGACAGATTTCTACGTGAAAACAGATAACTTTATTAGAGAGTTTTTCAGAAGCTACATGCTTGAACTAGATCTTCGACTAGAAAGCCACACCCCCTGGATTACCTGTGTTTAGGGCTCATTGGTTAGAGCCTCCAAAGACAATCACGTGACCCCTGATAGGCAGTTGGAAAGGCTATACCTTCAATTAATACATCTTGTTAATGCCCCAACACCAAAAGCCATTGCCACACAGCAATATGACAGAAGTAGTCTCAGTTTCTGCACTTCTGGTGTTCAACTATGACACTGAATTCAGCATCAGCCCATTTGGCAATGGTCCCTTTTTACAGGGGACAAAAGCTCCTGACTATTGTGAATGACCCTGTTTTCTAGTACTCCCCACAGATTGACCACAGACAATGAGCAGTAGTGCAGGTGCACAGTGCGTGGGCTCTGGGGACATCCCAAGCAGTTTATAGATAACAAATTCCACTATTCAGTGCAACACTAGGCTGAATAGTCTATTATCAGAGCTCATAAGAAAGCATTAAATAAATCTTCTTGTTCAGCTCTGTAGGGGGACTGAATGTGTGCCAATTCCATAAACCAGTGGGTTACATTCTGTCACAGTGAAACAAAAGTCAATGATGGCCAGTGACTTTTTATCCCCCCCAAGTTTATTTACGACATTCACTTACATATCGGGTCTAATCAGTCAACACAGCACTCAAGCAACACTTCATACATTATTCATGGCATACAGTTGCATGCCAAGTGCCCTAATGATCTTTGCAAGAGGGTTAAAGTGAATAGCTGCGGCTTTATGATCAGTGCAGATAATCCAGGCCCGGTTAACCTTACCACTATGAGGGGCTAAGAAGAAAGGTTATTCTATTCTGTTGCCATTTTGATGAAGGGAGAGGTGATACACATTCAGACATCACTAATTATCTCCACAAGAACACAACTCGGATTGTTCGGGTATTTGGCCAGTTCTAGTCAGGGGCTAAACATTATTTAACAACCCTACAGCCAAGCCCACACAGCGAAGTTAAACAAAAAGTGACAGATTGCACACTTCTAATCCCACGGCCAGCAGACTGACAATTTAGCCTGAAGGTAGAACTCAGGAATTAGCGAATGAACTTCAACGTGGATAAGTGCGAGATGGTACATTTTGGTAGGAAGAATAATGAACTCCTTGGAATATAATTGTCTAAGCAGGTGAGAGGAACAGAGGAATTTAGGGGTATCAATACACAAACTACCACAAGTAGTGGCGCAGGTTAATAATGCATTAAAAACAAAGGTTCATTTCTGGATGGATAGAATTAAAAAGCATGAAAAATAAGTTAAACTTATATAGAAGTTTGATTAGTTTACTCTGAAAATAGGTCATTCAGCCCTTCGAGCCTTCTCCGCCATTCAGTATGATCATGGCTGATCCTCCATCTCAACACCATACTCCCGCTCTCTCCCTATTCCCCATTGAAGCCTTTAGGGTCCAGAAATCTATCCATTTCCTTCTTAAATATATTCAGTGACTTGGCCTCCACAGCCTTCTGTGGTAGAGAATTCCATAACTTCACCACCCTCTGAGCGAAAAAGTTTCTCCTCATCTCAGTCCTAAATGGCCTTCCCCATATCCTGAGACTGTGATCCCTTGTTCTAGGCCCTCCAGCCAGAGGAAACATCATCCCTGCATCCAGTCTGTCCAGCCCTGTCAGAATTTTATACTTTTCAATGAGATCCCCTCTCATTCTTCTAAACTCCAGTGAATATAGGCCTAGTCAGCCCAATCTCTTCTCATATGACAATCCTGCCATCCCAGGAATCAGTCTGGTGAACCTTCGCTGCACTCCCTCTGTGGCAAGTATATCCTTTCTTAGATAAGGGGTCCAAAACTGCACACACTACTCCATGTGTAGTCTCATCAAGGCCCTTCATACTTGGAACAGTGTGGATAATTCTGGTCTCCATATTATATATTTTTTTAAAAAAGGGTATAGAGGCATTGGAGAAGGGGCAAAATAAAATTTACTGGAATGATACCAGAACTGAAAAGATTATACCTATGAGGAAAGATGGAGCAGGCTGGGACCCTTCTCTAGAAAAGAGAAAATTGACAGGTAACCTAGTAGAGGTCTTTAAGATTAAGGAGTTTGATCAGGTAACTTTGGAACAAACATTTCTCCTTGTGGGCCAGACCAGAATGAGGGGTCATAAATACAAGGTTGTCGTGAGTAAATAAATCCCGTAAGAAATTTCTTTACCAAGAGTGCAGAGAGAATGAGCATGCTACCACAGGGATGAAGTGAGGCAAATAGCAGAGATGCATTTAAGGAGAAGCTAGAGAAACATATGAGGGAGAAGGGAATAGAAGGATATGTTGATGGGGTAAGGTGAAGAGGGGTGAGGGGGGGGATTCTTGTACAGCATAAACCTGTTGAGCCAAATGGCCTGTTATACACAAACAAACTAAAGATTGACAAACCTGGTAAGTTCTATCCTGAAAGTGGACAGGGAATACAAACTCCATGTTCTCCATGGCAGTCAGCTGGCAATGAGCAAGGGTCTCATCCTGCAGTTAGAGAAAGATCAAAAAGCAAAGGATTGCAGTTGGCTGGAAACTGTTACACCCATTGACTGTTTCTTCTCCTTTGAGGCTTTGTACATATCAAGGTGCCACATTTGGTTTTGGGTGGGGATTGGAGAGTGGTAGATGGACGAGGGACGAGGGAGGTAGGTGGACGAGGGAGCTGGTTCTGTAGTTTGGATTCCATCAAAACTTTCATACAAAGTGTCTTCAATGATGGGCACAGGCACCACGTAACCGAGAGAAGTACATTCCAGCCAGCATCAGATTCTCAACACTTGCACCCACGGTTTGTCATTATTTGAATGGTGGTTTGATTATTAAGGGTGTAGGGTGGCGGTGGTGATAGAGAAGAGGGGAACATGTTCCATAGGTAGCAGTCTGACTCTCATTCTGCACCCACTGACCTTTCTTTATGGGTACAGCTTTCACCAATAAACATTGCTGGCACCTTGTTTACATTTGCCTCTTGCCCCAGTTCAATCAGAAATGAAGTGCCTAAAAATAGATCAATTTCGCTCATCTAAATATACGAGTTTAACTATCTTCTTCATCCAGCCAACCCAACATTGACCTTAATAAATTATTCCAGCTCATTTGTAGAATTACTTTCCCCTCACAGGGGCTTTAGCTCAAAGAGACACTGCTCATTAAGCCTTACATCTTTAATGGGTGGAAGGATGACAAGTCAAAAGGCCTCTGTTTATTTGGCTTATTGTAACAAAACAACACTTACCAGCCCCAGGACAAGTGAATAATCAGGAATGCTGCGCGTTTTCAGAGGAAGGATCGATTTTTGCAATGTCATTTTCATTGAGCTCTGCAGTTCTTTAATGAATTTGTATCTGAAAAAGAGCGTGTTTGAAATCTGGGATCACAGTAAAAAAAATGATAGATCTTAGACCTTTCACCTGACACACTCAGGGAAACGCAGCCTAATATGCATACCAATATTGCTGACTAGTCTGTGTAATTCTATAACAAAACCTGGAGCTTTAACATTTATACTTGAGCTCAGTGCTCAGAATAGAACTTTTCTTTCCCACCTCAAAAGCATTCTCAGATTAGTAGTATGTTGGACAATGCCCACATCTGCAGCTTAAGTGATTGCTATAGACTTGAGGGCTGAGAGCTCTCTCACTGCCCTGATCAATATTAATCCCTCAACCAACCCTCCAAATAATGCATCGTTCGTTTCATTTCTAAAATTCTATGAAACCGTGATTGCCATGTTCATAATGACTGCCACATTGTTTTGAAGTGTAATTAATTTGTCCAGAACAATTAATTGTCTGAGAGGAACACTTTAGAATCTTTTAGAAAGATACAATGTGCTATACAACAACTTGTATTTATAAAGTGACTTTAACATAGTAAAGTGTCCCAAGGAGATATTGTGGCAGAAGTGGGGATGTTCGCTGATGATTGTACAATGTTCAGCACCATTTGCGACTCCTCAGAAACAGAGCTGTCTTTGCCCATATGCAGGAAGACCTGACAACATTCAGGCTTGGGCTGACAAGTAATAAGTAACATTCATGCCATACAAGTGGCAGGCAATGACAATCACCAACAAGAGAGTATCTAACCATCTCCGTGACATTCAGTGCCATTACCATCGCTGAATCCCCCACTATCAGCAGCCTGGGGGTTACCATTGATCAGAAACTGAACTGGACCAGCCATATAAATACTGTGGCTACTAGAACAGATCAGAGGCTGGGAATTCTGCAGAGTGTAACACACCTCCTGGCTCCCCAAACCCTGTCCACCATCTACAAGGCAAAAATCAGGGGTGTGATGGAATACTTGCCACTTGCCTGGATGCGTGCGGCTCCAACAACACTCAAGAAGCTTGACACCATCCAGGATAAAGCAGCCTGCTTGATTGGCACCCCATCCACCACCTTAAACATCCACCACCACTCCCTCCACCACCAATGCACAGTGACAGCAGTTTGTACCATCTACAAGATGCACAACCAATGCTCCTTCAACAGCACTTTCCAAACCCGTGACCTCTACCACATGGAAAGACAATGGCAGCATATACATGGGAACACCATCACTTGGAAGCTGCCCTCCAAGACACTCACCATCCTGACTTGGAAATTTATCACCATTCCTTCACTGTCACTGGGTCAAAATCCTGGAACTCCCTTCCTAACAGCACTGTGGGTGTACCTACACCACATGGACTGTAGTGGTTCAAGGCAATGGCTCACCACCATCTTCTCAAGGGCAATTAGGGATGGGCAATAAATGCTAGCCTTGTCAGTCACACCCATATCCCATGGAAGAATATTTTTTTTAAAAGACCAAATGTTTGATCAAAGAGGTAGTTTTTAAAAGGAGGAGTGTCTTCAAGGAGGTAAGGGAGATGGAGAGATTTAGGGAGGGAATTCCAGAGTTTATGGCTTAAGCAGCTGAAGGAATGTCTGTCAATGGTGGAGTGATTAAAATGCCCAGGAGGCTAGTTTAAATCAAGTTTTTGGCTTTCTATAGTGCAGACTACACGTAAAGTTTGAGGTTAAGGAAGTTTACTAAGGCAATGTAAAATAATCATCTTACAGCATTTGTAATATTTCAATTTCCTACATTCGCAACCCTTGCAAATATTCAGTAAGTATTACATTTATGGTCAAATCTGTGGTGTGGAGAAGGTAATTAGGAAGTGTGTTAAAATTATCCAGTCTTGTTTTACTTTAAACACTCACTCAGCAGATCAAACACTTGCAAACGCCAGAATGGGCTGAAATTAAAATTCTCCCAGCGCTTCCGTCAGAATTCAGGTCCGCTAGCGTTCTTCATGCTTCGCACGCAAACAGTCAGTCCAGATGAATAATAAGTTGCAATTCTCGTTGACAACTCATTATACTCAACTCTATTAACATGATAAAATTATTTACACAAATACAATTCTTTTTTGAGGGGCAGAAAGACATTTAGTTCTGACTGCACCTAACTTTTGACGTCAAGATTCTTCTTCACTTTCAAATCCCCCCCAACCCAGTTGAATGTTCTTCCTCACTCGCACATCTCAACCTAAACCTCCACTCCCCGACTTCAGACTACTGCACATGTGAAAAAAAACATATTTTCCAATTATGCCTTCAGTGTCCTCCTCTTCACTCAGGCCTTTTCAATTCCCTTCCTTCCTCATTAAGAATAAAGGGGGGGGTAGAAAGAGTTAAGATACACCAGCCATGATTTGATCAAATGGTGGAAAAGCTTTGATGGGCTAAACGGCCCTCTCTTGGTCCTAACTTTCTTCCCAATGTTCATCTCTCCTTTTAAAGCACATGTTTTTTTTTTAAATAAATACTTGGAGGTTTATAAAAATAAAAGTTGCTGTAATCAAATTATGTACAAACCAACAACGTATTTTTTAAACCTTGCGGACTGATCAATGGCATTTCCTCCCTTACCAACCAAAGGCAAATGCCATCCCAGATCCGACAGTGTACCGGTTTTATATTGACTAGCCCGGCAGGTAGAAATTTTGTCCTCCACTCACTGATTAAAGTCCTCTCTCTCATCATAATGGCAGGACGAGTCCACTGAGAAATTTGTGGAGAAAGTCATTTCCATGGGGTCCAAGTCTTCATCCAAACCTCTATTGGCCTCCAAGTCTGTTGGAGCAGAGAGAATATTTTCAAACAGCTGGTAATGTAGAGAACCAAACTAGCAAAACCATTAGTTTATAAAAAGGAGCCTATTAGTTGTTGACTATTGGAACATAAATTATTCACATGCATAATTCTCACAAATGGAAGGAGGACTGCAACATTAAGACAGCTCCCCACCACCTTCTCAAGGGCGATTAGGGATGGGCAATAAATGCTGGCCGTGACCCTGATAACCACATATCATGAATGAATGAATTTTTTTTTTTTAAATGGATGTCTGCACTTCAGGAGCTGCGTGGTGAGGGAGGAGGGGGCTAGGTTTGATATACAACAACGTGAAAGGAAGGCATTAGAGTTCAGGCTGATACTAGGAGATGGAAAGAAATCAGTAAAATGGATATAATGTCTTTTCAGTTATGAAAATTTGAAAGAACCGATCACATTTTTGAGTCCAATTCTTCTTCGCTGAACCATGATTGGAGGAGGGCAAATGCCCAGAGCATTTTGTGCCGACTACCAGAACGGTGGAAGGCGAAGGAGATAAACCATTTCAATTCACCACCTTGGTCTCATGCTCATATTTCTGTGCTCAGCCTGTTCCAAAGTTCCAGTGAAGTTCAATGCGAGCTGAGGAACAGCATCTCATCTTCCAATTAAGCACTTTACAGCCTTCTGGACTCAACATGGAGTTCAACAATTTCAGGACATAACTCTGTCCCCCATTTTGATTATTTTTTTGCTATAAGCCAGTCTGAACCTAGTCTTTCACGTTTTTGCTTTCAGAGAGCTGATATTATATGGCCATTAACACTCAATCTGGACAAAGTCTTTATCCTTTTGCCATAAAATAAAAAAGCAGTTCGGAAGAAGTCATTTTGGACTCGAAACATTAACTCTGTTTCTCTCTCTCCACAGATGCTGCCAGACCTGCTGAGTTTTTCCCAGCGCTTTCTGGTTTTTTTTTAGATAAACATTGGGCCATTTTCGTCCAGAAATTCCTCCATTTCATTACATCTGAAATGAAAATGGCTAAATCCCTTAAGAGGAGGATGGTGCAGAGCGTTGGGAAGAGAAGAAGAAAGTGAGAATAGTTGTTCCAAGTTTGACCCAAGGCCACCTGCATAGCCTGTATGTGTGCTGGAAATATTTATGTTTCAGATTTGCTGGTGACATATGTTTCCAGGTTTTGTTGGTTAAAAAATTGTCATGACAGAAGAAGAAAAACGTCTCCAGTTTTATATTCAACATCCTAAACTTACCATGGGATATAGGAGGAGAGATCGGAAAGAGACAGCGAGCTCGGTTGACCTTGGTGTTGCCGCTGGTTATAAGCCTCTGATGTTCATCCCAAAATCGCACCCAAATGTTTAATTTTGTTGCATTGGGAGTGCATTCAAACCCTGGAAGCAATAAAATACAGTAAAAAGATGCAGGGTTGAGAGAGGAGTCAATAAAGCAAAGGATGAGTTTGTAAGATGTAAAAATACTTCACATTTTATTGTTTCTGTGACAGTCAGTGCTTCAACCACCTTTCCCTCTCTGTCCCCAAGGTCTCACCCATACAGGAATCCAATTTCATTAGCATCACCCACATGTCAACCTCCTCCCCTTAGAAACACTACAGGGCGGGGGTGACACCAATTACACTGCTCTACAGAACCATTCGCAGGGAAACCTCCTGCTTATCCACATGGCCACACTGCCTCTTCTGGAAGCTGCCCTCTGGTATTTCTGTCAAGTCATTCTTTTTTCCTTCATTCCACCATTGATGGCCGTGCCTTCAGGTGACTGGGCCCTAAGCTTTCCAATTCCCACCCCAAACCTCTCCACCTCTCTCCTCATTGAAGATGCTCCTTAAAGCCGACCTCTTTGACCAAGCCTTTGGTTACCTGTCCTGACATCTCCATACATGGCTTGGTGTGCACTTTTGTTTGATAATGCTCTGTGAAGCACGTTGGGATGTTTTACTGCATTAAAGGCGCTATATAAATGCAGGTTGTTGATGTTGTATGAACCTTGACAATGAGTTCAGGCAGGTTATTCCATCATTGCATTAGAGAGCGTGCAGAAAAGATTCACAAGATTGGTCCCAAGGATGAGGAACTTCAGTTATGTATAGGGGTTGAAAAAGAGAAGGACAAGTGGAGATTTGATTGATGAATTCAAAATCATGAGGGGTCTGGATAGAGCACATAGGGAAAAAATGCTCCCACTGGTGGAAGATTCGAGAACAAGAGGACACAGAGTTAAGGTAATTAGCAAAAGTATTAAAGGGAACATGAAGAGAAGCTTTTTCACGCAGTGCGTGGCTAGGATCTTGAATGTGCTGCCTGAGTGTGTGTGCTGGAGGCAGGTTCCAATGAGGCATTCAAAAGAGAATTGGACTGTTATCTGAAAAGGAAGAAAGTGCAGGGTTATGCGGGACTAGGTAAATTACTCCTACAGAGGCTTGGTGCAAACACAATGGGCCGAATGGCCTCTGCCTGTGCTGTAACCATTCTGTGATTGCAACTCAGTCTGACCACATTACAGCCAATGCCTGCATAACCATATTATCCTACAGGGCACCAAATAGGGACAATTCCCTGATTGATCCTCCTCCACAGCCTAGGGTCATTGAGGCAAAATAAAATGTCAAGGGATTGAGCCTAGGAGTTTCTGATCTGTATAGATTGGTGTTACACTGGGCAATTCAGTGAAGCATTGGAGGATTGTGTGATGTTTTTAAGACGGAATTAGAATTCTACCTAGTCACATAACAAATGAAGGTTAACCTGGTACCTCTGTTCAGCTCTGTGTTCTGCCAATGTTTGCCTGGTAATCTTGTTGCTCTGGGTGTGGTTGTAAATGAATCAGATTCATTATGATGCTCTTCTGAAAGGACCGGACCAAATGACACACCTTGAGCCGTCTGGTCCAGGGAGAGAAAGAAAAGATTGAGAACAATATTTAATTTGAAGAGTAGAAACAAATTTACTACCTGACTCCCATCCTGTCAATTCCTGTGGAAAGTGTGTCATGGGTGAACACCAGGTGAGAACAGGATCAGCCTCATCGGATTCCTTCCACAGCTGAATGGCCAGCTTGCTACCAGGCTCACATTCCAATAATGGCCACATGAATGAGGTACCAGCTGGAGGCACGGATGCCAGCGTGATTAAAATTGTGGATACACAAGAGGTCAGAGGAGTGCCATGTCCATGGAACCAGATTCCAGAAAGTAGTGCCTCTCTGGGAGAATGGCAGGAAAGTTAGAGATACGCTGACAAATGTGATTCTCTTGAGTCTCATTATTTCACATGAAAAAAATTAAAATTACAATATAAACACACACAAGAAAACACAACCCATATCCTTGGCATGTGTGCCCATATAGCAAAGTGAGCAAAACATATTGCAATAAATTTGAAATAAAAACAGGAAACAATCAGCATCAATGGGGAGAGAAATAGAGTTAACATTGGAGATCAACTGCAAAGTATTTAATGCTTCTATGGGGGAAACGCTATTATTGCTATTGTAATTTCAAAATTGCCCAGCAAATAGTCCAGTTGCGATGGAAGCATGTATTTAGTTAATCCAATTGAAGGCCTCAAGGTCCATAGCATTGTACAAGAGGTGAAAAAGAATAAGAAAAGGCAGGAAAAACCAGAAAGTACTGCCCAAACAACAAGAAGCCAGAATTTTAAAGGATCACTACTTGTAGGAAGAAGGGGAGGCACAGCAAGTTTCATAGTTTTGAGGACCTGGGAAAGAATGAACAGAATTTCATTTTCTGAGTATTGATTTCAACACTGAGGATATAGAAAATAGGAAGAATGCATAGGGTAGTGTATATTTCCACATCGGTAATTTTGCCCATCTCCACCTCACCCACCTTAGCTCATCTTCTACTGAGACCCTCATCTCCTTGCCTTTGTTACCTCTAGACTCGAATGTTCCAATGTTCTCCTGACCAGCTTTCCGCTTTGTGCACTCGCCCAGCCCACCCCCACCCTGAACTTGAACTCGTTCAAAAATCTCGTGTCCATACCCTAACTTGCACCAAGTCTCTTTCACCCATCACCCGTTGTGCTCACTGAACTACATTGGCTTCTGCTCCAGCCATGCTTCAAGTTTAATCATTTTATCTTTGTTTTCAAATCCTTTCATGGCCTCCCAGCTCCCAATCTCTAATCTCCTCCAGCCCCACAACCTTCCAAGGTCTCAGGGCTCCTCCAATTCTGGCCTCTTGTGCATCCCCAGCATTAATTGCCCCATCATTGTGCCTTCAGCTGCCTGATTCCTGAGCTCTGGAATTCACTCTCTAAATCTCTCCATCTCGTTTTCTTCAGAAACTAGCTCTTTGACCAAGCTTTAGGTCCTAATATCTTAAGGTAGCATGGTGTCAAATGTTGTTTGATAGCCCTCCTGTGAAGCGCCCTTGAACGTTTTATTATGTTAAAAGACAACGGAAATGCAAATTGTTGCATTTGGAGGTAGTTGGATGGAACGAGAGAAAACAATTTAGAAGATGACAAGCATCAGCTGTTGGAAGTTTATTTGGCTGTCCAAATGGAACTACTACTTGGCGTGAACCTTCCGTGCCCGGTGGGCACCGCGGGGACTGGGGTGTTTTGTTGACCCCTTTAATCACATCTTGGTTTGATGTTTGTAAGGTTCCTTTAAAGTTTTTCCTTGATTTTACAGCTGACCTGACTTAGGGGCTGTGCTTGATTTCTCCCTTGTTATTGTTAATTTAGTTAATTGTTTTAACTCTACAAGAGTTACTTGGCGTGAAAAAAGAACAAGGAAATTCCCTTCTTACCTTCTTGGAGCTTTTTTGTGACGCTTTCCTTGTAGAACGCGGAGTCTTCAAAGTATCACTAAGTTCTCTTCCGAGTGGTGTTGTCAGAGCCCTCCCTTGACCCTTGGCGCAGCCTGGAGTCCGAGGGGTGGAAGGTACCGCTGACGTGGCTTTGCCTGACCGCAGATTCATTCTACACCTGATGGCTGTCTGACCCTGAAGGAAATGGACCAAGAACAGTGTGATATCCAACAAGCACTTGGGTCAGCCTCAATAATGTTCCATATCTGGCGCGTTAGGTCCAAAAATAATCAGGGGATCTCTACGAACCGCTCGACCTATAAACTATATCCTCCTGAAACATGAGTTTATATTTGGACCAAGACAATTCAAGCTATTGGAATCTTCATCATCATTGGTAAACTGGACAATCATTGTTATGAACTTTGTTTTATCCTCAAGCTCTGAAGACATTATCACACATGTTCCTCTTTCCAACATTTCAACACAAGAGGAGTAGGTCATTCACCACCCCCCTAACCCATTCACTTAGATCACAGAAATCCATTTACCGGACTTTGATCCATAATCCCTTACACTTAATAAAGACCCGTTGATTGTTTTGAAACTTTCAGGTTGACCCCAGCTTCCAGTTTTTTTGGGGTGGTGGTGGGGGAATTCTAAAACTTGCAATATCTTTTGTGTGGAAAGTGCGTTTCTCGAGCTTACTCCTAAATAGCCCACCTCTAATTTTAAGATTGTGGCCTCTTGTTCAAGATTCATCCTCCAGAGAAAATCTGTACCTAACCTATCAAATCCTTTAATCATTTTAAATACCTCAATTAGATAACCCCTCCACTTTCTAAACTCAAGTCAAGTTTCAAAGAGTCTTGTAGCACATAAGGAAGCCATTCAGCCCATCATACCTAGGCCAGCTCTTTGAAAGTGCTTTCCAATTAGTCTCACTTCCCTGCTCTTTCCCCACAGCCCTGGAAATTTTAAGTATATATATATCTAACTTCCTTTTGAAGTTTATGCAATCTGTCCACATAATTTGACTCTATAAGCTCTAGTATAATTCTGACAAATCTGCATTCTACACCATCCCATCCCAATATGTGACTGGGTGATGGGTTACATCACTACCCTTAACCTCTGCTTCACCAAAGTTCACGTCCAGCTCAGAATATTAAGAATAAAATGGCTGATTTCTTACCAGCTTAGAAACTACACACCTAATTTTTCTTCTTTTCCCCACCTGAGCATATTCACTTTTCTGTATCTAGATGGTGTTTAACCCCATAAAGACCTGTTCTTTGGAATTGCAGATCACACTTGTCTTGTTGCTGATCTCAATGATCTGATATGTTATTTGCTGGTGCATTCAGCATTCAAAGGGTTAACCAAATAGCCTGGAATGATTATTATCAGCTGGGGTTTGTTTGCAGCACACACCCAGCTAATTCTGTGTAAGTGCATCCCTGTTGAAAGGAGGGAGATTCCTCAGTGGCCATACTTAATATGTGAGCTAGGCTAGGTGGTGAATTCTGACAGGCTCTTTTGGTATGAGGGCATCACATCTTGGCCTGATTCAATCCTTATTCAGTGTTCCATCAAGAAACACAAGTTAGCGAACTGCAGCAGTCGTTGTAGCTGACTTTTCCCTTTCTTAATCCAGCGATGCATGGGCCAACTCTAATTAACTTAGCGCTGACCTAGGATCTCCATCTTCTGTACCTCTCAACAGCACTCAAAGCATTTGCCTACCCATGTCCCAGAGAAAACTTCCCTAAGAAGGTTCTTGACAGAAAAACCAGAACAGAACGTTGACTTAGCATTCTGTAAAAGATAATTTGAAATATTTGTAATCTGTGTGAGGTTAAGATGTGCCTCCAATCATCATGTAGTTACATTAAACCTGAGAATGAGCATCACACCCATCTTAAACTGATGGACACTTGCACATGAATGTCGCCCCCAGATGTACACAGGATCTCTCCCCTTCTGCCCCTAGAAACTTCTGGAAAATATACAGGAGGACCATCGATGGACAACTTTATGGATCTGATGAAGTGCTATGTTAAGCTGTATGTAATTCTGGCACTGTCTGCATTTATTGCAGGTTTCCAGTGTCAAATTTCTTCTCTTCATATTTGCTGTTTTAAATGATTTTTTTATCCTTTGCAGTACAACACAAAACATCAGTGAAATGATATTGTACAATGAGACAGGTGATTACATGAATAGTCATTAAACAGTCTAGTATGGGTTAGTTCACAACAATAGTTTAGAAAGAAAGAAAATAGCTTTCAGTGGTTGAAGAGATAAACACAATGTCCATCATTGGACTGAGCTCTATGGATCAGGAAGATCCCAGATACCACCTGTCCAGCAGGAGGGAGGGTGTTACAGTTGCAGTCCTGTTGACAAGGGAGAAATCAACCAATGTTCATGCTCTTGATTTTTATCTCATGATATCTTGCTAGAAAATGCATGTGTCTAGATTAGGATGGGCTACAATTAGGATTAGCCTAACTACAATATTTGCAATAATAATAATAAACTACAAGATAGTCTACCAGTGCTCACTCTGTTCCCATAAGATGATGAGGCACTGGGGAAAACCAACACACACAGAACTTCACTTTACCAAGAGTCAACTTCTCAGTCATGGAAGGGATGAAATTAGCAGGTGGAAATGACTGATTAAGAAGCGCCACAGAATAATTTATATTCTATCCATGAAGCAATTTGAGTAATCATAATTGATGAGGAAACTTACCAGATGAGCTATGGTAGTTCCCATGGATATCACATGTTTCATATCTCCTGGGTCTACCTGTAGTCTGTTTACACCATGCTTTGATACTAATCAACAAAGAGGTGAGTTAAATGGTGCAGTGTATTCCTTTGTGGTTTGGTTTCAATGTTACTGAAGGCAATATGGATGCTAATAAGGCTAATTATTGAAGTGCTCAGAGAAATGTAGTCATCCCATGCAGAAAACTCTGCTTTATAGTGATGTTCTACTTTTAATTGAGAATAACATTAAATTTAATTGAGAATAACATTAAATCAAACTTCCTCTGACAGCTCAGTTGGTAAAGGCAGTCCATGCAGAGCAGAAAGGTTCATCCATAGTCTCTGTTGAGTTAGATGATCTGAGCCAAGGGTGCAACACTTGTTTTCAGTGCCCACGTGCTCAAGAGTTCCTACTTGAAGGGAGGAAATTTTGACTTTGTGCAGTACTGTAAAATGGGCGATAATGAATCAGTAGCCCACTTTGCATCTCTCCCGATTTTTAATTTTCATTGCCCTCCCCACCAGAATATGAATGGGATACGTGTCTTAAGAAGACAGGGTTGATATTGACTATGATGCTCCCAAAGTGAAATAGCCTATAGACTCAGATTTGAAGCAGGCCACATGAGTGAAGGGTAACTGACACATGCAGAACTGTGCACCTTAGTCTTTTTCAGGAGAATATTAGAATAAGGTTTAGAGGTTCATTGCACCTGCAGGTTTCCGTGTAGAGAATTACTATTTTCAGAAGCTGTAATAGGCAGATGATGAGTTCAGTTCTGGTGCAGAGCATTTTCACAAGGCAAGGAAGGAAGAGAGGAATCATGGAGAGAGGAACAGAGTTAACCTTTCGAGTCCATATGAGTATTCTTCAGAGCTGAAGAAGAGTCAGACTGACTCAAAATGTTAACTCTGTTTCTCTCTCCACAGATGCTGCCAGACCTGCTGAGTTTTTCCAGCATATTCTGTTTTTATTTCAGATTTCCAACATCTGCAGTATTTTGCTTTTATATAAGAGAAGAACCATACTAAGCAGAACTGATGTTACCCCTGTCTGGGAATATTGGAAGCAATGGGAGTGGTGGGGGAGAATAAAACACTGGAGAAAATAATTTTAAACAATTGTATGAAAAATAAAATTCCTCTTAACCTTCTTCTTGAGTTCTCTGCCCAGAGGCAAGTCCTTTGATTATCCACCAAAACCACAGCGAGGTGCCATGATTTATTACTATGGGTGGGCCACGGAGACAGGCCCCGAGTCAAGCCAGCTGAGCAAACCAGACTCTTCTTCCTTAACCTAAACACAAAGAAACCCAACTTAATGTGCCTGCTGTTGTCTCCCTCACCATTTGGAAATAACTGAGCTTCATCTAAACAGTCTCGCATTTCGAGTTTTAAACTTTTCAATGAACGCCAGCGGATTATGGTCAGTGTAGGTTAGTGTTTCTTTGTTATCGTGTCGGACATAAGCTTCAAAGTGTTGAAGAGACAACAACAATGCTAGCGTTTCTTTTTCTACTGTAGAGCACTTCCTCTGATATTGATTCTGTTTCTTGGAAAACTACCCCACCGGCTTCTCTTCCTAATTTATCATCTTGTCAAAGGACTGCACCTACCCCCAGGTCGCTAGCATCAATTACCATTTTAAAAGTCAGGGGTGGCCAACACTGGTTCATTTATTAAGATTGTCTTCAGCTTTTCAAAGGCTGCTTGGCATTCTGCCAACCATACCACTTTTGCCTCTTTTCTTAACAAATTGGTGAGAGGTGCGGCTATTGTGCTGAGGTTAGGCACAAGCTTCCTACAAAATTCAGACATTCCCAAAAATCTCATAATTTCTCGTGCTATTTTACATGCTCCTGTGAGTCTTTCTAGAAACAGACACGTAATCCAACATGGAGGATTCATCTTTCTGCTTTAGGAACTTTTCCTTAATCGCTTTTAATGGACCTCTTATTTCATGACCGCAGATCAATTCAAATGGACTAGATCCAGTAGACTCATTTGAAGAATCTCTGGTAGCAAATAGTAAGTGATTTAATCCTTTGTCCCAATCCTTTGGATATTCATGGCAATAAGTCTTAATCATGGTTTTGAGAGCCTGATAGTATCTCTCTAAAGCTCCCTGTGTCTGTGGATGATAGGCAGTAGACTTTGGTTGTTTGATATCCAAACTGCTGATTGTGTCCCGGAAAATTTGAGACATGAAATTAGAACCTTGGTCAGATTGTATTTCCATTGGTAGGCCATAACCAGTGAAAAACTGTGTTAACTTTTCCACTACCACCTTAGCTGTAATTGTCCTTAAAGGAATAGCTTCTGGAAATTGGGTTGTCAAATCCATGATTGTAAGGATATACTGATGTCCTGCTTTTGTTTTGGGCAATGGTCCTACACAATCTACTAATACCTGACTGAATGGTTCTTCAAAAACTGGTATGAGTATTAAAGGTGCTGGTTTGATTACATGTTGAGGTTTACCTACTACAGAGTCCCGTAAACAGACTCAAAACGTTAACTCTGTTTTTCTCTCCACATATAGTTAGACCTGCTGAGTTTTTCCAGTATTTTCTGTTTTTGTTTCAGATTTCCAGCATCCACAGTATTTTGCTTTTATGCACACATCATTTGTTGTTCTCAGCTTTGTAGCAGATAACACATCTTACGAATGAGTTAAAGGTTATTTCACTTGACCCCGGCTATCAAGAAGTACAAGAGCGGCAACGTCACGAGAAAATCTTCATCTCCAAGTCACACGCCATACTGACTTGGGACATATCGCTCTTTTTCCATTATTGCTGAACGAAAATCCTGGCACTCCCTACCTGACACCATAATGGGAGCACAGCCACCACAAGGACTGCAGGGATTTTCTCAGACAGCCAAACATTACCTACTCATGGCAACTAGAGATGGACAATAAACATGGCCTTGCCAGCGTCACCCACGTTCCAATAACCAATATCTACATAAAACCTATTTCATCAGGTTAGTCTGCAGGTACAGCAAGTAATTAGGAAAGCTAATAGAATGTTATCATTTATTGAATTGAATACAAAAGTAGGGAGGTTATGCCTCAGTTGTACAGAGCATTGGTGAGATCACATCTGGAGTACTGTGTACAGTATTGGTCACCTTATTTAAGGATGTAAATGCATTGGAAGCAGTTCAGAGGTTTACCAGACATTTACCTGGAATGGGCGGGTTGTCTTATGAGGAAAGGTTGGCCAGGCTAGGCTTTTGTCCACTGGGGTTTAGAAGAGTAAGAGACGACTTGATTGAAACATATAAGATCCTGAGGGGTCTTGACAGGTTGGATGTGGTGAGGATGTTTCCTCTTATGGGATCATTGTTTAAAAATAAGAGGTCACCCATTTAAAATGGAGATGAGGTGAATTTTTTTCACTCATGGGTTGTATCTCTTTAGAACTCTCCCTGAAAAGATGGTGAAAGCAGAGTCTTTGAATATTTTTAAGGCAGAGGTGGATAAATGTTTGGCAAGCAAGGGGGTGATAGGTTATCGGGGGATGCAGATTTCAGGTTACTATCAAATCAGCCATGATCTTATTAAATGGTAGAGCAGCCTCGAGGGGCTGAATGGCCTACTCCCGCGCCTTGTTCGTATCAGAATCCGTTTCCCTCTTTAAAAGAAAATTGAATTGCAAATGAACAGCACTGTATAATGGTATCTCAGGCTTCTGATGATTGGTTTCACCAAAGCCCAATAGTCAGTTTTTCTGTTCTATTCCATTCACTAGCTTATCCTGTTCTAGACCACACATCAACCCTTCATAATATACACCTGAAACAAGAAGGTATCTTTTCCAGATTTTTAAAAATAAATTTACAGGGTGTGGGCATTGCTGGCTAGGCCAGCATTTATTGCCCATCCCTAATTGCCCTTGAGGAGGTGGTGGTGAGCTGCCTTCTTAAGCTGCTGCAGTCCCTATGATGTAGGTACACCTACAGTGCTGTTAGGGAGGGAGTTCCAGGATTTTGAACCAGTGACAGTGAAGGAACAGAGATATTTCCAAGTCAGCTTGGTAAAAGGCTTGGGGGGGGGGGGGGGGGGGGGGGGACTTCCAGGTGTTCATGTTCCCATCTATCTGCTGCCCTCGTCCTTCTAGATGGCAGTGGTTGTGGGTTTGGAAGGTGCTGCGTAAGGAGCCTTTGTGAGTTTCTGCAGTGCATCTTGTAGATGGTACACACTGTTGCCAGTGGTGGAGGGAGTGAATGTTTGTGGAAGGGGTGCAAATCAAACAGGCTGGGCTGCTTTGTCCCGGACGGTGTCAAGCTTCTTGAGCGATGGGGGAACTTGCTACATAATTCAAGCCTTCGCTATTTTACCCCTTCTTGTTTTCTGGCTTTATATGAATCCATCTCAGGAATTAAAATTGATAATCCTCAATCAGTTGAATAAAACTGGCAGGTAAGGAATATTTTCTATTACTTGGTACTATCAGCATGTATAGGTACTGCTTAAGCTAAGTAAATGCTTTACCGATCATTACCCTTCTTACATGATCTGTCTGGCTCTGTCAAAGTGATCCTAGTCTACCGCTCCAAATTGATTGCATAATTAAATCAGCTATGATCTAATTGGATGGCAAATTATGCCCAAGGGGCTTAATGACCTCTTCCTGGTCCCAATGTTACTGCTGTCAGGATTTAACAAGTGTTCTGGATTTACCTTTTCACAACATTTACCATCTTAGATGCTTCAATTGGGTGTTCTCTTCATTTCTCTTTTCAAGACCGAGAAACCCAAATTTCTCTAGTCTTTCTTCATAACACAATCCCCCTGAGACAAAGGAGCAGCTTCCTAGTGGCTCTTAACACTGCTTTAGTCTGACTCCAGTCAAAGACACAAGAAATATTTTTAATGGATAACATAGGTGTTTTTCACTGATGTACCCTCAACTCTGGATTACTGCACATACTGTGTCTTGTGCAATAAGTCTATAGACTAGGGCATTAATTTTGTTATATTTTGGTATCTTTTGTGTTACGCTTTACAGGAATTTTAGTATCTTGTTAAAGGTACACAGAACTAATGTTCACGTTCAAAAATATAAATATTAAATTTACCATTTAAAATCAAATTCTACTCCGGGCATTTGAGGGGTGAAGGGAGGATTCTAACACAAATAGGTACAAGTGAATATAGTATTTTAAGTCAGTGAATGGGGATCTAATGCATGGAAATAATCAGAACTTAGGGGAAACAGAACCCAGCACATAGACAGGAAAATGGAAAATTTGTTACTGTATGAAGTATGCACCAGAAGCTAGCACTGAGATGGTGATTATGACTGTGGGTGAGGGGTGGTTAATTATATTGTTACCCCTCTTTTTCTCTGCCTCCCACATGCATGAGAGAGCATGCAATGAATCTACTGCTGTCTCTGACAATGAAACCAGCCACTCAGGCATGGTCATAGCTCACCGAACACAATGCCTGACCTCAGATTTATGACTGGGAGAGGGAATAGAACCGGCATTTTGTGTGACACCGAGGTTATATTGTAGCAGCTGTTAGTTCACCCATTGATGAGGGTAACTAACTGGGTATGTAATGCTGTACAGCAGGCAGCAGGGAAACAGGCTCATTCAAATGCAAAAGCAAAATACTGTGGAGTATTTAGAAATCTGAAATAAAAACACAAAAATGTTGGTAATATTCAGCAAACCTGGCAGCTTCTGTGGAGAGGGAAACAGAGTTGAGATCATGATCTTTTAAGGTTTATGAGACCTGTGTTCTCAGCATCTTGTTATATGATTGAAACATGGATGACTTACAGCTATCAAGAAAGGACGTTCAACAACTTTCACCTTCGCTGCTTGTGGCACATTCTGGGCATTTCATGGAAGGACAAAATCACAAATGCGGCAGTCTTCAAGGCAAATCTCCGAAATATGTTGGCACTCATCAAACAGAGGTGACTTCGCTGGCTCGTGGCACGTACAAAATATGGAAGACAGACATATACCAAGGATTTCCTGTATGAAGTGGAGCCAGACCAGTAAGACACCCAAAACCCAGCTGCAAAGATGCTTGTAAGTGTAACGTAAGGGCCCTAAACATTGATTTTTGCACCTGAGAGACACCAGCCAACAACAAAGGGAAATGGCATCAGCTGTGGGCTAGTGTGCACTGCCATGACAATAAGTGGCTACTGTGGCTTGGCAAAAGGCACCAACATCGAAAACAATCCAACTCACCAGATAACCACTTCGTATGCAGCATTTGTGGCAGAACTTGCCTCTCTCAAATTGGTCTCTTCAGCCATCAACAAAAGTGCATCATATGATGCTGCCTCTTCCCCAACGGATTTGATTTGCTGCATTTCCATTATCTTAAGTAGATGGAAGAATGCCAACGACATTTAGGCTAGACAGTATCTGATGGGACTGCCATCAGGTTTGGTTACTTAACTAACACAGTTAAGCTCTAACTGATCAGTCCAGTGCTTAATCACTCAAGTGATTATTCAATATTAGGGTTATCACTATGTGCTGATTCTTGCAGGAATAGAGTTCCAAAGGGCCAGGCCCCCTTTGGTAGTTCACCAAAGAGCTCTTCCAAGTACAAGAGCAGATCAACAGGAATATTGGCATCTCTGAGATCCTGGGTTGCATCAAAGCTGAGCTCAAACCCACTCCCAACCCAGTAATCACACCTAGCAGCAAGCAATGGTCAGCAATGACGTTTGCTCCTTCCAAGGTCGTAGGCAGTAAGTCCAACTGAAAGATTCCTCCTGCTGTTCCAGCAGATATCATGTAACTCAGCACAGACTAAGGATTGAACCTGGGCTCAAAGTGTAAGTTGGGTGTGGGGGCTTTAACTATCAAACAAGCCAACGATCTAACAAGTCACCAGTAGCACAGGAATTGCAGCGTTCAAACAACAAGGGCAGGGTTATAAATGCAGCCTTGCCTATGTGGTTCCTATCCTGTGAATAATCACAGCTAGGAACATGAAGAATTTCATAATTAGCATAATCTTAAAATTAACATAACATTGATATTTTTATTAGGAATGTGTAGAGTTTTTACAGATTTCAGCAGGCCTGGTGACCAAAGTTATTCTCAAACAGAGCACAGGTAAAGTTTTTAATATTTAACAAATGAATGTCAAGTGAGTGCAAATGTTTAAGTTACTGAGGCATGACTTTAAAAATATTTTTCCACAGTTCAGGAGCTGAACAGGAAAACTGCCCAAGGATGTAGATCGTGGGTATGATTCGTCCATCTTCATAGACACAGATTCCATTCTTCTCATGCACTGGGAGCATACTGCAGCACCAATCGATCAAACTCATTCTCCTGTGTGGACAGTTCAGAGAACAGAATTAATTATCAGAATACTGAGCATATAGAGATAGCTGTGTTTGCAATTTAGATGCACCCTACAACAGAGGCTGCAGCACACACAATGAAAAGGCAATACCAGGTCACTGCATGGACTCCTTTTGGAAAGATACCTCAGAACCATACAAATGAGCTATTGCTGCCTGTGCTACAAATGCCATCTTTTTAACATATTCGTGCTGCCCTGCTTCCTCTGGGTTGTCTGTCCAGGATTGTAATCCTGGGGTTGCATTTTGACTACAGAATCACAAAGTACATGTACAGTACCTCAAATCCAGCATCCTCAGGGCAGAGGCTGTGCCGGATTTCGAATATTTCGGGATTTCAGGTGGGTGATTCGGGCGGGGTCAAAGGGCACTCAGAACTCGCAATAGAGCAACATGCCACGCTGGTAACTAGTCTGGAGCCACACCATGCCAATGCAGGACCTGATCGAATTATCCAGGTAAGTTTTTTTTTAATTTTACTTACTTAAAATTGATGCATGGAAGATTATAAAAATGCCTGGTCTTTGGGTAGCCAGATGAGAGGTACTCTACCTGTATAATCGATAACCACAGACAAGATGCCCTGAACCTGTTGCTGGGAAATGTCTTTGGAATTATGCTAGGTCTCACTTCTATTCGAACATAGCATCACAACTATACTTTTCAATTCCATTAATTCAGTGCAACAAGCAGCCCAATGGGATCATATTTGACATGTATATCAATTATAGCAAGGCTACAGTGAACTGCAATATGAAAAATACTCTCCCTACTGCAAGATTTTTCATTAAATAGATTGAATATTTATCCCTCAGGCTACATCACTAAAAGCAGATTACGCAAACATTGTTTCATTATTGTTTGTGGGATCTTACTGTGTGAAGATTAGCTGTTGTGTTTCCTATAATACAACAGTGACTAAATTTCAGAAAATACTTTATTGACTGCAAAGCGCTTTGGGGTGTCCTGAGGTTGGGAAAAGGGCTATATAAATGCAAGTCTTACTCATTTTAGTTTAGGTATTAAGTACGCTAATCTGCTTTGTGCTGAGAGATGGATTGGTCAGAAACATGGCCACACAGGAGAGTCCCAATAGGCCAACTCACTAAGATTGATGGCAATATCAAGAAACACTCAACGGCCCAGCTTTCCCTACATTGAGAGGGGGAGGGGAAAATTGGAGGAAGCCAGTGACATTGACAAAGGTCTGAAATGCTACCAGTTTTGCTGCAGCTATTCTGTGTGGTTGAACACTGAGCATCAGCCGTTTAATTCAATTCAGGAGTGCTTTTGCAGTGAATTACATAGAATGAGCAGCACAAAAACAAGCCACCAGCTCGCCCATGCCAGTGTTTATGATTCACCCTTATCCTCATCTGTTGTCCATGTTAAGCATTTATTAGCAAAGGGTTACTGGATAGTGATTAGGAACTATAACTCATGCTGGTTATTAATCATTTCCCACCAAGAAAAACAGACTTAAGACAATCACAACATACTCCCCACATCACTGCTCTTGCCAAGATCATGTCCGAAAGGCCAGGGATCAAATGCAAACCTTTCCAGATGTGTTCTTTTTAAAAAGCATTTATCCTACTGGAATAAATAGCTCTTATTCATCCAAAATAATGATTTATGTTTACAGCCAGAAGTAATACAAATTTGTGTTATTAGCTGCTTCACATACCTTGGCCAAATATTCTTTAACAAAAGGGTGCCCTCGGTGTCCATCCTTTAGCTGGGAGAGGTAACGGTTACTAACCTGTTTATGAAAAGGAAGTGAGCGTTTTAAGTCTGAGATGGCATCGCCAGCGGTGGTAGCGTCTGGCATCACTACAGTTCTCATAGTTGGTAACACTTGCTTAGCTAGTTACAGATTGACATACCACACAAAAACATTATCCTTTCAAGTCGGTGGTAGCATCGGATAGATTTCTTACTGAATCCTTAGTCTGATGACAGTGTCCCCCTGAAATGTTGAACATCTTTCTGCTTTCTGGAGCTGACTGCTGTGTGCCCTTTTTCCTCTTGGTTGAATCTCTGCAACTTGATTCACTGATGTGGACAGGTTGTGTGGCAAAACAGTCTTTGGCATCCTACAATGTAAACCTTATCCAGCCCAAACCCAAGTTAGGATGAAAAGTGAAAGTCACCATGAGAACAGATGGTTAATGGAACTGATGCATCCTCAAACCAACTTGCAGTGCACACAGATTTACAATACAATTTAACCGGATGACATATTAATCATCAGTGACACATACAGAAGCCCAACCCAAGAAAGCAAAAGTCATCGTGTAGTATACTAAATTTAGAACATTTCATATTCATCCAATGACAATAGCTTAAAAGGCAACAGCTGTAATTAAGGCAAAGAAATAACATTGTAAGGATAGAAACAAGATTTGATTTAATAAATACAGTCCCCTCAACATATAGCAGCCGTGCTGCTGAACAGCACTCTGGCCAATGTAAGCAGGTAGCAGAGATCTCAGGGGTGGCTAGCAACATGGTACAGGACAAGAAATCCATAGCAGCAGTTAAAAATTGCACATTAATTCCAAAGATGTAAATTCTATTTAACAGCAAAGCGTGTGCTACCATTGCACACTTTTGCTGTGCGGCACAGGTGCGTTTTCTACGTATTTACTCAGACGATTTGCTAAAGTTAATCTTGTCTCTGTATTCCCACTATAGAGTGTGCCTAATCAGAGTGTAACTGTGACTTGTCATTGTCCCATCACAAGAACAGTGAGAGACCCATTTTCCTGTTACAGCAGTTCTGTGCTATTAAGCGAACTATACATGCCTACCCTTGGAGCCTGGAAGATTGGCACTGTCATAACTTAAGTAACTCTGTTCCGATACCTACTTGAGGTTTGTTATCAATCTGAGCTGGGCTTGTAAAGATATTTTATTTCAACCTGATGCGAAGAGCTGCTCCAAATGCCCAAAGTGCTAGGTGTGCTTAATATGGTTTAAGTGGCACTTTTGTAACTGAAACTAACAATAAACTGATATCGGACAAAGTAATCCGAACAAGTGCTCAAACAGCTGGAGTACTCAAACTCCCAAAGATTGAAGAATGTCTGGGATAAACAGGGATGAAGTAAGAGGTGGTACTTATTGCTGATTGAAGAGAATCTAGTCTACGTGATGCACACATACAAAAAACACCCCTTTCTAACCAAAGGATGCAAAGACCAATTAAGCACTCCTACACTACTGGCGGAGGACAGCCAATTCAGCAGAGACTGGTGATTCAACATGAGGCACTTCTTGTCAGATTAGTTCAATTCAACACTGGGTGGTGCATTTACTCAGCCACGGGGGAGCTCGAGCTCTTGTTCACGAGCACCATATTGAGCCTTACCTCCGGACCCTTGCCCAGGTGCTGTGAAAGTACAACGAGATTAATGAGAGTTTCCGGATGACTGCTGTCCTGTGGGAATCAAAGGAGAACAGGGGGAAAAGTAAGAATGGTTTATCATTCAAAGATTATTACAAACATGTGACTCAAAAGTTTTACTTCCAATGGGAATGCTTAACTGAAAAAAAACTAAGTAATCAGAACAACAATTGCTCAAATAATTGGAGCATTTAAATTCCCATTGAAGGATGGAAAATTGGGGTCATAGAGCAACGGTGCTGCTGTGGTGCCAGTATAAAATGGATCTTCTGCACTTTCACCAGAAGGTTTTAAACTCAAACCTAATCCAAGATGGAAACTTGAAGTTTCAGCTTACTCCACAACATGTGATTTCGGAAGGGATCAAGCTACTTAAAGAAAATCTTCATATCTGTCTTAAAATGTCAATCTTTATTTTAAGCATCATAAGTGTTTGGTATGGAACGCCAGCATGGCTCAGTTTATCCAGTGTGCAGCTATGCCAGAGAGAGTGGGAAAAGTCCACATATGATCCCTATCCTGTGCCAGGGTTGCTGCTCCTGATAAAAGTGTGTATGTGGCGGGGACAGGATTGACTGCGATAGCCTTGTGATGGAAAACACAGTCATTTGCTATTGAGGCTTATCTATTAAGAAACGTTACTACTCGAGGAGCAGGAGTCTGGCCAGCACCAGTGAGAGCTGAACCTCAAAGGAATTGGTGGCTTCAGAAGTAGAGAGACATTCACAGAAAATTGTGTCACTAAACTTCAAGTTTTCAATTTTAAATGATTGATGGATTTTATATTACGAGATCTACAGAAACATTAGTGGAACAGAACAAATCTGCAGTATTTCCTGTGGCCAAGATCAAACCACTCTGTTTTTCATATCATTAAGTCCTCATGGGGGGATTTTCTCCTTACCCTAATTTGCTCTATTTTTATCTACTCCCACTCCCTCTTCCACAGGAATAATCCCACAGATGCAGCTGCCCTCAGTACTAAAACCAAGTAGCCAAGCTTCAGATCAAGCTTAGACTATGAATGGTGCTGAACTTGTCACCGCAGGTCTGGAAGTGGACTGTGCCCAACTTGTGACCGCTATGGGAACACAGCACTTAGGAGCAGGAGTAGGCCATTCAGCCCTTTGAGCTTGCTCCGCCATTCTAGAAGATCAAAATTTATATAACTCTGGTTCCTTTCAGTCAGCAACTTATTCCCTCAAATCAAGGCTGCATACAGGTCAGTGTGCAAACTCTCTACCCAGCAGCCTATATTTAGGCAAAACATTTTAATTGAAGGCTAGGTCCGACATGAGGCATAATGCTGTAATCCAGAATAGGAAGCACATGTCAGGCAATCAGGGTGACTTCTCAACCGAGCCCCTTGCCAGCCTGAGTTTGTGGGATTGCTTTCTTTGTTGGAGCATTTTTCAACCAGAAGGTGGCACCAAAAGTCTTTTTATACAGTACACTTACCCATTAACATTACATTGGCAGTTTTACTTTTAAATTTAAAAGTCACGCATCTAAAACTATCATAAGCAAAATAGCTTGACCTTCACCTGATGTAACACTAAGCAGCAGGTTGAAGACAAATGGCACATTGTAAATTCATGTAGAAGCTTTGGAGTTATCGTTCAGTACCTTTCCCCTGTCCCACTACTCCCATTTACTTCCCTCCTCTACTAAAGGAATTAATTGCTGCTGAGGTACTATTCCACAGTCTTCAGGTGGTGACTAGCCCTTAAATGTTAGCCTAGACAGTGATGGTCCTGGCCAGTTAACTAAAGAGAACATCACAGTTAAACCCGACTCTCAACCGAAATTCATGTAGACTTTCTTGCAGGGACCACCAGAAAGCAGGAATCTGAGATGGTGTTCTGCTCCCTGGCTCAAATGGCCCAGGTTCAACATCCTACCTTGCACGGGGATCAACTAACTCAGCACGTTGAACCTTGGTTCTGTTAGTCTCCGCTGCAAAAAGCTCGGTGCAACAACTCTCAACTTGCTCCTAAATCTAAATCCTGCCCAATGTGCAATCACACACTATGAAGGGCACTCTTCCTCCTAGGACATTGTTTAGGCCACAGTTAAGATTATATTGTGCAGTTTGGGATAGGGGTCAAAAATAAACTAAATCTGGGAGGGGGAGAATCATAAAGGACATTAAAGCCATAGAGTACATGGCATAGATTCACTAGGATGACTGTTCCACTGGGAGAAAGAAGGCTCTTAGAGCTTTAATAGACTTTTCTAAAATCATGAAGGGTTTTGATCAGGCAAATTAGGGAAATGTTATTTCCTCTGGTTGAGGAGCCGGCGAGGAGTTGTCATGAATTTACATTAATCATTAAGAGCAAGGACAGGAGTTAGGAGATAGCCCTCCTACACCTACCTTGTCTAGGGCCTCCTGTAGAACTCCTTCTGCATCATCCCACTTGCCCTGTGCCATCTGACAGGCAGCTTGTCCATTCAGAAGCAGCAAGGTTGCAGTGTACTTATCTGCCATTTCCTGGAAGATATAATAGGCGTCCTGCAGCTTGTCCCCACCCTGTGGAGAACAAACAATAAAACCGGTTCATCAGAGGACAAGCAATTGTCCAGCACAGAATGAGTTTACAAAACACACACAGAAGTAGCAATATTTTTGAATAACTGGTTTCACTCTACGATTGTAACTAATTGAAGGGTTGAATCAATGTTACATATGACAGCTTGCATCAATATAGCGCCTTTAATGTAGAAAAAAATCATAACACACTCAGGAAACAACAGAAAAGGTGAATAAGCCAAAGGAGAGTGGTAACCAATCAAAAGCTATATCAAAGATATGGGTTTTAAGGACAGTTAAGAGAGGTAGAGGGATTGAGGGAGCAAATTCCGGTTCTAAGCTCTAAGCGGCTGCAGATGTGGCAGTGAGTAGTGAGGCAAAGGAAAGAGTGGGGCTGCATAAGCAGCTGTAGTCAGAGAAAGTGTGTTTAGGGCTGGAAGGGGCCATTGGGCTGAAGGAAGTTAGAGATCATGGAGGGATTTAAACACAAAGATGAGAATTTTACATTTGAAACATTGGGAAGACTGGCAGCCAATGTAGGTCAGAGTCTGTAAAGGCAGGGCAGATGGTAGAAATTATTGCCAAGTGATAGGCCTTTGGTAAATGGCAAGGTATCATCACCAGTTAGCCAAGTTTCGGTCAAAG